>NC_066363.1:25677500-26277500 GCF_013377495.2 Cygnus atratus | reverse complement strand
TTGCAAGAGACTTTAACAGTCTAAAGTCTCTGAACATTTTCCAGCTATTTTAAGTCATAAGAGCTAGTAAAGAATTTTGTTTTGATTTCTTTTTAGGCTGGCTTTGGGTATGGCTTGCCAATTTCCCGTCTATATGCTAAATACTTCCAAGGAGACCTAAATCTCTATTCCATATGTGGCTATGGAACAGATGCTATTATCTACTTGAAGGTATGTGTTTTGATTTGGTTTAAATAAAAATAAATGCTGATAAATTCCACTAATGCAGTGTGGTGACTACTTCAGCATCATCTTAAAGTAAACGAATTCTCTGCTTATAAGTAGAAAATGACTTCATTTTATTAAGAAATGCCAGTAAGCTTTCTAACTGATCCTTAGAGGTTAAAAAAAAAAGTAACTCAGCTATAACAAGTGTACTTGAATATCTACTATTAAGAGCTTTAAATCAAATTTAGGGGGTTCCCTGTATAGATCTCATATTTACTGATTCATGGAATATAAAATACTAGGGAAAAGTGAAGTAACAGAAATGGGAAGATCTGAGCAACAGATCCATTTTCTTTGCTGTGCTTTTTTACTCTGACAACCAGACACTTTTAGTATTAGTTCATATAGACTTTCTAGTACCTTATACTACTCAACATCTGCCATATAGCTCATATATGGGATTTGGTTATTAGTAATCTTGAATAATAGTCTGGCATATAGCACTCCCTAATAAACACAAAATGTTCTTTTAGCAGAAGAATATGGAAGTAGGAAGGGATCACATTTTGAAGCTTCTCTGTACTTCTGTAAAGTTCTTATACACTGCTTTCAGGATTATCTTGAAAATACTTCACAGAATACCTTCTAAGGCCTATAAAAATGCATAAACGTGATTTGAAGTCACTGCCTTTGTCCTGCCAAATTACTCATTGTAAACTTAGATGCTATAGTTAACTTGCTTTAGTATCTATTACAGAAACATTTGTGTAAATAACTTTGTCACTGACTTGGCACTTGAAGCATACTGTGTCAGTTTTTGTAAAGTGGTATTATTGAGAGGGGAAAAACTGAGTAACTCTTCTTGTTTTTAGGCCCTATCAACTGAATCAGTAGAAAAAACTCCCAGTCTTCAACAAATCTGCTTCTAAGCATTACCAAGCTACATCAGAGGCGGATGACTGGTGTGTTCCAAGCAGAGGCCCTAAGCAGAGTGCAGCTCTCTGAAGAAGTTGGTATCTGAGGCACCCAACGGGATCAAGCTGGCTTCTCAAGGACTAGTGTTTGGAAGTACTTAGCTACTTTCAAACAGGCAAATTCTTCAGTTTCAGGACTGGCAAAAGTGTAAGAAGCTAAGGATGTTATAGCCTAGGCTGTATGCATTACATGTGAAATGCTGCTGTGTACTTCAGACTGAAGAAAATAGAAGTCTTTTAAGAAGAGGTGTGTGTATAGAGGAAATTCAGGCTACTCCTGTGATCAAAGATTTGATGTGGTAGAAGCGTGCAATTGAGTCCTGTCTAATGCTTGAATTCCGGATACTGATAAACATCAGTTAAGCTGGTATATTTTTCTCCTAGAATAGATATCAGCAGTTCATCTTATTACAGAACTCCTCAGGTAGATAGTTGCACCTGTACTTAATAGCTGTATTTATAACATTTGGAAGATAGCCACTTACCTTGCCTACAAGACTGCTGTTTTATAAACAGTATCCAAATAGAGCCTGAGTGGGAAATGGGGGCGAACCCTTGCCAGGTAGGGAGAAAGTGTTTTCCATGTATAAGGAAGTCCCATTCTAACAAAAGAAGCAATCTTGTATTCCAGTAATAGTTCTTATGTGAAGCCTTGTTCAGAGTTACTTTTTAAAAAAATATATCAATTTTTAAGCTGTTCATGGAACAGCTAGTGAAATAAGGCTACTGTGCATAAGGAAATCGGGATATTTTAGGGACAAATTGGAAAGCCACTTAATTTTAATATCCATAAAGTTGGCCTATATCTCAGCACTCTGGAAAACAAGTGCCAAGTAGATTAGGATTTTCCGGGAACTGAAGTGAGACATGCAAGTTGTACTGAAAGGTTTTGGTGATCTGTGTTATGCAAGCATGGCATGGGAAACAATATACTTAAAATGTTGTCCTGTGATTCCTTTTTGTCATGCTGTTAGATGACTAGTGGGCTCAATACACTAAACCAAAATCTGCCTACTACCATGTCTGCCAAATATGTATCGTACCACGCTATCATGTGGTACACGGGGAATTCTCAGCCTTGAGAGCTGTGAGCACTGAAGGTCTGTTTGAAAGGTTTTTAGGAGCAGCGGTGGTGGAGTAGAATGTTATTCTGAGAACTGTACACTGTAATAGAAAGGGCTTGTGGAAATGAAGATTTAAAACATCAACAGCACTGAAAACTGTAGAGTAACTCTTACGAACAGCAAAATGGGGAATTGCCATAGGAACAGTGCCAGTGGGGGAGAGCCGTTGAGAAAATACTCCACTCTCAGTAAGCTCTTCTCCCTTTCCAGTCTCTGGATTTTTTCCCCTCCTTGTAAGCAAGGTAAGCTGAATGACAGGATAAAGTGAAGCTAATGGAAGTTACCCAACTGTACAGTCAAAGTTCATTGGGGCTGTGTAATACTACTTGAATTTTTGTTGACTGATCAGCATCATTATCTTAAGTGTATGCGAACCTTGGAAAGAAGTTGCAAATACGGTATTTAAAGCATCTTGCTCAGTTGTATGACAGATTTGTATTTACTGGGCAGAAAGCCACTCCATACTATACTGTGAATCTCAAATGAATTTTTAATAGCAATAAGAAAGCTAGAACTAACTTTATTCTAAAAGTTCTTGGTTGGGGTAAACTTCTCAATGGAAAATAGTATTCTGTTATGATGAATTTCTTTCAAAAACTGAACTTTGAAGCGTTGATGATAATTACTGAGCATGATGACTTAAGTACTGCATTGGGGCCACTCTTTTCCCAGTGAATAAGCTGCGATCACTAAAGGTCACCAATTCAGGTATATTTTAGCTCAGCTTGCTGAATGAAATGGATAACAAAAGTGAAATATCTTTGTTTAGAAGATACAGGTGTGAAAAAGCTGCTTTCACTGCCATAATATACTTGAATACTTTGACTTTGTATTGAATACAAGGTCACAAAAAATATGCCTAGGTAGTTATTGTTGTCAATTAAACAGAAATAATACTGTCTGCACCCAGGAACGCTTGAATGTGAGTTATGATCTCATGATATACTGTATATATGTACCATAGCTGCAGCTACTCCAGGTTGGAGCTGTAACTATTTTAAAGCAGCCAAAGCACATGAGTGTTATAAACAAATGTCTAATAGAGCTTACAAAATAGAAGCTTTCTGGATAAGTGTAATTTTGAATCTGTATATGCAGAACACATTCACAATGCAGACAGATGTGTAGTGCTTAAAGAACCTACGTGGAATCCCTTTAGTATTAAAAAATACTTAAGGGCTGTCTACCTAGATAAAATGGTATCTTTCAACACTTATTGAATTCTTATTCCTGAAAGTAGACTTGTAGTTTTGAGCCTTTTACTGGTTTGTAGATATTTAAATAATTTTATAATAAAATCTTTTTAATGGTTGTCTAGTATCTTTCTTTTTTTCTTCTAAGTGTACTGTAAGCATGGGCTTTTAAGTATTAATGAGTAAGTTTTACATATTAATTATGGTTTTTAACATGAGTGAGGTCTGGGTTTGGTGGTTTTTACTGGGGGGGAGGGTAGGGTTATTTGGGGGGGCCCTCTTTGGTTGGGGGGAGAATTCTCCTAGTAGGTAACTTTTGATATTGGTGATCTTTCTTGTGGAGCTCACTTATTTCAGGGGATCCTAAACATCAAAAGTAGATTGGAATTAGGAGCAAAGCAGGATTCAGGAAGTATTTAAGGGGGGGTAGGATCTGGGCAATGAGTTTCAATGGGCTTTTTTGAACAACCTTCTATAAGCTTCAGTGACAAAATTACTTGGACCCTTACGTTTCCAGTAGTGAGCTTGTATCAGTGATGGCAATTCACTGCCTTTCACCCAACATCCTAAAGGTGGTGGGGTGCAGGAGGATTGCCCACATGTCACAGTTACCTTGCTAAAACTAACTAACTGGCTTATGATGCAAGAAGCATGCGGAGCTTGACTGTTGTTGTCTTACCAAGCTATTAAGTAACACAGCTCAAAATCTGATCTCAATGTTCAGAAGTTCTGAGAGGCATCAGATGCAGCACAAGTCATGCAGTTTGTGGTTGCTAAGAAATCCGCCTCCAAGAAAACTGGCTTAGGCCTCAATTGGGTCATCAAGAAAACTTTCAGGTTCACTGCCACAAAGCTGAGGGGCAAACACTGTGCTTAGTGACTTGCTTACGCAATTCTCTTAATGCAATCATCATATTGATCTATTTTGATCTGTATTGTGTTTGATGTTAACTCCTGATGGTTGGTTTTCCCCAGCCTCTGTGTTGTGATCAGGAATACGTATTTAATGATTGCTTTCACAAACCTTTTGCTTCCAAAAATGCATCCTGCCCCTGCGGAGTCCTAGCTGCAGAATAGGGACAGACAAGTCTTCTTGAAGGGGAAACAAACATTTTGGATAACATAAATCAGTGGTAGTCCCAAAGTGAGTGGTTTCAGAGGCCAAGTTGGTAAGTGGCCTTTCAAGTGTCATCACCCACGGCTGCTGCTGTGGAAAGGATCAAACTGTTTTACTGCCAAGGGGAGACTCCTTAACAGCATGCACTGAATCTAACTGTCCAGACTTCCAGTGGGATTCAGTCTTTAACTTCTTCCATATGATGGTTAAAAAAAAGTCTCTGTTTCAGCTCTGAAATAATAGGACAACAGGCTTTTAATAGCTAGTTTGAAATAGAACTATGGTTAGTGGGCAGAACAGACTGTACCATAATAAACTGGTCCTGCACAAGTAGTGCTTTAACAGGCTTGTGTTTTCCCAGGAATATGCTGCATCCCTGATTTTTAAAAAGACAGAGTAACTGTAAAAGTGCCTATGAGTGTTTAACCTGAAAGGCGAGAGGTGAAAACTAGCCAAACTCTGGGTGTCTAGCAGTAAAGCTACAACTTACAGCTTTCTGTGCTGTTTCCCTTTCTTAATTATTTCCCCCGCACCCTAATGCCAGTGAAGTGGATCAGATGGTGTGAACTTTAAGCATTTTGGAATTACAGAAAAGTACCACCCTGACATACATCAGTACAGGTGTGTTGGAAGAAACAACCCCCAACTTAATTGCACCAGGGACTTCAGTAAGAGAAATGAAAACAAAACAGGTCTGTTTTCCCCATCCACCTTTACCGAGTTGCTGACCCTAGAGACAGGACTAGCAGCTTTCCCCTCGGTTTTTCCAAGCAGAAATACATATGCCTGCTCTGTACGCTAGCTGTGGCAGGTTTGGGAGATGCACGCAGTGCAGGCGTGAGCCAGGCACGCCGTGGAGGTGGCAGCAGCCCCTTCCTGCAGCATGCAGCCCAAATCTCCCATGAGCCAGACGAGCACGTGGCCCAGCAGGCAGTGCACAGTGTCCCCCAGGCAGGCTGCACGCAGGCTGTTAGTTCCAGACAACCTCCTGCTGTCCAGAAGGCTCCAGAAGTTTGGTTTTTTTTTTTTTTTTTTCTTCCTCTGCATAAACTCATTGAGTGGAAGAGGCCAACTCCTGATTCAGCAAAGCTCCGGAGGTACCAGCGGTTGGCTTTCTTTTAGTACGTCAGAGGTTCACTGAAATCAGCAGATTTACCCATGGCTGGAAGATGTTCTGGTTTCACAGAAGATAAGCAGATGTTGCACTTCCCCCTTTTGCCCCCTGATCTGGACCTTACAAAGGTTCCTGAAGTCAACAGAAACCACACAAAAGCATCCAGTGTTTTCTCTTCCAGCTCGTTAACTAAACTGCTTACACTGATTTTGTTACTAGTGCCTTGGGCACACCTCCAAATTAATCTCTCGGCGCCTGATAAGGGCTTGTTCGTTATCATCTCTTTCCTATCGTTTAACTAAGCTCTCAAATACACCAGACTTTGCCCTTAGTCGGTGATAATGTCCTTCCCATAGCATTATTACAATATAAGCTTTGATACCTTTGATAAGAAACACTACCAGACTGGAAAAACAATTTTTTTCCCTTACAGTGGTGACGGTGACTTGAGTCATCGGGTTATAGCCCCCAGTAACTCTCTGCCACAAAATCCCAAAGTAGTTTTGGCAAACAGAAGGTAGAAGTTGGCAGTTTTTGACATTTCTTGGCTCATCTGATTTGGGGTGGGGGGGGAAGGAGTTGAGATGTAAAGAGGAGGGAGCGCTTTTCTGTTAATGTCTTTGATTTTGCATTCCCTAGAAGCTGGCAACACAATTTTAAATGCCCATATCCCAATCCTGTATTACAGGATCTAAAGTGGCTTCACGTGTCTGTGCTGGCATGCATGTTCATGACAGAACGACTTACTCAGCACCTGGCCAGGTGCTGCTCCTCCGCTCAGTCAACAGAGAGCAAGCAGGACACCCTGCCAGCACTGTGGCAGGCAGTCTCCATCAGCCCCGCTTCTCTCTACTCACCTTACAGGGAGGAAGGGGCAGAAAATCCCTGCAGGGAGTCTGAACTCTCTGCTCTCAAATGCTGGATGGCATAACAAGAGACTGGAACACAGTCCTGTGGGTTTGGAATATTCTCATGACTCTTAATGTAATTTTTTTATAAAAGTAGAATAATACGTAGAAGTTATCACTAGCTGCTCCTCATCACCTCTCCTATATATTCCTTAAAAAAAAAAAAAAGCCTAAACAGAGTGCAATAAATTGCTCCATGTAGAGTTAGCAGAGATTTCTCTGTGCCCCCCCTCTGCTCTGCACTTCCTACCAGGAAAAGGAAGGACCTACTTGATTTCCTGCTGTGTAAGCAAGAGCCCCTTAAGTAATGAGCCTCACACTGCCTTCCTGGAATCATGTCCAGTCAAAAACCCAGACAGACTTGTGATGCTGGGAAGTACAGCGAGAGGAACAACCGCCATTCTCTTCGTTCAGGGCTGCAGAGCATCCTCAAGGCGCTGAGAGAGAGCTTGGGCTGCCACACCTTAAGTTATGTGAATGTGATACATCCAGATAGGCCCTGCCTGGGAGGCTTAAATAAGACAAGCCAGTAAAAATAAATAAATAAAATAAATAAATAAATAAATAAATAAATAATCTTTGTTTACACGTTGGGCTTTCTGTGCTGCGTCATCCTAGTTGTCTGGGCCTGAAACTGAGAACATTGACCTAGGATTCAGCACACCAGGTAGAACATCTTATCATGATACCACATAAGTATCAGTATGTATGTGCCTACATGGGAGCTTTCAAGCTCCCACTCTAGTGATCAGAGATGATATACCCAGAGGACATCAGAAGGCTCTCAACTCCTCCCAAAGCAGACACCTCCATTTAGCCAGCTCATAGCTCTCCTGGCTTCAGTGGCTGAGCTCAACTGCCTGTGGTGGAACCCTGGATGCCAGGGGCACATGTAGGCACCTGCATTTAGATGGCTTCAGCTGTGATCTGACTCCCAGCTAGTTCAGTTGCCTAAAAATAGTCACCCGATGCTATGTGAGAAGGCCTGGTGTGTTCTGCCTGCCTCTCATTTGTCCCTCCCTATGAAGAGAGATCTGCTGCAGGTCCTTTGTCACGTCCGCCAGGCCCATGCAAATGCCTTGTATGGGTGCCCTTGGCTTTCTCAAGTATCGGTGAACGTGTATGTTTAGGTAGATGACTCAGGCCCCCTTGCTAATTCTGGGAGGCTGTGGGAGGTTGCAGATACACCGAGTTCAAAACAACATCACCGCTGCCATTGCTGGCCACAGTGGATAGATAATGGAAAATGCCAGACAATATTTATGCCAGCGGGAACATTGCAGAGGAACCCCTCAGGCTGCCTGCACAAGCTGCATGGGACACCCAGTTACTTGCTAGCCTTACAGAAAATTAGGAGTTAACTGCATCTGATACTGATTATTAAACAGTATTAGGCATATCGAGAACCCAGTTGCATTGAAAGCCCTTTTTTGAGTGTTCGTGCTTGCAGCTTTCTCTTTTCTAGCAGCACCACCATCCACAACACTATTGGTTGATTTTTAACAAATTTGCTGGTAAACAGGCTGGAATACCTGGCAGGGATACTTGTCCTTTCCTCCAATCAGTGTAGCGTGCAGCTCAAACCATAACACACATTGCAAAGGACATTGGTGGCACACTACCACTCCCCTGCTTACAAAAGGTATTATTGGAGGAATTCAACCTTCGTGCTGGGGTGGATCGGATGGTTTATGCCACTCTGGATATTAACAGGTATGTGCCATTGCTTCACAGACCATAGGAAGCTGTTTGCTCAGGCATAAAACTTAGCTCTGGTTTGTTGACACAGAAGAACTTGTTTGTGCGTAGTTAGGACCTGATATAAAATTGTCTAACTCTCCCTTGTTTCTAATCAACTTCACCTCAGGTTGTACATAAACACATGATGAAGAAAGCTTCATTTTGAAAATGTGAACAGGGACACTCTTAAGTTTTCATAATTTGCATTATTTGTGGAGATGACCAGAAACTTTCCACTGGTCCAAATAACTTCATGGGCTTTGCCTCTGTGGCCTTGCCCTCCTGTTCCTCTGCTATTCCCATTCCTGCTCTGGTGCCGGTCTGTGCACACTCTGAGCTTATCTTTTGTGGATGAACGATGAGAACAGTGCATGTCACACTTCCAAAAGCTTTTGATGATTTTTCAAGGCCACTGGATGATCAGTTCACTTAAGCAAAAAAAAATCATATTGCCTTCTGCATATTCTCTTGAATGACAACATCCATGCTAAAACAGCTGGAGAAATGGCAAAACTGTTCACTGGAGCACCACAAATTGTTGCAGGGAGACCGTGGAAATTATATTATAGAGATTAGCATTCAGCACTGACTGAGAGATGTTTTTATCCTTCTCCGAACAGTTGTCCTTGCCTTCTCCTTTGCTCTACAGCAGAATCATATTCTCCACCTGAGAGTATTGATGCTAAGGGAGAGGATGTGCCTTGACTTTAAATCTACACCACTGCAGTCAAACAGAGCAGAAAAGAGCCACGGATCCTCCCATTACCTCCCAGGAATGAACACAGCCACTGCTATAGGAAATGAGAGTCTGGGGGGGGAAGTTCTGTCCTCAACAGCATGTCCTGTCAGAGGGGGGTCATTTCATTTCATTTCATTTCATTTCATTTCATTTCATTTCAAAGAACAGGGAGGAGGTTCAGCAAAGCTGTAGACAATGAAAAGCTGAAATATATGCTCTTCTTTACTTTTTCTTTAAAGTACGTTAATGCTGGAAGTTTGATTTTTCTTTTTAAGGCCATTATTTCTAGCAGAATCAAAGTACATTAGTATACAATATATTAAGTTTTCACTTATAAAAGTCTTTTTGTAAGGTAATAGCTTTCAGAAGCAGTTATTCTATTGTTCTCATTTTTATAGAATATAACTAATATATCAATAGGCTGTCTATAAGCAGACCTGAGAACTTTTGGTGCTGTAACTATACTTTCCAGAGTGAACACTGTTCAAAGTAACATGCTTCTAACGTATGATAAACCTTTATCTTTTCTTTGTCAGGCAGTACAAAGTGTACTATAAATTGTGATCAACTTACTAAGCAATGTAAATTATGAACATTAGAGCAATAATCATTCATTTTTAGACCTCACACTACGCCCACTGAAATCTATGAAAAGCTTTCAGTTGACACCAGTGAACTGTGAACAGAGCCAAAATGGTTTGAGCAGCTGGTCAACAGGGAGACACATCCACTCCCGAAGCCTCTAGAAGACAAACAGCATACTCATTTTTAACTTGATCAGAGCATAGGATCAGGGAAGAGGATCACAGTGTTACCTACCATGTGGACGGCAAGATAGCATATGCTGGAGGAATTTACAGCTGAGTGACACACCTAGGGGGAGAAGAGGAGAATGTGATGTACATTTAGACATTCAAGATACATTGGCCAGAAACGTGTATGCACAAATGACCAGTTTAAAGGACCAAGCTGGCTGACATTTCTTGTTTCAGCCTTGTTTCTCTAATCCGATGTGGTGCAACTGGTAAACCACCAAGCCTTGATCTCCTTGAGCCTTTCTATTCTAGCCAGGTGAGATCAAAAGCCCAAGTCCACGCTGAGAAAGCCTGAGTGCAGAGCTGCTGCTGGCTCTGAGGTGTAAGTGTGTCCCTGCCCAGAAAAAGTCAGTTTGTCCTTGTGTCTGTGCCGCCATGATAAAAGGGCATGCCTGCACCTGGAGGCAGGACAGGGCACAGCACACAGCAGTGACCAGCCACAGCTTGTGCTCATTTCACACAGTTGAGGCTTTTTTAGAAAAAAAAGGATTAAGAATGTCCAAAACCTGAACAATGTGAGGGCCTGCTTCAATAAGGCTAGAAGATTATTCCAGCTGTTTGGGGCTGGGAGCCTAAAAAAGCTAGGCATGCCTCCCATAGGCAGTGCAGTCCCAGACGCTTGGAAGTGAATGCACTGGTTTAAGTAGAGGGCAGATCTGCAGCCAGTGCTAGATAAAAGGACACAGAACAGCACTGTAAATAAGGAGAGAATGATTATAAACCTTAAAAATAACCTTCAGGAAACGCGTGGCTGCTGTTCAGCTGCTAGCTCCTTTGTTCTGCTTACAGCTTTCCATCTTTTTTTTTTTTCCCCCTTTTATGGTTTCCAGGACAAACACTGGGGCCGTGGGAGGCAGCGATGCCTCTCTTGGCATTGCTCTCATATTCTCCAGAGCGAGAAGCTGCGAAACGATGGGGACAGCATGTTCCCTGCTGGCTGCTCTGGGGACTTGAAAACATGTTTGTGTCAAGTCAGCGAGAGGCCGCCCGGGCCGGTCACGCCACCTCATTCCCTCCTTCCCTTCCTCCCTCCCTCCCTCTCAAGGCTGCTCGAAGGAGCCGTGTCGAAGTTCAAGCCTATGTTCAAGGCTGCTCCAGGTGCTGCTGGCAGTCTGTGCCTGCCTGCGTGGAGCCACTTGCCCCAGTCTGGCCAGTACACCCAGCTCACCTGAAAACGAGCCAGGGCTGCAAAGGGCAGCACCAGGGGGTGCCAGCCACCAGGCAGGACCAGGTGCCACTTAATAGCAAACCCAGCAGCGCGGCCAGGCGACACTGGGTAATGTGTCCTGGTCACCTAAAAAAGGAGCCTTCCTCCTCATCGTCTCCAGCCAGAAAACCTCTGCCAAAGCTCGTGAGAGGATGGAAGAGGGACAAGGACATCAAGGGGACACAGGGTGCGCAGCTCAGTGCTGGCTGGGCAGGGCTGGGTATGGCCTGCAGCAAGGAGAGGTGTGTGGGTGCTGCACGGAGGGGGACGGTGACGGCCAGGTGTCAATGCAGCTTCAAATAGCTGGAAAGAGAGGAAAGAAGAGAGCTGCCTGCCCCACCCCAAATGTGTCCACCCACCCTATGAGCAAGGGACTTTGTCTGAGGGCTTGGAAATGCAGGCCTGGCACTGGGTGGCACAGGCCTGCAGAGAGGTGCAGAGGCTCCAGGCCCCAGCAGGGCTTCCCACCTCCCTTGCTAGAAGAGGGAGCAGTGGGGATCAGGCACCATCCCATTTTCTGCACAGAGAAAAACAGAAGAACGCTGTTAAACTCGTATTAAAAGTGTGAGCCCCGGGAGGCTGTATGCTGCCATGGGGAATGCAGTCTGAAAGTTGTGAGAACCAAACATCACCCCCAAATGTGCAGAAGCTAACATGTGCAGGGAGGGGTGGCACACTGCTCTCTCCCATCTGCATCCTCAAGGAAATTCAGCCCCTGAACGCCAGAGACTGGAGTCAGAAAAACATTGAAATAATATGTAAATGTTGTCTTAAACAACCGGACTGGGAAGACCTTAATGTTCCTGTGTTAAGCCGTCTAAATAATTTCTTAACTAATCCAGCAAAAATAATTAAGCAATAGTCTCTCAGCTTTATACTGGAATGCTGCACAACCTGAAGGTCACACCGGGTTTGACTGCATTACATATGTTTAAGACAGGAATAATGTTGTAGCACATAACGTACTGCATCTACCCAACAGCTGCAGATTGCACAGTGTCCTGACATCTGCACAAGAAAATGCAAATATAAAAGTTTACTACTTCTCTCTGCAGCTGGTCAAAATTCCTTTAGTTTAGAGGAGTCTGATTTTGTTCATGTCTCATTACTGTCTGGGTGTGCATGCGCATGTGTAATTCATTACAGATTATTTTTAACTGTACCTTCACTGTACCAAAAAGCTGCCCCAAAGAAAAGCTACCAAAAAAACCCCACAACAAAATAAAACAAAAAAACAAAACAACAACAACAACAAAAAGCAACCACCAAACAAGCTACTATGTGAGAGAGAAAGAAATCACTGAAATTCTGTGGATTTATAGTACAGGGAAGGGCAGGGCTGTGGGAGAAATGGACCCAATTGACAGACTGGGATCCAGATTTCCAGCAGAGAAATCAGAGCCGCTGGCACTGAGAGGTTTGTTCACCACTGACACAGGCAGACGACAGAGTGCCCTTGAGTTCAAGGGAGCCGTGCACATTTGGAAACAACAGGAGTGACTCAGCTTTGGCAGGTAGATGTGATTCAATGGGTTTCGCTGCAGCTGGGTCTACAGGGTCAGTTTTGCTCTGCATGGATGTTAAAATATCTGTATTACTTTCTGTCAGGAGACGGCTTTGCCCTGACCACGGTGTCATCTCCTCGCCTGGGCTCTCCAACATGCTGTGTTTTTGTAGCCTGCCAAGGCTCTGCCCTGCCCTTCAGCAGCACCTGCGTTTTTGTACTGCGTGAACCAGTGCCTATGTATTTATAGGTCACACGAATCTGTTCCCACTTTTAAAGAGCATTATTCTGAAGTAGACTTTCTGCAGGTGTTGCTACTCTTTTGTTCCCGTGTATTTTTCCTCAGATATTAAGAGTTATTTGTTCTTGGTCCCTGACCAACTGGTGTTTTTTGGGGGGTTATCACGAACAGGTAAAGGTCCATTTTATTGACCAAACTGGTCTGCATTCAACACGCCCTCCCCAAAAATAGTCAGCAAGCTTATTGCTGTACTCAGGCAGTGCAGCTCCCCATTGATAGTTACTACTGACATCATCTAGCTCAGTGCTAATTGCAGTACAAATAGCCTAAGCAGCTATATCCATTATGTTCGTACAAGGCTGAAATGCAGAGGTATTCTGGCACTAAGCAGAAGGCTAATGTCAGCATCACTAGCCATCCCTTGCTGGAAATGACAGAACACAACAGTTCACTAGTGGTGTAAAAATCATCATGTGCCCTGCTGTCCTTGTTTCAAATGCCTTAATTGTAATTTAGCAGCACATAGAGTGCCTGTGCAAGGTAAAGGGCTAAGAAAATGTTAGCTGTGTATTAAAATCAAGCAGGTCATCGGAATGCATAATGTACATAGTCACCTTTCCACTTCATGTGTTACGAAGCTTAAGACGCATTTGGAGAAATAGTCAGAAACAAATTTCTGAGCAGCCAACCAATTTCATCTGACAGCTGCTGTATATAGCAATCTTTTCTGACCCACTCATCTGCTGTACCAGAAGTCCCTGCCGTTCTTCAAATAGAGACTGTGGTAGATCTTTCCACTACTTTAATATAATTCTTAGGGAGGTTAAGGTGTCAGATGCTAGCTAGGCTTTGGCATCTCTGCTAATAGCATGTTCTGCACTGTCATTTAGTAGAAGAGCAAACCCTAGGGAGTACAGAGAAATGCTACTTCCATATCCTGAAAGTAAATGGAAATATTGCTGTGTCCGACCCATCTGTATCTTGCAGCGTTTCAGAAAAGCAGCAGCAGCCCATCAAGAGCCCTGCAAACCTTCTAGCACACTGAAAAGCTGGCATGCCTCTTCGGCTTCTATGAGTTTAATAAAGGTATATAATAGCACAGGCCACCCCAGACCGCTTCAATCTTCCTTCCAATCTTAAAGACTGAACTCTTCTATGTTTAATTTACAGGCATTTATCCCTTGGGATAAATGTGATGCCAAAAGTCTTAGCACATTCTGAAAGAACATTCCTATATATGAATGAGCTGAGCCTCTGTGATCATTTTAATTGGTCCAGTGGTGCTTGCAGCTAAAAGTAAAGCTGCTGCCTTTCATGGCAGACCAGACCTTTCCCCCTACCCCCTAATATTTCTGTTCCTGACATTTTATAAAAATAGTTCTCAGTCTTGCTCTATTTCGGATATATATGTATATATACACATATATATGTATATACATATATACATATATATTTATATCCCAAACAGATAATATGTAAGTTCATATATATTTTATATATATATATATATATTATATATCCCAAACAGATATATATAAGTTCACGTTCACAACAATTAATTTGATTCTGTCAAAACTAGTGTATAGGCTATAACATATTGCCCTATGGAAAGAAGAGAGGTGATCTTTCAAGATGGTAAGTGGTTTCGAATAAATAAAATGTCAGTGATGCTAAAACACTTATGGGAATTTATTGGTTTCCATCCTAATACTCTGACTTGGGTTGAAAAACTGTTCTGAATCAGAGCAAAGATTTGACTGGGATCTATCTCCAAGTCTCTTCACACATTAACGCATACACATGCCAATGCGCATGCAGACCTGTGCAGAGTCTGATCTCTTGTAGTTGGGAGTTTTAGTCCCAAATCTTTCAAGATGATTCAGGCAGCAGCAGCATCCTACACACAGCCCCAGTGACAAGGCTGTGTAAGAGCATGAGAAAGGGCGCAGGCAACCCATCCCTTTCCCCTGCTGGCTTTTCAGCTGCTAAGGGCAGAAAGAGATTGAGATCCTGCCTGCCAATACCATGGGGCCCCCAGGCCCTATATTTGGGGTCTAGGCTTTGAACCTTTTCCTCTTTGTAATCCAATCTCATCTTAGTGCTGTTCACTGAGAGAGGAGCAAGGGAGGTGGAACTATCTTGTGCTGGTGGTCCCTTGTGCTGGAGGTCCCAAGGCAGAGTATTGCTGCATTTCGGCCAAACGACAGACTGTTACACACACAACAGGTAGCTTGTGTCTGGAGGAGGGGTGGATGATGCTGACTGTTGAGTATTGTCTTAAAGTACTAGCAATGAACACATTAACAAAACACATCATGCTCTAGGACCATTCTGTATGCAGACAATTGTTGTTTCTCATCCAAAGTCACCTTTGCAGAGAGAAAACCCACTTGCCATATCTCTAAGCCTTGTGCAAACCATGAGGTCTTGATAGCTCTGCACACAGGAGGAGGCAACAGAGAAAATAACTCTTCTCACCTTTTACCAGCAACGCTGGAAAACTAGCCTGTCTCGAGGATGAATGGTTGGCTGGAGGCTGAGCAGGAGCTGATCAAGATGTGCTGCTTCCTTTTCCAATGTCCTGAGTTGCCACTTTGCGGTCTCTGGCTCCTCTTCTTGGCATTAGGCTGGCATGACTAGCAGCAGCAGTGCTGTAGGCTGTGCTGCCTGGGGCTCGCTGTTCCAGCATTTAAAGACAGACCAGCCACGAGTAGATGTTTAAAGATTTGAAGGAAAATACAGTCCTGAACGGTGTTAGATTGATTTTGACTTTAGTTTCACCTACATGCTCTCTCCGTGGATAAATCAGTAGGGTTTTGAGTCAAGCCGGATCCAATCATAAATCAGTGTGTAGGTTTAAAATTGTTATAAGAGCAATTTAAAAAGTGAACGTCCATATTTCCATGAACATCTGAATTAGGGCTCTGCGCTGGCCACAAAAACATGCAAAGTGTCTCTATGTTTGTAGATGGCACCTTTTGTAAAGCAAGAGGACTAAAAAATGTAGTCTGGTTGATGTCTGTTGGCAAGTCATTAAGGGAACAGTGGGAAAGGGTTGCCAGTGGGAAAGGACAGTTGATTCTTTGTGCCCACGAGTGCTTTAAATATTCTAACAGGCTGTGAAGTGCAGTGAAAATTTGTCAGATATGGCTACATCTCTACTGAGAAGCCAAATGGCAAAAGCAATTCATTTCAAAGAAAACACCAAGCAACCCTGAAACCATTTTTATGCTGTTATTGACCAAGTTCAGACTTTTAGGTGTTACAACCCAGTCTCTCCTTATTGCCACTTGCAGACATCCAATATGTTGAAGCTCTGAAAATGTAAAAGCATGATCAGGAATTATATGACAACATGAAATTTCAAGGAATCTGCACCAAGAGTAAGAAGACTCTGAGTTTCATAAACCTAAGAAATGATGAGGTACCCCCATGCCTCACATGGGCAACTCCATCTAGTGCTTAGAAATAGAGTACAGTAAGATTAAAAAAGAAAGAACTGTTAAAAAGTAACAAATAATAAGGTTTGCTTACTGTTGTTCTTTCTAACTCCAACAACAGAAGCAATTAAAGTGCATCAATCAGGTCTTTTTTTCTGCGATAGGGATGTTCTCCAGTGTTTTTAACGGCTTGCAAATTCCTATGACTATAATCAGCCTGATCCCACTGTGCTCCCTGTCAGATACCACAATAGCTGTAATCTGGCACCTGCTTGGGTACAAAGCTTGGAAGTGAGGCTGGGTGCCCACAGAATAAAAATTAAGTGTGTTTACTGCAAAGAGGGAGGATCAGAGGGAATTTAGGAACACTGGTGACAGCCTTTTTTCTTCTCTCTCAGCAAGAGAGTCCTCACTACAACAGGTCAAAATACGCTGCTATTGTTCTGCCTTAAACCTCCCTCTTCCAGATGCAGAATTTCATTTCCAGAAGCAGCCAGCATGGGGATGTCTTCCAAATAAAACCAGCTACCTCCATCTGTCTCTTCTGGCTGTCCAGCTTGCCTCACTGTCAGACTATTCAAAAAGCAACAAACATTTTCTTGCCTTGTTTTGGTTGAAAATCCTCTTCCCCATTCCTGACTTACACAGATACATTGCCTAGAGAAGCAGTAGCTTTAGATAACTCAAGCTTTCCCCGTCCTTCAAAATTCACTTCAGAAAACTTTCATCATTTTAGTAAAGTACAAGGACCTATATTACAACTTTATTCATATCAGGAGGCATTTTCTCATGGCCTGTGCTGTCTTTGAAATACTCTATTAGGACTGGAAGCAGTTAAATAACTATTGACATTGCTGTGTAGTTTAAACATAGACCTGTGAACTAGGATTCAGTAAACAAGCTTTGATTCGTGAAAACTGAGATGGAAGGAAAGCAATTCAGATAAGGGCTTGTTTAAAAATATTGAGCTACATTAGAACTAAATTTTTATCTCAGGAATCAAGAGGATGGGTTTGACTAGATATTTTTGATATCGATAGAACACTTGTTAGGCCTCTTACTACTACTAGGAACTCTTATCACTGTGCTTTCTGCCAACAAAGTGATGTGTAATACTAAATAATCTGTACATGTCTTCAAGTGCTCTTATTGCCATTTTGCAAGACACAGAGGCACTGAAGAGTTTGGCCACTCCTGTGTGTCTGGGAAGAGCCTAGCGTGCTCTGGGCTCTCTTGCAAAGAGATAATGATAATGATAAGGAACTAAAGCATCTCTGTCACAGATGCAGTGGGAAGTCAGGAGTTACTGGCTCCTGATGGTGGGCTCAGCTCACCTCCATTTCATCAGAGCCCAGAGTTGTCAAAGTCTAAAGAAGGGGAACAACCCAAAAGGACTGCATCGAATGGAAAAAAAAGAGAATAAAAATGGGTTTTATCTGTAGGTCAAATCACACACTTGCCCTTGCTGCAGGATACCTGATGTGTGCCCCCGCATCTCATCCCCCTGAACAGGAGACAACAGCTCAGTCAGGACCAAATATTTCCTGATGAGCAGGGAACCAGCACAGACAGGTCTGAAAGCACAGAGCAACTGGCAGGTCTGGTACAGCTTGGCCAGCACCTCTTCAGTGTGGAAACACCTTTCAGTTAAGGTGGGATTCTTCTCTCCTGTGCTTAGCTAAAAAAAAAAAAATAAAAAAAAAAAGAAAGAAAAAATAAAGTGGAATAGTGGAATATAGTCTGTGTTAATAGGCTAGGAACATTTTGTGTTAAATGGACAGAAATGTTTGCATATCTTCCCGTATCCCATCCAACACCATCCTGAGGGATGCACGTGTGTAAGCACAGCTGTGCAGCTTACATGGGTAAGTCCCGTCCCTCTGCCTTCCTCAACACCAGGATGTGAATTTAATGTAGGTCACAGTGAGAGTGGAAACAGGGACAGTTTCTTGCTAAGACCTACCCAGGCATAAATATGAATGCTCAGAAATTTCAGTGCTGCAGATTTTGATCCTGTTCCCATACAATGACTGATAATGGAAAAAAATTAATCTTACAATTAAAAAGGATGTTATTATGACAAAGCTTTATAAGGTACAGACAGGTGTAGTGAAGACTGAACTAAGACTGAATTCAGATTCAATCCGTAGGCAACTACTGAAATCCTGTCTGTGGTCATGATTCAAAGCAGTTCACCCATTTCCTTCTGGGAAAGCATTTCTATGACTAATGAATGTACTACTTTTTGACAGTACCCTTTCTTTTACTCCTAAAATGACAGCTGAAGAAAATTACAGTGAAACGGTACCAAAGGTTGCTCAGATTGAATCTAATGATATCTCGCAGGCAGTGGAATAAATACCGAAGGAAATGGAAGCATCACTGACAGGGTCATTTAAGCTAGACTGAGCAAAGCATCCAAATGCGCAGCCCTGTGTTCGTCTGGAGGGGGGGCTGCTCCAGCTCTGCCTCCCTGCCCCGCTCTGTGGACTGCAGCTCTGAAAAGGGCCATAAATGCCAGCCCAGCTGCTAGCTGGCCTGAGACCATACAGAAGCGAAGGTCTGCGTGAGCGTGGAGCCTGGATCTCCAGCACCACGCAGAGGCGTGCGGATCTGGGAAGAGGCAGGCAGGGGCGCGCAGCCAGCTCTGCTGCAGCTCAGTAGATTATCCCCTCTGGCTCCAGCAGCAAGTACTTCTTCATGGACACGGGGATGGAGAGTAAGGGGACTCCTCGGTGGCATCTTTCTGACAACATCACCCGAATAGCACATCTGCACAAGTGCATGAGCGACCGCGGTGAGTTGCTGCACACGGTGAACAACGAGTCGTAGAAATCCTGGTACCGCTGTAAAACATGAAAAAACAAGAGGGTTTTAGGTCACTAGAGCTTCTTTCCTTTCCCCCCCTTTCCCCTCCCAACACACAGTTCTTAGCAAGGCTAAAAAGCCTGTATAGCTGCCCTGTCACCTTGGGCCGCGCACAGCAGCGGGAATTTGGTTTAGCCAAAATTATGCTTGCCTCAAATACTTCGTGTTAAGTGAAAGAACCCGATGAAGTCTTTAGGCTTCTTCTACCCACCAGTCTGAAGTGGGATTTCTCCCTTGGCTCCTGTGGCATTAGTCCTGACCTGAAAGGAGCAGCAGCAGCTCAGGGACAGTGCAGGTGCACTGTACAGTCCTGCAGGGCAGCGAGGCAGCATGACAAGGGCAGAGGTGTGCGGAGTTAGCTGGGGCTGTGAGCAGCAGCATAGCCTGGGCCTTGCTCAGTGCCCCAGTGCCCTCTTGGAATAAATAAAGTTACATCCCCACAGGAAACCTGCAGATATATACAAATGGTGCTGAAGCAAAAGAAGCAAATGGTAAATACAAGCTACTTACTTGTGACTTGACCTTATTTTATAGTCTTGCTACTTGACAGATGCAGATACATTTTTTTTTTTTTTTCAGGAAGACTATATGTATTGAAAAGCACAGATTTGTGTCAACAATTTTTTTTTCTTCAATTTTGTGTAAAATTTGGCAAATATTGCTGAGAACAAAAATGACCAGCTAAACAACAACAAAAAAGTAAAGCAACAGTAGACTTTTCCCAATATGAATGAAATTTTTCTCTCAAGAAAAAAATAATTTCCTTTCTAACCACTTGTAGCTCAAACTTTTTTTTTAATTATTATGCTTTATTATTACTAATTAGTAGAAAAAGACCTTTAATGTTTCGTTTTGTGTTCACCTGATTTTTTATTTTTCTTTCTGAGTAAAGCTGACCTGAAAAACAGTCAGTCTTGCAGTTCCTCTAGCCATATAGCTCTACATTATAATAAGGATGGTGTTCCCTAAACATCCCTGATAATATAAAGCAGACATTGGTATACTTAACCAAGTTGAAAAATTTGAAAAACCCTGGTATTAATCAAGAACTAGCTTTAAAATGGAATATTGGGACTGTGCAGATTTCTGAAGTAATGGGATAATTATGTCAAAACCCATCCCCCAATTTGGCACTTTGACAACACCTCTTCCCTCTTTGACCTCATTTTTCATTTAAATTCTCCCTTGTATTTGCAGTTAACCAGTCCTATGGTTAGAAACAGATACTACAGAAACTACAGAAACTTAACCCATGCTACAGAACCTAAATACATACCTAAATATATACCTTGTAATATGGTGCTTTTAAAACAATTGCTGACCTAAAAAAATATATAAATACACTCATTGGCAGATCTTAAGAGACACCAGTCACAGCCAGAATATTTTGCGCTTGCTGAGTGCAGGGATATCTGAGCTTCTGCAGCACCCCTGACAGGGAGTGCAGCAAAGGATAATGTCACCATGAGACTTTCTCAAAAAAAAAAAAAAAAAAAAAAAAAGTCTATTGAAATCTCCAGGTGACACAGAGACCCATTTATCTTCATTTTATTGAAGGAGCTTCAACTTAAAACCAAAAACCTTTTACCTGACATAGCTGGAAAAGCAATATTTTTATTGGAAATAACTTTTTTTTTTTTTCTGAGAAACTATTCAACTAAACTGTGTGAAAACATTTCACAAAATAAAAAAAAAAGAATAAAAAAAAAAACCAACAGCTTTTATGTCCAGACTGTTCCGAACTCTCTTATTCTCTCTTACAAAGGTAAACTATTATTTAAAGCTACAGCATAACCCTGAACATCCCACATCACTGAGGTTCCCACTGTCACCAGGACAACACATCTGTATTTCTTGAGTGTTTTCAGCAGATTTGGATACGGTACCTATCTCTAAAGAAAAAATCCCCAGTTTTGGGCCAGCGTGTGTGAAGTGAATGATATTAAATGGAGAAGTCCCAAATCTTCTGATGTGTAATTCCCTTTCAAAAGCATTCTCAGTTTTCTGTGGCCAGGTGTGGAGAACAAATAACAAGCCTGGATTTTACCCAGTTACAAGTCGTTAAGAGCTTACCTCAAAGACATCATCAGGTATGGCTGCTTTCCACTTAGATGTTGATTTGATGTGCTCGTAGGTGTTGACGACAACCTCCACAGCTCTGGGGTGGGAATGACAGGCTTGCAGCACCTGCAGTCAGGACGTAGAGAGACCGTGAGCACCGCTGAGAGGCACTGGGGCTAGCCTGGCTGCTTGGCACTGGGCGAGGGCACACGGGGATGGACACATCTAAAATCAGCTCTGCCTAATAACTTCAGCTCAGAAGGAAGAAATTGTCACTCACACCCGTGGAATAACACTTTGCATTCACACTGTACGATGTGCATTTCTGACCCACACAGCAGACAGGCTTTCACAGACAAAGCTGCAGAGCATCCCTCTGGGATAAACATCATCCTACGCATTTTGCAGATGGGAAATGATAGATTGGAACCGAGCCCCACTCCATGCAACGGAGGAAAGGCGGAGGCAGGAAGAGGAGACCCCAGGCCTGGCTCTCAAACACACTCTAGAAAAATGAGTTGTTTTGTTACAGACAGGACCAGCTCATCCTCAGTTCAGGAGGGCAAGACCAAAGCTTTAGTGTTTTTTTTTCAAAGGTTCTGACTGCTAGGATTGATAAAATTTTATATATGCAGTGGAGGGGCTGCGAAATTATGCTGAAGGCAAAGGATGAGAGGAAATGAGTCCTGACTAGAGCAACCTTACTTCATTGCCTGGTACAAGAAGTCTGCCAGCTACAGTGCTTTGGGCTTTGAAGAGCTGCAGGAATTCTTCGGTAGGGATTTTGCTATTATTATTATTATTATTACTATTACTGTTGTTGTTATTATTATTAATCAGCTATGAACCCAGGCCCAGAATTTCCCTTTATTTCTCACATTTCCTGAAAACAAGCCCAAGCTTCAGTGACATCCATTTCAGTTTGAATGTATTTGTATTTCTGAAGGTCAGAAGTGACAAACTGAATGATCTCATCTGACCTCCAATCTTTGGTAGAGGCCATGAAACATGCATTTTTTACAATCCAGTTAAGCATATTGGAGCCAGGTTTGATGAAGGCAAGATTTTCCAAAATGAGAATGTGAATCAGCTCTGAAAAATTAGGCTCGAATCAGCATTTAGAATTTGGAGTTTCAGGCTGATTAAGAACGAATACGGGACCTGCATCTGGTTTCTGGCATTAGCAATGGCAATTTTGCTTCAGGTAAATGATATCAACCTTACAATAGATTTTGGGCATTCTGGGTCCACAGTTTACAGGACTCCTGCAAATCCTGGTACCACCAAACCCTGACGCTTGGGTCTCTCACCCCCCCTCCTGTTCCAGACATCCCCTCTCTCCATATCCCTGCGCTGTACAAAGCCACCCTTAACCTTGTGGAATTGCAGAGGATATATCCTGGCTGCTCCGTGATTCAGGAGCAGCTGGTAGCAGATGTCAGGCTGGGCAGCTGGCCGTACAGACGTCACTTTTATGATGTACTGCAGGGGTGCACAGCCGTTCACATCCATGATGTTTGCCTCTGCCCCTGCCTCCAGCAGCATGTGCAGCAGCACGTGATCACAGTTCCAGGCAGCTTTGTGGAGTGGTGACTTGAAATCCTCATCACGGGTGTTCACTTCAGCTTTATAGTCTAAGAGCATCCGACAGATGAGGTGGTGGTCTGGGCTGTACGTCTGGTCCTTGTAGTGCAGGGCCCAGTAGGCTGCGCAGGCCAGGGGGGTCTCCAAGTGGGCATTGAGAGCATCCACCTGCGCCCCTTGTTCCACGTAAAAGGCCACGAACTCGGGGATACCCAAACGCGCGACCATGTGCAGAGGGGTCTCCTCGTCCTGGTTGTTCGTTTTTATGTTCACGTTTGCTCCTGCCAAGGAAAGATGATGGGAAAAAAAATAATCAAGGGAACAGAATCCCAGTTCAGACAGCTCTCTGCTAGAACCCTGCTACCCGAGGAGATGGTAAAGGATTGCAAGTCCTTTTTTTTTCTTTTTTTTTTCTTTTTTTTTTTCACATCAAAATGCAATTAGCAAGGGTCAAGGATTCTGCATTTCTTAGGCCTCTGGGAAACCCTCAGAAACTTCACATTCTTGGATCCAGTTTCTGGTGTCATAGCTTGGCCCTTGAGCTGACAGAAGGCCTTATCTGAACACTGCTTTGGAGCAGCAGTCAGGTCCAAATCTCTGTGTGAAGTGCTTTTTCCTATAAATTAAGAACTGAAGGAAAAAGGAGATCTTTATTCGTACTCCAGAGAGTAGCTCTGCTCAAATCTGTACCCTGAGAAAGCTTCCTGCAGCACCTCGTTGACTGTGAGCCTGGAAGAAAGGACATCTTATGATAGATCCATAGATGATAAATAAAATAAAATAAAATAAAATAATAAAAAGTAAAGAAAGTCCCCAGCTGAGGGTCTGGATCCTGTTTCCAAGCTGTTAACAGGACTGGTGTAACAGCTCTATTTGTGCCGAATTTATATTCCAGTTGAAGCAACAGCACCATCTACTGTGCACCGAAGGGGAGCTGCTGCAGGACAGGCGGACAGGAGCCCGGCCCCTGCCTTCTGCCAAAAGAGTGCCAGGGCTCCTGAGCCTGCTGCCCTGGGACTTCCCGGCTGCCTCCTTCCTTTCCAGCTACCAGCAATTTGCTCTGAAGAAATGCAAATTTCTGGAGGAATAATACCTAACAATGCTTATTAGAGGAAAGATTGGCGAGAGCCTGTTGCCGAAAGCAAAGCAGAACTGCAGTATAATATATATCATGTATCTAATGTATATAGTGTGTGTGTGTATAGTTATATAGTTTTATACATACATACATATATATATATATAAACTCTTCTTTCCAGCCTCATGAAAGCCCTTACATGGCCAAAGTTACACTAAAACTGAGATGTACTGACGGAGAGGGAGAAAGAGGCGTGAGAAATTACCTCTGGGCTGAGTGCTAATCCCACCAAGCCACGATGAGCGTTACTCGCATTACACGTCCCTGAGAGTATCAGCAGCACAAATCTGGAGGCAGTAAGCAAACCCGGGCACAGATCTGCCTGGCTGGCCACTTGCCCAGGTGAGAAATGGTTAAACTGCATTTACCTGAACTGACCTGTGCGAGAGCACCAGTGCAGAGGGCCGGGTGGGAGATGCCACTGGGAATCCTTGGGGCAGGGACAGAAACAAAACCTTGTCTTTGGCTTTTGGGTGGCATGCACACCTGCCGTGCTCTGCTGCAGACATTGCTCACCTTGGAACCTCTGTTTCACGTGGAGATTTGTGTTTGCAGGGTGCTTTGGGATGAAGGCTGGCTTGCACAGTGCTATTATTTGCTCGCTGATGGGTGGGTGGAGGAAGCCTGCAGAATACAACCTTTCATTTGCAGCATTTTATAAGAGTACGTTCGACTTTTAAGCTTTTCCATGGTAGCAAATTCAACTCCTGCTGTCAGGACTGCTTGCTTTAGGCAGGAGACAACTGGCAGTATTTATTTTCCTTTCTAACAAACAAAATAATATGTATCTTTCCAGCAGAAGAAAAGTGATGTGGTTATTCATTTGGGATTTCAGATTGCCTTGCCCACAAATCATGCCTGGGCTCTACATCTCAAAAAACCCTTCAAAACATGTTGCCAAAAAAAAAAAAAAACAACAACACGTGTTTGTATTTGCCATGGCATAGTGTGACAAATAGGGGAATCTGTCTACTTGTAACTTAGGGCTCTTGAACTGCCTGGCTTTGCTGTACCCCTTTATATCTGTCCTTTAGTAGGTCCTGAGACATTTTCCTTGTGTAAAGGACACAGTGGAAGGAACAGCAATATACTTATCAATGAATTATGTCTGTTCATAACTTCATTTGTTACAGATGATCAACCACATAACATATCTTACTTCAGGAAAATTAAATTTTATATAATAACATTTTTTCCCCAGTAGGTGCAAGAGTTTGGTAGCTGGCAATTAAGAGACTGTATGAAAAACTGCATGTTTTTTTCAGGGACAAGTCAAATACAAATGAATAGAAGAATTTATGGAGATCAAGGAAATGTGAGCAACAAAGACAAGGGTAGGGGTGCACTTTCATGTGAAAATTTTCAATAGTAAACCTAGATGAGGAAGACAGAAACAAAAATAGAGAAGAAGAAACTCCCTCATTCGGAGGAGCTCTTCTGCTGAAGGACTGGCTGGGCAGCGGTTTGGAAGCACTGAAATGGGAAACAGCCCTGGAGTAAGGGCCGGTGGCCAGGGTAAGGGGAGGTCAGACGGGGTGAGGAATCGGGACAGGAGAAACTTCAGCTGATCAAAGAGACGGGGAAAAGAAGTCTGGGATGAAGAGACGAGTCAGCTGGGGATGGAACGGATAAATATATGTACTTTGGCATCTTGCCTCCTAAGGCAAGCCGCAAGTCATGCCCACCATCTCTAGTCACGCCACGAGAGACTCTCCAGAGTTTTACCTTACCTCTCCAAATCAGCTGCTGGGCGCAAGGCATGGAGGTTCGTGTCGTACAGAAGTGCAGGGGCGCCTGCCCACTCATTGAAAAGCAGTTCAGCTTAGCTCCATGGTTGCAAAGGATCTTGAGGCACTCAACATTTGCTGTTTCACACGCTATGTGGATTGCAGCTTTTCCATTGGGCCGGCAGTTGATTGTAGCTTTGTGATTGAGCAGGACCAAAAGACTCTCCAGATGCCCGTACATGACAGCTAGATGAAGCCCAGTTGCCCAGGATATTTTTAATTTGTAGCTAGGTAGCCAATACCCTGTACAAAATGAAAAAGAATTATCATCCTTGGCTAAGATTTTCCTTTGGATTATCCACCTACTGAGAACAACAGAGGAGGAAGAAAAGGCTGGAGTTTTGGTTTAATTTACTGTAATTTCACCAGCTAGAGTTTAGTGCACACAAAGTTATCTCAAGCATAACTTAATTTTCATTAGGTACTTTTACTATGTGTGCTGAATAGCCTGACTTTTGGAGACATAATTCCCGTGTAGCTGCCCAAAGGCAGCTTTTGTTTTTCTGGTGTCCTCTGGAGACAGAGTGATGATGATGATAATGATCATGATAATAATATTATTATAACAATAATAGCAATACAAATATAATAATATTTACATAATAATAATAACAATAATAATAAAGGCTTAGTGCATTTGAAATGTCACTAGCTAAAAAATATGGGGGAAATGGGCTCTTCAGTCTGCCAACGGCTAAACAAATAAGAATAAAAAGGAATAAGTTGGAATAAGAAGGCAGCATTTACTTAGGCCAGTGACTCAACAGACAGCTTATCCTGTTGTTTCTGCGTGGGAGACTGCAGGATCATGCATGTCAGGAGCTGGATTCAGACTCCTAGTGATGCATTGCACATAGATGACCCCTGGCAATGGGTTTGCAGCTGTATCACAGACCTTCTGCCAACTACTGCCCCTGAGGAGCACGGAGTGAGGAGTTTTGATGTTGATGTAAACTTGGTGGAAGAGCCAAATGGAAGCAGGGACAGTTTAGTGTGAAATTTGGCTCCAAAATGTTCAGATTTTTCACGGATTTTTTTTTTAACTTATAAACAGGTGTAAGACCAATATTTGTTCCCAAGATAGGACTACATGTTTAATGCAGTCTCTGAAGTGATTACTATAATCATTTGTTAAAAAAAAAAAAAAAAAAAAAAAAGTAAATCGAAACAATTCTGTGCAGAAGAGCAGGAGAAATCTGAAACTTTTCTTTCTCTCTTTTTTTTTTTTTTTTTTTTTTTTAGGTACAGCAGCTGCTTCTTAGCTAGAATGTGCCTATAAAATTTTCTGGGTTTGGTTTATTTATATCTACTTGGACAAATGCCTGGTTAAATACTGTTATCAAGAAAAAGACAGAAAAATGCTGCAGATGTGTAATGAGGCCAAACTAATTCAGACCTTTATTTTTGAGTCTTTAGTTTTATATAGTTTTTCCACCTTAATTTCGCATAGATATAATTTTTGCAGGACTCATATGTACTGCATTAGACAGGAAGAGAGATGAAGAGGAAGGAAAGAGACAGAAACAAACCACTGGTGGCAGAGAGAAACATCTTTTTCACCATTTGCCCCCAAACTGGGTGCCAGGTAGGTGGGCTGTATCCCAGAGTCTATGCATACAGCACAGCAGGCTTCTTAAACTGGATCCCCAACTGAATTCACATTTGGTGCTCCCCCTTGTTACCAGCCTGATCCCACACTGAGGTGGGCCTGAAAATATGTAGATGTCAGCCATAAATGATGTGAACAGCAGGACAGTGATCCTTAAAAGCCAGGTTACCCCTTTATACAGCCACAGTTTTCCTGCCTGAAACCACCCTTTATTTCCTTTGCTTGTGCTGCTGCAGGTGAGCATCTCCCACGTCCCCTGCCCAAACCCACAGACATCCCTGAGCCCAAAGGGATGGGGACCTGGCACTGAGCAGGAAGCAGACATGGGCTTTGCAGGAGGCCTCTTTAAGCTCATCTATTTCTTGGGGGGGAAACTAGCAACGGTGCACGAAAGGTCAGTGTCCTTGGCAGCTCTCAGTCTCTTTTGCAAGAGAGGAAGCCCCTCTGACACCCATGGGATCTCCTTTCCACTGCATTGCTTAGGGCTGTGGCAGAGCTCAAGCTGTTTGAATGGTGGTGCTTAATTTTCTCCCCTCTCCCTCCCAAAGGAAATCCTCCTCTTAAATCATGGTTATCTGGGATTCAGAATGAAAGCAAAATTTGCATTGTAGCTGACAGGGTGCCTTCTGCCTTTCAGACAAACACAGCAGGTATACTGCTGTGATTTAGGCCATAGGGTGCGTTTATCTCTTTCTCCAAAAGAAACAAGTTAATTCTTGCTGCCAAATTATCTACAATTAAAAATCCCATAGTCTTAAACTACAACCAGAACGCATTTTAGCCTGCTGAGGGCAGAAGAAAAGATATTTTAAGATACACTCATCATTGTGTGGGTTAGCTCAGATGCTGTCCCCAAGGGAAGTAAGTCATGACTGCATCATCCTCACCCTTATGAAACCAAAAGAACAGCAGCTGTTCATTAAATAAGAGGTAAACACAGAAAAGGGGAAGGGGTGGGATGTTGTCCCTCCCTTACACCACAGGAAAAAAAAAAAAAAAAAAGTGCATTTGTTGTGCTGCTGAGACTGGAGGTATTTATCTCCATGTATGCCTAACTTCTGGCAAAAGTTGGTCATTACTGTTTTTCAGATACTCACATGGAGGCTGTTAGCAAGTAGGCAATGAAGTCTGTTGATTTCAGCAGACAGCAAACTTGTTTCATTGTTTTGAACTGTAAGTTTTTGGAAACTCAGTATCTGGCTGACAGCTGGTTTGGATTTTCTACCTTTCAGAACAGCTGAAACGTCTTCTCTGTTTTTTTTTTTTTTTTTTTTAATTATTACTTTTAATTTTAATCCAAAATATTTTGATAAACTAGCAAATCTTCACTTTCTGTGAGCTTGAAAAACACAGCTCCTCCCATCCAGCAACATTCAAGGTCCATAGGTTTTCTTTAGCTCTCCTAAGCCAAGGAGAATTCACTGTACCACTATTGTAAACTGCAAATGGAAGAGACTGAATATTTTGTTTCTGAATTGTCTGCTTACGTGTTCGGGAACATGCAAGACATTTGTACAGCACACTTAGCCTGCGTGTGTCTACTCTGGGCTTTGCACTCTAATTCTCTGCAAGGAGATGGCAAAGGACCCCTCTTTCTGGACTTCCCTAAAGCTACAGCAGCTGCTCTGGTGGCGTGGAGGCTCGTGCTGGTGTCTGGCCTGCCCTCCACCAAGCCCTGCAGCACAGCTGATAAGCTCCCCTCCGGTGACCGCGGCCGTATGAGCCTACTGACGCTGCTGCCCATGAGTCAACTTACGCTGTAGCTTTAGGAGGGGCACAAGGCCACGGTTCCTGGAAAACTACCTGAACCCATCTACTTGCTGACTTGTGAGTGCTGCCACGTTTACCTTGTTTATAGGATGCCAGGATCAGGTTTTCATCTTCCACTTCAAACACCGTGTCCACGTCTATTTTCTTTTGGTTCAAGAGCTCTTCCAGTGTTTCATAGTCATTGGACTTCAGGGCTTCGAGGAAAGCCTTTTTCACCAACTTTGCAGCTGCAGTTCGAGTCATTTTCCTCTCCATGTTCTCTCTTTCTTCGCATGTCTCCTCCAGATCCATTTCCAAATGTGTTTATTTGTGCTGTGAAGAGGGGTACGCTGAGGTCCCTATAGCGCAGTTACATGCTGAGGTTCCTGAAGACCAGAAGGTAATTTTATCACTTGGTCATGCTGATCTGCTTGTTCTATTTATATGAGGAGCATTTCAGGCATTGAAATACCACTCTTAGATATCACCACACTCTTTTTGTGAAAGTGAGGACAGACACACTAGCAATAAAACCAGAATAAGAGATATCTCTACAGGCTTTATACACATTAAGCTTCACTAACCACGTGGCCACCCTCTGCTCCTGCCATGCACTCACATTAAAAGACACTAGTCCTTGGTGTTGTTTCTCAGCTGGAGAAATACTTATATTTCTTTTCATAGTTACCATTAGTGATTTATTGACTGAAGAGGGATGTGGTGCTCACTTTGCAGAAGCCTTTTAGCTAATGCATTTCAGAAAGAAAAAAAAAAAAAATAAATTCCAAGGCACTCTTCCTGTGGGACAGCATTCATCCTGTTGGTGTTGCTTTCATTCCTCCAGCCAGCCACCAGGCAGGCCTCCACAAGAGCCCCCCACCACGCAGGTCTCACAGATGCCCTGATACATAAAGCCCCAAGGATGGCTGTGTTGATCCTGCCCAGTCAGCTGTATAAGGCCCTGAGCAGCAGGAGTTCCCCAGTTTATTCAGGGACCACAGGTGGCAGGTGGAAGTGCACCCAGGAAGGAGAAATGCAAGGATGAAAGGGCTGCAGAGCTGTATGGCCACATTATGTGACAGGGGAGCTCTCAATACACTCACACTCCCTCCTGCATGACTGCCACCCTCTAACTTTCATCCTCTCAGTAGTGGACGTCTCCGCTCCATCCTTTAGGAGAAGTGTTAATGCTTGTCTGGCATGAGCAGAGGGACAAGATGTGAACTTCACATCCTATGTCACATCCTTGTTACTTGCATGGCTTTTTTAAACCACAATATTCCTGAGAAGTCATGGATGTGCAGAGTGCTGATATGTGGCTGTCCTCAACAGTTCACCTCAGCTACACTTTCTAGTTTGAAATGGGCTTTCGTCTGTCTTTCATAAATATTATTAGATGGCACAAGGACACTCAGTCTAGCTGTATAAAGGACCAGGCCAGGACATCTCCATACTGCTCTGCCATCTCAACAAGGCTGAGATGCACAGACAAGCATGTGGCTGTGATGGACTGCTGTACATCCTCTGAGCCATCATGCTTGCTCTTGGTTGACAACCAAGGTGAAGTAATTTATGGTAGCTTGGCCCACGGTGAAAGAGAAGGCTGGTCACAATTACCTCACAGTTGTCGTGGTTCAAGAGGGTGCACAGGGAGTGTGCTTCAGAGGCACTACAACTTGCTTGCCTTCAGTAATTTGTGTGGCCCTGCTCTGATTCTCATAAAAATCTTTGTTAACACTAATGAGCTTAACATAGAGAAAGGGAACAATTACAGGTACCTACTGCCTTCATATTTACTCTTTTCCTGTAAGCTGCATTCAGGTCTAACCTTGACAAATCTACTCCCATAAGTACACTGGTTGTTTCACTACCCTGCTGCTTTCAGCACAATTATATACAAGAATAAGGAAATAATTTTTTAAAAACAATAACAAAAGACTAGATTATTTTTTCACAGGAAGACAAAATAACTTCTATTTATTAGCTTGAAGTGTAGCAAAACCACATTTAAGAATATGAAGACAGGGAAAGCCATTGGTGGGGCAAAGGGAGCAATTTTTACTGTCAATATTTTTGCGATATATCTAACTTCCTACCGACTTCTCCATCACTGTACCACAAGGTGGCAGTTTGATTTTGAAAGTCAAAACTGATGTCAACCAAGCCCCAAAGCTGCCAAATATTCTGAACATCTCACTGTGAAACAATGGCTCATTACGTTCTTAAAATAAATAACAGTACTGGTATTAATGATATTTGTAAGTTAGACTTGAGGCCACTGTGGTGGGCACTGCAGACACTCACACATTATATCCTCCAAGAAATGTAGTTTCGGTATTTAGGATCAATTGTCTAAATTACACAGCTAACACAAAGGCACATTTTTAGAGGGAAGACAGCTCCTGCCTCCATCTCCTAAGCTCTCCTAAGCCCTCCTCCTGCCCTACACAGTGCCCCACAGCTCACCCATCCTCACAGTGTGAGCCACAGGCACACAAACACCTGCACCTCACCAGGGCTGGATCTGCCCCTCATAAGTGACTACAGCAGGTCAGAAGAACCAGGTGTGAAGGGTTGCAGAAAGCAGAAAAAAGGCAAACAACACTTCTGGGGCACAAGCTGCTTTCCACTTCAGGCAATGGGAGTGTCACCATGGACTTCAGATGGGCCACGAGGACCCTCTTGGTCAAACAAAGCAGGTTATCACAGGCTTGTTCCAAAGTCCATTGAAGTCAAGGGAAATATTTGCACTGATTTCAGTGGTCCGTGTTCTTTATTAGGCTGGGCACTGGGCAGCAGAACTGAGCCAGGGAGAGTTGCCTGAAGGCGAGTGCATGAAGGTAACATCGGGGTGATATTATGAGATGTGTGAGTGGTGGCACAGGAGTTCATGTGAAAGCCAGAGACGTGATGGCTAATAAAAGACAAAGACGGCCTTAAGGAGAAAATGAGAAAAGATATACTGGCAGGCTGTGTGGAGTGTGTCTCCTGAGGAGACTGAAGGAGCCAGGGCCCCCTCATTGGCACCTGCTGATGCAGAGCAATGATATATTGGCAGCTATACAACTTGCACCTCCACAGCAGTGTTGGAAGAGCTCTAGCGCCACAGAGCCTTGGAGGTGAAGATCAACATCCTGAACTCTATGCTGGGGCAGGCAGTAAGCCAGCAAAAGGAAAAATGCTCCAAAAGAATGGTTGTGATGCAGCTGGAGTAGTGGAGGAGAAAATGCAGAATATACAGCAATACAGAAACCCATCCTAGCTGAGATCCAAGGCAAGCACAGCTCCCCATCAGCCTGTGTACAGCACCGCTGTCCCAGTGGCGATGACAGTAGCAGGGACCTTGAAGCGTTGTGCACACCCTACAGCTCTGAACCTTGCAGCAGTGTGTGAGCACACTTGGCTGGTGAGATTTCAACTCTGTCCTTTCCTTCCCTCAGCAGATCACTGGCTAAAGCAGGTTACTTAAGCAGTAATACTGCAGCCTCCATGCGAAGCCGTCTGGGCTGCTCAGAGGCCTGACATGTTAAGGAGGAAAATGTACTGACGTTCAGGTCTGTGTCCCTGAAGCAAGAAACAGATCATTGAGTAAATCCGATGCTTTCATCTCTTCTGAACAGTGCATGCTCTTTAAAATGCTGCTGCAGTAGTGATCACAATCCGCTCGCTTTGCTGTGGCACTTACAGCACCTGCAGCACCAGGCCAAGTCTGCCACCCCACTGCCCATGCTGCTTACAAATCCCTTGTTTCTTCCTGGCTGCTGTCAGTTCCCAAACTGGATTGAGCACAATCCTTTTATCTATTTGTATCACACTTCTTTTGGCAATATTTGCACTGATTTTTTTCCTTGTTGTACATCCTTCTGCCTGCTTTAGCCATTGTTATATTTTATTTGATTTTCTTCTTCCAGGGTGCTGACTCTGAGTGTGAAGATTACAAAAATCTTTTCCATGTTCCTTGTTTTATTTCTCAGTAGAATAAAAATATTTAAAAAAATCCCTTCAGCTGTGCCAGGTGCAAAATATTTTCTCCAGGTGCTCAGCTTGTAAATCATCTTTTGAGAAAAGTCCTCTCTGTAAAATCATCCCTGTGGCTGGTTAACCTGAAACCACCTAAATATCATCAGTTTGGAACCCTCCTCTTGTTCTTTGATTCATTGTTTCACTCTTGTTCTCGTTCGCTAGGGGTGGGGAAAAAAATGACACAGATTCCTCAAAGGCATTTAGACATCAGATTTCTGAGTCCCTGGAAGTCAAAATCCCAGAAGCGAGGCACCTTCCAGAGCCTGGGCATTCTAGTTTTGTCTTCAGTAAAGCAAGTATAATTTAGAAATATGTGTCAACAGAGGTGCTTTGTCTTAGGGACATGTGTGTTACAAAACCAAAGGTTGACACCAGCAGTCCTGAATTTGAGCTTCATGAATGAAAACTTCATGACAAAGGCTTAGCCTATTCTTCCATGGGTTTCTTTGTGGTTTTCATGAGTGCTATTTCCATCTTCGTCTCCAAGGATCTGCTTCCTTTGTTTCTGCAGATTGCTCCAGCTTCTACTATCAGTGTATTTATTAGGATGTCCATAAGCTACAGGGGGTTAGGGTTGCCTTAGCTACTGATGTTAGGATCTTAGCTCTTGAATTAAGGGTGTTTCAAAACTAAGAAATAATCTCTCAAAAATGACCACAGACAATATAATTAATAGTTTGTTGACCTGTATAAAGCATGAACCAGATCCAATTCCTTTGCAAAACAGTGAAAACAGATTCCACCTTTATCCACACACAATGCTTCTAGGTTCTCTTTGCTTCGAAGAGCATGAATATTGTAGACAAGATACATGTATATAAAGATAAATTAAAATCTTATGATGAACAGCATCTTCAACGACCGGGAAAAAATCTTACCTGGCTATGTTTACTAGAAAATTCTTTTTCTTTTTTTTTTTTTTTAACCTTTTAGCTTTGTGTGGTAGTATCTTACAATGTTTAAAACAGTGGGATTTCGTAACCAAAGCGACATGAATCTCTTACGCTTCTTTCCTCCTGTTGAAATGAAGCAAGGACTATGGATTTAAATGAAGCCTGTGGAAAGCGTTTCTTTAAAGACAAGTGTTGCTTCACAACAGCGAGACAAAAATAATTCATTGCACATAGAAAGAGCCCCGCAGGTGGCTGTGTCTCTCCCACTCTCTTTCAGAGCTGACTGCGGCTTGGCCATGCTCCCTGGCAGGGCTGGCTATTGCTGAACTCTGACAGTTGTTGGCTGAGGACGAGACATTCTCATCAGGCTGTTTCCAGCCACTTCTGCCTTGCCTGCTGAAGTGAAATTTGTGCAGAGCTGAGCTGTTGTGTGTGAGAAGATTCCTATATATGTTTTGCAAGCGTGGCAAGGCTCTAAAATGCCAGACTTTTGGGGTCAACATACTGATGCATGAAGGAGTATTAACACATTCAGCAGAAGCAGTATGGAATGACTATTCCTGCTCTCAGAGACTAAATTTGAACTGATGTTGAAATAAAGCATGTGGAATAATCTGCCAAAAGGGTGGAATGTGTGAAGAGGGAAGAAGAGATACCGCTAAATAAGCAGTGCATAAACACCAAGGCTAGATGCAGCAGAGATGCAGATAGGGACAGTGCAGGCCTGTGGTGGCTCAATAATCATCATGCACTCTGGTGAATGTGCCAGGGGTTTGGTGAATATTTTCAGTCTCCTGTGTTCTCTGTATTTCCTGCTGTTCCCTGATAAATCAGCCACTGATAAACAGCAGTTTGTTGCATTTCTAAGCAACAGAAGCTGTTAAGCTTGCTTCTTTCTAGTGTTAACACCTACCTTCCCTGAATGTGACAGACCAAATCATTAGTTGAGTAAGTAATAATACGGCTATGTTAGTCTAAGTAAGAACGTGCATATTAGATGCGTTTGTTATCAGTACGGCACTGGATAAATCTTGCTTACACTGCAGGAATTCCAGCTTTTATTCACAGATATCAGAAATTTACATGAATGATGCAAGGCTGGCTTAGCCTTGATGGTATTGTAAGGGACGCAAAGCAAAGGGAATGAGAAGAGAATCCTTACTCTCCCACTGACCATCAAAGTGGAGGCTCTGTGAAAAAATTCTTACATTGTATCGAAAGAATTAAATATGTTGATTCACCATTCTGAGTCCTTTAGCACAAAAGCAGAGAAAACAAAATCAAATATTTCTCCTTTAAGTTTACAGTTGCCTTGATTTACACCAGTTATTATAAGATTCCCTGAGGAAAGAAAATAACTAATGCTACCATTTATCTCCTGAGCTTGTGAATGACTGAACCATTAATATGCTAAAAACATCAACATCTTATAGTTTATGTTCTGATTCTCCACGTATTGGTGTCAGTAACGTTATATGGAATACCTATTGTAAAATTATATTCACTTTAATGAGGTCTCAATGCATTTACTAGACCTGTATAGAAAAATGTGCTTGCAGTATTAAAATAATTTTATTTCCATTTAAAATCTGTTACCATAGTGACCAATCACAATTTCCTCAGTAGCCTTGTCTAAGAATTGGTTGTAGGCTTTATTTTTGCTTTGTTTTATTTTTTCTCCTCTATTCTGTGGGCCAAGCACTCATTTAACTAATTTTTATTCTTTTTATGATCTGTCCTTTTCCAACCATATTCTCAATTAAGTCAGTAAGAGTTCAGACTGAGTTTAAAACAAAGGTCATGACTTTGGCTCTTCCTTTTCAATAATTATGTAAGAAATAAAAAGATACAACGCTGCACACTGCGTGCTTAATTTTATCATCAACAGAGCATGCTAACCTAGCATAAGAAAGAGTCCTGAAGTATCAAAAGCCTTGGGAGGCAGGTACCTCTTAGTATCAATATAATAGTCATGTCAAAGTTATGGTGAATTGCATCTAAAGCTGAAAAGCACTTGGAGAAAAGCCTCGCTATTTCAAGAAGGTTCTTTGTAACCAAGCCTTTTAAAAGATCAACCCACTTATCACTCAGTTGCAGTCCTAATCTTTTCAGTAATGCACTTCCTTTTGAGAAATGATAGCTTGAAGTGGTGTTTATATTCCTGCTTGAGGTGTGTGTCTTCTTCCAGGGAAGAACAATCTAAGGAGCCTGCATACCACCCTGTTCTCTCCTCGTGAGGCTGCTGGAAAATTGTTGCACTGGGAGAGGCAGTGAGAATATTTCTGAAGCAACAGTCAGTAGGTAGGAGAGATGCAGTTACTCTTTTTTTGCCATCACCTTTCTCAAGACCAGCCTTTTTTTTTTTTTTTTTTTTTTTCCTTGATGCACAGAGAAGCATAAGAAAACTATGCAAAGATAGATACAAGCTGGAGCAACTTAGCTGGGCAGATTATGTGACTCTTGCAGCATGACAACACTCTGATCAGACAAGAATATTTTTGCCTCATGCCGCTGTGAGGGCACCATGGGGTGAGCCCTGCACAGGGGTCCCTAGGGTCGTGCAGGAGAGAGGGCTCACGTTCCGCCAGGTTGTGTGGCTCTTTATGGTTTTCCTCCGATCTTCACGCTCTCATGTCTGGTGCTGGTACTTCTCCCCATCAGCTGGCTCTGGCTGTCATCTTGGCTCCTTCTCATTCACATCTGTGACATTTAATGGCTAAATGGGAAAAATCAGCTTGAACTCAGCAAATCCCTCACACCAAGTCTCTGTCCAGCCAGGAGAAATATCCCCATCGCCATAATCTGTTCTGCTTTTTTTTTTTCTTTTTTTTTTTTTTTCTTAAATTCAGCCAACACCAATTTTTCATCACAGTTTTTTTTTTTTTTGTCAGAGTCCAGCTACACTGTAACTGACTACCTGTTTTTGGAGATCTGTGCTGCCATGGCAGGGCTGTCCTAACCTGCATAAAGCCTGAGCAGATAGCCTTCAGCAACACGTAAACCACTGCCAGACAGAAGCAACTAGCAAGAAGGTGAAGTTTGCCAAAAGAATAGGCAGATAATATATTACCTGGACTATTAATGAATAAACCAAATAAGTGGTACTCTGCAAGGGCCATCCAGGAAATACAAGTGATGAGCAATGAAACTGAGGCAGCAACATATAGAGTTCAACAAAGTCCTTGTGAGAGGGTAGCTACCGAGTGGCATAATATAAAATATTCCACAATCTTCTGTGTTAGTAGCACGTTCTCCTGTGTTTGTAGTAAATGGAAACAGCAGTCTGGTTGCTTCAATGGTTGAATCTGTAAAGGCAAGCCAACTGTGAAAGTGATGGGAAAGACTTAACAGCAGTAATGATTTATGTGAGGTTAACGATAATCCAAACACACTGCTCTCAGCATGGCTGTGTGTGCGAAAAATTGATTGATACAAAGAAGATTAGAAGCATAAAATCTCTCTCTCTCTTTTTTTTCTCTCTTTTTTTTTCTTTTTTTTTTCTTTAGAAACTAGTTCTTGCCAGCTCTACAAAGGAGACTGTATGGGAAAACAGAATTAACCCTCTGTGTTTCAAACAGCAGGTTCTGCTTCCTGTGTATTGCAAGACAGAATTTCAGCTGGTATCTGCCCTAGTTTATCCCTTTCTCAGTAAGGTGTCCCATGGTTTTGTGATATAGTTTCAGTCCTGACTACCGAGAGCTGCACGTACTTTAAGTCACTTAATGTAGATTCCTGGCTGAGTTCCTCATTTTCTGGAGAGTGGGATAGTGGGAAGTGTTGTAGCATCTTTTTTGAAAGACATACAGATGTTTTAAAAATATTTAAGAACTTTTAATTCTCTTGAGAATGCCTAATATTTAAAGATGAAAATACAAGACTGGTATCTGCTGACTGTTTTAACCAGCTTTGACTAGACATATATAATGCACAACTCAATAATACTTTTTCTAGAGATGTACTTCTTAAAATCCCCTGGTATTTTAACAGTTTGCCAGCTCTGAGAGGGTAATTTTTTTTTCTTCTATGTGTGCAGAACTTAGTGCAGCATCGTAGGGGTTTGTTACTAGGACTTCCAGATACAAGAGTAATATAAACACATAGAAGTCCTATAAAGAAATTTCCAGCCTTCTTTTAAAAGTAAATTATAGATTTTTCCAAATGCAGCATTTTCATCAATACTTAGTTTAACCAGTTGTTTTTAGAATGCTTAGTAAAAATACACAGAAATAAAAGTTAATTAGTAAATAAGGAATGTGTCATGGTGATACTAGAAACTGCTTTCAAATACCGGGAAGAAATAGAACATTATTTTCTTTTATTATTTAAATGACTTATTTGTCTAACACCCAAATCAAACTTATGATAAAAACAACTGCTGTGCCATTCATCAGAATAAAATTAAGTTCATCTAACTGCTCATCACTGAGTAAAGGGAAAGTGCAGTGAAAGAACTAGTTACCTTGCAAATATACCTGATTCTTGGAGGATAGGTCTACTAAAAAATCTGTATCAAAGTCAAAATCAAGCAATGTCTCCTAAAAAGTTGTTGGTGGCCAGATCCTAATAGTTTAAACTACACGATACCACACTGCTCATGCTGTATACCTGCTGAAGGGCTGCTAGGACCAGCCACCCAGGGTACTCAAAGCAGATGAAGAGAAATATCAGTGTTTCTGGGTATCAAGGGTCCAACACCCCGCTCTGTGCACCTTCTAGCTCTTCTTTGTGTTTATCTTGTGATGATATTAGGCAGAAAAGGCAAAGTCTAGTTTCTTTTCTAGAAAGTCCATCATGGCCTGATGGAATTCATGTACAACCTGCTGTTGAGCTGAATGAGGTTGAGAGCAGGGTGGAAGTTCACATCAGGCAGTGCTCTGCAGCATCCCATGGATGCCTTCTCAATCTGCCACTCGTATTTCACCTCCTCTAGAAAGGCAGAGTGCAGAAGGGGTGTTTTTGGACTGTGCAAAGGCTCTGACTCCACCAAGGCCACATTCTTTGCTCCTTGGCACATGTTTGCATCCAAGAGGCTATGATGTAGCAACTCAGTGATTTCAGTGAGAGCTGGATCGGATCCTAGATTTTTCCCTACATTATCTGTTCACAATTTATGCTTAAAAGAGTAAAATAGCTTATGAATTCACACGAATTATACCTTTACATGTACATACACTGTTACAACAGTGTATATCTGTATATATCCATATAACATTGTATCTGAATGAAAGTATTTTGAGAGCTAAATAGTAAGAGCATTACCATAAATAGGTAAACCATCTTGTGTTTAGCAGTATAACTACAGGAATCTGTTTGCTTTTTCAGACCTATAGTGAGTATAATTTAAATGGACTCTTCCATGGGGCTAGTGTTGGTTTTGTTTGCTCTTCTAGCTTAAGTAAATCTTAGCTGAAAGATTTTACACATTATTTTCATCTTAATTCTAGGGAAGGGTGGGTAATCATCCTGTGTGTAGGGACCAGATGTTACTTGCATACTCTATATTTAGTTGTCTGTCTCACCCTTTATACCCTGAGGATTAGATATCAGTATGTTTTCAAACCATTGCTTTATGACAGTATATTTAGTTTTCACATCAGTTGTACCAGAAGGGTTTGAAATTTCAGAAAACAAATCTAGACACAGACAGAAACAATAAAGCAATACCTGCGTAAAGTTCTTCCCACTGAAAGCAATGCTAACAATGTGTCATTCTGCTTGCTTGTGCTTAGGCAGGCTTGTGGGCTGGGTTTGCAATAACCCAGCGTAACTGCCAAATATCTTTTAAGACTATTACTCAAAATTGCCAGAAAATACGAGCAGAATTGATTCTGTTACTTCTCATGCACTGACTCTTCTGTCTTGCTGTCTTGGCCTCCAGACTACTTTGCCTCCTTCTAGGTACGCTTCCCATGCTAAGGGAAATAGCTGCTCATTGCAGTGCTGCTCTCAGGTTTGTAAACACTTTGCTCTGTACACCAGTAACAAACTGAATGATGAGGGGTTGTGGGAATGTGTTTACCCATATAAACAATCTCCCTACCACAGCAAATCTGTTTTCACTGAATCTGTGACTCTCTCACTGGTAAGGGAAGGACCTTAGCTGGAGCTCCCTGAGCAGCCCGACAACAGCCCTTGCCTCTCCCTGCACATCTCCTGCCTGCAGCTGTACACGAATCTGTGCCTGCCCGATAAGAGCGTGGCTCAGCCAGCTCATTGCACACTGGGTGATCAGGCCAAACAGGTCCATCGAAGACTTGTTGCTATCTCACCTGGAGGTGAGGATGTTAATTTTGGTCTCTGCTGGTTCTGGTTCTCTGAATATTCCAGCCATACATTGCCTATAGTCTTGATTCACTTGTAGAGTTTCAGGCTGTGGATGCCATCCCTCCAATCGAGGAGTATGAAGTACTTTCCATGACACAGAACTGGTGATAATTCTATTATAATGTTCTGCTTTGAAGGTTTCCTTACCTTTGAGTCATGTAAAGCCTCCACAGGCAACACCTACACTTACATATTTGAAGCAACTCCAGTAATGCAAGAGTAACCAGGACTTGGAGCTGTGAGATTAAATCAATCTTGGTGGTGTTAAAATGGATTTACATTGATGTAAATCTGAAAGTAGGCTTTGGTAAACATGTGGGACAGTCCAGAAAGTGAGGAACCAGGGGTAGGAATCATAGTTCATGAAGAAACAAGCGCTTCTGTATTTATTCTTCATTTCCATTTCATCCTTTTCTTTATGCTGCATGGTGCCAATACAATTTAAGAACCCCACATTTTATAAGTAAGCTGCATATACTAAAACTCTTAACCAAAAAGTATCTATTTTAGCACAAAACATCTGAGCATAGTGTGTATAATAGCTTTTCTTGTTTGTTACAGGGTATATGTGTCAAGGCTATTTCTTTCCTCTCTTTGTCTTGAAGTATTTTAAAAGCTGTAGAATTTTAAAATCTCACTTTGTATCTTTTTAGTGAGATATTGTACCCTGAAAATTCAGTGCTTGAATTTTCTTTTCTGAGCAACTTGCCTGTTACTTGCAATGCATACAAAAATTGTGGTAGCACAGAAATAATGCTTAATTAGGCATTTCCCTCTCGTTCCTTTTCTGTGTCATTGGGTTGTTCCACTTCAGTGAGAGGCTGTGATGGCATCAGTACATCATCGCCACCACAGCAGACAGCAGTGAGCCTCCTGCGTTGGGGATGTCTTCTCATAAGGCTGGGCTGGACTTCACCTCACCTTCCACCACAGAACACAACTATCTGCCATGCCTTGAATGCTGCATGCACTGGTGCTCACAGCAGTGTAGCTAAGCCTCCAAGAGACACTGGCAGTGGTTAATATTTGACAGTGCTTCGAATCTCACTGTTCAGGATGTTGTCCTGACTGCTTTTTTATCTGAAAGAGCGTGAAACTAGTGTGCACAGAATGGGTTGATACTCTCGGTGCAATGCTTTTGTATTGCCTGAGACCCCTAATGAGCAGAAGAGTGATGAGGACAGGAACACAACTCACCTTTACTTGTATTTGAAATCAAGTGGCTCCTTTATTTCACACACAGCTTTAATCTTTCAAAAGCTGCATGACCCTCTCCCTCCTTTGCATGACTGTTATCAGTCGTGGTGTTTGTTCGAGGCAGCTTGCAGCCAAGACAGCAGAATTTCACCTGTAAGTCTTCAGTATTGTATTGCAAGGCACACTACTAGCTCAGCATGCTTCTGCCTGGAAAAAGGCAGCATTATTTGCTTTATGCTTGTGACAAGGCTGAGCCATGGCAGCGCGATCAAAGCCATCAGTAATACTCTGCACACCCAGTGCTCTGTCAGCAGCAAAGGGCAGATTGCCTGGGAGGACCTCTTTGACTTTTGATTTAGCCTGGCATCTCTCCAGCTTAGCAATTCTGCCACCTATAAAATAATTAAAGCAGTTCCCTTCACTGCTGCTTCCAGATGCAGCAAGAAGTACTGCTGCACAGCAGACAGTAAACAAGAGCTGTGCTAGGACATAGCCTTGCTTGGGGCTGTTTTTGACAGTGACAGGTTTTGACATCTTGTCATCACTGAGAACCACTGCATTACCCCATGCCATCATGAAATAAGCAAAATATGTTCACAAACTTATTTGGACATCCACATTTATGCATGTGCCTCCGGGCTGCTTGTGGCTGACAGTGCTGGAGTCTTTGGTTAGTTCTGCAAAGGCCAGGTAGAGACCTTGACTCTGCTCTCCTCAAACTAGGACGAGGATGAAAGCCAGACTGTTTCTGTAAAAGCCTTTTCAACAGCCTCACGAACAAATCTGTTGATGTCATTTTGACATGGATTTTTCTCAGCAGTTGAGAAAATCGATATACCTTGGTGTCACTGCAGGAATGTTTTTACCTTTTTCTTTGCAAAGGCAGTAAGAATCTGTATTCTTGAATCCCTTGAGATGTCAACTCTTCAGTAGGTAATTATCATAAATTCCAGCTTTCTAACTACTTGGTGCCACCGTATTTACATATAATGGTGAGGTGTGAGCAGGGACTATGCCTTGCTCTGTGACAGCTGCCCAACAGCTGTAGGAATCTCTGCTCCCTGCTCTTGAATGGGGAGCAGAGAAATATATATATATATATGTGTGTGTGTATTTTTTTTAGCTCTAGCAGAAATGAAGAACATAGGGCTTAAGAAATTGCTGAGATCTTTGAGTAAGCAATCTGTAATTTCCCTTTGATCAGCTAACGGGGTTAAAATGGTTTTAGGCCACAGCCTTTGCAGAGATTTTTGTAATTTTTTGTGACTGGCAGCTTTTGAAGCTCTTTCCCTCATTTTTGTCTTTCAGTATACAAGCCACAGGCTTTGCTTGTGCTTTCTTCCTGATTTCATGGTAAGCAGTTTGCTTGCTTGCCAGATTTTATTTTTACCTGAAGCTGGTGCAGCACCTGCATGTCAGCAGCCATCTGCTGGATTTGCCCTTTTCGTTAGTCCTGTCCTATGATCTGCATTCAGCAAAACTGATGGGTTCAGATTAAGATTTCAGCAGTCTCTCTTCAAGATATTCCACTTTGTGTTGCCATGTTCTGCTTATTTCTACAGTTAAGCTGTAGCAGCGTCAAGGTTGGTCTCTGGTTGCTTCCTCATGTCTGCCTTGTCTTCATGCCCACACGTCCTCTTCCGAATTTGACTAGGTATTTGTAAAGCAGCTCTTGGACGGTGACTGCTGTCTGACTCCTCACTGGTTATGGATCAGAATTGCTCTCAATGCCCTCCATAGCTTGGGAATTATTGCTCTATAGTCAGCGCAATAATGATCTATTCCTAAATATTTTTGCAAGCCTCTTCCATCTAACAGTGAGCTAGCACATCAGGAAGCTTTCTAAATTATTAGTTACTTATCATAAAATCATAGAACAATATGGGTTGGAAGGGACCTTAAAGATCACCCAGTTCCAACCCTCCTGCCATGGGCAGGGACACCTCCCACCAGACCAGGTTGCCCAAAGCCCCATCCAGCCTGGCCTTGAACACCTCCAGGGATGGGGCATCCACAGCTTCTCTGGGCAACCTGTTCCAGTGCCTCACCACGCTCATTGTGGAGAATTTCCTCCTAACATCTAATCTAAATTTCCCCTTTTTTAGTTTAAAACCATTACTCCTTGTCCTATCTCTGTACTCCCTGACACAGAGTCCCTCCCCAGCTTTCCTGTAGACCCCCTTTAGGTACTAGGAGGCCGCTGTAAGGTCTCCCTGGAGCCTTCTCTTCTCCAGGCTGAACAACCCCAGCTCTCTCAGCCTGTCTTCATAGGAGAGGTGCTCCAGTGCTCTGATCATTTGCATGGCCCTCCTCTGGACTCATTCTGATAGATCTGTGCCCCTCCTGTGCTGGGGGCCCCAGAGCAGAACACAGGGCTCCAGGTGGGGTCTCACGAGAGCAGAGCAGAGGGGGAGAATCCCCTCCCTCGCCCTGCTGCCCACGCTGCTTTTGATGCAGCCCAGGATACAGTTGGCTTTCAGGGCTGCAAGCACACATTGGCAGCTCACGTTGAGCTTCTCATCCACCAACACCCCCAGGTCCTTCTCAGGGCTGCTCTCAATCCCTTTGCTGCCCAGCCTGTGTTTGTGCTTGGGATTGCTCTAGCCCAGGTGCAGGACCTTGCACTTGGCCTTGTTAAACTTCATGAGGTGCGCATGGGCCCATTTTGTGTTGATATACCCTGAAATAATCTGAAGAGTCTAGTTAAGTTTGTCACGTCTGTGTTGTAAAAAACGCAATTAAAAATGTTTTAGCTTTTTAAAAGTTGCTTTGGTAACACACATTGTGTTTCATTAATGATTCAAACACGATGCATTTTGAAATAGTTTGTTGTGAAATCCAAATCTGTGTGGACACAGCTTCTGTATCTTATCTCTCAAAAAAGATGATACTTGATAGAGAAGCAGGCATAAAGGGCATATCTTCCATAAGTGAGACATTTAAGGCTTCCAAAGGTTTTAGTAGAAATGATTTCCTTTACCTTTAGCCATGTGACTGTTACCTTTTGTTTACTCAGTGAGCTGTCTACCGTTCTACTACTGTGAGCAGAGATAGAGAGGAAGACTAGGCATCTACGGAGTGCTACTCACCTGGTTCTCCACATGAAATGAATCCCCCCCAACATGTTTACGGGGGGCCTCTCTGCTTTCCTTGTCTCTAGAAGAGTTTAAGTGATTAAATCGGAAGAAGACATCCCATCTCCCTGCTCTGCTCACTTCCTCCGCTCCCCAGCTTGTTACATTTTCCTCTGACATGAACTCTATAGCTGATTATGTGCACACAACTCATTTCAGCTTTTAGCCATCATTCTACACAGCGGGAGATCACTCCCAGGTCTCTCCTGCATTCCCCAAAGGCAAAGAGCTCGAGAAATTGTAACAGACCGAAGAGCAGCGGGGGGTGAGCAGCAGGGGTTTTCTAGCATTGCTGCAGCTACTCGGCCAGCCAAGGGGGTGCTGGGGAGAGGGATGCTTGGAGGCTGACAGTGCTGAGGGGCAGACTGTGGGCTGGCGGGGGTTACGCTGAGGAGGTGAGCTGGAGGTAAGCTGCCGAGACAGCCAGGCTCTTCTTTCAGTCAAGAGGGACTTGATGGGGAGAGACTTCAAGAGAGATTCAGTCCACCTACTGTCAGGCATCCAGAGAGCAGAGGTTTTGTGCTTGGATTAGTGACTGGAGGCTCCTTGTCTAATGAATGCAGAGAAATGGCCACTTTTTAGGGAAGACGTCGCAATCTGTTTTATACTCCTTTCATATGAATTGCTACCTCCATGTAACTGTTTTCCTGCCCTGACTATACAGACTGCCTAGGTGGTGTGATATTAGCAAGGATGTGATAAAAGCACTACTCACTTCAAGAGGAGACAGGGAACTACTTGAAAGACATCTAGCGAGAGTTACTAAACAGGTAAAGCTCATCAAACTGAGCTGAAAATAATTAGAAGCTGGGAGAGAGACTTGGGGGATTAATCCAACTCGCCTCTCATTTTCTTATGTTTCCATAAGCCCCTGGCTACAGCCGCTGCTGGCTGTCAAGCCAGACAAACCCTTGGTCTGACACAGTATGGCTACCCTTGGCACCTTATGACCAACTCTGATGTCTACTCTACATCTCCCCTGTAGATATCCACATTTTTTTCAGATGAATGGCACCCACTTTGGGCCAAAAGTGGGACACAGGCAGTAAGTAGTATGTGCTCTTTCAAATTTAGCTGTGGTGCAAATAAATAAATGAAAAATAACATGCCAACAAAGTGATGCTGCAGCAGGCTGAAATATGGAAGCGTTCTTCTGTAAGCCTTTTTACACTATTGAACAATATGTTCCAAATCGGTCACAATATGTTTTGTGATCTTACATTTTTATATTTTTGAACATATATGTTTATATTTTCAAAAGTTACACGTGACCATAGAGAAGGCAAAGGGTAAAGGAAAAGGGAAAGAGCTGCTGAGGGAGGGCAGCAGCCCTGCAAGGCACGCGCCCCCAAAACGCTGCAAGAGCAGCCTGCTGCGTGGGGACCCTGCAAGAGAGCAAGGGGAGAAAGCTGCTGGTGGGAGTAGGGCGAGCATCACCCTTTGGGGGAGAGTGTGACGTGGGGTCACTTTTGGGGGGAAAGTGGGACGTGGGTTCACTTTTGGGGGGAAAGTGGGACGTGGGGTCACCCTTTGGGGGAAAGTGTGACGTGGGGTCACTTTAGGGGGGGAAAACGGGACGTGGGTGCTCACGGACCCCCGTGAGGACCGATGGCAGAGGCACCCCACCAGCACCACCCCGGGGCCCGGGGCAGGGCCGTGCTCCGAAGGGCGGCCCGGGGCGGAGCGGGGCGGCCAGGCCCGGCCCGGCCCGGCCCGGGGCGGAGCGGAGCGGGGCGGGAGCCGGCTGGGGCTCGGGGCTCGGGGCTCGGGGCTCGCGGCTCGGGGAGCGGCCATGGGGAAGCTGCTGGCGGTGGCTCTCGTCGGGATGGCGGCAGCCCTGGCGGCGGAGCGGCTGCTGGCCTTTCGGTGAGGGCCGGGCGGGGGGGGGGGGTGCGGCCTGGGGAGCTGCGGGCCGCCGGGCACGGCCCCTCAGCGGGGGCACGGCTGCTGCGGCCGCCGGTGGCACCGGGAGCGGGGCTGAAGGGAGCTCTTGGGTTATTTTCCTCTGGTTGACACAGCCCCTGTGTGGGTGAGGTCTCCTCTGACCTCTGCGGACCTCTGTGGTCCTGAGGTTGGAGTTGGATGATCTTGGAGGTCCCTTCCGACCCATTGTATCTATGCTGCTATGCCCTCCAGCTCTCTGAGCCATACGCCTGCGGTAATTGCAGCTAGTTGCAGAAGGAGGTGCGCAGTCCCTGCAGCCAGGACCCCCCCAGGCACAGGTGTGTGTGCACCTTGCGCTAAGTCCGCGACTGCTGGCACCATGCAGTGACCGTGGGGATGCCCCTCTCCCAGTCCCAAGAGCAAACGCAATACCGGGAATCTGGTAAAGCCAGGTGTCCTGTTAAAAGCAGGGTCCCCCAGCGTCTGTGGCACTCTGTGGGTTTTCCTGCAAGTGGTGTTTTCAGCAGGCTGCGGCAGAGCAGCAGCCGTAGGGCAGGCAGGGAGCTGGGCAGCGTGCGGCTTCTGATAACGGCGTGCCCTGCAATCGTGGAGGCACAGCCTCAAGAGGAGAGCTGTTGGAGTCCCGAATTCTCCTGGCCTCCCTGCTACCCACCCCCACCCAGAAGGCAGGAATCCAGCAAAGCCCTTTTGCTCTTCGTGAGAGTTGGGTATATTGTGTCTACATAGTATGACACAAAAATCCCTGAAATGCTCAAAAGATAAGGCTTGAAGAACTGTTACAAGCCCTACAGACCTAATTCTTCTTAAATCGGGGTTGTTTATGCATCTGTTATGTTGCTGATAGCTGCAAAATGGTCTTGAGTAAGACTTGCTCAGTGGAAAAGAAATTCGTGTGTGTTACTGACTGAAGTGACACAGATTCTCCTATTGACAATTTGGAGTTGCTAATTCTTCCCTGAAGAAAGCCCTTATCAAATCTATAAAATCCGAGTGTGAATTATACCGTATTGCTGGTTTCCTCAGAAGAAGATACATATATGACGTTGTTCATATATACATGAACACAATGTTCCTATGTGTATGTATATACGGGCATATATGGATTGTATATATATGAACAATATCTATATGACCAGTATCTGTTGTTCATATATGTACACAAAGTTATCATTTCATAACGCTCTGTACTGATACAGCCCTCAGCTTGCGTACTGCTCAAAACAGCAGCGTGCTTCCAGAAAGATGCTGGCGGTTTGAAGAGAACTGGGAGCAAAACCAACAATTGGAGGTGATTTTCAGTCCTGTCAGGAAAAGGAAAGTTTTGGGACTGCTTAGTGTAGAGAAGAGAAGTGAAAGAGAGAGAGGTCTTTGAATATGTAAGAGGCCGCTGCTCAAGGAGGGGGAATGCCTGCTGCGTGCGTCTCACAAAGCGGGACAGGAGGTGGAGGACTGAAACTGGAACAAGGAAGCGGGTGGGGAGAGGTGCCAAGCACTGGGGTGGCACCAGCTGGCAGAACTCCTGCTTTTCTTGAAGCTGCATCCCCCCCCCCAGTCTGCACGTCCGATGTGTTTTTGGAAGGCCAGCTAGCTATCTAGGCCATCTGGCTTAGTAGCCAAGGCTGCCGGAGCTAGATAAACTGACACAGTTTGAAAAAGCCTCTGTATGTGCTGCAGGCTTGTGACCAGTGTCCTTTTGAATTACTCTCATTCCAGTTCACAAAGTGTTTCCCTGGGAATGCCGTCGGGATATCATCATCTCTGCCTGGCTGCTGGCTGGGTTCCTGCTGTGCTTTTGGCGCTGCGGGGCTCGCAGACCGCTTGGGGAAAACTCTTGCAAACGGGAAAGGGAGAAGTCCCAGGCAAGCAGCAGTGCAAATGCTGGGTGTGATCGGCCCAAGCCAGGGCACGGCTCTGCAGGGGACACCGGGGGCAAGCGTGGCTAGATTTTGCTGTGGGATCTTTGCATTCAGAGTGTCCTGTGCTTGGAGCAAGTACGTCCTCAACAGGACCGCACAGCACGCGTGCAAAGAAGGATGCATTATTAGATGTTAGTCTAAAAGCTTTTTAAGATGAGGGGACAGGGAAATTAATCCTGAAAGTCCTACTTCCAAGTCCCACTTGTTAGGACATGAGCAAGCCTGCCTTGCAACAACACTGTTGCTGCTTTTGGATGTAGAATAAGAAATGGAGCGAGTAGCTGCTGGTGGCCTGGCCACCAGACGTAGCCGGAGGTTGGGGTAGAAGGTTGCCCTCTCCTCATCGGAAACGCTGGTCCTGACTGCAGGCTGCTGCTAGGCTTAGGTGGCTGAAACCTGAAGAAAGCGTGGCCGACCCTTGAATTATTTTGTCATTTTAGCTGTGGTGGGTGGCACAAGCTCATGAAAGCTCGTGAAACTCCTGAAGTGGGTCAAGCTCCTGGAGATACTCAGTTTAGGAGAATCATTTAATCTCTGGAAGTCTGTAACCACTGTGGTGGTTTGGAGCAATTGTTGTTGTCAGGTCTGGGTTTTGCTTATTCAGTAATTTGCATCTGATTCATCGCTGAGATATGGCAGGCAATAAACTAAAGACACACAAGGAGTGTTACTTTTTTTAGAAGTGGCTGTGTGCTGTCAACCTGCTCTTTTCCCTTGCAGGAACAGACTCAATGCTGCACGGGAAATCGACCCTGTAACCCTCCCGAATTGCCAGCTCATAAAAGGGATTGGTATGTATTCAAAACCGCCGAGTCCACTGCTTTTGTCTGGTCTTATTCTGAAACAGGTTGTTGAAGGCAGCTTCTCAGCCTGATCCTGAAAGCGCATTTGACTTTCAGACACACTTTGCTGCTTGGGCTTTCAGGGTAGGGAGAAGCCACAGGGAGAAAATTATACCGAAAAACTAGTTTGTTTGGCATCCTGCTTTTTGTCATCGGCATTTAAAGCTTCTGTTCCTTTTTTTTTTTTTTTTAATTTTATTTTTTAGATAACAAGTACCTTGCAAACGCAGCTCCTTTGCTAAGTCACTGAGTTTATTTGGCATTCAGATGAGGGTGTGCTGGCTGGTGGGGCAGGTGCCTTCAGGTGGCTGTCAGCTGGTGACAGCTCTAAGACAGGCCACGCTGCGGGGGTGGAAGCCTTCAGACAACTCCCCAGGCATGCGGTGAAGGAGCTGCCCGCCTGCTCCGTGCCAGCCAGGGGCCCCTGGCTCAGCTCCTCATTTTGGGGACGTTTAGGATAGGACAGTGCAAACGGCAGACGGAGTTCAGCGCAGCCGCACAAAGTAGCTGTGTGGTTTCAAAGACCAAGGGGTCATATTTGTCATCTTAGTCTGGTTTGTGAAGAGGTTCAACAGAGCAGCTGGAATGTTGACTTTGTACTTCAGGTCATGTGTTTAACACATGGGAATGTTTCTAACTTTTTTTTCCTTCTCCCGTTCGTATAACCCCAGTATAAAACTGATAGCTTTAAACATGCCGTCCATCTCCCTTTCCCCCAAATTCTACTTTTTAAACTTGATAGAGCCTTAATGGCTTCTTTTTCCCCCTTCCGTAGTATTTTCAGAAATGTCTTACGTTCTGTTGAAATTTGCATGGATTTTGCATGGGTGATAAAGTCTTTGGACGAGACTTAAGAGCCTCACCTTTCAGCTTGCTGAGTCACTGTGTTGATTTCGTCAGTCTTGCCTCTTCCTCACGTCAGGAACATCTTTGTAAAGTCACGTTACTGCAGTGAATGAGCGTGTACAGAGTTCCTTCGCCTGGGGTTATGTGCAGAAGAAGTCATTAGAAACTGCAATGGAAAAAAAACTTTCCAGGTCTTCAAGATTGAGCTGTAACTTACTCAAAGAAGACTCAGGATAGTGCTTGTTTGATGATGATTTGTATGTACATCACTTCTGAGCAATTATTTTAAGCACATCACTATCTCTATTGTACAAGACCTTTGCAAAATGCTTGCTCAGTTGAGGAAGGGGAGAGAGCTGGAAATCACAGCCGTAGTTTTGTTTAATTTCCAAACAATATCTCATTTTTGGTGCCTGACATTTACATGGGGATTAGGTGAATTCTGAGAACCCAACTCTCCTTGGAGGCTGCAGCAGACCAATTTACAGGGCTTCATTTCTGCTTCTCCACGGGCTCCTAAAACACCGGCCCTTCACACGGAGCCGCGCGCCTCGCCTTGGCTCCGCTCTGTCGTTTGCTGCTCTTCAGAAAAATCAAAAGACGAAGCTCGCTCAGCAGGTCCGATGTGGTGGAGACGGAAACAACAAAGGGGTTGCTGCAGATTTAAAAGTTTGCATGTCCATGCAAATGTCTTCTGAGATTCGTTTCATGTGACCGGGAGGGCTAAATTACTCGGGGAGACCGAGGAGCCCTAGCATCAAGGTGCTGCATAGGTAGCGCTGCTCAAACCAGGGCTTTTCCCCAGATCTGGACGTTTGCTCACGTGGGTGGCTTTGTTTGAGATGTCTTTGTACCTGTGCGTCTCGGTCCTCCTGGGCCTTTGTCCTTTAAGATCCTATGATACACTTGGCTAAACAGTCTGTCTTTATTTTAATCTTTAAAATAGCCCTCGTAGCCTCTTAAGTGGGACATGGGTAATGGGCTGGCTCAGCTCTGGGCAAAACAACCTTCGACTATCCGCCGTGTACGTGGAAGCACAGGCATCTGGTGCAGTCTATTGCAATTACTTGGAAAGCGACGTGTCAGTAGTAAAGGAAGCAAACCTGGAGTAACTGGAAAAATTCTCTAGTGGACCCTTTTATTTCTGCGCAACTTCATCCTGCTTTCTCTCTCTTTCTACAGACTTTGATCTGTTCTGCTTTTCAAATATTGTGCAATATAAGCAAAGATGCAAACATTGAGCAAAGAAACAAAAAAAAAATGTGGCTCATCCTAAAGCTCATTCACAAATAGGCAGAAAGGGATAGATTTGTTGAATAAACACTGTCTTCTGAATTTTCTGGGTGTCTAATCACGTTGCTGGTTTATAATAAGCTAACCGTTTGCCCCGAAGTAATTCCTGAAGTTCAAGAAGTGACCGCATAAACTGCTGGAGAAACTTGCATTTTGGAATGACGCCTGGGATACGGGCATGCTATCTGCTTCCTTTGGGACACCAAACTCATCTTTTTTTTGCTAGATGCATCAGCAGAACACCGCGTACTACGATAAAATAAAGAACAGAATAAATCTTGCTTCTAGGATAGACAGCAACTTTCCTTGGTATCTTGATTTAAAAAAAAACCCAGCCCTACCTATTCCGATATTCTGGTGGACAAGCCCTCGGCGTGGCACAGCTGGGCACTGTGTTGCCCAAACTTCAGCTGTTTTTGACACCTAACAGGTCAGTTCCTCTCCCTTCTTCCACAGGTGCCAGTGAGGGCAGACCCTCCCATCACATCCCCCCGGGGTCCCCGCAGCTCTGTCTCCCTCTCCAGCTCCTGCAGGGTGCTGCTGAGCGAGCTTTTTCCTGCTTTTCCAGCCGTGCTCGCCCTCTGCCACAGGCGCCAGGAGCCCAGGAGTGCCCAGAATTTGCTTTGCTCCGCAGTTTCTAGGCGGCAGTGAGTGCTTCTGCAATTCCTAAGCAGCAGGGCAGTGCTCTCGCTTCGCTCCTCTCCCGGCCCAAATTTGCGCTTTTTAACCACCCACTGCCAGTGAGCTCTCTTGTCTCCGTGCTTGGCAGCGTCTCGTTCAGAGGAAATAAATTACACCTCACGCTATTTGCTCGCTCACCAGCGTGGTCTGCCAGCAAACGCTGTCTGTCTAGCTCATGTCACCACGAGCCTCTTGACATTTATCCATGTTATCTCTGCAGCAATCCCCGCAAGTGGGGGATTGCCACCAGCCCCGTTTTATAAACGGGTCCAGGCTTGTGGAGCCCAAGAGCTGGGGCGAAGAAAAGGAGCTCGTTGCTTAAACCAGCACGTCAGTAGAGCTGAACATTCAGATTTTGGTTGGGAAATGCAGGCTCTAAACATCTCTGTGCCCGCTGCCTCCCAGCCCAGTCGAAATCCAGGACCAGCCGGGAGGTGGGGAGATGGGCTGGCTCCCCACACAGCATGGCTCGGGACCTTTGGCTCTTAAGAAGGCAGCGATCTTCAGCTTGTCAGTGCAGTGGGGGGCGCGGGGGGTCGTGAGGCTGTCCCCATCCCTTGTCCCTCCAGGGGAAGTCGCGACACTGTCTCCCCAGGGTGCTTCTGGCACTTGCCTGGACGGGTGAGCTCGGGGACCCAGTTCCTCCCTGGGTAAATTACAGCCTGGCCGGATTGCTGCTGGGACAATGAGGACTCGCGCGCAGCCAAGCTCTTTGCTCCCTGGAGCAACAGAGCTCCAAAGTCCGTGTCACCAGCCCTCCGTGTCTCGCTCCGCTGCAGGCAGCCCCTGCAGGACTGCAGGACGTGGCTTGGGAAGTCATGAGGCTGGGATGGCCCCGGTGTGTCGTGATAATGTGGGGCAGGGGAGGATGTGATGGTGTGACCCACGGGGTGCGGCTGGCCCCTGGAGCACAGCTCGTCGGGAGCTCTGCTTGTGCTGCTGATTTGCCGGGAGCACTGAGAGGATGGGATGGCAAACGTGCTCCTGAATCGGACTAAAGCTCTGTGGAGAGCACTTGATCAAAGCCTGAAATTGCTTTAGTGCTCTTACTGAAGGGCTTTTATTTTCTTTTTTTTCGTAGCAGGGAAAAATATTGCAGGGGCTGCAGGAACTGGCGATACTGGAAGTGATTACCCACAGTTAAAAATGCGGTCTGCCTATTCAAGTCCTTAGCTGTTAAAGATAGAGCGGGTTCTCTGCCAGTCGAGAGCTTTAACTAAATATTTGGCTATTCGTCTCAACAAAGTGTCCCAGCCCAGCCACAAGAATCGGCGTGCAGAATTCCCTGGGTTGCCTGGTGTGAGCACGGGGGCCGAGTGATTCCCGCAGCCCTGCCCGGCAGCCCCTTCATCTGCAACCTGCACCAAGCGCTTGCTGCAGAGCTGAACATCCCACATTGCCCGGGGGCTGCGGCACTGGGGGCACCCCAAAGCCTCTGGGGAGAGGTGGTGACCCCAGGGCTGTCGCCGGACCAGGAGTGCTGCTCTTGCTTTTAATACCCTGCTGAATTTTTCCGCTGAGCTTTATCTGTTGTGCAGCTGCACCAGAAAGTGGCATTCGTGTGAGCTGGGATTGTGCTAAATGGGAGTTGGGTTTTTTTTTGTTTTTTTTTGTTTTTTTTTTCAGCGGAGAATTGTTAAGTTGTTTTCTCTTTCTTGCAGAAAGGGGCTCGGAAGACATCGACATCCTTCCTAACGGACTGGCTTTCATCAGCTCCGTAAGTGCCCGCGTACCCTCTCTGCGCCTGCGTCCTTGTCTGCAGAGGGAAGAGGTGAAACCCGCAGCACGGGCTCCTTTTCTGCCTCCCCTGGCTGGCTCCTTGGGAACTGCCCGGTCTTGAGTCGGCTTCCCCAACGTTTCCTTCTGCTTGAGCAAGTGCATTTCTCAACACAGAAGTGCTGGTGGCGGCTCTCATGCGTGTATCCCACTGCACTTGTGTAACCCTGAATTTCTTTCATGCTGCTTGCTTGAAATGTTGAAATGTCAGCCTCTCCCTTGCTGAAAAGGTGTGTCAGCTCCCTATCATCTTAAAAAAACCCACTCGAAACACAGATTTTGTGTGCTGGTTTTGTTGTTCCTGATTGTTTCTTTTAGCCTCTAGGCTATAGTTTCTGAAGCTTTTCTTCAGAATCAGGAGGCCCAGGGATTATTTTCTAAAACAAAAGCTGTTTTTTTTTTTTTTTTTTTTGGATTTACGTGCTCTGGGGACACGCAGAGAACAGTATCATTGCAAAATTCATGGCAGAAATTGTGAGCTGCCACAGAACTGCCACTCACTGTGGCTTTCGTGCCACCACAGGGTAGATGCTGGTGCCCTGTCCCCAGCAGCGTGGCTCCCTCGGCCCTGTGACTTCAGGGTGCACGGGGGGAGCAGAGCCTGTCCCTCTCCCTGCATTGCGGCACGGTGGGTTAGAGCAGAAGGCAAGGCTGATGCACGCTTGCAAGCCCAAGCAACGCTCCAGTGTTTTCAGCCTTGCGGTGCTCCTCGTACTTGTCATCCAAAAACGATTTCTTATATTTTGATTTTACAGGGTTTGAAATACCCAGGATTAAAGAGCTTCGCACCAGACAAACCAGGTGAAATATTTTTGATGGATTTGAATGAAGACAAGCCCAGAGCAGTTGAACTGAGAATCAGCCGTGGGTTTGACCTGGCATCCTTTAACCCTCATGGGATCAGTACTTACATAGACAAAGGTAAAGAGAGCTTTGACGTGAGATGGTATTAAATCTCAGCCTAAAGAGCAACGGAATCCCTTTGGGGTCTTGCATTGTAGTCCCAATAGCCTGCGTGCACTTGGTGGGGAACAAAAAGGTTTTCAGGCATTTGGTCTTTTGGGGTTCTTTTCTAGAGGTCGGCTGCAAACTGCCTTTGCATGCGGTCTCAGCCTGTCTGAGACAGAAAGCTGCCCTGTATATTGAAAGGGAAGAAAACACGAGAGATGTTTCAAGAGTTGTAAGCCACACGAGGTTTATTTTGCCAGTTTACATCTGTCTCACCCTCGGGTTCAAGGGCTTTCAGGCGACACATGCTTCACTGACTAGCAGTGACCAGACAAGAGGCAGCGAGTGCTCTCCAGTGACAGGCCATGGCCACCACTAGAAGATCCCTTATGCTCTCCGTCCTCTCTTTTTCCCCTGTCCTTTCACTGAGGCTTTTAGCAAGGCGATTAGAAGTCCTGCAAATGCTAAGAGAAAGAGACTCGTTCCTGCAGCTTCACCTGCATACAAAGGCAGGTACCCTTTACGTGAAGCGCTACTGGAGAAATTGGTTGGCAGATAATTTAGGGTCTCACCTGCAGAGGGACTGCAGCTTTACAGGGAGTACAAGACAAGGCTTGAGGGCAGCTTTCTCAGGTGAGGTGGATAAACCAAAGCGCCCAAATTTGCTAGGGTTCCAGCCCTCCTTCCCAGCAAGCTGTGGCTATTTCATATAAGCAGTCACTGTGGGGCATCAGATTGCAAAACCCAGTGGCCTGGGCACAGAGATGGTGCCCTTACTTAATTTCTCCCTTGGTAAAAATAGGAAAAATCTAGTTTATATGGCAGTGCTCCATAGGGTGAGCCCAGTCAAAGGGTAGCTGGAGATCTGGATCCAGTTGCAGTGGCATCCTGTATTGCTTTGTTACCCGTCATTCTGCTTCTGAAGAGCCGGGGGGAAATGCACCAAAACCAAACCCAAAGTGTTCCATACTGGTGTTGCAGAGATCTAGTGAAATTCATCCTTTTTCCATTTCCTTCTTTTAAGACGACACCGTGTACCTCTTTGTTGTGAATCACCCACACCAGAAGAGCACAGTAGAAGTGTTTAAATTTGTAGAAGATGACAATTCTCTTGTACATCTGAAAGCCATTCGACATGACCTTCTGACAAGGTACTGGAGCCAAATACAGTCTTCCCCCAGAAGAACAGTAAAATCCAATGTAGGATGATTTTGGTTTTAGAGTATTATTAATACGAAATATTTTCTCTTTAATCAGCTTTCTGGTTCCTCTTATTGATTACTTGTTATCCTTACCATTAAAAACCGTGTTCCTCCAGTCTCTTCTATAATGACATTTTTAATAGTTGTACCACTAAATCACTCGTAAGCTCCACTGCGACTGATGCCAGTGAATTAGCTTGGTTTGGCACTCACTTCCTCTCTCATGTAACCCAGTCTCAGCTGATTGCAGATAGGAATCTTCAGATACTCTATTATTCTGAATTTGCGGTGTTGTAAAAATAAGCATACTTTTAGCTATTTCTTTTTTCATTTCTTTTTGCATACAGAATTTTCTTGGTCTGCACTAATGCAAAATGACTGTAAGATAAAGGTAGCCTGAAAGATAAAGTTGTCACAACTCCTACTGTTTTTTTCTGGTTTCCAGCTGAATGTAATCAAAAGAGAGAAAAAACGCTTTGGGCTTGTAGACAGGTAGCCAGATCTCCAGTTTATGTCCTACCATCCTGGTCAGGTTTCAGCACTGCATAGTTCTGGACATTTTCCCTTTCCCTTTCCCTTTCCCTTTCCCTTTCCCTTTCCCTTTCCCTTTCCCTTTCCCTTTCCCTTTCCCTTTCCCTTTCCCTTTCCCTTTCCCTTTCCCTTTCCCTTTCCCTCTCATTTTCTCATTTTCTCATTTTCTCATTTTCTCTCTCTTTTTTTTTTTCAGTGTGAATGATATAGTGGCTGTGGGGCCAGACAGCTTCTATGCTACCAACGATCACTACTTCTCCGACTTCATCTTGATGTTCTTGGAGATGTTCTTGGGTTTAACCTGGTCAAATGTTGTTTACTACAGTCCAAAAGAAGTTAAAGAAGTAGCAGCTGGGTTTTATTCAGCCAATGGAATTAACATTTCACCTGATAAAAAGTAAGTTTCTCCTTGCCTCAGATTTTGTTCAATCAGACACAAGAATGCTGAAATCCTACTCGGGGCACACAGGACCTCCGTGGTCAGTGGCTAAACTGGCTCATACAAGGCAAGGTGCTACCTGTAAAAGATAAGCGATGCAAAGGGTTTGTAGAACAGAAGTCAAATGTCTTTAACTGCACGCAGTGTTTCCTGCTCTGCGTGGTGGTTTGTCTACAATTGGAGCAAAAGCCGTTCCATTTTAACCGGCCGATACAGAAGTTTGTGCATATTGCTTGCAAGGATCAATGGGGCAGAATTTCTGAAAGCGAGGAATGCTCTGCAGTCCTGAAGTTTGTACCCTGGGTTAGCCAGTCGTGTGGCTTAGACGGGTGGCCTTAAATTAAAAAAATAATAATAAAAAAATAGATCTGGGGATATGACAAACCCAGGCCTGCTTCAGCGTCATAATGGAAGAATTGGCACAGCGTGAAGCTACGTTAGTGTCTCAGCAGGCTGGCTTTGGTTCAGTGCACTCTGGCCTGCTTGAAATTTCTATTACTATGCGAGGACTGTGAGCTGGCATTCCCTGCAGGAGGAGCTGGGTTTACACGTGAGGAAGTGACTGTTTTTGGGGGTCTGCTTACTCATGCACATTGCTAAGAGGTGCTTTCTTTTGAAGGTACATCTATGTTGCAGATATATTAGATCATAAAGTCCATGTTATGGAAAAGCATGCTAACTGGAATTTAACCCATGTGAAGGTAAGGTGCTGCTGTTCCCAAAAAAGAGCTACGTGCAGGTTTCAGACAGATTAGTCCCCATGAGGCTTCACCTCTCAACCTGCTCACGTGTGAAGTTCTGATCTGGAACAGCTCCTGCCGCGGGTTGGTGCCCCGCTGCAGAGCTGCAGGTCTTCACCAGCAGGTCCCACCAGCAGCAGAGAGGGATCCTGGAGTGCTGCTAGAGCCATGGTGGAAAGCTGCCTCGGGCAGCGTGGGTGAATCCACCAAGCACAAATAAAACCAACACCAGAATGTCTTGAAGGCAGCTGAAGGGGAAAGCTCAGAGCAGCAAGCGGGCTCCCAGCTCGGAGGAGGGGATAAAGCACACTGGGTGGGGGGAGACGGCCCTAGGGGAGGAGAGAATGAAAAGAAATCAGCCTAGGTTGTGTGCAATGAGAGTCATGGATAAGCCTGTTGATAATGACTGAAAATAAGACAGGCTTATACTTTGCATCCAGAACTTCTGATAGATTTAGCGTCTCTCTCGTTTTCTCTCTGTGTTGGATAGACCCTGCAGCTGGACACTCTCGTCGATAACTTGTCTGTCGACCCTGACACTGGGGACATCTGGACAGGATGTCATCCCAATGGGATGAAGCTCTTCTACAATGATCCAGAAAATCTTCCTGCCTCTGAGGTGCCTTTTGGGAGATGTCGTTGGTCTCTGGGCTATGTCTGTGCCAGAAAGTGGCAATGTCCATATCATCCTGGTTTAACTTAACATAGAAACACTGCCTGGCCGGCCTCTGTGAAGGCAAAGAAAGACCACGCTGGCTCCCAGCTGAGAGCTTCTGCTCTCACATGGGAAACCTGAGCAGCACTCCCTCAGTTTACAAACACCGATTCAGACCCTTTTGAGACAACAGAATAATTTCCACTTAGCAGTTCAGTCAGTCTGGACTCCTTAGGCTGCTTTCTGTGCAGCTGTGGTGGCGCGATCAGGTTTTGATGAACTGTGTTAATTACTGAGCCAGCACCTCTTTGCCAAAGGAAAGCACTGACTGAGCGCAAAGCAGGGCCAGAAGCGTTCTCTCTGGAATGATTTGTCTGTGCAAGTGCTGCTCATCAGCAGGTGACACTGCAGCAGTCCTTCTTCCCACTGCAGTCCTTCTTCCCTCTGCAACCAGCGAGGCCCTGCCAGCGGAGCGCTAGCGGCGGGGCTTGCAGGTGCTGCTGGCCGGACGTTTGGCTTTAGAGCTGTCTGATGCTCCCCATAAGACACTTGTCAAAATTATCCCGTTCAGTAGCAGTAGATTTAGGATAGAGGGCAGTTGTTTACTCTGGAAAAAGAACCCGTGGCCCTGTCACAGGGTGAAACTGCTGCCGTACGCAGCAGCTGATCCAGCTAATTTATTTAAGTTAATGTCCGGATGTTCCCTCTGCCCTCGGGGGGGATTTCCACCCGCAGCACTCTCAGTAGACGTGTCCCCCTCCTCCGGCAGGTCCTGCGCATCCAGAACATCCTCTCGGAGGAGCCGGCGGTGACGCGCGTGTACGCCGACGATGGCTCCGTGCTGCAGGGCAGCTCGGTGGCATCCGTCCACGATGGAAAGCTGCTCATCGGCACCGTCTTCCACAGAGCCCTGTACTGTGAGCTATAGCGGGTAAGAGCTGTCACAGGGCGAAGGATTTAGTTCCTTGTGAACTCACCTAGTTTGTGCTAGATTTCCTAAGGATGAGACTGTTCCAATAAACGTTAACCAGAGCCATGGAAATGCATTGTAGCCTTCCTCTCCGGAAGGAGCGTTTTACATAGCAGTAAAGGAGATGGAACTGAAGGTGAGAAACCAGCTTCTATTTAGAGTGGAGTACCTCATAACAGTAACAAAGGGTAAAGCAGAAGGTCAAATTCAGATGACAAATGACTGAAACCATCAGACTTCGAATTGTCTGTTGCGACTGGATTTCTGGGTTTTGTCTGAGAAAATCGGTGTTGTTAATGAGAATTACTAATGACCAGTCTGGTGTGCTTTCTTGTCACTGACCCTGGCCTTTCCTAGGGACTGTGCTAGGGGTTCTTTTTCTAAGCCTTCCTGATCCGGGCTTTCCCTAACACTTCAGAAATCAGTGGAAGGAGAATAAATGATATTTTAGGCTCACTTCTTCCCTCTTCCCCTTTTAAACCATTTCCTAACATTACTTCACTTTCATGAGTCTTACTCCTGCTGAGAAAAGAGGGGGCATCGCTCTGGAGTGGTTTCTTACTGAGCCTTCCAGAGGGAGCTTAAAGAAGACTGTTTTTTTCTTAAGGAGCAGGAAACAAGTCCCAAAGACCTCCAGTGAAAAGCACATTGGCTGTCATTGTCTGTCACAGCACAGGGAGCCTTCGCGGGCGCTTTGCCACAGTGACTGCCACCAGGCGTGGGTTGTGCCTGTCCTGTGCCGAGCTCCAGGCGGTGCGGAGCTGATTTCAGCACGGCTGGGCACCCGCTCCACAGTCACCCATCGGCACTTACCAGCAGCATTGTACTCTGCCCTGCTAAAGGACCTAGCTGGGTTTCCATCCACTGATGTTTTGAGGGTGGTGGTGGTTGGTCGTCGTTTTCAATAAACAGAATTAAGCGTCCTCTGCAGCTGGAAACCAGTTCCGTGCTTTGCAGCGCGCACTGCGGGACGCCGGTCCTGGCGAAGCCACCATCTGAACCACTGCTTGCCTGCCTGCCCCTGAGCGAGCCCTGCTTGCCTTAGCGCGGCTGGCCTCGCACACCGAGCAGCTCCTGCAGCTCCTTGTCCCACCTCCGATCGCTGCTGCTGCCTTGTGAAGGACACCTATTTGCAACTGCTGGGCTTGCCCCTCTGCTGCCCGGCACTGCCGGCGCAGGGAGCTGTGCCTACGAGGCGCTCTGCGTCCCACCCGCAGCGTCCCACCTGCAGCAGCCCTGCCCAGCGGGTGCTGCAGGGGCCTGGTGGTGGCTAGGGGTGGGGACGGGCGCTTCGGGCTGTCGGGACGCAGCAGGACGCCCTCCCCTCTCGGGCACAGCGCTGCGTGAGTCGCTCGGCGCACAGACTGTGCCCGCAGCTCCTCTCCAGCAACGTCCAGCCCTAACCCGGGGAGCTGAGCGCTGCCCAGGGGCTGCCGTCTGCCTCTGGAGGCTTCGGTAACCGGGGACTGGTCCAGCTGCAGGGCTTCAAGTTGTTTGCTCGCCACAGCGTGCAGAAGGCTGATCAAGTGCCCCTCCACTGCACAGAACTGGCCCCAGATGAGGACGACTTTGTCTCATTCTTTGCAGGACTCGGCTTTAGCACCAGCCAACAGCACCACGTGCTCAGCAATGTCATTTACCGCAGCTCTGCCTTTGCTGCTCCTTCCTTAGCCATTTCTCTCCCCACAGGATATTTTCAATTTCCCTGGGAAGCGGCGTGCTTTCCTGCAGGGACCTGCGGCCACTTCCAGCGCTGAGGAACACACGGTGTTCCCGGAGCAAAGCAGCAGGACTGATCTGAAGGAAGGGCTCACAAGAAAGAGAGGCTGGGCTATTAACTCACTAGTGATTAGCCATCAACATCTTGAGCTAGCTTTGTAAAATGATTACTTTGTTTGTGTCACTATTTGTTCTCAAGTTCGAAGCGGTGGTAAGAGCTGAAACACCGACTAGTCACTGTTTTGGGACTACATTTATGCTAACCCTAACCATAACCCTAAGCCTAACCCTAAAACTAACAGCCCTACCCCTAACCCTAACCCAGGCATTTCAGAAGCCAGCCTGCAGGTATCGGTGACAACCTGTACCAACTACGAGGACACAGGCGTGATGGCTGCAGGCTCAGGATGCTGCTGAGCAGACACATTTTACACGCAAGTTTTGGACTTAGAGCCTCAATGCTGTAATGTACCTATTTTAACTAAGTTCATCTGGTTTTATGGGTTAGGCATGCTTTTATCTTCCTGCAGGTGGTGGCCGTATCAGCAGAAGGAAACGTTTGTGATTCAGCCACGGGGAAACCCAGGCTGGGTTAGGAGGCTTCCCATCCAGATTAAGGGCCGAGTACTTGGCCTAGATTCGGCCAGCTGTAAATCCTAGGGGCTGTAGTCACTAGACAAATCGGACAGTCAGTGCCCTCCTAATTTAATGCGTTACTAAAACAGAATAAATAAAAATACAGACTTGATACCATGTCCAGCAGGTGAACTGTACTTTGACTATGTAGAACATCCATTACCGCTAACCTACACTTGAGAGTAACATGTTCAATAAACCAAAACTAACGCAGTTTTAAAGACAAACATCGGCCAGCATCAGTGTGAAGGCGGCCTATTCGTACATCAACCTGCGGCAAGACTGGATGTACATTTCATCTGCATATTCAGATTAAAAACGCCATTATCTTTCCTTACCGTATTTTTTTTAACCTCATTTAACATAATTACAAACTGTACATGATCCAACCTGATGCCTGCGAATCACAGCCCTCTGGCCAGGAGCTGGGATTACAGCAATCTTCGGCAGCGACCAGAAAGGAGGAAGGAGCAAGTGGGGCAAGGCTCCCCCGCTGCGAACCCGGCACGTGCAGCAGCAGCTGCCCTCCCGTGCTTACCATTTATTGTGTCTTCCGAAACAACCAACAACTGGGCAGGAAAGTGAGGACTCGGAACAAATTCTAATAAAGATTCAGGATTTCTCATTTTATTGCATTCGTTGTCTAACAACAATAATACTCATTGGCAAGAAATTTATTTACACTAACAAATTAACTTCAAACCACAAGGCTTTGCTGTTTGTATTTAAACTGTAAGAAAACAAAGGGCCACCATGATGTTTTGTTTTGATGTCTCCAAATAACTAAATATTAAAGAAAATTGTTTCGGGGAAAACTCAACAATCTATAGAAGTTCTTATTAACCAAGCACAAGGGAACAAGCTCAGACATGGCACTACTGCGTCTTTCATGCAGATGATTAGACACCAAGATGTACAAACGGAAAGTTCAGGATCAACATGCACTTCATATACATTTAACCTCTTTAAAAAAACAACAGAAAAAGGAAAAAATCTGAAGCGCAACCACCTCTTCGACCGTAGAAAAAGAAACAACGTAAGAAGCCAATTTTTACAGTGAGCACAGTGCATTTTAGACCCACCTCTGTCAAACCATTGCTTAACGCCTGCGGCAGAAGCACCGGTCCCACCGCCCCTTGCAACAGGAAGCGCGCTTTATAATGAGGGATTGGAGGGCTCAGTGTCACGGTGATGGTGTCACAGCTTCGAAAAATCACAGTCCTACAGGTGGAGAAGCTACAGTAAGACACGCGGAGGAGGTTAACGAAAGGGACTCTGCAATCCCGCCGTCAACTGCGATGCCTGGGTACGTCACGTTGGGTGTCACGCACAGCCCCGCTCAGAAACGAGCTGCTGAAAGCGCGCCAACAGAAACCAAAGTCAGGTTTAGAAAATACGAAGATGGGTTTTTGTTCCCAGAATAGTAACACGGACACATCAGTCTCGCCAAGCTCCCCCTCACCACAAAACCACCCCAAGGCCAACAAACAGGAAGACCTCCAGAGGAGCGCCATGGGGATGGTTTTAACAGAACTCCATAATCTCGCCATCTGCTAAATACTGGAGACCCTACAAAAAACACAAGGGAAGCTCAGGGCGAAGGCTTCACTCCTCCGCATCCCCTCCAGCCCCGCAGCTCCCAGCTGGTGGTGAAGGGGCTGCATGGGTAGCGATGGCCGGACCTGTGCGCCTACACACACAAAGCCACGTGCACCTATTTCAGGAGAAATCAAGCCACAAACAACCCGAATGTTTCATTTCTAGAAAGACCAATTCATTTCCTTATTTTCAGCCACTACCAAAACGAAACTGAACCTGAACCGTTCAGCTCCTCTGTGCACTTTGCCCAACTCAACTGCTAAGGACTCACAAGTTAATTAAGCATGTGCCTGCTTCTTTCAAACGTTTATTTATTTATTTTCAGTGTTTTGGCCCATGACACAGTTTCCTGAGGTTTTAAAGTGAGGGAGAGCGTGGGATCAGGGAAATACAACTGAAAGGGTCCAGCCCCTCTGCCACTGGGTTTGATGATACCGCAGGGGAAGTGGCCACACCTAAAAAGAGCCAGATCCGGTTTTGCTTTTCCTTTGTAAACACACGGCTAAACAATTAACACATGACTTCATTCCTGCAAGCTTCCCTTAAATTTCAGTACTGATAAACAGTACGGGCTGCACTGCAGGGTCTTTAAGGAGCTACATCTACGTGCAAACCCTTTTGGTTTTCCATGTTGAGCTGGTGCCTACAGTGCCGCTTCTTGGCTATACACGGCACTTCTTGGCCATGCACAACTAAGTAAGGATCCTTCACCTTCCTACTGTACAACTGGCTTCTGCACTAGTAACAAGTGGCATTTCTTTCCCTGGCTTTGCATGGAACAGAATTAACTCTCCAAAATCGCTACGCAACATCGCCCACTTCTTGCTTGCCGGCACGTGAGCCAGAAGGTGGAGGGGGAGCAGCTCAGGAGGCCAGGAGGCTCTGATGGAAGTGATGCAGCTGAAGTATCCCGGTGCTGGGTGTCAAGCACCTCTGAATGTCAATGAGAATGGAGGACTGGCAAGCCTCAGAGGCAAGCTGCTCAGTAATTCTAAAACTCAGCTTTTTAGTGCTGGTTTTGTTCCACTATGAGATTTTAGCCTGTGATCTACAACAGGCTCTGCTCACAGCAAGCACCACCGGTCCTGCTCAGATGGGGGAAATGCAAATGGAACAGCCTGGGCTCCTTCCTCACCTCCTGCCTCCTGGTCCTGATCTGCCCAGGCAAACGGACACCTAATTGGGAGTTTTAACTCACATCAGATGGCTGCAGGCACCCCACGTAGGAAAAACTAGATGGAAGCAAGTCACACCAGTATGTCCGGGAGATCTGGATACAGCAAAGAGCCACCGTGCTCTCCTCAGCCTCAGCGCGGGACTTCAGGAATAAGGCGCCCTGCCTTGTCGCATCTCCTATTTCTCCTTTCCAAAGCTCCACGCCCAGCTAACTCCCTTCTGCACTGCGGGCTGTGCCTGCTCCCTGCCAGGCTCAGTACATGCATGTCCACAGACTGGCAAGGTGCAGCACCGTAAGCACAGCCAGCGCTCACAGTGGCCCCACTGTGCAGAAGCCGACTTCTCCAGGCAGCTGCGTTGCCCCGCTGGGCAGCTGACACAGGGACACGGCTAACGCGAGCCGCCTGCACAGCACTCTGAAGTCAGCCCGTCCAGAACAGCTTTAACTCCAGAAATAAACGGGCGAAAGTAGGCTACAGTTACATCTGCAGGTGAACCCAGAGAAAAACTCTTTCCAGTCATTTAGCGTGGAGCATTTGTCTCTTCTTAATATCCCCACACACAAACCATTAGGCTGACTTAGCACTGGTTTACAGGAAATTAAGTTGACAATGATGAGACATCCTCATCTTCTGCTTCGTGTATGTCATTACACAACACAAGGGGAGGAAATGCAACGCAACTTTAAAGATCCTAGAGAACAGGAATAAAAGTTTCAAACTGCACCAGTCTTTATGTCTGTAATCTGGTGACATTTCTGCATGTCCCCAAAATGTTACCATACTTAGTAAAAGGAACCGCGTAAATCTCTGTTATCACAGAAAGAGGAACATACTCTTGACATTGCTTGGTTTCTTTTGGTTTTTATGTGTTGATCAAGATGCATTTTATGGTTTTATTTTAAATTAAAGCTACTGCTTTTTAAGTTAGTTTTTTTTTTTTTTTTTTTCAATCAGAGACTAACAAAGTAAAATTACCACAAAGCAATAAAACCCACCGGATACTTAAAGGACTTAAGTCGAATTAGTTATTCTGCAGAATAAGAGCTTGATTTACAAAGAAATTAATGAGAAACTGTTCTAAGCAGCAAGAAGGAAAACTCCATGTATATGCCGAGCAGTCTGCTCAGGTTCCTAGGAAAACAGAGAACACAGAACAGGAACACCACCATAGATTACTGCATACAACCACTTAAACATTATAATGTAAACATAATTTAAAATCATCGAATGCATTTTATCAACGTTGTATTTAAAATATTAAATTTCCAGTTTCTTCCAGGTAACTTCTCTTGAATGTAAATTCAAAACCTCCTAAAATAACAGAATGCGAGTTTTATGAGGCTGTTAAACATCTGTATATTTTTTCTCCAACGAAGAGTGCAGAAAGATTCATTTCAATGCGGAATTCTTGTTAGCAGGTGTATTTTTTTTGCCAGTGGTCTATCTCAAGAAAAATATCACAAGCCTTTAGAAATATTATGAAGTATCTCTTACGGTAGTTTCATTTTTGTATTTGAATAGAGCATACATCATAAAGTTGTAGAAATTGGATTTGGAAGGAAAAATAAAGCTAAGACTAAATAGATCTGTTGTGCATTAGTTTTGAATGAACTAGGCTCTGTCAGCTGACAGAGCATTTTACACATCAAAGAAATTATTACGATCAAAGACATTTAACTCTAAACATTGCACCCCAACTGTTTCAAATCTGAGCTTCAGAGAACTCGACAGACACAGATCTGAATGCCATAAAGTACAGAGCAGAAGAGAAGCCAAGCCAAACTAAACAAACATTTTCTTCCAAAGAGTTCACTGTTGGCATTTTTTAGGCTGGCAATTGTTATGTTCAAATTTGTAACTGTGCATCAACGTCTTAAACAATTCACGTGTTACCATGATTAACTAGATGGAGACTGCAACTCGCAGGATGCACAAAAGGAAAGTGATTTTTTCAAATACAAATGCTGCTGCATAGTTAGCTTTGACTAAAAGCAGTAATGTAACACCTTCAGCTTCTTGTTGTAGATATTTGCCAGTTGTCTTTCCATTCCTTTCAAGAAATACTGAATATTTTAATACTGCTCTTAAGAGGCAGTAACATTATCCACTGCTTCTGTCACAGTCAAAACTACTCAGCAGGCTTCGCCAATGGACTCACAGACTGGGATAATAGAAACCTCTGACATATGTAACAAGACCACTGTTAAACCATCCAAATATTCTGCAGCCTACGCTTCAAAATTCATGTTTTGTTAGGGATATTCTTTAAACACATCAATCAAAATAGTTAATACATGGCAGCTTTGGATTTAGTAACCTTCACCTCCAGGGCAGCATTGATCTTAACAGCAATGTACAGAATTTAGTTTTAGCCAGAATCCCTCTTCTTCCTCTTCTTAAAGTGCACTTCTGTAAAAACTGAAAGTCTTTAGCAGACTCTGATAATGTTTCCAATGACAGCTTCATAACAGCACAGCACAAAACTTACACTTCCAATACTTATTGGAGAATGCGTCTGAAGATGTGGTGTTTTTCTTGGAAAAAAATACAAAACAAAACAAAATAAGCCCAGTTTCCTGTTCAAAATACATGAAAAAGAAAGCGGAGTGTGCTATAAGAAAGTTGCCTACACACTGGGAGCACAAAGAAATTTATACAGATCTATATGCTGTGCTCTAGTTAGAAATTCATCCTTGCTCAGATACCTAAAGGATAAATGTTATCCTCAGATTTCTGTGTAAACCCACATAATCATTTAAGGCTTTGCCTCCTTCCTCGATTAACTATTGTACAGTTAAGAGAAAGAGTTTCACCTCCTGTCTTTTACCCAGGGGGGATGTCAACTCTTCTGTCTTTATCTCCAGTGTATATTAAGAAGTCACGGAACAGTTGTGTATCCAGAGCAGTGTCGCTTCAAGGTACTGATGCAAGACGAAACTTACTCCAGTAGACGGAACTGAGTATCAAAACCCGGCAGAGAAGCTGAAGTTCCAGTTAGAAAGTTAGGTCAGCTCCTGTCAGGCAGAGAATGACTCCTTTTACCCAGCTGAATAAGCGTTCACTGATTGCTTTGACTGGCCATCGTGTTCAGAAGAGGGGAAGCAGTGGACCATGCTCCTCAGCATCATGCTGGTTATTGAAGTGACCAAACACACAGAGCTCAATAGAAAAGAGTAGTTTGGAAGGAAACACCGCCACACAAATATGAAATCTGTTAGTTGTCAACAGCAACAAAACGAACCGAGGGGCTGGGACTGTTTAACATGGCAACAACAACGAGCGTGAACTGGATATGCGGGAAAATAAAACTACACAATATAAAGTTCCCTAGTCGTTCTATTTATAGCCCCATTTCCCTGTACACACTCGTGTAATGAATGCAAGAAAGCTGAAGGGGCAACAGAGTGGATATGAGTTTCTCTTCCCCCGAAGTGCCTCCACATCACTAACTCAGCAGCACTTCTGCTCATCACTGCTCATTAGTGCCCTCTGTTGCATCTGATGAACACTTGTCTGTTTTCTTCGATTTCCTCTGCAGTTGCTCTTGCTCCTTCTTTCGAAGCTTTTCCCTTTGCTTTTCCATTTTCTCTTGAGCTTTGCGAGCCTTCTCCAGGGATGCTTTCATTTCCTTTAGCTTTTTTTTAACGATTGCTCTGTCCTGGGAAGATGTCATACCAAGAGCCTGAGATGGGGAAAACAAAATTAAAAAAGAAAGAGATTTTCATATTGTTTAATCTCTCATCAAATTTATCATATTCTAATGATAACAACTCTTCTCAGGTAGAAGAATATCACAATTAAGCAAATTTGAGATATAGTCAGATACATTACTGAAGTGAAAGTAATAACATTTTACACCTGTACTACTTTCCATGCTTTCCACTTCTACAATATTAAAGAATTAGATCTCATTGTAGCCAAAATTCTGTTATATTCATTTCTTTGATCAAACGAGACAAAGAAATATTAAAGCATTTGCCTGAAGTCATCGAAGTCTACACAGAACAAGACTTCCCAATTCCCACGGCTGTGTCTTAGTGAGAAGCTCACTTGCTGTCTTCTAAAAACCCTAGTTAGTGAAATTTCAGAAACACCAACCTTTGACTTTCAGATATGCTGAGCCTCCCACAACTCCTTCCTGTAGTCATTTTTGACAACACCAAGCTCATATTTTCACTACAAGAACCAATGCATACTTTATACATCAAAACTGTATTTAGTTCTAAGACAGTACAATTGGTACCCAGCCTCCAGTATCACAGTAATCCATTTTACAGTTGCTACTCCTCATGCATTTCTATTCACAATCTTCTCTGAATCACCTTTTTGTAGAAGAAAGCTGGATGAGAAATACATGCATGCAAATACCACTTACGCATGCTACTATATAGTCGTGCATGCAAATATGGGTACACTGCATGCACCCAGAGTTTTCACACAGCAAATGCCCCCTGTTTCTGGAGCTTCTGAACCTACGTGCACATGAGAATTTCTCCAAGTGCTGCTGCGGCTTTCTACTCCCTGTTTATTATTCTAGTCTATCACCACCCCACAGACAGGGGTCCTCTGCTTTCTGGATTCTTCCTTTTCTCTGAATTCTTGCTTCCTTTAAGATTATCTCCAGTGACAATAAATAATACAGTTACTCCTTAAGTCCAGTCAGGCAGTTACCTTGAGCTTACTCCCATCCAGCTGAAGAAGATGCTCCCCGTTAATGTTTTGGGCACTGAATTCAGACACATACTGTTCAAGGTTGAGGCTCATTAACCAGTGGGAAACCTGCTGCACGCTCCACTCCTGAACAGCCCGGTTCTGGCACTGACTGTGTTTTGGAGACTGTCCGTCATCCAGGATCTGTGACAAAAACATGCTGCGTTATTATTAAGAGGGAAACACCGACTAGAGACAGCATTCTTCTGTACAAACCGCCAGCATCAGAGAGGTGCCTGTGCTATCTTTATACTGCTATAATAACAATTTCACGCCACTGTGTTACATCTGTATCTAGCCAGACACCAGAATTGATGCATGGTACCTAAAAAGTTTTTTATTTATAAATAGAACAAGAAAAAGGAACTGGCATTCCCTTTAACACAAGCAGGGACTGAAATGGCCAGGTGGCACAATTTAAAACAGGTACGCTGCTACGCCATCTCAAGACTTTTATTCCCCAAATTACGAGGTTTCTACCAGATGCAGTGAATTCTGTATTCCACTTCCTAGGCACATTCACCGATCTTTATGTTGTGTTTAAGCTATGAAACAGGAAATTCAGGGAAGAAAAAAAAAAAAACAACAACTCAGAAAACCGTTCTAAAGTTCAAAGCGGTGACACCGAACAGCCAGCGAGACCGATGCTACCCGTGGAGGACTATGGGATGACACAGAGGAGCGGTAAGGAACACACAGCAATCCCACAGCCCTGTCTGTGCCGCAGAGGAGAGCACAGACGCGGCACCAGGAGGGGCAGGTGGGGCTTCAGCTGCTTTAGCCCCCCCATGTCCCCCCTCCGCCACTTTCTTCCACCCAGGGTATGACGGTGGGGCCTGAGACAAAAGCTGCTCTGTTCAAGCTCCGGTCAGCAAAGCAGCTGCTCCGGGCTGCAGCAGCTGCCTCCTGTTCCTACAGCTTTTCCACCGGGTTAGACGATGCTGGAGCTCTTTCAGCTTCTGGCCACTCATTTCACGAGGACAGGAAAACGAGGGTTTAAGCTCTAGCTTTTCCTTCTTGCATAGCCAGCAGAAGCTCGGTGCTGCTGATGCTTGGCCTGGTAGATGTGCTCTGACACAGACCCTCCTCCCCCTTCCAACACACACAAAAACTGCACTTTGCCATGGCCTTGAGAGGAGAGAGGAACTGAAGACGACGCGAGAAGAGGCAGTGACAACTGCGTGTTGTGCTCGAACGAGGGGCTTTGCCACACGACACGGTAAAACAAGAAATGCAAATCTGCAAATGGGACGACACATTGCCACGCGATGGTCACACAATTCACCACAACAGCACACTGGTATCTCACCTCATCATCAATCATATCCAGGCTCTGAGTGAGGGAGCAACAAAGAAATGGGAAAGAAAAGCATTATAGAAACAAAATACAGAACATGTAACAGCATGTAAAAGTTTGGGCAAGGGCAGCACCAAGATTTGCAAACAGATATGGCTAGTCAAAAAAACAAAGAGATTTCTTTAAAACAAAATTATTTCCAGAAGCAGAGAGATTATGTTGAAAGCTCAGCACACACATGGTTTGGCAGCTAAGCCTGAGATTGTGCCCGTGAAACCCCTTGAGCTCCTGGTCTTGACACACTGGAATCAATGGGACCTTGCCTGATGGCTCCGATTGCAAGAGCAAAAACTCCTTAGTGAGAGGACAACAAACCACAGGCCCAGGGTTCCCTCCCTACCCTCTCCTTTAGCTGTTTTGTCTCCTTCAAATAATTATGTCAGATCTGCCCCAGAAGCCTGAGCGAAGGAGTGCTCTCAGCAATGCCCTACAGCGGGTTCAAGAGCAACGGCAGCCTAATCCCTGCCAGGGTGGCTAGCACAGGTTTCCCCTGCAGCTCTCACTGACCTTGCTGCCTTACTCACAGGCTGCAGCTTGGGACGCTGCAGAGGATGGAGAAAACACATTTGTTTTTATAGACCTGTTCGGACTTGGAATTTTAGAAGTGTCCAAGTAGAAAATCGAACAAGCCAAATGAAAGCATTCTCCAATTTTTAATTCAGCGCTACTGGGAACAGGGCATTATCACAATCAAATACATAATATAACTCGAAGGAAAAATGATAAAAGAATGAATTGTATTATCAAGATAGTATCAATACTAAACAAAGCATTAATGATCTTTTTGCTGTCTTCAGTAATTCAAAGAATATACAGATTCCTGTCTACCACTCTCCTATGATTCTTAAAAATTGTTGCCCTTTATTATCTGCAGTAAGTAACCTCTAAACAATGGTTGGTCTTGCAGACTTCCATTTTGGCAAATGATGTTGGCATGGAATGGCTTTCATTCTTTAAACCTATGCAAAGCATGCCAGCAGTAATAGCACAAACTTAACTACTGTCATTAAGGAAAAAAAAAAGCCACAGATGCTTAAAGTTCCTCCTCTCTAGAAAAATCCCTGGTTTAAATCTCAAGTGAGAAATATTAAGTTTGTAATGAGTGTTTATAAGAGAACAAAAGCACAGGTTTCTTGAGTCCACAGGACACATTGTCAGCTACTGTCAAATTGCACAGCTTCACTGACAATTGAGATAAAAAATAGAATCACAGAAACGTGTTTTCAATATATTATATTCCATTCAATTCTGTTACCAATTTATGGGGTTAGGAATGCTTTTTCACATTATCACTGTTCAAACATCTAGTTTGATGAACTGAGCTCAAATCCACTGTGTATGTGCAGAGCAAGCACAAAGAGAAGGCAAACTGGATTAACACATACACATTCTAATCACTGTATACACGATCAGGTACAGGAATACACAATAGCTGCATGTACAGGTCATCATTATTTTAATGTATTAGGGTAAAAAATAGTCTAGGTGAAGGTACCATATACTTCAACCACATTTATCCAGTTATACTGTATCAAAACTGCCTCAATTACGTCTTTTTTAGTGCATGTACATATAGGTCCACATATACATATTCAGAATGTAGGAAAAGTGTATTGAAATATGTGAGGATAGAACATCTCTTAGGAAACCAACTGCATTTTACAATACTGCATAACAATCCTATGATAACACCATAGGACCTTCATTTAAAATAATCATTATATGAACAACAACAACAAAATATATAATCTAGAAACCAAGATTCATTTCCTTCTCTTCCCTTCTACTGCCTCAAAACATCCCTTCATTATTTGAGTAATTATTAAGAAAAATGCCACAGGAGAAGGAAAATGACTATTTCCCATCTTAAACAATTTCATCAACATACCTCATCCGATGACAGTGCTAAGGAGTGTGAGAAACCTGGGGTTTTAGGCTCTGCTCCTAAACCACTCAGGTCAGCTGAACTTGTGCTGCTGGGGCTGAAATCATCGTTGAACGTGAAATTCTGTAGAGAAAAAAGATGAGTTAGAATGACCAAACAATCTCAAATGTGTAGCTAAAAGGGAAATTTGCTTTCTGTCTTCCAGGTTGGCATAGGTCAGGAGTGATATCAATTATTTACCAAAATAGTAACAATACACATGAGGAAGCCTAATTTTTTTGTATTGTTACTGACTTATAGAATACACTATATTTTTGCCACTGTGTATTTCAAGAGACATCTTTGCCAGCTTAATGTCTCAGTGAGCAGCAAAGTGGCCTGAAAGCAATTTATAGACTTCCTCTTAAGATACTGTCTATCATCATGGAGCTGTATTATTGCTTCTGCCGGTTAATCGATAGCATTTTGCTGTCCTCCAAATATTTAGGACAAGCATAGCGCACGCAGTAGTACAAAGAATAGGACAGAGGATTAATTAGCAGAGAGAAGTGAAAACTGCTATTGAAAGAGCAATGAGAATATCCTGTGAACCCATTTCTGATTCTTCCCTCTTTACCTTTAGAAAAAAAATAAATAAATTGAAAATAAAAGAGATCTTCAGATATTGTATTGAATGTTATTGACTGAAATAATAACCATAAAACATTTTTTTCTTAAGAATAACAAACACCAAAGAATATCAGAAGTGTGCACATTTTTTCAGGAATGCAGCAAAATTACCATCAGAAGAATACAAAAGTTAACATGTTAGACTGGGAAAGCTTGATTTGGGAACCATAAAAAAAAAAAACACCAAAATCTAAAAAAAAGACAACATAATATTCTATTTACATCAAATATACGGTTGATGATACAGACCTCTATTCTCTTTTAAGACCTCTAATTTCTACCCTATCACCTAAATGAGTATCAAACTTGATTTATCTTTGACATTCAGTTATAAAAAATTGATCCAGATGTCAGAACTAAAAAGAACAACCAAAAATGTATTCTTTTATCCCCCCAAAAGACATTTGACCTATTTTATCTGAAAAAACAAGCCTTCCAAAACACCAAGTGTTAATCCTCTTCAGTTTTGCTGGGAATCCATCTAAATTAGTGGTATCATGCTGTGCTTTAAATCCTAAATAACAGCATAGATACTGTTAATTTAAGAACTTGTAACCTTAACACAGAACACCAAGAAGCTTTCCTGTTCAGTTTTCTCACGCTTACTTTTAGAATTAATGTCCTGCTTTTCCTATTGCTTTGCAGTAGACAAGAAAATCTGAGCAGATTTCTCAATATGGAAACTTTTAGCCCCCACAGCACTCTTAGGCCAGGAGTTCAACAACTCTAACTCCTGTTGTGTGAAGAACATTTTTTTTTCCCTTTTAAGTACTCTGATTTTTCTTTTAACTCTATTTTGTGTTTCACTTCTACGATGAGTTTTAGTCTTTTTAATTGTCTGTGGGAAAAACACAAGATAGCCAAGGCCTGCTAGTAATAATAATGAGAGAGCAGGAAGAAGAAAAACTGAATACAACAACCTTCACAGCCTCACAGTAACTGTAAAAGGTTACTTTTTTCCCAAACTGAAAATTATTTTTACATGTTTGTTTAACAGCACAAACAGGATTTACACGTCTAATCCTCATCTTTCTTTTAAAAAGAAACCAGGTAGCCGATTATTATTATTATTTTTTTTTTATCTTGAGACTTCATCTGTGGTCTTCTCTGTCAATCTGACTTGCACGGGCCAACCTTGTGCTGCTCTCCCTTCCACATGGCACAACCACAACTGTGACCTCGCATGGCTTTGTGCACAGCAGAAGTAAGGTATCACAAGCTTATGGCACCAAAAGAAAAAGAAATACCCGTGGAAACAGCTATTAGGTATGTGCATATGCATGCCTCTGCAGCAGTCAGAGAAATTAGATTTCTGATTCAAATTCCTGTATATACAGTTGAGAACCACATCTGTTTCTTCCTACCAGATCGATATAAAAAGTAAATTGCTACAAGTTAAGAGAATACAGGCAGAGAAATATTTTCCAGAAGTGAAAATAAACTTGAAAAAGCTAAGTATAGTACTAGAACTAAGGGTTATTTAATGAGTTATCATGCTGAAATATTCATGCACATAGAAGGGAATCACACAGATGTATTAAATCGCAATAGTTCGTATTTGTAGTTCAAGCATCTTCATATATAGAATTAAATCCAACATCCAGCATGCATGACAAGCAGATTTCATTATTGGGGGAGAAAAAGGCAAATGACTGACAGCATACAACATTTCTTCACTTGCAAACACCTCATTTGAATACATTAAAAATGGGTAGGTATTCCCACAGTCAGTCCTGAAGAATGCAGAAAATATCTACAATTGAATACACAAATCTAGCATTTGTTCAGTGGATCCAAATGCTAATTTCCACTGGCACCACTTGTTTTTGTTACAGTACAGCACACCACAGTTAGTTTACTGAATTAATGTACATTAAGAGAAAGACAGAGTAAAAAGGCAGAATGTGGAATGGTACAATGATGGAGATGCTCTGCTCAGATGAACTTTTACCGTACAATGAACACCATGCACTGTTTATTGTAGTACTAACATATTGGCCTGTTCTTTTTCCAGAAACATGAAGCCAATTATGCCACTCAACACAGTGGGAATAAGGTAGTTTTTATTTTCTACCTTTGACCCTTTTTTAGCTGGACTTATATTTTCAGAGGAAGGTTCGGTTGAGCTGGTAGGTGATGGCAGGTTGCTGGAAGAATTGGATCCCTTGCCACTCTCTCCATACCATGTGAATGGTACGCAGTGTGGGAGAGAGGAGGATCGCTCTGATAAAGATTTAGTGTTTGCTGATTTCTGCAGCATCTCTCTGGTGTTCCTGTTTAAGAGAAAGGAGCAGGAATTTGTGTTAGAGTAGCAAATACAAAAAAATGCTACAGAGGTAGTTAATTGTAGCAAGAGTGACATTCCATGTAACTGTGACTAATCACCAGAGGGGCATGCAGCTGGTAATGGCATTCTTGAAATCTCTCTTTTAACAAAAGAAGAAAAAAGTGTGTTCTGATTTTTTCTAACTCAAGCTCTCTCAGATAACATGTATCCAGCAAATGGGACAGATGCCAACCCAAAAGACCTGTGTTTTGTTGTGAACCACCTCTAGTCAAGAAGCCACACGTTGTGCTGGTGCCTTTCCAAGCCCTGGTGGTATCTCAGCACAATTAAATAGATCAGAGAGCACTGTCCCAAGCAGACTCTGGTTCCCAGACAGGTCTGGCTTAGATTTGGACAACAGGCAGAACGAACCAGGTGTGCCTGTATCCACTACATAGATGTACCTTGGTTACAACACCTAAATACTGATAGAGATCTTGATTTCAAAATTATTACATATTAAAAATACTAATAGAAAAACCTACGTAATATTAGTAGCTTGTCTCTTTGTACTAACAAATATTACAATGGATAATGTGATCAAAGCAAAGGTATCAGTTATGAAATAAAATGCCTGAATTATTGGCATTTTATAAATATTTATATCATGTCAACAACATAGTATGCAAATTAAAGATATCTATTCAAAGTGCCTACATCAAAGAACTTATGCATATGTCATGTTCTCATATTAACTATATCAAGTTACATATTAATGTTAACTAAGCCTGCTTCAGAGCTTGAAATTTGCACTGCCCTTAGCAGCCACCAGCAAACTGCGATCATATAAATCTCCCCTCAGCTTCTACCTTCTGGACAGCTTCTAAATCATGATGAACGTAATCCCTAGCTCTGTGTATTGTGAAACCTCTTCTCTGTATGGATGAAATGGAGGTTGTCAGAAGGCCCCCAGGCAGCGAAGCAGAACAAGAATCCTCTCTCCCTTTTGCTTTATAACGGTAGATATGTCTGACACAGTCCCGTGCTCCCTCCTCATGCTCAGATATTGCTCAAAAAAGGAAAGGGAAAACAAATGATGTTGCCTGAATCACCTAGCGCCAGAATGGGGATTATATACTTTCTGCTTAAATGGGAGATTTTTTTATATATTTAATATTAGCGGTAGTCTTAGGAAATCATTCAGGATTTTCTTCTACACATTTTGAGTGCTATTTTTTGGCAATGGCAAAATAATGCTTGCAACATACATCTGACAGCATGATTAATCCTATGTCAGTCAGTTGCTCTAATGGACATAAATAATTGTAACAGGATGCTGTCTTTTGATCATTTTCCTTCTTTCAAAGATCTTATGCAGCTTTGGAATGTAAAGACAACATCCTCACATTTTTCTCAGGCAAATTCTGTGGAGTTACTAACAAAGCAAGTGACAACTGGTGTTTAAAAAGTTATACTGAAATAATAACATTTCAGCTTACAGAGGCACAGTGAGGATTATAAATGCTTACGAATTTTGAGTTTGAAAGCAGTATTAAACTTTGTTTTTGGTAACTGTATCCAAACTCAGAAATATTCAGTAACAAACAATACAAATAACTGATTTATCAGATGGTCTAATAAGCAACTGATCATCTTATGCTGAGATCTACTTCCTCCAAGGAAGATAACTATTGGATCTCACAAGCATCTGTAACAGACCGTGTTGGTGTTAGGAACACACCAGGTTCTGTGGGGTGTGCTTCCTACAAACAAGTGTATATTCCTTTCTCCCACGCTGTGTTTGACATTTAAATGCTACCCGGTGTTTAATGCCCTGCTAAAGGCACTAGCTGCCTTGCAGCTATGCACAGGTGCAGAGAATTTGGTTTAACAAATCTCTCTTTTCCTCTCTTCCACTAAGAAAATAATGAGCATTAACTGCAGGGCACACTGCAAGCATTTATGCCAGTGGAATTTCGACTACAACAGTTTTTCTGACACTCGCGTAGAGGTGCTGACTGCTGTAAGTTCTCTGAAGATCCTGCCAGATCCGTGCAGAACACGGATATATGCTGCGTTAGAGCATTGACAATTCAGTACAGCGTGCCTAAGGGGTAACTCCGGAGTCTAATGTTTCTTCTGCTTCTCTGATTTTATGGAGACTTGTCACTGGGTCTCCATGTGTTAGACTGTCAGCAAAACTCCACAAACTGTTACATACTGATTTTCAACTGCATACATTTTCTGAGTAGCGTTTGAACTTTGCTTTCTTTAGCTAGCTCTTCTACCATGTAGGTTTTCTTTTGCATTATTTCCTGTTCAGAGTTTTTGAGCTGCTATGTCCCTGGGACTTTCAGAATGCATTATGTTTGCTTAGCATTCCCAACGTTTAACTGAATGCTTGCCTCTCATACCTGGAACCAGGTACCACCCCCTTTGTCTGGGATTGTGTCAGACTCATCAGTATACAAGGAGAGGCCTTCAGTAAAAATCCACACTAGCTTTTGCAGAAAAGATTTCTTCCTGCCATTGAATGTTCATTTATTTATTCATTCAGAGTCTGGATGCCGATGATGTGGTCTCATCAGATCTCACAATTCCTTGCCTGAGAGTTGGTGATATGGCCAATGCAGTCAGCATTTTTCCTATCTACTTTCAACTTATGATGTTTACCTTCAGAAACAAACTCTTCTGAAAGCATTCCTGAAGTGGGTGCAGCGAAGCTGTAGTGAATATCTGCTGCTCATCCTCACTCTGGGGGCTTTTTCCAAAAAACGTGTGGAATTGTGTTAAGATTTCTGAATCAATGGTATTATTAACTTATTCTGAGTGTGTATGTATCTTGAAGGCCAGCTCTAATATCATATTTCTGCAAATCCCATCAGTGGATGCAATGGCAGAAGTGATGCAAGCCTCCAAGGGTTTTTAGATTATTGGTTAGTCTTCTCTTAGTTAAGAAATCTAGGTTTGTAAGCTCAGAAGGTTGCCTCAAAGTTTAAAACATATTATCTGAGGGCAGTAGGACTGTTAACACTCCCAGCTGCCAGGATGATTAGGTTTTCCCAATGTTTCTGGCATACCATTTCTTGCATACTCCATCTTTGACCCATACCTACTGCCACAGGTCACCCTAACAGCTTCTTTCTCTTTCCGCTTCTTGCCCTTGTTTGAACTCCTTCTCAAGGGAGCCCTACAACAATATTAGAAAACATTAGGAAATGTTTTTTTCAAATTTTACTTTCATTCCTTTTATTAAAAAGTATATTTTAAGTAACGAAATGCTTACCCAAGATCTGCAAGTTTTCGCTTTAGTTTTTCTGCATGCCCTATAGTAGGGAGAGTTGATCTTGCTGCCTGGGCACATGTGGCACCATCTAGGATACATTCGTACATGGGAGAATGTACATTATTATTTTTAATTGCTACTGATAGCTATTCCACTTTCCATCCATCCAGAACAGTTTGTGTATTTGATCGTAATTAGATACATGTACACAATTTAAATATGTGCATTCTTCTCATTTTTAAGAAGATGGTGTGAAAAGGAATACAAACGGATTAATAGTTTCACAACTTGAAAATACACATGAAGAAATCTTATTTTAATCAAAGAAAATGAAAAAGTTAATTTGTTTGAGCTTTAATGAATATGTAGTAAGACAAACAACAAAAGGGATTTACAGGTAAATGTTACAGCGAATCCATTTTTGAACTCAGCAGTTCTCCTTTTACAGAAATCATGTGGTATGTGCTCTCTACTTCAAAAATGATTGCTGAAATCCTTTCCTGAACTTTGAAGCAGAGGGTACTTCTTATGATGGACAAGCCAGGTGATAGTTATCTGTTAACTACTCAGCTAAAATGAGTATTTAACTTGAAATCCAACCATTTCTAGTAATAAAAAAATAAAAATAAAACTAAAAGTATTTTAGTCAATAAATTTGCCCTAAGATCTCTACCAATTTCTGATGGTTTCTACATAAACTGTTAAAACCTAAAGAGGAAACACACTGCAGCACCCATAAAGTAAAAACAATGACTCTAACTATGCAAAACACCCTGTGAAATCTACATGGCAGCTAAAACACGCAGCAGCTGAAAAAATCAGACACAGTTTCTGTGATTCTTAAACACAAAGAGTGCTCCCAAATCTTCTAGAGGGAGCAAATGAAGGTCAGTTATTTGTGTCACTTGCAATTTGGTGACTTTACAACGCGACCTCAGATTTACAGTGGCTTTTAACCGAAAACACTGCTAGGTTTGTGGATTTCTCCTAAGGAGGCTGACAGAAATTAAGCCCTCAGAATTAGCCCAAAATACCACAGGACAGTGTATGTTGCTTTGTGGATAACATTTGGCTAAGTTTTCATTCAAGTAAAAAATCCAATGTGCAAGTGACTCATAAATCATTATTGGAAAAGCAGGAAAACAAGCCTCTTGAGATATCCATGCTCCAAAGGCCATGCTATTTCTACTAACGAACGTTACCTTATGTTAACAAAAGCACTCAAGAACAACTGACAAGTAACCTCATGTCAAAAAAGTCAACAAATAAAAGCTCCCCATGAGGAAAAAAAACAACAGGGTAATACAAAATGACAAAAGGACAATGTCTCTTGAGAAGAAACCCACCCCACGGCAGGTGTGGAGAACCTTAGGCAAGGTGTACTTTGCACTACCTCTACGCTGTGCACACTGCTCTCTTTTCTCCTCAAAGATCTGCTCATGGTTCCTCTTTCACCTTTAACGTATACTTTTCATTTTATCACTGTCAAAATTGCCACTTTCAAGAATAAAAGATCACAATGCCTCTTTTCAAGCTCTGTATTCACAGCCAAGCGAGGTTTGGGAGCTGGGGGGTGGTAGGCTTTTGGTGAAACATCTTAATGAAAGTAAATGAAACTATAAGATGCCCCGCTTTAGTGGTGGGCAAATAATAAAAACGTTTAGTAACTGGAGGTTTTGCTTCTGTAGTAGAGGAAATATTCTGTAGAGCTTGGCAGGGACACATAGCAGCTACCAGCTACAGCCAGCTCCTGTCAGGCTTTTACATCACTCTGCTCCCACTCACACACAGCTTGGCCCAGCTGGAGTGCTTTGAATTGTGAGGATTTGCTGGGAAAAGCATTCATGCTGGCTGTGAGATATAGGGGAAGGTGGATGAGCTAGGCCCCTGTAATAGCTTCAGCAGAGGTTTAAACCTACAGGAGCTTGCATATGTGGAGGTACATACATGCTGCTTGACTCGTGGCAGAGGCCACGGAGCAAGACTGCAGGGCCTGGGCAGGAGGGACATTTGACCACCCTGGAAGGGTGCATCTTCCCTGACTCCTTCAAGTTCTTCAGAGAGGGTGACAGAGAGCTGGTTCCTCAGCATAAATCACGCAGAAGCCATTTAATCTGTCACTTTTGGCCTCCGAGAGCTGGTGTAAGTGATCTGCCGATGATGGATGTGAACGGAGCCTAGCCCTAACTTCTTGTCTCAAGGTCACAACACAGCTGAAGTCAGCCTCACATCAGCAGAGGATTACCCACAGCAGTCACCTCAGCTGCCTTGTCAAACAAGGTTGCACAAAGCAAGCAGAAGTGAAGAAAAAAGAATCAATCACACTTGTACATGAAAAAGTCGTGCTTAAAAGACAAAGAAGCAAGATTTTCACCATTTTGCAACAAAAGTGATCTCCTGGCATTTCAGCTTGTCTACAACATTCAAGATCTCATAAGAAAAAAAAACGTGTGAGCTTGCTAAAGCTCACATTTGCTAATCAGAGATTAATCAGTGGATATGCATGTGTTCTCTTTCTATCTCTGAAAAAAAAACCAAACTAGCTAAACACACAGAACAAATACAATGACTCTTTATTTTCTGCAATGTTAGAGTTTGAGAGCCCAATTAATAATCAATGAAAATAGTAAAACTACAACACTTGTTGCAAAACAACCGCTTTAGGATATTGTTTGTAGAACTTATTAAGTGATTTTTTTTTTTTTAATTTGAAAGAAAATTGCTCTGCTTTAGTTTTCACATACCCATTAGAATCTGGGTACAGTACTAATTAGAATCTGGATACAACCAAAAGCACTGGTTGTTTATGTAATGATCACAGTGGGGAAGGCATGATATCCTTCCTTATTTAGACATGGGTTATTTTTCAAACCTAAATTGGGAAGGAAAAAGCAACACACCAAGTGGAATATAATACCCTATTCCTTACACTATAAGGCTAGTCTCCACCAAATTTTTATCAAGATATTTTTTATACATCAGATGTAAATGCAGGAGTTATGACCCCATTGATAGAGTAAGCGCATGCTTACAATGAGGAGTCAGGAAAGTCATGGTCTTATGTTCACACCCTTATTTTTCACTTGCAAAATTCAGGCTCGGAATTTAACCCTGATTCATGAATAAGTATACAATTAGCAACTATACAATTAGACTAGCAATTTCAGATCCAATCTAAAAACTCCAGCATATATTAACCTATTCTAAGTTAGTCAAAACTTCATTAATCTGTCTTTAAAGAATTGGTATGAGAGCCCTGTATGATGATGAAGAAAACATAGGTTGTAGATGAATGGCAAGTCTTTTCATTTACACGGACAAACAAAAATCCTCATCAGGTTGTTCTTTTCAGTTAATTCCACTTAGTCAAAGACTATTCTGAACCTATCCAGGCCTATTCCTGCAGTTCTTACTCACAAACAATTTTATCACGTATTTTAGCTGATGTGACAGTTAGAGAATGCAATGTGCATAGGCAAGAATACTAATGTGTTGTAAATTGCTAATTCTGACTTTGCAAGACATCTGAAACAGAGGGCTCAGAGTTCTGTGCAATATTGTACGATTAATGCATTGAATAAACAAGTATTTGAGAAATGGACCTCAACTAGGTATGATTGCATTGTGTTTCATCCAGTTTACATTCAAAGAATCTGAATGAAATACATAACAATGTGGCCAACTTTTCTAACAAATCACTCCTTTTCTTTCTATAAATGCAGAGTCCCCAGCCACTGACCTCTTGTTTAATCTAGAGTCTGTTGCCTCTCTGCAATTAAAAGCTACAATCTGTTACTCTTGCTTTACACTCTCTCTGACCCTCCAAAAAAAGCATCTAGCAGTGCCAAAATCACATCATTCAAATAAGTACAGTATGTTAATCATGTTTCTAACACAAAGATGTCCTGAGGCCCAATAATTTTATGTTTTGAAAAAAATAGAGAAGATTTTCTTAAAGGCAACTTCCCCATATCTTTTTCAGAGTTCTAAGACAGAAAAAAAAAAAAAAAAGAAGAAAGATAACTGTTCCTGAACTCATTTTAACTTTGTCCTTTTCTTATACCATCATACGAGGTCAACTGCAATTTTCTGACTTCCAGGTAGACAAAAGAAGTTATGAGAAGATGGCCTTCTAGTTGCTATGGTTGTACTACACAATAGAAGTTCATAAATTAGATGTAAGTGAGCAAACTGATGCACCAATTTATTGTAAAAAATAATAATACCTTTATCTTGTAAAACATTCCTGCCAGATGGGTGATGCAAAGGAGATGCTTCAGAGCTGTGCCCAGATTTTGAAGGAGAGGAAAGTGGAGTGTGTCCCCGAGCATACAGGGAGAGGACACCTCCTTTGTGCTGCTGTCCTTCTTCTTGGTTTTCAGTTAGGTTGTCAAGTGAGATTGCTGCACTGCTAGCCACTGGGGAGAGGGAGGAAGCACCAGAATCTGATGCTGGTGAGGATGCTCTCATACATATGGGCAGTGGTGATTTTGAAATGTGCATGGGACTACTGTAACTGTTTGACGGCTGTTGGTATAAGAGATTATAAAGCAGGTTATACCATTTAGTAACCAATCAGAGCAAGGTTTACTTTGAACATGCACTTCTTTTATTCATTATTTATTCTTCTATTTGTAAGAAACACTTTAGCAATTCATGTCATTCATTACCTTTTAATACCACATAGTGTTTATTGATATTTGCTTTCAGGCAGAAGTCAGAAGCAGATAAAACAATGAGTAAATATCATATCAATTTTGTTAACAAATTAACAAACAGAGAAATGTAGGACTTAAGTTCCTTTCACCTCCTGCGTAAATTAAAGAACCCACTTTGCATTATAAAGCACACATAAATCAGGAAGGCCAGGACTCCTGTTAGAAAAAACAACCAAAAAACCCAGGTGTGCTGACTCAAAGGAGACGGGACTCACACATCACTCAAGGGCATTCATAGCAAACTGGCCAGAGGAATGCATACTGCCTGTGCTACAATGCAAGGACAAAGACAGAGGATGAAAAGACTTACAGGGGCAATCTAGCATTCCAAAGGAAGCCTGAGAGAGAGGGCAGAGTCCTTCTCACCTTTCGTTCAAGACTGTCCTCTCCATCAGTTGAACTGATGCTGTCATAGAGCCTTGTTCTCGTCGGCCTCTGCCGCTTGTTCTTCACGGAAAGCTGAGCTCGAGTTTTCAGAGCTTTGGAGTCCAGTCTCTCTGTTTCTGGCACTGCTTCATTGAAATCTGTATGAGAACATGATTTAAAGCTGTTTGTAAAATATATATCTTTTGGAATTAAACTAGTTTCTTCTAGGATATGACCTGCAATTGCTAACACATGCACTTTGCGTGTTTTACTCACATGTGTATTTTTGGAATTGCTAACGGACATGCAGAAACCTAAACCTAAACCACTGACAGATCCAGATCTAGTAGCTGCATCACAATGAATCAACTGCAGAATTTAAAATTCAATAGATTATTCCCAATGTTACGTGGGACCACAGCAAAACAATGTAGTTGTTAAGCACAGCTGCACTAGCCCAGAGAGCAGGTCCACTGTACTCCCCCAGACCTACTTGCATGCGCTTGGTCTACAGAGTGCTCCCCAGTCACAGCTTTAAGCAAAGGAATCCTCACATCACCACTGTTCAACAGACATTTTCCAGCACCTGGATGAATATATCAGTTGAGACCTAGTGGGCCAATTCATTTATTCCCAATCCTGCCTTTTTAAGCCACCCAAAGAGGACATACTGGACTGCCACTTCTTTCCACAGCTGCCTCACTAAGCGTCTCCCTTATAACTTCACCAGTTTTGCAGGCTGCTTGTTGAATTACAAAAGAAATATCCAGAGCTGTCCTCAGGCTGCTCTACACGTTATCATAACCAGAATGGCCGACAAATTTGGAGAACATGACTTGCTCTCTCCTGTACCAAGTGCCAAGTATTTGGGAATAGCCTTGTACAATATGTGCAAATTATAGATGAGCAACATCTGCAGTCAGTAGCACACAAAGCACGATACATCTAATATCCAAACAATCAGATAACCATTTGCAATTGGATTGATTTACAAGCAGCCTTTCTCAGGATTATGAAACAAGTACTAAACTCATTCCTTTGGACCTTTGGACAGTGAAACAACTTGCTTGCGCTGTCACAATATCCCTCACAGGAGGGGACAGCAGAGAGAAATCTCATCCTCTTCTGGATGCTGAGGTAATCCATTGTGCAAAGTTATATATGTGACAACGCAAATAAGGTGCCCAATTGTTTGCTCCAATCCTTCTGCAAGCAAAACCACCTTTTTATTAGTACTGGCAATCTCATTTGTTATTTCCTCCCTTATTGCTCTATCCTCAGCACTATCATCTCCTCTTGCAGATCCTTCTTTGCTTTATTCAGAGTTCCTTCAAACTCCAAAAATTTAAGCGAACTTAGCTAAACTTAAGTAAAACGTTGCTGTCAGCACCATGCCTCATGGTCCCTAATACAAACCAATTAATAAGAGCCACCCGACACAAATACAGCCTTGCCTCACTTGCTCTAAGATCACATCAGAAGCTACTCGGACAGGCTCCTTTCCCTAGTGGAAGTCTAGAGGCCACAATTATTATTGTGATTATCACCATGTACTGTAGTTGTCTGTTTCCAACCTTCCAACAGCAACATATTTTGGCTAAATCATTAGCGAGGTAACGTTACAGCTTTGCAGAAAGACCCCAGAGAACTGAAATAAATTTTCACTGCAGGCAACTGCCAGAGATGTTCAATAAAGTTTATCATGACAGTCAAAATGAAACGGAATTAATCCATCCAGGAGATCCATGAAAGGCACCCTGAGTTATAGCCATTCAAGACAGGAATGGGAAGGCCATGTGCTGTATGTGTACATGACAGAAGGGACTCAGTTTCTACCTGATCAACTAGACAAACAACTATATTGTGTTCAGCAGGACATGGACTGTTAGGTCTGTTATTACTGTTATTATGCTGATCTAATAGCTCAAAACCCTCTGAGAGATTTACAACAAACAGTAATTATCCTAACAAAAATTAACAAGACAGTCATCAGAGGACCTGTGTGAAAGCTGGGAGATGTGCTCTACAATCCCATTTCTTAACCCCTACTGAGTTGCTGTACTTTCTGAACAGCTGGGGTTTGTGTAGGAGATGTTGTATTCTACCACGCTTACTTTAAAAGATCAAAATGCAAAGGAAATCCAAAGCTGCATTATTTTTGTATATCACCATAAAAGAGCTGGACACTGTCACTCTCACACCTACTCCCTGTTGTCTTCATACATCTAACTTTCTGCTGGAAAAAAACAAGAAATTCTGTTTCATCAGTTTTGAAGACAAAGTAGTAATACATATTTCCCCTTTCATCTGCTGCTCAAACACCATTATGTGATGCATGAAAATTGGAGAAATATTTCATATAAAAAATGGAACCAAGAAGCCAACTCATCTGCCTAGTTTCAAAGTCGCCCCAGTCAAGAATGCCTTGTGAGGAAAGTATACTAAACACTTCATCTATGACTTGCCTCTACAAATAGAGCTGACATAACTGCTGTTTGCTTAGCTATCAATCATCTATTCAAATGAAATCCGAATATTTCAGCAAATTTAACATTTTATAAGGCCGCAATAAGGCAAAACATTTTTTTTCACATTTTATGCCAGACAAGCAATAGATTATTTATGGTTTCAACCTTCTTTTTTGTTTGGCAATCCTCAAAGTACAAATCAAATCAGAATCCGTTACGCTAATTTACTTGTCTAAGTACTGCATTCCTAACACACTAATTAATTAGCAGCCGATCTTACTGACATCTTTGCTTTAAACAAAGAAATTTAGCTTTAAACAGAGACATCTTAGCCTTGCTGAATCCACCAACTTTCGTAAAGCAGAAAATTTCCCACTGCTTTCCATGGCATTGTGACCCTCATTCTCAGAGAATATGATTCAGCCATGGGTGGAAACAGCTTGGTGACTTACCACCGCCACCAAAATGGAGAGTTCTTGCTCTCCCTTCTGTGGCCACAGCCCATAGCTCTCAGTGACACCCTTCCAGCCCTTCAGAGGATTTGGACCACAGCTCCTCTGCAGGCTGATTGAAATGAGTGAACCAGAAGAAACTATCCGATTTTAGTCTGACACTCCAATTTCTTCCCTTCGTAAGTCAGTTTTCTGTTGTTTTGGTGAATTGAGTAAGTGCACCAGGTGTCCTAGTGCTAGAGCAGGACATTGGATGAGGCAGAACCATGCGGTCAGACAAAGGGATGGTGTGGGGTCTCCCGTTTCAACACTGATGAGCTGTCAGTTTAGCTCAAACTGTCTCTAGAAATCAGAGCCACAGACTGACTTAGTAAAGTCCATTACATAGCTGAAGAGTAAGACTCACTCATTCAAAACTCATTTCTTTTTGCAGATCAATGTTGTCTTAAAGCGCTGCAAGACTTCCAGCAGTGTCTTGCTTTTCTTCTTTGTGTTAGAGTTAAACTCTAGATACAGATGAAACTAGAAATTTGTGTAAAATTATGTTTCTGATGTTATTTGATAGGATACCTGTCTATTGTCATGATTTGACCTTCTCTTATTTTTTCTTTCAGGTGCACATGCTACCATCCACTCATTCTTTTCATTGCTCAAATTATGCAAACCATCAACGTGGTACTGCAAACACTTATTTAACTAAGTGGTCACGTTGGCCTTGTTTAAGCGAACCACCCCCTGGGCCTGGAGGTTGCTGCTCCCTCCATGCCAGAGCCGGGCTGCGAGCTCTCAGGGCCAACTCTCAACTTAACCTTGGTTCAGCCTGCTGCAAAAAAAATTTGCTCAAAAGCATCAGGAAGGGCATTTTCCTAGGAATCTTCTAGCACACTTGGCAGCACGATAAATACCTCAGAGGAAAGTTATAAAAGGGTTGACATTGCTCACAGAGACACTCTAACTAGACTTTCTTTCAGCAGGCCTTGAACCACTTCACCGCAAAGGGCTTCCCTCTGCATTATTTCAGTACCACTGTGGAGTGGGAAAATGTCCTCCCACTGTGTTTCCATTATACAGGCTGATAGATTTCAAAACCTCCTTCTGTGAACTGATGCATCCCTGAGCACAACCATCGAAGTGGCTCGAAGGGGCATTTGCACAGAGATCAGCAAGGACTGTCCAAGCTGGTGTCGACACTGAACTGTCCAGATTTCAAATCCTTGGCTCCTTCCAGATCATCTGTGAATAGCTTGATTCTCTGCCGTGGACACAGCTTGTGACCACTAGAACTGAAGACTTCATCAGCTTTTCTGTACTCTCAGAACAAATCAAATATTTGTAAAAGAAACACAACCTGCAGGCTTCTGGTATTCCAATGCAAAACAAAGGACTCTGGGCTGTAACAGTTTTGATTTCTCTCTGCAGCTTCCACTGATGTTACTGGAAGCCCCTCACTATCAGGTTATGTTACAGCCCGAGGAGCCAGGCAGTCTGACGCGATGTCGCCACGGCCAGACCACCTACGGGCAGGGACAGCCATGCTCCTGCGGGCATGGCAGGCAAGTGCATCTGTTGGCTAGACCCACATGTATGACAACACAAGAATGTAACAGACACCTCAGTTCACACTGAAGTGAAAAATGACATGTGCTTGTATCATTTTAATTAACAGGATACCTGAAATATGTATTTTTACATGAGCTGATTTTTATGGAAGGCCTAGCTGCAAACTTCAGCGCAAAAATGACAGGATGTGGCTGCGCACATGCAGTCTCATCCTACAAACCTAAAGCTGGGGCTGAACAAGAAATGTGCATTATATTCTTAGAATAAAAACTAGAAAACAGACAGCAGTGCTTGTATCAATGTCACGAAGATGCACAACACACTGTGCACTCAGGGAATCCTGATCAACCTCCGGAGACATCATGGGCTTCTCCTCCTGCCCTCGATAGCTCCTCTGCAAGAATGCATGGGGTGATTAGTTATTACACATATTGCTAGACAATGACAAGTCCTTTTCTTAAAGGCTTACACGGGAAAAACATGAAGATATAGGCTCTGTCTGTAAATACTAAGTATCACTGCCTTACAGACCAACACAGACTTTAGACACTCCGATATAGAATTTACTGGCAAAAATATAAGGAAGTCAAAGAGTGCTACAGCATGCTTACAGATCTCTTTATTCTAAAGAAGTCCTTTTTCTCTTATTAAAAACACAAATTCAGCCTGGAATCTAAGATCTAACTATGGCTTTTCTACTTTCAAAATATCATTGATGATTATCTGTTTTTTCTATCAAAGAATTTGTTTTTGTATTCAGGTGGTTAAATGTGGGCAGTTTTAAATTCACAGATTGCCCGTTCTAACTCTCACTAAACACTGGTTAACATTTTCCCAGGGGAATTTTGTCCCAGTGAAAAATTGCAGCTCTTAGAAATAGAAAATTTTCATGAAAATATATTGATTAAAAATTTGATTAGGAAGTACTGACATAGAGTTTTAATACTTTATAAAGATGCTTTTTGATTTTTTTTTACGTGTAGAAATTCCTTTCAAACTGTATACAAAAAATAAAAAGTTTTATCAGAATTTAATTTTGCAGTCTTAGTGAAACAGAACATTCCACTGAACTGCACAAGGTACATATTGAAGAGGATGTCTGAGACCCCATTTCAGCTCCTGAGCCGTGGATGTGTGCTGACACTGCTAAAAATGTAAAGATGATTTCTGGGAGGCAGGTAAACAAAACACACTTTCCTTCCCTGACGCGATCTACTTGTAATGCTTACTGAGTCTCTATGCAGAAATACAGACTTGTCATCCTGAGTGCTTTCCTGAACTTCAGAGACTTCAGGATAATAAACACTTGCTAGAAAGAAAAAGCTATGTGGAGATTTGTGGAAACCAATTCCACAAGCTCTGTGTATCACACAAATACTGTTTCAGAAGGACAAGCCCTTTTTTATGTACATATATTATGTTAAAATATAATTCACATTGATGTGTCTGCAGGGCAATACTCAATTTGTTACTCCACACATGAACTAACTGCTAAAATAGCAATTTTAATAAAACACCCCCGGGATTGCTAGAAATCAATTTAATTGGTAGCGCAATGCATTTTTCTTCACCAGAAAAATAAATGATATTATAGATTATTGAAAACGAAAGGAATGAACTCTGGTGGTCCCTTGTCATAACCCCAGCACCTGATTTCACAGATTGTCACTAACTACACAGTAAGTATTGCTCCTGCACCAAACGATTTCATTCAATGCTGTGAACCTAACATTGGCTTCAATTCTGCATATACCACAACAGTAAGGAAACACTTGCAGTTACGGAACTTAAAACTAACTAAAGCTACAAAAGCTATGTGGGTATTTTCACTGGCACAGTCTGAAAAAATAACGATTTAAGCAAAACAAGTAAAGGTTACAGTTACCTGCCAATAGAATCATGGCACCTATCCACATCTTACCATTACCATAAATTGTTTTGGCTCTTCGATAATGTAGAACAAAGTCTAACAATTCTTATGTTGTAAATCAGGCTGTGCTATAGACTACTATTATTTTAATGAACGAACCAGGAAAGATTTTGCATTTTGTTCACAAAGGGCTCCATCCTGAGAAATGGTGAGCTCTACCTACACAGCTGCTTTTGATGTCGCTACCAAGGTGGGATTAGAACCTTACAGAGATCCATTCAAAATGCTAAATTTAAGCTTGTTTTTTTTTTTAATTCTGGTAACTTCGTTCTTGTTTGATCTTTGGTGATTGGGTAATTAAGGATGAGTTTAGGAATGCAAGAAAGCACAATTTTCTCCTATTTTATTAACACAACAGAAATTGTGGAATTGAACCTACATGTTGATGGCATCTCACTGAAAATTCATTTAAGCTTTATGAAATCAACAATGGTCTTTATTAGCACATGCTAGTCACTTCCATTTCTTAATGAATATTCATTGTACAGTTATTCTGGAACTCTCTATTGTCATTACTTGGTGAACTCTGGAAAAACAACATCATTGATATGTTAGTGTTTCCTATAAATCCTAAACGATAACCACACTATTTATGTACACATTACAAGACTAATGGGTTGGTTCAAACAAACCTTGACTTAAACCATCCAGACAGGACACTTGCTTAGTATCTAGATTTTCCACTGGATCTCCTCTAGAAACTTCTCCAAAAGATGTCTGCCTTTCAAATATGTTGTTGTTATTGTTAACCTGGCTCCCGTTTTGCTTCAGTAGCCTGAAAACTTCTGCTTCCAAGTCTCGTATCTGAAAGAAATACAACACATTTTTACCTATAGCACACACTCATCTAGGTTTTTTTCTGTATTATCAGACAGAATTGTCTCATTCACCAAACCAATGAGTAAATAATACTCACACGAGCTTGTAAGCCTTGAACCTCTGCAAGATGTGCTTTCTCCAAATCTTCTATTTTCTTTCGTTCAGCTTCCTGGCGTTTGATGAAGTCAAGTTCTCTTAGGGAAAAAAAAAGAAAAAGACGTGTTTGCTGTCATCAAAAAGCAATCAGATTCAAACAGAAAATAAGGTGTTCTGGTGTACTATATGTTAGACTATGCATCGGAAAATTCTGTCCTTAACAAATATTTTACTATTAACCTAAAAATAAGTATGAAACTGCAATTAGGACAAAATGTAAACAATTATTTATCATTCTATATCAATATACTATGCGAAAATACAAAAATTTAAAAAGTAAAAGTCTCCATTCTGCTGTGGGAAATAGGATAGAATCTCTGTTTTATGAGAGTATGACTGTACTTTTTCAGTGAAAGGACAGCCACAAGTTTTCAGGTACAAATTTAATTTTCTAGTAAGTTTTAAGGAAATCTGTTACGTGTTTTTAGGAGTCTAAGATAGTTAAAAACAACGGACTACATCTTTTACTAATATAAAGTGGAATAGCAACAGAAAAGCTATACAAGCTCAATCTATCTATTTTTCCTACTTCCTTTTACTTTGAAAATCTAAGGCACTTACGATAAAAAGCACATGACATACCAGTTAGTTCTGGAACAGTCATGAAATTCCAATATGGGTAATGACATTTTGAATATCTTTTTTTTTTTTTTGTTAATGGGACAGGATATTTACTTCTACACTTCCAGTTTTCACTTGACATTGCTGTATATTTTTGAGTTTTCTTTTTTAAATGACCACATTTCAGCATTAATTAAAAAATGCTGCACAAAAGAACGTTTGGTGAATGGAAACCATTATAGAAATGTAAGATGTTATTATTCTTGCTAGCCATCAGGGAAAGGGACCATATGAAACAGAAGGGGGCAGGTAACCATCAGTTAGCTCAACAGCTCAAATAATCCTGGCATCTACAAGAGGAAGAAAAATAAGATGGAAAATGTAACAAAACAAATTGCTTTTGCATGTTACATTAGTACAAAGCAGGAGTGAATTCAGCTGATATGTCACTATAAATTGCAGCAAACATTTCTAATCAAACGCTCTACTATGATTACTCTTGGTTATTTGCAACCACATTTAGTTATCTACTAATCCTGAAACATTCCAATGTGGAATAAAACAGAATAAATCTTTATGTAGTTATAGTTATATTTTTTCAGCAATACTAAACTAATACTTGAATAATACTACCATTTTTGTTTTCAATGAAGAACTTGTGGTTTTCATGATAAAAAAGTGAAAAATGTTGTTTAGCTTACAGGAATTTAATAGTGGGTTGGTTTCATATATCAAAATATATCATATACATGTTTCCTATCTGGCCACTAATTCATTTGCTGAGCCTGGTGTAGCTGCTTACTTTTGCTGAAAATCCTTGATTAATTTCTTTGCCTTGTTATATTTCTTCTCCAGAGCCTGATACTGGCTTTGCGTCTCCTTGAGGTGCTCATTCACTGTGTGACACAGGGTTTGTGCCTCAATCCAGTAACTCTCTAATTTCATCATCCTCTCCTTATTCTCCTCAATGTTCTGCTGCAGTTGGGTCTTCTCCAGTTCCCACCTCACCTTCTCATTCTCAGCTGCCTGCAGCTGAACAAAACAGTATAGATGCCAGTCAGTAAAAGGGTGCAAAGTGCAGCCTAATAGATTAGGATGAGTTCAAACAAGAGGAATAATGAAAATCACTGATTAACTATAAAAGTAATATGCCAGCAGAGAAAAGAGCATTTCGAGACTAATACATACACTGATACATACGTTATTCTTTCTCATAAAATGAAGTAGAACCTTTTCTCTGTGTTACAGTGCGGCCTCATTGATTCTCTGAGATATACTAACACATTTTAAAATGTCAATGGTGGAGTATTTATGTAAACCGCAGGGTTAATCAGCCAGCACTGCTGATGAATTTTGCTCTGTGTATCTTGCTTAGGTGTCAGAAAGCTTTCATACCCTTTTGTAAGATGAGAAACTTCAGATTTGAGGAGGAATTCCATATTTAAGAACCATTTGGAAAACAACAGAAAAAAAAACACAATTGTGTCTAATCTATCTGCTTTTTCCCCCAAATTAGAGATTCTATTGAAATCTTAAAATGCCTTTTTTCATATCATAATCTTGCTTAGTCTAGAAAGCCAAACAAAAGAGGCTGGAAGTAGAATAGAAAATTTAACATCAGGTCATAACCTAGGATTATTTTCTGTTTAAGCAGGCATTGAGTTTTGCATCTAACACTGAAACTACGCCAGAATTATTATGAGGACAAAGAGAACCTGTTATATTACTCTTGTTTTCTTTAAACTTGCTTACCACGCTGTAAGGAGCTAATCTTAAAAGGAAAACATATCCTTGCTGTTGTAGATTCCTGCTCTTAAAGGTGCTAATTCTGCCAGACATATCAGAACTGTTTAACTTTCTGATCAGTGTGGTTCCACTGCTATGTCCACTATTTGGCAAGTGAATTCCAGTGTCTTTTTCCAAGTGACCTCAAAGAAGCCTGAATTTTACTGCTGAATTTATAATAATCCTTAGTGCCTGTGTAATGTTTTTTTTTTTGTTTTCTTTTGTTGTAGTTAGGTTTCTTAATTTCTAAAAGCTAGTTGCAAGTTTCAGCTTTTGGCACCAAATAAGGTTAGGGTTCAGGTTAGGGTATTTTTGCTCCCAGAATTTATGGAAGGAAACCCTGTCTTACACATCCCTGTTTACTTATCAAAACTGTTTCATTTGCTCTAGGCAGTTCTGCTCGCACCACGGACGATGCACACAAAACCAGAATAGGTTGTTTGCAATTTTAGTAGTAACATACACATAAACTAGCCACATTTTCTTTGGCTCTATTCAAAACACCACGTAAAGAAAGAAGTCCAACACAAAAAGATGTATTAACCCTAATCTTGCAAATGGATTTGCACAGATGAATGTTTACACCCACGCCATGAAGTCAGTGGGGCTTGGCACAATCCCAAGGGATTGACCAAGCAGCTCCAATTGTTAGATTGGAACTGGAAAGTAGACGGGAGAAAAGATTTTTGACTTTTTGAACTGAAATAGTACAACAGAAATTGTTATTACAGAAAATAGTTGCATTCAGAATTTGATTTTAACAATACTTAATGCAAATTTGATAAACGCTATGCAAAATGCATGGTGAGTGCAAATGGTTGCTAGAAAGAAATAATAATCTAAAATATTTTTCTGAAGTACAATTTTCTCTGTCTTCCTTTTATTTCCTTTATAATGTACTCAAACTGAAAGAAGGATGTTATTATAAAACCTAATTTTACTCAACAACAGAATTATCAGGTGACTTCCCGTAAAGCTTATCCTAATACAAAAATACAATTTCTTTTTATTGCTATTGCAAATTCAATCTAATAACTAGCAACCAATTGTGAGATGTTTTCTGTTAAGCTGGTAAGAACATCTAGAACATCTATTAAAGAGAACTGCAACAGTAAGAAACAGCTCTTTTTCTTTTGTGTATAAAAATATTTTAAATTTAAAACCTTTAAATATTTTTGTAAATGTCAAAAAAAGGAAACTAACATAAACAGGATATCTGAACATCACTAGTAAATAAAACATCTACTAACTTAGGCTTGAATATTCAATCCAAATATAATCTAAAAACCTGATAAAATGCATTAGAATTGTAAAGCTAGAAATCTGCTATTTAGTCATTATGATATTCCTTAAAATGTATGTTTAATTGAAGCTACACAAGTTGGCAGTTTCTCTTAATAGCAGCACTTAAGATTTTACTAGAAACTTAGAATAGAGAATATACAGCAAGACAAGATTTAGCTGAGCCACTGTGTTTCTTAATCTGCCTTTAATAAGGACGTTGATTTCTCCACCCACATAAAGATACATGTCTTCAGATCTGATTTTGCATGAGAGGAAAAAAATCAGCATGTATTAACTGCATATTGATTCTTACCTTCGTCTTCAGCTTCTGAATTTCAGCTTCTGTAACTGCATGTTTGATTTGCAACTAAAATTGAAATATAAAATAAACAAGTGAAGTCACAGAGTACTCCAGTATTTTTAAAGCCTGTGCTGCAAGTTGAATACCTTATTACATAGCAGAAGGCCTTGAAGAGTGCTGCAGTGCAGTAGATTGTAAATTAAAATGTCTAGCTTGCAAAATGACTCAGACTGTGCAATCTAATTAAAGATAGGATGCCATCTAACCACTCATAATTTCAAATCAGAACATCCAATCTGTTTAGCAAAACCAAATGTCTTCTGCTTAAAAAAAAAAAAAAAAAAAAGAAAAAAGATGTTATCCTGCTGGGCTTTGCTCTCCTCTGATGTGAATGTGAAATATGTCCCAGTGCTGTCAGAAAGTCCCTCGATACTGATTAAAGCAGGCATATTACAAAAGAGCAAATACAGGAATAAGTGATTTAACAACTAAGGGAATTGGAAAACCTTGAGGGGATGACTCCACATGTTTGCTCCACGCAAGAAAAAAGGTAAATTGATGCTATCCTTCCCCACCATTAACTCGAGTTACTCTGCTCAAGCTAGCTAATTTCAAGTGAGAGCAGTTACACCGGGAAGCAGTAAAAAAACAGGAAACAGCATACAAGCACACAAAATGACTGCAAGTAGATTAACAGCCCCGGCATTGTGCTAAAGGTTGTATTTACATTGCCAAGCACCGTGCCACAATAACAGGGGATCTGTGCAGGGAAATGGTGGGTGCTGAGGACCTGGCACCCAGCTGCACGCTTTCCAGGGGATTTCTTTTGGATTAACCTACATCAGTCTGCTCCCCCCGAAACACCTTTGAGTTTAGTTTCACCCCAGAGGATTAATATTCGCCTATTCCAGGAATACTCTGAAGTAGAAACTGAAGCACAGCTTCCAAAGTGCAACCACGATCCCAACGGAAATGATCATATACATGCATGTGTCCGACAGCGGCCTGCACCTGAATCCCTGCTGCTTTACTGCTTAAGGCACGCGATGCTGACAAACTGCTGGCAGGCCCCAAAACCCTACATCTAAAGCACTGTTTAATGTGAACCAGTGACTTGTGTGTTGTCGGGTGAGGAGCAAGGGCACGGGCAAAACCCGAATTTAGCTTGAGCTAACACTGCAGGAAGACGAAACCTTAGTTCATTATTTATGAATACCAGGAATAGTTACAGAAAAGCATGCTTTACAAGGTGGTTACTACTCTTACATGACTAAAGGAAGCCTTTGGGAGCAGTTCATGTTGAGCTAGTGGTGTGCATGAGGGACTTGCACTGAATAACAAAGTATCACCTCTTATGAAGCAGTGGTTACTTTCTCAAAGGCCAGGCTGTTATTAAAAAAATAAATAAAAGAAGGTACAAACAGTTCAAAAGAGAAGTTCTTTTGGAGAAGAGGAATAATTTTCAAAATAGCAGGAGTTATCACAGAGCTGATTGGTACAAGCATCCTTGAGAAAGGCCTAGCTGCTTTTGAAGTTCTATTTTCAGGGCACCTCTTGAACCCACTTCTTGTGGCAGCACAGGACACACATACTGTCAGACAGTTTGGTTTGCAAATCAGCCTCAACTGATCTAGTGGATAAGCCAAGTCCCTGTTGCTGGAGCATTACTGAATTTATTATGGGAGGAATAAAGGAGGCACTCATGCAACTGGTTCCACCTGAAGAACGGTTCAGAAATCTTCTCCTTCCACCAGTCATTTCTTGATGTCTCCAGAGGAGAATGTGAGCATTTCTAGTCCCTAGGGTTGTCAGCTGTTACTTAAATTGACCTCCCGACTTTGCACTAGAAAGTATTATGAATGCTCTGGTGCAAGAGGTTACTTGCAATTTTTGAGCTCGCTCAAGCCAACCGCTGCTCTGTAACTTGCAGAGACATTGATAACTCATTTTTCTAATTTTTCAATTTCTGTTGGTAGTGAAAGACAATGACAAAAAAATTACGAAAGAACAATCTCAAAATGTTATGGTGTTTATATAATGCCCAGACCTTTGCTTAGTTCAGGTCATTGAACCTCGCATTCAAAACCTCATTGTTTTGGAGTGAGGTAAAATCAGGGGAAGGATGGACAAGATAGACTTTGCCCTTTGCAGAGTTAATAATGAAATCAAAAGGCCAAGACTCAAAGCCTTAGGCTACCTGCTCATACTCCAGTCCCATCTCTAAAAATCCCACAAACCAGTAAGCAGCATTTATACAGCTTATTATGACATACAAATAAACTTCAAATTGTTGCATAAATGGCAATCTGCTCAGGTACAGATGGTTTTAGCAGTTATTTTTACACTCTCTGTTATTAAGTTAAAAAAATGAATACTGAGCACCCAGTTGGATCATTGAATCTGTACATGGTACAGCAGATCCCGCTGAGGCAGAAGAAAAAAGACACTTTCCTGTCAAACAGACAAATGTATAAGGTGGACAACTAATTATGCCTGCAGAATATATGAGAAATACTAACACATTTATGGGTTAGACTGAACAATGAGCAAGGTGAATGATTTGACAAGCAAATTTGTACTCCACAGTTAAAAATATTGACGCAAGTTTTCTAACAGGAGAACAAATATACTTTATTCCATGTCCTATATAAAGCCAGAGGAATTCTTGACAGATATTATTTTGCATTTTTGTTTCCTAAGTCAATATAAATCTGTGAAGGCTTCATTTTAACAAAAGATATTTTGAATAATTTTTGGCAAATTAAATTTCAAAGATGTCTTAAAAGCTGATTTTCTTCAAAACAATACAACTTTTTTAATATACTGAAAGAGAATATCTTGAATTCATCTAAGACTGCGAGAGGTAGAATGTGATGAAAAACTATTTTCATCACATCAGAACAATATGACTTTTTAAAAAAAACAATATTTTCATCATCAAAACAATACAATTTTTTTTTAATATATTGAAAGAAAATAAATTGAATTCATCCACGACTGTGAAAGGTAGAATGTGATGAAAAGCTAGTAAATGTTAAATACCTGGAGTACAATGGGAATGAAAGCACCCAATAGAAACAAATAATATACATAAATTATTTTGTATAGTCATTGCATATAATAATTCTATATATATACGATATATTATAAATAATTTGCATATAATAATCTCTTTTCTATAGATTTCATTAAGATGTGTGAAATATAACATCTGATTCTTACATAAGATGTCCCTTCTCCCTACAGATCTTGTCCTTCTTTAACCATCACAGCTAAAATAAAGCTTCTAGCTCTTTCTATAAAAGAAGTTAAGGAAAATCAGTCTCATTTTTTCTGTTTTACAGCCAGGAAAACAAGACACGCCGAAGTAGGGTGATTCACCCAGGAATGCCCACCTCTATTCTGACTTCCATTCCAAAAGCTAAGCATTTTCAAGGTATTTGAGCATATTTTTCTTTGCAAATACTGAATTCAACTAATTAGGTCAAGCTATTATGTTTAAAGATTATGTCCAACCTACTTGTTTAATACTTTCATTAATCTTCACAGTAAGAACAAGAAAGAACAGTTATTCTTTAAATACAATTCCAGAAAACACTGTGTGGGCTTGTGCAGTGTGATTGTGAACAAGTCCTCTAGTGTTGAAGAAATTCAGGGCAAATACCAAGAAAAATACATGCACGCACTCTGCAAGAGCCAACAAAACGCAGCTGTGTACTGTTAAACACAATCAGCAAAACAAAAGTGGCATGTTCCTAACAGCGATAACTGTGTGGGTTAGTGAAAAAGAGTCCACTCTTACACAGGAACATTTAATGTTTTCTTCTCAGGCTCTTATCTGCACTTAATCTGGAGGATTCCAGAGTCCCTAAGTCCAAATTTAATTCCCTACATCTGCATTTTAAGGCCATTAAGCCAGACCGGTCTACAGATGGCTGCATATCAGTTTGGACATGCTCAAGTACCTCAATAGCCCAAGTTGATGGAAAATGTTTTCAAGCATAGTTGTACAGGTAAATTATTCAAAGGTCAGTGTCTTGTGCATCACGGCACCTCTGCTTTCCATAGCCTTGTTGCACTGGCACTGTCAGAATGGCAGCATCTTACCACCACATTGAGAAAATCATTATGCACGATGCAAAGTATTAGAAAATGAAGTCAACTGTTCTGCTAATTTGCATAACAGCCTGGACTTTGAACTATGGAGTGAGAAAATTATCAGGTAACTAAACTAAAAAACTTTCAGGAAACAATGATAAAAAACAGCAAGCATCCAGAAGGTGAACAGAGTAACACCAGAAAAAGGAAAGTCTGGTTGCTCAGTGACCGATTACTTTTTACATACTACTCTCACTGGAAACTAGTAAAAATACACATTACACTTCTATAAAACACTGGTTTTGAGTGGAAGGAAAGGAAGAAGAGAGGATGGGAAAAAGAACAAAAAGCGAGCCTCTCTCTTTTCAAGCTTCTGTCTGGGCCCAGAAAGCTTCTGCTGTTCAAATCTCCTATGACATTCTGGCTACTTACAGCCCTTCCATCTTCAGTGCATTTAGAAAGAAAAATGTTCTTTATTGTCATTTATTGTCTTTGTTACTCTGGGTTTGGATAAATCCACCTGTTTCATGTCTTTATTTGCATCAGAATTCAGGAAAGTTCAGCAATAAACCACATTAAAAGCACAACCTAAAATACGGAAGAAATGTTTCTCAGAACTTTGGTATGCTACACGAGCTCGGTGGCTGTGATAACCACCACTGATAAAAGCTTCCGTTAGTGCCAGTGGATGCTACACAAACTCTACAACCACAGAGGTTTGGTAAAGTGCCAACTTGAAACAGGTCTGCTTCCCCTGTCTTTTTAAACACGTAACTAAATATATAACACTGCGTACATTGATGAGTGCTGCATAATGGTACAGGAACTATGAAGAGTGCTGCATTTTCACTGAAATCTAATATTCATTATTTGATTTTCATGATTACTTTTGATTGGAATCTTACCCAAAACATAAATAAATAAATAAATAAAAGAAAAAAGAAAGAAAGAATAAAAAAGCAACTTGCTGGTAATGAATTAACTTACACTTTGTCTTCCTGGTCAAAAAATGCAAACTAAGTGCTGAGGCAGAATAACTTTTTGTGCTGAAAATTAAATTATAAAATATCCTCCATCAAAACAACAGTCATTGAAAATTGATGTTAAAAAACAAAACAAACAAACAAAAACAAACAGAAAAACATTTCTACTTCTTTTAAGCAGAACTTTTTCAGCCCTTCAAAAGTACCAACTATACAAACAGCTAGAAATCAATTCTAGTATTCAAGAGAAATACCAAGCCTGAGCAATGGGATTGTTAGAAATCTAATTCCAGTAAGACATTTCAGAAATATTTTCTGATCTATAACTTACCTCTTTGAACTTGTGAGCTAGCTTGCTTGTGTCCACATCACTGGGGGAGAACATATCATCATTTTCAGGAAGATCAAACACTTCAATAGCCATGTCACCTCCTGGAAGGACAGGTCCCATGTCTTCATCTTCTTCATCTGTAGCATATTCCCCTGTCTTAATTTTATAGCATTTAAGAAATTCCAGTTATCATCTTATTAGGCAGACTATTCAAAGACTAATAAAACTAGTGGGCAAATACAGCATACTGCATACAAGAAAGGTTGTATTTTTGTTTAGCTATAATGCAAGCAGTTATAAATTCTACCAGATAAAATATAACTCCACAGTAATATTTCAGAACTCAAGAGAGACGAGAAAAGAATATCTTAAGCACTATAGACTTCTAGGGGCCAGAGTTACTGGCTATACAGTTTTCATCCTTTTACAGATGAAGCTTTCTTTTTCGTAGGAAGTCCTCTCCCAATTCATTTCAAACTTAACAAGGAATCTTTTCCAAACAGAAATGGAAGCCAAATAGGATGGACAGGATTTTGATTGGCCTTTTTTAAGCCATCTGGAGGTAGAAATTCTCCAGTGATATTCCACACTGAATTTGAAAATCCATTGGTTTGTTCTTTATAAACAAATTCAAGATATGAAAGTGACACCCATACAAAAAGACAACAGCAGAAAAAAGAAACCAAGTGTCAGAGACAAGTTTAGAGACAAGTTAAAGTTTACAGAATTTTCACTCTGAGTAAGGAGCTGCTTTAGGTAGTTTTAAACAGGAAATGTGAGTGTCTCTTGGGCTAGTAAACCACGAGATGTGAACAATTTGCTGACAAAACAAAACTAAAAAAATCATAACCCACAATCAGTATCTCCAGATTAGACAAAAACAATAATATTGAAGAGAAAAGCTTGCAGTATTAAAACCCAAGTTGCCTAGACAATCTTTCACACATACACCTGCACTCAGGTACTCTTAGGTACTCAGGTACTCTTCCTGTACCTAACGTGGCTGGATACCTCTCTGCTGTAGTGGGGCTCCCTCTGTAAGCTGCAGTACATTGCACACAAATCACAAATAGTCTGCTGGCTATGCAAGTGTGTACAAACATATTATAAAGCAAACGCTTCCTGTGAGGCTACATCTGGATTTATAAAGCACAGGAATAAATAAGCACATGGAAAAGGAAGGGTGCGAGAAAGGGTGCAGTCCTTCATAGGTTAATATAGTAATGCTTATAACACTGAGGTTTTGACAGAGTTACACAAGTGTTTCTTCATGCCCTTTCAGCTCCTGATGTGAAGGTAAATAATATTAGTATCAGAACTGTATTCCCAGTAGTGCTCAAATTATCTTAGTGCCATTTTTGTCAAAACAACTCTTCAAGAGGCAAGAAGTCAGACGTCCGAACAGTTCAAATCTCAACTTCCTACCTTAATTTAGCTTCCCAGCTGTCATTTAAGCTTCTGTAAATCTCTGTCGTTTAAAAACTCGTGCATGCAAGCACAATGACTGTAGATGCACAAGTGCATCTGCACACACAAATAAAAGAGATGTGTGTATGCATCTTAGAACATGGCGATACACTTGCAAATATAAACATCACCACTTTTTGGATAAATGGCACATGAAAGATCAATATATTTTTTTTTTTTAAACTGCTGAAGTTAAAAAAAATAAACAAACGCAAAGCACATGGAAAATACAGAATGATTTGGTAAAGTAAGTGTTAAAAGAACTACCATACAGAAGGCAAACCACCAACATGTATGACCTGGCTATACTTTAAATATGTCACTGATACAGTGAGCAATTTCTTAGGAGAGTTGTCTCAGTCTTTATACATAAGTGGATATACATTCTGCAATTGAATATACACTAACCATTTATTTTATGCATTTTACATGTACTAAGAATCTCAGTAGTCTTCAAAAAACCCCACAATGTTAGCAGATGTTTTTACTTCTTTTTCCTTATTTAAGACAAAAACAAAGAATACAATCCACCTCATTCTGGAGTTTTCAGGCATGTTAGCACTACAGTTAAACAACATTTGAAATTATATTTATCATTCTATCTAAATCTCATACACACACACAAAATCTTCAGTTATGCTATGCTTGTAATAACTTCTGTTTTCTCTTAATCCCCCATGGTTTATGCAGTTTCTCTCTAAACATAAAATTATACAACTAACTTTCCTTGCTTTTTCCAGGAACATGCAACACCACCTTCACACACTACCAGGGGGGTGAGGAGCAGAACAATTCTAAAATCTCAATGAAATTTCAGTTAAATGAGTTACTGTGGGGACAAAATACTAGCCTAACATGTACTGTCAATTTTGCAGTCACTGTCCCTGAAAAGTGTATAAGGTGATATGCAACTACCATTTCTCCATGAAAACAAACAAACAAACAACAACAAAGCATCTTGGCAGGTCCATCTGCAGTGGCAAGGAAATCTCTGAAGCATGCAGAGAGGAGGCATCCTGGCTCAGCTATGTGTGCTTTCTAAAGCAATATATTAATTTCATGCAAAATCTTATGTATATTTACCATTTTTAGTAAAAGAATAAAACAAATGAGTTTAGTTAAAACTGATGTCTCCACAGACTTAAACTAAAAAGAAATATTTCACAGAAAAAGAAGAACACTTAAAATGGACTAAGTTATACTGGGGAAAAATTCAAGAACAGGCAATATTCTACTGGTCTCGGGAGCCACAGTGTTTGGAGACGGACATCAGGCACATTAGAATGAACACAAAGGAAAATCTTGCTGTACAGACTGAGTGTTGATAGGCACAGTCATTTTTGCTTCAATTAATATAAAAAGTAGTAATCAAAGCCAAACTCTGCAATTTGGTGGAGTGAACAAGACAGTGGGATGACACAAACACATTAGAGAGCACAGAAATAAATGGGACTTTGGCTCTTGTCTTCAAAAGCTGTTCCCATCTTACAATCACACGAAGCACAAATAACAGGTTCAAAAGAACCGATGTGTGCTTTAAAGAAATAGAAGTTGTAAACTACAAAAAACATACTTTCCCTAAACAAATACTCGCTTTTACCTGACATGAACCTACTAAAAGGTTGTTCAGACCCACTGCCAGTAAGCTAGAGTGAGAAATTCAGTGTGTTACAAAAGCAGTCAGACACAGACAAAAGTTACTTAACTCCAAAATAACAAAGGGAACAGCAACTGCTTGAGGTTCCTCACAATTCATTTTGCTTTTGACAATGATATTGTCAAATATTTGTCAATGATATTTGTTGTACAATTGCTAATGAAAACTCACGTGCTCTTGAACCAAAACCTCAGTCTCTTTAGTCTCTACGGGTGAGCAAAATTAATCCATGGAAAACAGGTGAGCAAAAGTCTATTTATTGTTTCAGTAGTACGTAGGCCTCAAGGTTTCCCCATCTGCAGGAGTAGCTTCTGCTCCTAGCCATTTAATTTTGCTATACACTGTCACAGCAAGCAGCATGAAATTCTCTTTATGAACATGAACTGCATTTCCCACTTTAAAGGGGAAAATACATTATTCACATTGTTTAACTGTGTTGTAAATTCTTGAAACAGGCTGAGCCCTTGCAAGCACAAAGGAGCAGCAGCACCAGCCAAGAAAAGGCAGACAGACCTTCCCAAATCACCATAACAAAGGGTGCATCAAGCTAAATGTTGTATAGAAACTTTCCACAGTCAGGGAATGCCATTTGAAGAACTATAAAAATAACTCGAACCCACCTCTTCATTTGATATTTCTGAGAGTTTATGCTAAATTCTTTCAGAAGAGCTATATAATGCTACCGTATCAATCATTGCTTTTACAGAAGTAATTCACATTAATGATGGAAAAATTGCACTCTGAGAGGCCTTGTCTCACAAATGTATTTTTTACATTTTAAGACATTCAAGCACATTGCACCATTCTTCTTTTTGCCTGTTTTGTGATATTCTTCAATGGTTTTAATGTTGCTTTCCTCTCAGAATATCTTGATAAATAAGAATTAAAAATGAAAAAGTACTCAAATGACTATTATTGTCGTTAAAATACATAAAGATGTTGTTTCAAAGATGCCCTATAACTACTTGTCCACGGCCAGAGTGAACAGAATTTGGCAATATGATAATAATTTCACATCCTGCATCACTTCAGGGCAGCAGGTCATCTGCTTCATGTGACTTTTGCCTTTCTGTGTTGAACACAAAGAAGATGGTATCATGTTCAAACTAAAATTCCAAGAAATGTCATAATTTGACTACAGCGTGCCCAAAACACTGTGTTAACACAGCAAAGTCAAGAGGTTTCAGTCAAGGATACAGATTCAGATTTTATTTAGCATGCTAGGTGGTAATACAATGACAGTGCCTATTTGAAAGCCTTCAGGTCTTGTTTTCTGACAGCATACAACAAATTAGAACGATGTGGGATCTTAGGAAGCTAGAGGAACTGGTGATGAGCAAAGTTTGCAGCAGGCTACCTAGAGGCAGCACCTGAAATGACATACTATCCAATATTTGAGCTATCAGCAGCTCAGAGGGAAATGCCATTTACTGCATGTACTGCTAGCACTGCCAGACCTAAGCAGTACATGAGAAATTACTGATACTGCTGGTTCTGCTTTGCTCATAGGAACATACCAACAAATTGTGAGCTGCTGCACATTTATCCTGCTTGTCTTTGCATGGATCCCACTGTGCATACCTTTTCTTTTTTGGAAAGTGTTTGCCACTTCTGCACAAGTTTCTTGTCTTTGCGTGCAAAGACGTGAATGATGCAGCATTTGAAAACATCTTACAAGCTGTGACAATCTGCAGCTCGTTTTAACAACAGATTCTGAAGTATATGCAGGACACTTCAGGGTTCACATTACTTTTACAGTACATGATGTTTCTCTTGGAAACACAGTGTATTAGCATGAATCTTCCCCACCAAATAATTGACATGCAACATTCCTGCAAGGTGAATGAGAAATTACAGCAGGCAAACAGGTATCTTTCTAATTCAGCATCTGACTGAAATCCAATGCATGCTGGTTGACAGAAGTCAAAATTTTTTCAGTATTGCTGCTGTATTAGAGAACTCCGATCCTTCTAGAATAATTAGATGATGCTTGGGCTACTATGAAGACTATTAACCCTCAAAACAGAAGAATGCCAGACAGTTGGTGACACAGCAAGATAGCAGGACCTGAACATGCCTGGAACATGCTCTCTTCCTGTGATTTGATCAGCTCACAACTTTAAAAAACACAGTCATGTGTAGTGACTCTAGGACTCAAACCCAGATTGCTGATTTCCTGCTCAGGAAACCTGATAAGCTATTGCTGTCTTTGAGGTAAAGTCTTTGAGGCTCAGAGTTTGACAGCTGCAATGGAGGGTTGATAATGATCATTTTCTTGTGTATTTATGTAGTGTTGTAGTTGGAGATCCATGCTACCACATTTTAAGAACTGTATGAAAATGAATGGAATGGTTTCATAGCTCTGAGACTGAGCAACTCTTGTATAATTCTTTGTCATCTATCTCAGCATGTCACATCTTACACTGACAATCCACATTTTCCTGAGCTTCATACAGTCAGAATCACTATCACTGTGAGCAAATAGACTTGAAAGGTTAAGTTTTTTGGTACATTTGTGGATGCGTATTCATTCAGACATTGTAAACTGATATTTTCTTGCCCCAAAGATGCCTTGCTTACCAGAGTCAAAAAATGCAAGGCTGGCAGTGGAGTCTGACATACAGCTGCATTTGCCCTAGCTGAGTAAGGTAAGCTCAGGTGCTGATGTTCATATTCAACAGTAAATAGAGCAGAAGTGCTTGTGGTGACCAAAAATGTCTTTGTACTGTGTTTAATGTGCATTAGAGCACATTACTACTTCCATTGTGACAATTGCCTGGTTGCAAGTTACGTGAGTTTACTTGCAAGGCACAGTCAGGTGACAAAAAAATAAACCACATTGAGGACTGCTGCAGGTTCCCAATATAATCTGCTTCTTTATAATAAAACAACATATAATAAAAAAACATGCCCCACTGCATACTTCAGCAACTACGCTAAATCCATCTATTCTGAGAATAAGGCTTACCACCCATCTTCCATACACCATCATGTGGGAAATGGGTATTAAACTTCGGTGATCCCAGTGTTGTTTGTTTTTGAGAACTGACACACTCCTTCATTCGTTCTGAAGCCTAATTCCTTCTCCTACCAAAAGAGATTTTTGATGACACTCTGGATCTCCCGCAGTAGATGTCTTTTCCTTTCTTCCTCCCCCTTCCCTCACATACTGCATAGAAGTCCCATTTGCACTGCATAAACATACACATAGTCACAGATGTGGCCATCACTCCCTGTGTAGTGCTATAATAAGAAAATGATGCCTTTAAGCCTGTTAATTATTTGTACTACCTTCATTTCTCTATGAATAGAAAACACTTCTTGCATTTAACATTTTTTGTGTTAAAAATTCATGTGGGGAATGGAGCTTAAGAGTTTTTAACTGCTGAATTGCATGAAGGACAAGAAGACACATCACAGAAAGTATTTGATACCTAGTTACTGCTGTCCTGTTTCACTGCTGTGCTGAGAAACCTTTGCATGGTCACCTGTATGAAAGTGTCACTGTGAGCATCAACATAGCAACAGTAACTCCTGAAGGCTGAGGTACTACCACAATCAGTATTGATCTACACAGATTTAACAATGTTTTCTTTATTGTCAGATGCTGAGTTCTGACATTTGCCTGGAGCATGAGGGCCAGCAAACCAAACCTTTGAGATTTTTGCGGGTAGATGTGTTCACTGTGTAAAAGGCTTAACCCATCAACTACCCATGTAGGTCTGCCTTCGGCTACACATCCCTCTATGTGTACATCAGATATTTAGGACACACCTCTCCTGCCAACAGAAAAGCCACCAGACTATGTTTAAGATAAAAATGATGTCATGGGTCTTCAAACCCTGATGTCAACGGCATGCTGTGATGAGTTGTGAGAAGTCTCATTTTCCAAAGGCTAGAGGGAATTGTCTCTTTTTTATTCCTGACCTATAGCTAGTTTAACAGTGTGTTTCAAAAGACCCTCATCCAAGCACATCCTTATTTTACTTCAGAGTATTTTTCTCCTACTTCACTGTTTAGAAGCCTTGTCTCAGGACCTGAAAGAATACTAAACTGAAATAAATGCATCGCATAAACTCCCTATCCTATCTCCCCTTCTCTATCTTCTCCTTCCCCAAATAAAAGAAAAAACAAAAAACCAAACCAAACCAAACCAAAACAAACAACAACAACAAAAAAACCCTTAGGCCTGCGCAAAAACTCAGTAATACATGGAGTCTGAGATTTCAAATAATATTGTTCCAGACAATGTGAAAAGAAGGTGGTCTGCTTGGGCTATGTGGAAGTGATTTGTTACACCAACTGCTTTTTACCCTAACTTAACCTAGCAGCAAATTTAGGGGTAGCATAGTCGTCTCTGAAAAAGATCTCTCATTAATCTTTCTAAGTATCTGGACATTCAGGTATATTGGGAATTTTAAGAGAGCTGGAAGAATTTATGAAAAATAACTGAATAAAGCTGAAAGCTTCAGAACCTTTGTATTGGAACATCAGGCACTAATCATGAAGATCAATAAATGCTTCAGACAAGGTAGATTAATTCTCCATCCTGCGGAATAGCTGTTCACACAGAAACAATAAACAGTGCATGGAAGGAGGAGTCTTACTGGGAATTTTCAGAACACTTCTTAATGTTCTGAATAAAGAAGAACATTAATTATTCTAGGAAAAAATGAAAGGTCTAAATCTTTCCCAACCCTGTAGAAGTTAGAAGGTGACTTTTACCAGTTTTCACACACACACAAAAAAGGTTTCAAAACATGCACAAGCAGATCAGCTTTATTCCCTGATTTCAAACAAAGCAGGCACCTTCAGAAGAGCAATGATTACAGAAGCATCAACCAATTTGATATGTGCTTTTATGGAACAAAAGAAATCTTCTAAATCCATGCTGAAAAGCTTTGCAGTAACTTTGTTCTTCAAATCAGATTGACTGCCAGACCCTAAAACTCAGCAGCAGGGGTGATTGACGGGTGCACAGTTGACCTCTGAGTGACAATTAAAAAGCAGAAACCAGGAAAATAGAAAACAGAACATTAAAAACCACTGCATAATGGAATACTAGAAAGCAAGTTACCTCATCATCATCTGCATCATATTGTGCATAATGCTGTTCCAGGAGCTCTCTCTGGCGGCGTTCTTGTTCTAGAGTTTGGCTGATCAGCTGTGCAACCTCACTCACTTGTCCTGGTTTTTCTCGTCCAATTACGAACCTATACAAAACATTATTGAAAAAATGATCACTCCTATTGTTTTACCAAAGTTCTTGATTTTTACCTGTGTTTAGTCTAGGGAGTGGCCTTTTTCTTCACAGATCCATGGCTGTGATTGCTTTAAACGTGCTCTGTGGACTCTGTTTGCCAGAAGGGCACCACGTGCCGGACACTGAGTGATCAGACCATCACAGTATTTATAGGATGAAAAAACAAAAGTGACAGTGACCAGTAAAGCGTTCACTCTAAATTTCAGTAGAAAAGATTTACTGAGGTTGAACTTCACAGATGCAGACCTAGAGCAGGGCAATTTTTTTAAAAGAGTATTAGCTCTTCCAGTCCCCTAAGAGCAGCACATTTCTCGGAGGCCTATGGCAGTGTAGAGGCACAGTACCAGCATGGACAAACTTCTGACAGCTTGCAGTGGAAGGAATGTGTGCTACGGTAACTTCTTTCTTCATCTTCTCATACAAGACATTTCTGAGCTTTTCTATTTGCCTTTCTGCGGTCTATAACAGAAAATCTATTCCCCCATTTTTAAACCCGACAGATACTGTTTCCCTAACTTTATACTGAATTTAAAGCTTTTATTTCATGAACTTCTGTTGCTAGGGAGCAATTTTCTCCACTGTGAGCTATCGCTGAATGCTGGAAGTGTATTTCCTTGGCTTAACAAAAGACAATGAAAGTTACCTCTTTCTTGGCTGAGACTTACAATTCTGCTTCTCAGTTTTACTTTCCACAACTGAAATTCAGAGTTGGCTTTGATTGTAACCCTTTTTTAAGCACAATGGCATAACCATAGTTAGGTATTTTGCCACCTGTAGTATTAATTATAAAAATACATGATATGGTACTAACACTGTAAAATACTGAACAAAAGCACGATTTTAAAACGTCGAGTTCAAGGAGTGTTTTCTTAGCAGGCTAGAAAGACAATTAGGCAATTACAGATGAAAGAGGTATTATGCAGAGCTGAAAAGCATAATCAAGTGACATAATGCATATGATAAACTATTTGTTTCCACAACATCTGGCTCAAAATGATATATTTAATTTATTATTGGAACGAGAGGTAGAAGTGTGCATTATACCCCGTGTTAAGAAAATGATTTTGATTAGTGCTGTCTCTTGCTGTTAATGTCATTTGGGATTTGGCATCCATGCACATGTTGCTGTGAGTGGATGAACCTGAATCCATTTTGTATGCCAAATGATTTGTCAGACTCTATGAAGTCAGGCGCTATAGAAAGGAACACAACATGGAGAATATTTCAACATCATCAAAATACGCAAGTCAATAATTACTTCCAAAAGGATAAAAAAGGTGAGAATGAGTGACTCTATTTGAAATGACACAAGGTGCTCTGAAAATAATTTGCAAGGAAGTGTCTTAGTTTAAAAACATTAATAAAAAGTAGAGCAAAAACAGAAAAAAAAATGAAGTAAATAACATCACCATTTTAATTTTGATCATAGCAGATCACAGTCTGGCACTCACATGTTACAATTACAAAACATGACAGCAATGATAAAGACCTGGGGCTGAAAGAAAAAGAATGTTTCTTCATGGCCTCTGTTCTTCATCTGTTCTGCACACTGACTCATAGTCGGATCCTGTTCCCTCTGAATTTTAATTTTACAGCCAAGTATTACAAAGACTAAAACAGCCACGCTTTCAGTCTCAAATGGGAGGAACAATGAACTTTCAATATTACTACACGCAGTAAAAAAAGGATTCAACCTGTATTTGCCATGTATTTCTCTCTTCTATGTAAAAAGAAACTAAAAGAGAATATGGAAAAATAACTTCTACTTTAAATAAGCATCTTAAGCAAGGTTATACATGAGTGTATTATTTGTACACAGTAGAGATAGAATGTTTGTAAACACATGAAGGAGATCACAGATGTGGTAAATTATGGAACTACAAAAAGTGATGTAAATATAATATTCCCTCCTGCCCTCTGCCTGGTAACTTCACCTCCCTTGGAAAATAAGATACTCAAAAAAACTTCACACAATCATTTTGTACTCTGAATCCCTAGAACAGACAATATGTAATGGAACTGAAGTTTGATAACTCCTGATGATTTGGGATTAATTCATGAAGACTTTGGAGTTTTTACACTAGAAAAGGAAATTTTTCTGGTTTTCAGCTGAACTCCATTTGCATATTAGGAATGGTTTTGACGCTGTAGACTGTATTGCAATAATATTTTCATACAGACAAGGAAGTTCAGGTAAGAAATAAAAATGTTAAATTTAATTATTTTTTTTCTCATCCCAAAGACATACACAGTTCATGGTGATTTTCAAGACTTGAATCATATGTCAGAATGAAGTTCCTCAATGACACCTGAAGCTGTTAGATGACACATGAATAAAAGCCTCAAAGCAATGACAAAATATACAGCAAATGCTTTCCAAAACAGAAATATGCAAGGAATCTTTCATTTTCCTACAATTTATTGCTTTAAAGTGAAACGTTTCCGAAGTGTCTGAAAATAAATATTTAGAAGCATTCAATCTGTGATTGATGTGAGTTCTAGGTACAGGACTGCAAACTTGTGAAATGGAATATAATGTTGCAAACAATTACATTTTTTACATACAAAACCAAATCTTTTGACGTGTTACATTCCATGACCTTAATAATACTAAACCATATATTACTTAATAAAACTATACTATATATTATAATGATGTTTAACCTACAACTAAAATAACTCATAAATTTGTAAATGAAAGAGGGAAGAATAAATATCCTTCTCCTAGGAGGAGAAGCAGTTATTAAAATGCTAAGCATGAATTAGATCTTTAAGCCCAGAATGGCTTTAAATACAACTATCATAATCTGAAGTGCTTAAGTATGCAAAAGAGACATAAGGTTGTGATTCACTGACCAGAAAATTAGTCACTGAACCATAATATGCACAATTCAGCGAAGTGGCTAATTATGTATTTCCCATCACTCCGCCTCACCAAAATTAAGCACATGCATTTCAGACTTGATTAATTAGTCTCAAGGGCCACAAGTATTATAACAAAGACCTATAAATTCTATCAGCAATAATGTCTTTAAGAAGCTGGTTATGTTTCTGGATATGAGACAAATGAGGGTTTTCAAACCTTTAAACCTCATCATGACAATATTCCCCTTAATTATTAAAGCCAGGAAATGCAAAATAAAACCCAGCAAATCTGCAAAGCTGTACTACAAGCCACAACTATGCTAAATCTCAGACCATTACTGATTATTTCTGATGCCCACAAAACTGGAAGAGAGGAGAGAACGACACTGAGAAGCAGGGCATAAGCTGACCTTGATACTCACAGTTGCACATGGTATAGCTGAATTACCAGCTGTGAAATATTCTCTGTGGTTGTGGTGTTAAGATAAACAGGGATAAGGCTAGGAACATAATTAGTATTTGACTCTATTTCAAAAATAAGAAAACCTAAAGAATACAAAATCTGGAGAAACTGAAAATTAAAATGTAGTATTGGTGGTTAAGAAAAACATTCTACTGAAAGTGGCAGCAACACCAACATCTCCTGCAATCCAGTCAGGATGTAATGATTTTAAAGCAGACCCAGTATATGGCTTTCTGCATATTTCCAGCTTTTATTAAATAAGGAGCTGCAGACCTGTGCTTCTTGAAATAACAAGTGTGTATATATATACACACACACACATATATATATAAAACCAACCATGGGAAACAGAAACATCGTTGTAAGAATTAATTTAATTAAATAACATTTCCATTTTGCTAAGTACTTTCATACCGGAAAATGTGTAGAGCCACCAACTCTGCAACACAAACCTGAAGCTCTATAGCATGGATTTTTAGTGACTTATTCTCAGTGAATGATTTCTCCTAAAAATACTTCAAGCATTATGTGCTCAATTAAAAATAATTTAGCTTGGATTCCTTAAATACAACAAAAATTAATTAATTAAGAATAAAACAGATTCACTTTAAGAAATAAAGAACAGGTTTTCACTGCAACAGGATTCACAACGACATTTTATCTTCTAACCCTTCCTAAAATATAGTTTGGTCAATAAAAAATGCTTAGTAAATTTCATTGAATTTGGGGGAATTTTTACAGATTTTTTGAAGACTGGTTTAAAAAATGGCTTCCCTCTGAGCTTTAAAGCACAAAGCTGCTTCTGCTACCATTTATCTAATTTATTTCAAGATGTCTTTAATTACCTACCCTGGCTGCTTCCATTACGATAATAACCATATAATTAATCCAAAGAGCTAAAAGTGGTATGAACCCTGTAAGAAGGCAGTTTTATTTAGTTTCAGCAGTGCAAGCTGGAACTCGTCACTTTTTCACAAGATGGCAGCCTGAGACATGGAGGTCATAGACCGGACATCAGGAATTCACAAACTATGAGGTGCAATTACAACTGTTCAAATAAAATGATCTGAAACTTTAGAATCATTCAGGCTCTTTGAGTCACTGAATAATCTGGGTTGTATGGGAGCTCTGGGTCACCCCAGCCTCCCCCAGCTCAAAGCAGGGCCATCTCAGCCAGTCGGTCTGGACCGGTTTTGAATCCAAGGATGGAAAAATTCTGCAGTCACATTGGGCAACCGGTCCCAGCGTTTGAGTTACCTCATAGTGCTTTTTATTTTTGGATAATATGGAGTCAGAATTTCCCTTGCTGCAACTTCTGTTCCCTGCACAGAGTACAAAGACTCTGGGTTCACCCCTTCTATCTCCCACAAGGTAGCTGAGGCAGCAGGAAGATCCCTGACATCCCATCCTGCTTTTCTTCGGACTGAAGAAGCTCTTTCCTCCTCTTCACAGGGTTTTTTTCTGCACAGCTGCTCCCCAGCTCACCAGCCCCAGCTCACAGTGATGTGCGGGCCTGTCCTGCTCCAGGTGCAGGGCTCTCCTTTGCCTTTGCTGGACTTGGTAAGGTTTCTGCCAGCTCACTGCTCCAGCCTGCACAGGTCCCTCTGTACAGCAGCTCTGCCCATTAGCCTACTGACCGCTCTCCCCAGATTCTTAACACCTGCAAACTCCTAAGAGCCTTTCTGTCTTACGTCTGCCAGTCCACGCAGCCTGCCCTTGCATCAGAGACAAGCACACGTACAGCAACCTGTAAAGCTGTTAGCTGGAACAAAGGGGAACTGAGGGCGAACGGCAGAAGGTAACAAGGTTTGCCTGGAGATTAGCGATGGCAGTGCCTCGAAATGAGCACAAGCAAGCGAACAACTCTGCCTGGAGATCAGCACCCAAAGTAACATGAGGAAGTAACCATCATCAGGAGGTGAAAGGGGCAACGACTGAATGAAGTCACCCAATGTCATGTAAGAAACATCTGATGCAGCAACCCACACAATGCCCAGAACAGGATGTTGACATGAAAAAACAGCACAGAAGAGAGAACTTTGGTGAAGATCCTCCACAGAGCCTGGAGAAATAGCTGCCAGCGAGCTCAACTGCTGCGCAGAAACTCCATAGCCTCCATCCTTGACCCCACAGCCAGGATGAAGTAAGCTATGTGCTGTACCCCAGATTTGACAATGGACAGCAGCACCCGAAGTTATCAGTCATTTCAGCCAGTTGGGTGTCCTTTTGCCCAGTCAGCACTCAGGACGGGTGCATGGGAACATGACTTGGTGTGGCCATGGCATGCGCTGTAGGTAACATGTAACAGTGATGAGCCGAGAATGAGATGTGCATGCAGTATGTTCTGCCACTTGCTATTGTTGTTGTTGAAATATTATTTTACTAACTTTGTTTAATTTTGAATTAATTTTAATTATTAAGTATTTAAATTGAACAACGGATTACCGATTTCACTTGCATAACCATACTCACAACGACTGATCAACTGCCACAGCACACGGTGACAAATCTGGTATATGGTGCATGGGCAGCAGACGCTAAAGGTACGGAGAGCCACATATGAACCCTTGCAGGAAACATGAAAATGGCCCTGCAAGAATGTTCAGGTCATTAATAAAGATATTAAATAGTACTGACCCCGGTATTCATCCCTGAAGGAATGCTAAAAGTAACTGTCTGCCAGTTGGGCTTTATAATACTGTCCATAAATAACCCTCTAACACTCTGGGACCAGAAGTCCAGTCGACTTTCCACTCATCTTACAGACACTCTCCAGTCCCAATTTCATCAAACACATAGAAGGATACTTAAGGAGATCATGCCAAAAGCCTCACTAAAGCCAACTTAAAATCTACTGCTCTCCCCTCATCCATAGAGTCAGTCAGTGGAAAAAACTGAGGCAAAGCAATCACAAATTTATCTCCAACTTTTCTGCATCCACGGTTTCCTTCTTCTGTTGCTTGAAACCCGTCTTGTCGCCCTTCACATTCCCCACTAGTTTCAACTCTGGCTGAACTTCCACGTTTCTAATTCCGTTCCTACACGCTCGGCAACACAGCTACACTCTTCTCAGGTAGCTTACCCCTGTCTCCACTTTCTGTGAACTTTGTTTTGAACCTTAGCTGAGACAGCAGTTCCCTGTTCATCCATGCTCTTCTGTCACACTTGCTCAAAGCTACTGCACTACTTTTATGGTCCAAGGAGGTGTCCTCAAAGATCAAGCAGGTCTCTTGGGCTCTTTTACTCTTCAGGGCAGTGTCCCACAGGATCCTGCCAAACAGATCCCTGAACAAGACAAAAATTGCTCACCTGAAGTCCATAGTTGTCATTCTAATATTAGTCTTCATTCCTTTCCACTTTTTAAACTCCACTATTTCATAGTTCATGCTGCTAAAGCTGCCATCAACCTTCACTGAAGAACTGAACAGTCCTTTCCTATTTGTGTGTAACAGATTTAGCACACTGCTCACCTCAGTTGTCCCATTGAACACTTGTTTCAAGAAGTTGGTTTTAATACACTCCACAAGTATCCTGGATTAACTGCACCCAACCATGCTGCCCTTGTGGTAGATGCTGGAGTAATGTAGGTCCCCTGCAAGTCTCTAACCATAACCTCTGAAATCACGTCTCCAGAGCCTTGTGACATATTTAGGGTCTTCTTCAGTGGTATCAGTGGTGCTGGTAGAAGAGCAGCAAAATAACACCTTAAGGGCCAGAAAAGGCTCAGCAGTCTCTCCACAGCATCTTGGATACGAGCCCCTGATATGCTACTATCAACACTAAATAGTTATTAGAGTCAGACGATTAGAAAGTCATGTAAAAAAACAGCAATATTAATGCACTTAGATTAATTATTTCCCCTAGAAATTCTAGGCCAGGGCCTCACTGACACATTAGCTTTATCCAGAACCACTTCAAAATTAGCCAATGGATTCAATATTTCGGCACCTCTCCAGGTTCTGGTCCTTACACTGCTCTGCACTTCTGAGAGCGCTGCCAGGGAGCGCTCTCTTCCATCTCCTCCAGCCAGTTTGACAGTTTCCCAACACAACACCTGTAAAATAGTTTTTCTTGTATATGTGATAATCATTTAATCAGCATTCTCTATAGCACCACACAAGCCTTACAGGAACGGCCTCCTCAAAGAAACGAACTTGTAAGTCTATGCTTTAACATTCCTGAATGCAAGTGAAGCACGTATGCCAACTCTGTTCAAAGGGTGCAACTCCCATCTGGGAATGTTTCTACAACTAGACTGCAGTTTGAGGTGAGATCTGCCATCCCTCATCCTTACCCTTGCTGGTATCTGTGGGAAGCCAATCCAGGAAGTAATTGCATATGGGTCGGAAGTAAGCTGCTGAGTTAGGACCACGTCCACAGTCCAGATAATTACATGATCCAGATTCTAGCCAAGCTGAACCACACTCATAGCATAGTCCAGGTGCAGCTAAATGCTCTTATAGCACCATCTTTGTGGCTTGCTGAGTTTTCCTACAAGGATGAATGTTGGGTATTTCTGCCCAGCTGTCACAATGCTCTATCACATTTATCAAGGTGCACCAAAACTTGCTGGCAACTTCCACAGCAAAACATATTTCACTTAGAAGGATGAAAGACATTAGCCTAACAAACATTTATGGTGACATTTTGGTTGCAGTGGTATGTTACTATGTTTAGATTCAACTGACTTGAGGATAAAGTGATTCAAAACCTGTCAAGTTGTTCCTTTTTGCAGAAAAGGAAAAGAAAACCCACTCCTTATGAAATCCAGCCCGACTAAATCTTATTATTTCATGTTACATGCATTTTAAATACAATGCCCTAGATACCTAGCAAAATAGTTTATATCTCAGCTAAAATGTTAGCATGAAGATGTATTTATATATGTCATGCTTAAACATAGAATATCCTGTCCAAATGTGCAAATATTCCAGTAAGTAACTTGCCATAAAATTCAAACTAGCTAGATCTCAGACACAGGGACTATGCTTATGCCAGTAAATTTAACAGTGCCAGGAAGGGCTCCCAAGCACTAGTAATTGGTCATCGACACTGTTAAATCACTGAAACAGTCTCTGGAACTATTTGGCCCAAGTTAACTAGTACTCTACCAAATAAGACTCCGACACAGTCCAGGAGGTAGCACAGGCTAGGAGTTAGCTTGGATGCTTCCAACAGACGGTTTGGATGTGGCCACTCTGCTCTGCAAGGTAAAAACACTGAACAGTGTGAACACAGAGCACACTGGTGCCAGCTGGCTTCAGCACCCATGGGCAGTCTGAGGCATGCTGCACCTACTCGAACAGGCACAGCCAAGAAATACAAACAGCACTGCTGCACATCCAGCAAAACACTGATGAGTACAGTCTTACCTCCCCAGTGCTAAGGGTTCACAGTACTTGTGAATAATTTTTCACGTTACGTTCGGCATGCTATGCCTAGTAGTCTTGGAGAATGGTTACCAGTCCTGATAGGTTTTATATGATGTAATTTTTTTGTAATACCATACCAGAATCAACAGGAGAAATTCACATTGTTTTGGTACGAGGCACCACAAATTAAGTTTCTACTGTGTGCCTGATTCAGGCCTATCAAAAACTTAACAATCTGCTCAAGAATCAGAACATCCACCAAGCACAAATGGCTTCTTAAGCAGCTCTTTATAAAGTCCCAACACAAGCAGCACCGCAGAGCAAAGGACTTTTCTTTCCTTCTTTCTCTCTCCTTGGCTCCAGTACTTGGATTCAAGGAAACAGATAATGGCAAGAAAAGGAAGAACAAAAACATCACCTCCAGCCAGAAAAAAAAAAAAAAAAAAAAAAAAAGACAATTTAATCTAACTCTCTGATTCAGACACAGAGGTAGCATCTTTTGCTTTTGGCTGCTGTCTCATTACCCGGGACTGGAAAGAAACAGAAATCTCTCCTCTGCCTTCCACAGCATGGATCTGCATGGAGTATGGAGAATGCCAGCAAACGTTTAAAGGACACAGTTGTTTCACAGGACAAGAGCAAAGGCAGAGAAATTAAGAAAGCACAAGAGAAAATCTGCACAGGCAGGCACACTGAAAAAAGAAAAGATGATTATCTAGGGAAAGGATCACAGAAATAAAGCAATGCTGTTCACGGTTACCGTGAGCAAGTATCATTCCCCACAGGGGTAGACGGTTGTTGGCTAGATCCTGCTGTTGACTTCATCTGTCCTCTATACTGTCTGATTGCTTGCGAAGACACAACTATTTAAATTACCTTTCCAGATGTTATGATGTTAAACAAAAGTAACAACAGGCATGCAAATTACTGTTTGCTGAGACAGTATATTTTCCAGAAAGAAATAGGTTCAATGTTGGGGGAGGAATAGGCTGAAGAAAGAATAAATGATTTATCAAGTTTGTATTAATTAAGAAGTGAATATTTTAACTTTCTGCCCTTTAACTGCTCCCTGTGTAAGAGCTATCTAAAAAAGTAAAAACTTCATTCTTGCATTTCAGATTCCATTTGCTCTACAGTAAGAGATAAAGAAATTAGGCTATGAACGGGGAATATGGGTTGAGACAAAGTCCTACTTCGAATTAAAACTGTCCAGATAAGAAAAGCCACAAAATGGTAATAAATGACTCTTTATGAGAACAGAGAATAATTAATAGTAGAGAGCCTCAGGGTTTGACTGCTATTGTTGGGACCTCTTCTTCAATGATCTAGAAGATTAATTAAACAGCAACACAGCAAAATTTGCTAATTATTTAGTTTCTTAACATAGGAAGATTTTGAGGCATTTCAGAGGAGTTTAATTAAACAAGAGTTGTTAAATTCACTGCTGGATTACAATTAATACAATTAACTTCAAGGTGGTGCCTATCAGGAGAAATGTTACAGGTTTTACCCAGGTTCTGTGGGGTTCCCTGAAAACTCAGGAGCTGACTAGGAAAGCACCATGAGAGCAACCGCTCAGTGCCTAGCAACAGTTTGGGAAGCTGAGAAAATGCTTAGTCGCATTCAGAAGACAGGATATGGAAAGGAGGACACGGAATTTAAAATTTGCCTCTCTAATAAGACACTGAATTTGCTTAAATCTCTTAACAGAAACCTTCAGAGGAAAGCAGTAATGGTAAAAACATACAAGCAGCAAATGAAGGATTGGGATTGTCAGAAGAATCACTCTCATACAATCCCCTTTTTTCTTATCAACCCAGCAAGACTTTCTGGCACCCTGACCTCCTTTTCTGGGACCCTGTGCTTCCCACGTCTGCATAGGCATGAATCTTTGTCTTTGGTGAGGCTGCAAAGTGAAGTCACCCCCCCGCCCCAACCACCAGTAATTGTTCCTTCATTTTCCACACCCTACTGAAAAAAAACACTTTTGTACTAGGAAGGACTGAGACTAGGTACATATAATAAAAAGCTGAAGTTTTCTTTGTGAAAGAACTAACTTTCCTCTCTTGTGGGTGTGTTGAAGAAAAAAATAAAAATCCCTGGAGGCATACAACTTCCCATGTGAACTTACTTTCTCTGATAAGGACATTAGGGTCCCTGGCATCCTTGCATTATGATGAAGAACGAATGGGGGGATGAGTGAGGTCACCCAGGCTCAAGGTCACCCAAGCAACTTCAAAGAACTTCAGGTCTGCTACTCAGCACCACAGTCCATGAGGAAACAGCAAGTTAGGACACAAAATAAGCTGAAGAAGCTCCATGACAGGATAGGATTCCCACTGTCAAGTTGCCTCCTTACCCTATATTTCATGAAAGGAGGCACCACTTGCAAACTTCGTGTTGATGGATTAGGTCCTAAATGGGTCAGAAGACGCACTGACCAATTAGTCACATTAGTCTGGTGCTGCCCTCTGACTGTTCCATGAACCCTATTAGAGAAGGGGCGACACTCAATGACATAGAAAAATAACACAAATTTCAAAAGAAAATTCCTCCTTTACACAATCAAAGATATTAGTAAACTAAACAGTTAAGCAAAATTACAAAGAAGACTTGATATTTACATGAATTAAAATAACATTCATAGTTGCATTTGCCAGATTAGAGTCACAGGGATACTAATTCTTAGCCCTAAAGACAGAAGCTGATTGCCAGCTGGGATTATGGAAGAATTCCCTCTCCTTCCTTCGTCCCATAGGTTACCAGACTCCATCTGGTGGGTGCTGATTATCTCCCTATAAAACACTCTAAGAGTAAATGAATTTGTTATTAGAGAAGCCAAATTGGTTTGGCCAATGATCTTCTATTATGGTATGATAACTCTTCCAAATAGTTCAGTGCTCGAAACGCTGAACGAGATAATAATAGATGCTTATATTTGCTCGTTTTCCCCCTCCCCCTCAACTAGAACAGTTCAAAAGGTAAAAGTCATGTCTTCATTTTCACAGATTCCTTACTGTGTCAGCTACAGACAGTTTGGATACATTTTTCTGGCAGAAACATTGCAAAATCTATTCTAGGTCAATGACTTTCACTGTCAGGATAATTCAAAATGTTCAGAAGGCTCAAAGGAGAAAAATAAATCACTCAGTATTGGCATTATGCAAGCTTCCTGAAGAGATATTGACTGCATTTATTGTAAAAAATTAAGAAGTGGCTTTAGTGTCATTCCATTCATGAATGTCCTTTCCTTGCAGCTGATCCCATATAATAAACCTCACTACAAAAACTAGCATGCACTTTGACTAGATTCAGGAGAACACAACTGTGTGTATGTAATGCTATGGCTTACAAGCAGAAGGTGATGCCAGTGAAACGCACACCAACCTCTGTGTGTGCAGGATACCAGGCAGAAGAAAGGCACACACATTTATGCAATAATCACTAAAATAACTATGCTTATTAAAGCAATTCCATATAACTCACTGAACTGACATCGTTGAATAGCACAGGTGAGGTAAGTACGTGTGCAAATTCTCCTGTGAGGGACGGATTCATGAAGCTGCCTTGTCTTGGACTGGGCTGGGTGTGTGAGTGTACGTTGCCTATCCACTTGTACTTCAGAGTGGACACCCACATCAGGAAAGCCAACAGGTCATACAGCAAGTCATTGCTCTCTTCTTCTCCAGAGATGCAAACAACCTTTTCCAGTACTCCTGCCTCCCCCAGTGACATGGATTATTAATGGCAGCTGTGAAGGGAAAGACTGCACTCAGAGGCCACTAGAATGGCTCTTCACACTTCCAGCAGGCAGCAACTAATGACTGGGGGTGTGTGAGGGAGCCTGCCCAAAAGATCCTCTTATATTGCTCCCAGGTTCCAGTTTGAACAGCGTGGACACCAAGGATTTTTCCATCTCAGCTCTACCACAGGTGTACCTGGGAAAGAGGATCTGACAGAAAACAACCATTCTCCACAAAACACGTAGCAGGCAGGGCCTTGGTATCATACATTAAAGGAAATCAGTCAGCAAGATATAAATGCATTATTTCCTTTCATATCTAAATTCATCAATATTAGCTCTAGCTTACTTAACAAGTAAACGTTTAAACCTACAGTAAAAACAAAACCATCAAAACATCCTGAAATCTCTGTCTCCAAAAATAAACACTTTCTGGAACCATTTTTAATTTTGAACAGCTAAAAATCAACACGGTCCATTACTGTCAGCAGAGCATCTGACAGCATGGCCATCAGGATCTGACCAGAACCTGGGCAGGACACTGATGCCACACAATGCTTGCAACATCATCAAGTCTCACTCCCAGTTTATAGGAAACCAGGAAAAAAAGCATGCATTTCTCAGCCAGTCTGTGTAAAACAGAAGAGTAATCTTCCTTTTTTTTTTTTTTTCCATTAAGTTTTAAATGAAGCAAAAATAGAGGCAGTTGCACCACACTCTAACCATTTCTTTCCTCTAATTATGTATATATTAGTAAGAGGCTGCTAACCAGACAGCATGCCAGTATGCACACAGATCCTTACACATCTATTTTATTTAATAATATTTAAGTATAATTTTTACTTTAAATTTAATACTAAAGTGATTTTTTTTTTTTAAATCTGGTTGTGATACAAATGCATGTTGTCATTTTTCCTGTGAAAATACAGTATCTTAAGCTTACTTATGAGGAAAATACAGAAGCTCACGCATCTCTCCTTGATAAATGAGACCTGTCAGAAACCAGCGATCCTTGCACACAGGATACCTACCTAGTATTCTTGACAATGTGAGCTCAACAGCAATGGAGAAACACTTTTGCAGTACGTTATTTTATGACAAAAGGGTCTAGATTACAACCAGTCTGACTGTAATTTATATACCATGAGAAGATTCTGGGAGTATTCTGTGTGAAAATCACTTCACTTTTCTTCCTTCCTCCAAACCCATTATTTTTCCATAGAAGCAAGTATTCTATTCTGTAACTTATTCAATAATAATTTCACAGACCAAGCTGATTATGTGAGTACTTACCTTTTTCTTTTTGTTCTTTTTTTGAGTTAAAACATCAAACAGAAAATACATGTAACATTTGCTTTGTGTACTGAAACACAGAAGACATTATTCTCTGTCATAAGGATTTTATGTTCAGACGTCCCAGCTCTGCAGAAACCTAATAAAGTTGATACTCATTTTTATAGTCAACTTGGTAGGAACACTCACAGCATGTGTGTCTTCACAGAAATATGACCCATGTAGCTACAACCCTAAATGTTACACAAAAATATATTCACCTGTAATTATGCTATAATTTGCAAGATTTTTTTTTCCTAAATAATCTCTTTTATAAAAAAACCCTTGATCAACCACTCCCACAACACTTTGCAGAATCCACATTCCAGTATTATTCCTTAATGCTGTGCCGGAACAGACTTGGTGTTTCTGTAGGAACCTGCATTTAACATCACCGGCTGGGGGGGACTGCACATCTTACATCCAGTAGTTTAGTCATGGTTCAAAAGAAGTCAGCCCCAAACTCATCAATTAAATGATTCAGCTGTACTCACTAGAGAGGATTTGGAGAGCAAACTGAAGGGTGCCTACAGAATGGTTGCTGCTTTGCAATATGCCAAAGATAATCCTGAAATTATTTTGTAGAGTTAAATGTTTGCTGAAATTAACAAGCTATTAAGCAGAAAAGCTATGTGACAGAATATGTTTTTAAATGGCAAAACAGTTCATTTATCAGGAAACACTGTTCTTATTCATTTACAAACACTTCACAGTCATATTTACATTGATTTTCTAGGCTACTAAGTATTTTACAGATACTTGCAGTGATGCCTTTCAATTAACCACAGCCTAGGATCAGACAGTCAGAATCCCAGAGATGGTGTAGGGACACGGGGAACTCAGTGAAAGAATACTGGGCTGTTAATCAAGTCAGTACTCTCAACGCTACAGTGCCCAGTGCCCTTCTTCCTGCACTGGGGAGCCCTGGCGGGTCACCACCTTACTCCTCCAGCCCTGGGGCAGTAGTGTGGCCAGCAGAGAAGGGACAAAAACCTCTGCTTCTACCAAGACAGACCAACTCTCCTATTAGAGAAACCAGGTAATCTCAAGCACTCAATCACCACTTCTTACTTCTAAAATACTCACCTGACTTTTCCTTTGGTGTTTCTAAGAACAGTTGCAGCAAAATTTTGTGTAACACCAACCAAACTGATGCCATCAACTTCCACAATTTGGTCATTCACTTGGATCCTTTCAGAGGAAAAACAAATATATAAATAAGTTACGGAGTTCCTGGTGAATTCTCAGCAAAACTTAGCACACAGATCTTTTTTTTTCTCTTTTTAAATTAGATTTTAAACAAAGACTTTAAACACAAAAGTCATTCATAAAATGACTGAGGTAAATATCACACACGCAAATCAAAAGACTTTCTTCCCTGAATTGAGACTGTGCCTTCCAACATAATATTGGCAAGTACTAGGAAACATTAGCAAGGGAGCAATGAAGAATGTATCTGTCTGCCCTTGCACATATCATAAATCCAGGTTCAAAGTTACCACTACAATTAACTGCATCAATCATCCAGTCATTTTCCCTGTATATAAATACAGCGATACAAATTCTTGCATTTGTCATATGACTTAAATTAAATGAGATACTTGAACAGTTCTTATATCATTCTTTCCGAAGCCAATCTTGAAAAACAGCATAAGACATAGCTCTGGTATTTCACGCTAATGGAAAAAAATGTGGTATTTAACTAAAACAACCTGCTCATCTGTAGAGAAAAGAGCTTGTGCATCAGACTTAATTGTGACCTACTGTCTTAAAATATTTCATCTAACTTGCTTCAAAAAGATGAATTCCCAATGTAAGAGCGATCATGGAGCACACAACAATAAGATCTAGGGGTGTTTTAACAAGGACTATCTCTGTGAAACCAAATACCAATTTACAGTTGATACACTGTTTGATGCAGGAAAAGTTAGGAGGAATATAAAAAGCGCTGCTTTATCTGAAACAGGCATAGCTCTGAAGTCCCTAGAGCTGGCATAAGAATGATCTGGATTACAAATATTTGGAAGGAGGACTACTATATTAAACTGTCCTCTAGAGATACACAAACTCCTACAGCTTCAAAAATGAAAAAAAGAAAAAAAAGAAAAAGCATCCAGAACTAGTCAAAGTGAGCAATTTTCAAGTACTTACACGGATGTTACTGATCCAAACAATACGGTTTATAAAGCAATCAAGAAACAGCTTTGAAAAATTTCACTTTAAATTATATGAAACTAACTAAATAAAGCTATTTAATTTCTTAGGATATCTTAGTGATAAAATTTCTTTTCAAAGACACATTTTCATAGCAGAGGCCTTGAAAGAGGCTGAAGCATTTTGACTTGGGGAACATATTTCACTGTAAAGTCTGAGCCGATGCTTTGCAGTTGTACATGTGTTCAAGCAGTGTCTTCAGTTCTTGGGACTCTGCTGATGAGTAAGAATTATAGGATTTATTCTTTGGCAGCCTCACAACACAGAATGTCACTGTGTTCCAGGACGGTTCTCCCTTCTGTACATAAGAAACTCCTATCTTGAAAATCACATCAGGCATTTAAATCTCAATTATTCTTTTTGTGTGTGTGAAGCGTTTAAAAAATACACCTATTACATTGGTATCTATTGTACTTGGATACTGTAAAAATTAATATTTTTACTGTAATTTAGCAAACACGAGGAGCAGTCAGATGGCAGCAGGTGTTCTAGGAAAGAAAGTTTAAGAAGCTGGTGCCTACTGAGGGGGAAGCTGTCACCTTCTTGGCTGAAAACTAAATGGTGGAAGAATAGATTCCTTTGTAACGGCAGTTCAGCTCCAAAACTTTACAAACTTCACTATGCAATGCTAGTACTGTTCACACAGATACACAGCACGCTATTTGAGGTGAGGAAATGTCATCTTAGAGAACTGTTGTCTGCGGCTTTGTCCATAGACTGCAATTGACTGATTCCATTTGTCTTTCATATTTTGCTTCTCCTTTCTTGCCTGTACAGCTCCTAAATTCATTTCCAGCTCTTATTTTTATGACCATTGTCTTCCGAACCTCTCTTTTGATACATACACATATTTTAATTATACATAAGCATGCATATATATCACACAACATGCAATTAACATAATTAGCATTCAAATTATATAATTATGTTTAATTCAGAAAGAAGTTCCCTGTCTGTTGCCATGTAGTTGCTGCACTGCCCTGACTAAATCACTCTCACAGCCACGTTCTCCTGGTAGTTTCCCTCTGCTGCGGGCAGCCCCCCTCCAGCCCCCTCCCATACTGGATACTTCCCCTGTATCCAAACCCAGTCTTAACCTACACCGCAGGCGGAGCACCAAACAAGCCACCCAAGCCACCCTCTAACCAAAATCTTCTCACAGCCCTATTCCCTGAGGAGCCTTCCCCTTTTTTGTTGGAAAGCCCCTTTACAGCCCCCTCCACCTGGAGCTCTAGGCTTCTTCTGTCTCTCAAATCCAACATGAAACAAGAATTAGACTCAGCTTGGCAAAGCCTCAATTATAAAGGCTTAACTGCTTTTATCACTAATGAAATTGGTAGTTTTTCTGATAATTGTTTTCTAATGACCATGACTTAAATCTCCGCCTATGTAAAGCAGCACTTCAGTAAACCAGCAACTATAGAAGTGAACCAAATAAAGTCAAATAAATACTTGCCTAACTATTGCTCTGTGTGATGAACTGAAAACTGTAACCTGTGCAGAAGCAAAGTTCAGAGTATTTTTCAAGTTAGTAACTATGCAATGTTTCAAAACAGTTGTTCTTGATGTTCTCAAAATACTCTGAAATGACTCATCACCATGTTCACTTGAAAGAAAAAGCTATCAAATTAGCCAAGACTTTATTTTTCTTCTTTGCTCTAATGACTGATTTTCTATTTTACACACTATTAATAATCACACTTATTAATGTGTTTCCATTTGGATTTATCCCAAAGCACCCTCCCTGGTTAAAGACTGCCACAAAATGCCTTTTAATATGACAGCTACATACTTACTACCTGTTTGTTTTTATCAACTTGAATCAAGCCTGTGCTTCTCAAGTACTGAGAAACCCTTTTGTACAGATTCTGGGTCTCCAAGTACTTTCTATCATGATTTGATGGGTCTTGCAATAAACAATGGGAATTATACTACAGATATTAGAATCATAGAATCATACAACCAGTTAGATTGGAAAAGACCTCTAAGATCATCTAGTCCAACCTCTAACCTAGCACTGCCAAGTCTACCACTAAGCCATGTCCCTAAACACCACATTGACGCATCTTTTTAATACCCCCAGGGATGGTGACTCAACCACTTCCCTGGGCAGCCTGCTCCAATGCCTCACAACCCTTTTAGTGAAGAAATTTTTTCTAATATCCGACCTAAACTTCCCCTGGTGCAACTTAAGGCCATTTACTGTAATTTATTTATTGCAATTTATTTTAATAATAATAATTTATGTATTGCCATTTATTGCAATTTATCATAATACTTAAAATGATAGCTTCAGAGAGGCTGCTTGACGATTGCTCTTCAATTATTCAGAGTATCTGATCCAATCACTGAAATACAGTTTCATTTCCTGTTTGGAGACTTTGATTTGCTATCAGTGTTAATGATTAACTGGGCTTTTCACAAAGATGAAGTTAACAGGACCCTTTACAGTTGATGCACTTTATTACAGCAGCGGCTGCTCCTGACTGAGAGGATTACATATCCCCTTCTCAAGAGAATGATCAGTCAGGCTCTCAAGGAAAATGAGAGCTCTATTTCTCAGCTGACTGAACATTCAGCCAGTTGAAAACCAACACAAATATTAGAATTGCCTAAGAAACATATATATTTTTTTTTCTCAGCTGACAAGCTCCTTTCAGAAGCCATCTAGGGTAATCAACGAAGAGCCTTGTAATTGAACATTAACTTCTGCAGCCCACTCAAACATGTGAATAATGTGAATAATACATATAATCACAGACCAGGTGTGAGCTACTCTGATTTTTAACCATAGATTTTCACACAGAATGCCAGTAGTGAGCTTAATACCTTTTGGCTGAGCTCGAGCATACCTTTCAGAAAAACTTTCACTTAAATTTAAAGTAATGAATGAATTTATGACATCTTGAGGTGTCAGCTTCTCTACTTCCTTTCCTGATTTTTCAAACCTGTGATAAAGCTGTACTTGGCATTCAAGCTGGAGTCTTATTGCCAAAATCTGTTAAGATACCTGCAAGCCCAGTCTGGAAAAGGCTATGCTTTAATAGTTTCAGAGCAATGTTATTAAACTCTGCAAACCCCTGACAGGTAGAGTCTTCTGATTTAATTTGTGTAGGGCTTCCACAGCAGAACAACCTTCTGGCTGGCATTTTAAGTACACAGAATGGGTAATACACACCACTTCCATACTTTGCACGGGATGAAAAGTTACAGGTATTCATCAGTAAGGAAAGTATTATTGCAATATAGTTTTTAGAAGACAGCGCAGACTTTAATTTAGAGTTTATTTTTACTCTGTTTACCTGTAATTGTGGTTAGTATTATAACTACTATTACTAAACATTATATGAGTCTGTTTTTATATAAGTAGAGAATGCATAATAATATATCAGATGAGTAATATTTTAATTGTATGCAAATTTGCAAAGGAATAAAACAATGAATTATATGGATTGGAAGATGTTTAAGAATACCTTTTATCATTAAATGATTACACAGTAAAGTGCTTTTCTAACTTCTAATGAGAAATTATGGCCTGATTGTGGCATGTACTGTGTAATACAGAGACGACTCTACCCCATATGGTAAGAAATACTGTATGTTCAAATGAAATTCTTTGAACTGCACATACCAAGTAAACAATTCTACAAGCAGACAGGTTTTCAATGAGCATTGTAGAAGACTACAAAACCCAACCCATTCCTTTAACGGGCAAGATTTATGGTGCAGCTTCCTATTGCAATCAAGTAATGCAGTTTCAGTGCTGCAGGGGTGAAAACTGAACTTTGGAGAAGTATGCATATTTAGAAATACGAAGTAGCAATCTATGTTAGTAAGCTTGAAAGGGAGGTGCATTTAATAAAAGTTAATAGCTCAGAAACACCAAATTATTTTCCTAACCACGTGTTGAGCAGAACTCTTTTTCATAAGTACTGATTATTTAAAGCTGGTTTGAAGCCAAAAGAATGTGGGACCTCAAAACCTTTGAAAACTAACCTATCTTCAAAAGTAATGTACAATTTGGAATCTCCAGCTTTATTCACATTAAAGCATCTTGCTTTTCAGGCAGTCACAAACACACATTCTTGGCAAATCTGTTCTCTAACCATTTAAATTTTGCACCAAACTAGTGTCTTTTCATATATCACTTCAGGTATTTGAACCATACCAATAAAGTCTCAGAATTTTACAGCTTTCAGTTATCATGATATACATTAAACTAACAACTCTTTCTGAAGAAAACCATAACACATAATAATTATTGCCAGAAAAGTTTCCAAATATTGAATCTAGTTTACCTGCCATCTCTTTCTGCTGCCCCACCTTCTGTTACTGTTTTGACGAATATTCCCAGTTTTTCAAGGCCTGCATCTGCTCCGACTCCCATTCCAATAATGCTTACGCCAAGTCCATCTTCATCTGTGAAAAAGACAAGCAAAGGCAGAAACTTCTTACATTTGATTTATATAGTTACTTGGTAGGTAAACATTTATGCTTTGGTTCTTCTCGGTTTTCCATGTAAACAATATTAATTCCTTTAGATTCCCTTTCAAAGTCTTGTTATTCTATTGTATTAATTGCACAAAAAAATATTGCCTTTGCCTTATGAGGAGCTTAGAACAACAGTCAAGATTATTCTGCCAGTGGAGAACAAAAACATCACATAAACCACTGTGTGCCATCATGTGTTAGGGGAGTGACACGAAACAATTTTCTTAAGAAAATAAAGAATTGCATGTTTGTTAACTGCTTCTTTAATTCCTTATTAAAAAAATCTTGAACTCCAAAAAGCCGAGGTGATTAAAATGGATTCATGGAAGTGCAGGATAGGCTGTGTAAGCATGAGTGGACTTCCTCAGACCTGTAGATAGGTTTCACATTAACAGGAAGGGACACTCAGGCTACATACCTTTTTCTAGTTCAACTGGGAAGAGCTCCAGCTTTTCCACACGCTTCTCAAGTTCATATTCAGCTGATGCAGCTACTGGGTCAACTTCATCATTTCTTCTGTCATAGTCTTCATTGGAATATGTATTGAAAACCTGTGGAAACAGACCAAAAATCACTCAACTATCTACTCCAGAAAAAGTGCCAATTTATGAAAATAGCTATTGCTTTTGCCCTGTGATGTTGCAGAGTTTGAAAAGGCTTTTTTAAAGGCTCAAAAAAAGGCTTCTAAAGCTTGTTTTCATAGTTCAGATGCCAGAGTTTGCCAACCTAATTCACTTAACTGCCCACATTTGGCAATAATGAAAGAATACTCATTATTAGTAGTAATAATTTTACTGAATTTCAGTCCCACACTGTATCATGTTTGTTAAGTCAGAGAAAGAAAAATGATTTTCCATATCTCCTCTTTCCTCTTCTCAGGCACCCTACAGAAGATTCTATTACGTAGCCACGTTTAGCTCTATCACAGTTTCTCTCACAGTGTAAAAAGCTGCATCATGGTGTATAGCTATACAGCTATTCAGAAGGTGGCAGGAAGCCTTTTTTTTTTTGCATATAGCTGCACTTAGAGGCTACTCAACAGCTGCCTACGGAGCCAGGACACCAGCTTGCTGCCCACAGCCATGCCAGGAGCTGAGCTCCTTTCCTCCTGAGGCTCACCTGCCACTTCCACTCGTCAAAGACAGCAATGGACTTTCAATACAAACTAGGTACCTATTTCAAGAACAAAGACTGGTGTTTAATCTGTTGCTGCTAAATGCAGATAAGTGAATACAGACAGATAGTAAGAGATACAATACCTCAGACGGCAGTCTAGAAAAACAGAGGTAAACATAATGATTAATCATGTGAAACACCTTTGAAGGTTTCTTTTGAGTGCCTTTCAATGATAATGACAACAAAAATGAATTTAGAAAAAAAAAATGACAGTAGATTACATTGCTACTGACCCCAGAGTCTGTGTCTCTCCTATCCAGCTGTTTGTCCACAGAGGCTGTGAGCAACTGACTCCATTTCTGGAACCAGATGGATGTACTTCATACTTAGAGAAAACAAATTTTTAAAAAATAATCCTGCTTTCCATCTAAGCGACAAGCCAAGTGAAAAGAAGAAACAGTGATGATATACCTTCACTGGGGGAAACTGACTGTCCCAGAGAAGGTAGATAAATCTGTGCCAGGTTTGCTTGGCAGACCCTCCATCACCTATAAACTAATAGCAGTGCCAAGGAAACCTTACAAATACTCTTGGGAAACATAGGAAGCAACCACATGCAAGTACTGATACAACTGTCTCGTGCAATAAAGTTCTCATCGAAAAGCTGTTGTAACAACTTACTGCACATTAAGTTCTCTTAAATAGTGAATATATTAATGTTGCAGTACAAAATACTATTCTACACTACCACAAATACAGCATTTGTGTTATGGCTAACACAAAACAGCTGCAAAAAACCTCCCAGATTTACAAAAAGTTGTTGTTGAAGCAGAAAATATATTTGTACTCTATGGAAATTTTAATTCCTGTGCTTTACATCAATGGGAAACGTTTAACAAATTGCCTGTTCCAAGAAAACTGACATGACGAACGTTTTACAAGAACCCACAAATATATCTTGTATTCTTTTTTAGCAATATTGATGCAAGAAAAATTCTGTTTTAACTAAATAATGATCCTAAGAAGCCTTCACAAATATATCTAAAAGATAAGGAAAACAAGTCACGCACTAAATGCTGTGTACTGCTGCTTTCAAGCCTTTCCCTAGACTTCTGTTTGGGGATGCACCGACTGCATCCGCATCCCGTGCTCTGTGAAGGCCATGACTGATGCGTTACCTGCAGCTCCTGTTGTTAGCCCCACTCAGCGTTTGCACGGCCAGTTGAAATGGAGAAACAGAACAGAGGGCGTCCCTGTGCACTTAACAGCCTGACAGAGGAATTCTGAGGAGTCTTTTGTTGCTCTCTGTTTTTCAGAGACTTCTTTTACACAAGGTAAAGCATTCTTCACGTTACATATTGCTGCTTGCTGCTTCTCTGTGGGTTTGAACACTTGAAGAGAGGAAAAATCGTGAACATGTTTTTCTATGTAGGCAATGGCAAGCTAGAAAGCAACCCACAGATCTAATGTATGTAGCCCATATGTAGTGAAAAAGAAGTAGGTACAGGACAAAAGGGCATCCTGTTCATGGCACAGGTCTCTTCCCTGACACAAGACTAGATCAAAAGCCTACTCCCCGGCACCTCAACTTCTTGGTGAAGTACTTCTAGAGATGACTGTTAGCACTACAGGGTCCAAATCCAATCTTATTTACACTGACAATCAGCATAAGGATCAATCGGTGAAGCTATACCCAATTAAAACTTTAGTGAGCTATGGTTCGACGACAAAGCCCCTAGGTCTGAAATGCAGCAGAGTCACAAAAGCAAGTACAGGTTAAAAAGTACTGCTGTGGGTTTAGCTTGGATTGTCTAATTTATCAACGTGATAAGAGAGAGAAACGCATGTTTCAACTGTAGAACAGAGATGGATGTTATCAAGGGAAATGGAGATACAGTCACCAGCTGATGAAGGATGGCAAGAGAGGCAGGTAAGTATTGCTTGCAGAACACAAAGATTAGATGAGGGTGAGGTATGGGGAAAGATTTTATCACAAAATGAGTATGTTTATTTCTCGATTCTTTTTCATCATGTTAACTGGCCCCACTTGTTTCCTTTTGTTCAATGACCGCCATTAGTATATTTCAGCAGCAGCTTCAGATTTGTTGCAAAGAGACTGGATATGCTTCAGGATAATTTTCTTTTAAAGCCTCAAATCATATCTTAACCTCTTGTTTGGGATGATCTTTACTGAACCAGATTAGACAAAAACCATGGCTTACAGGATCTTGCTTACTTCTGTGGAATATTTGTATTTGTACACAAGAAGTGAATTAAAGACAGTACTGGTGGTGAGTACTGTTACCATTGTCTTTAAATACAACATGCCACTCTGTTTTCTTATCTAAGCATTCAAAATGAGGCCGTAGGATCACTGATAGCATCAAGGTAAAAGAGTCTGTGTTTCCTATCTGGCATTAACTCACCGTATTTTGTGTATTGGTCATACGACCTTGCCCATTGCCCTCAACATGTGTTTTTACAGGAAGAAAGAGGAAATTCTATTATGTCATTTACTTCATTTTGCACGATCACATTTAATGGTTGACTGATTCTATTAAATGAATCTACAGGTATTAAAACTAAGAAAAGGAAATTCGTGGTTGGAAATTTTTTCTTTGTGACACAGTCTATCCCCCATAGTAACGAACCGCTTGTTCATACAGACATGAGAACTGTCAGTCAAGACTTCAGTTTGCCAAAAATATAAAAGTTATGGTTTTTCCCCCACAAAGTATGCTTAGCTTAAGTAGGCCTACTTCACCAAGTCTGTCACCACTATATTTCCTAGAGCATGCATGGAGTTGCAGATTTACGGCAACTCTCCTATCCCCTTGATTTACCAGAGCTGGTTTTGCCCTCACACTGGTTCAGTACCACTTCAGGAAAGTCTACTGAGCTGTTACTTAAAGAAAGCTCTTTTTCAGGAGTGCTCAATACATCATCTTAATCTGTGTTCGCACCTCTGAGTACTTAGAAAAAGCAAGTTTTCATGGAATTTATCTTTGACATTTACAAGAATTTACAAAAACACTCATAAGCACAGGAGATCAAAACCCACCGACGGCGACAAGCTAACCAATACTCAGGCTAAACATGCATGTCAAGACCAACAAGCCCTGGAGAACTGACTGGCTCACCCAAACACGACTGTTAACAGAACATACTTCTTCTGTCTTTGCTAATGTGAAAGAGAAAGGGTCATCAACAAGTCATCTGGCACCAAAAAACCAACAAACTGTATGATCCAAGAAGCAAATATTACTGACGGGCACCCTGGGTGGCACCGCCAGTGAAAGCACACATACACATACGTGACCACTTGCTTTTCTTTCCAAGAGCAGAGAGAGAGCACAGTCTACAAGACACATCACCAACTGTAACAACACATGTTGCAGATCCTAATTCAGAAAAAGAAAAACATTCTGGAGCCAGCACTGCTTTTAATGAATAAGATCTGGAAAACGCAACAGCAGTTGGAAACCGATTCGTCTGGGGAAAAGGAGAAGTTATATCGGAAAGCAATTTTGGAGCGTTTTCTTGTAGTTCTCAGTAGCAAGAATCTTTACAGAAATATGCTGGCAGTAATCAGGAGGTAGTAACAAATTTTAAGGAAGTAAGAAAGGAGATGAGCTACGAAGAACCACATGTGCTGTCCTCCCAACTAGCCAGCTCAGTGCTATGTTAACCATGTTATCAGTGTCATATACTGTAAACCCTGCAACATAAAAACTGACTCATCTCGTGTGTTAACAAAGTCCCAAACAGACAGAGTATGCCCTGGATACGTTTATACTGTCTTGGCATGTTGTGCCAGGGAGTAAGACCTGATCCCTGGCCCAGGCTCTGACGCCTGCCTGGCTGTCCGTGCTTTTTACCCAGGGACTAGTGCCTGCTAAAGGGAAGGAGCTGTGCGTGAGCTGCGTGTTGATGGGCTGTAGTACCTCTTTGCAGCAGCTGTTCTACCACATCTGCAGTCACACAAGTCTCCGACACACTCGCAAACAGTCTCTCTTACGCACAGCTTGTGATCACACCAGGTCATTCCAGCTCAGGGACAACTTCCAACATATGCTGGTGACCACTGAGTAATGCCTGCTATGAAACCATGCCTTCCACCCACCGTTGCTGTTGCTGTGATACTGCCTATTCCTCATGCCTCTGTCCAGAAATTAGAAACAGCACCTAAGATCCAACCCAATCAGCTGGATCACCACGCACGGGAAAGCAGCACAGCAGAAAATGGCACAAAACACTTCCAGTGGACATTGCCAGTAAGTCATGCCTCAGGCATCAGTTCTGGGACAGGGAGTAGTTGTCACAGCCACTACCTCACTGTAACAATGCCACGTAAGAACAAGGAATTGCTGCTTTTCCCCAACATTTTCTTATTTCTAAAACTTCAGGGTAAAGGTTGTGTTTACCTGTTTTGTAAGAGGCCATTTTTAAAGTGATGCTAGGCAATGGACCAGTCATTACGACCTGTGCTCCCAGACCTATCGTCGCTGCTACTGTACGTGCTGCTGCTGGCCACCAACAAGCTGAGCTTGCCATCGTCGGTTAATCTTCAAAAGTATTCTCTGGTTGATGCAGAGTTGTCAGGGAGCAGAGAATGGCACCCGCCAGCTAAAGAGACTGGTATGGCCTTTATGAACAGTAAATAATGCTGAAGCCTCTCCTCAAACCTGCACAACAATGTAACCACCTCCTCTTTTCCTTTCGTCACCATCCTTGGGCAAGAACAACCAAAGACACCTAACAGGTGTCTAACACCTAACAGGAGGCACCTCCTGTCTCGTTGTGCAGAACTGAGATTTTCAGGCAGGTATAAAAAGCAAGGGATGATCCGAAATCCTCTCATTTTTCCACAGGTCACATTTTGGTTTCATGGGTCTTGTATGGAGCCATGGTTGCTGCTACAGCAGCCACATAGCATCAAGAAAATGAATGTGCCTTCCCAGAGAAACACCTGACGCTCATCGGTTTAGTGCTTTAGTACACAGAACAAACTCCAGCATAGTGATAATTATGAACCTCCTTGTGTGCTATTTTTAAAACTTGAAAAATTTGGCACACCTTTGTTCCCTATCTTCCTTGCATAAGCAGCAGCACACAGATAAATCATCTCCCTCCACATCCTGGCAAGAAGCCCTGAGAAGGATCAGGTGTTCTTTTTGGTATACAACATTACTGTGCAAACATCCAACGCAGGAAGATGAACAATTACAAAAATGCCTTGTAGTTTATCTTTTAATAACGTATCCCCAGGATGTGCTATGTATTTTGTGGCAGGGTATAAAAGGGCCTAAGTGCTGTGGAGATAATGACAGAGGACTCTCACATGGAGGGAACAAAACTTGGCACAGCGTCCGTATTTGGGGAGTGCAGATCTTACGAGCACAAACTCTAACCCTTTGCATCACCCATTTTCTCCCCCAGGTGAATAAACTTGCTTGCCCTGCACTAAAATTGGGAGAAAACTGAAAGGTACAAACACTAAAGAGAACTAAGCAGCCTGATGCTACGGATGCATCCTCTGTCAACCTTCATTACGATGACAGCAATAACAATTTCCTTCTGCTGGTTCTGCCACGTACACCCCATTAACTTTGGGAAAAGATGAAAACTCTGAAGTTGTCTTTAATGCAGACATGGATGAAAATCATAAATATTCTGTACAAGAAGCATTATTGTTAATTTAATTATAGCTACAGCTGGAGTTTCAGACTGTCTCGTTTCAGTGATTGCACAGACAAGTTCTGTTTTGACTGGTAGCAAGAATACAAATGAGGAGACATTAATTACACCATTTTGACAAAGGACATTCAGAAAAAAACAGTACAAGCTGTGGATGACACCTTCAATACTTTCTCAGGTCTTTAAGTCTCCAAAAGCAGGTAATGGCACCTCCCTAGCACCCGTGAGGAGAACAGCTATGTTTCCGGGTTTGTTGCAAGCTATTTCAGTCATTTTACTCTCAGCTCCTATTTTAAGAATATACTAAACTGGACTGCTGGGCTTCCTCCACTAAGGACGAAAAATTCTCTTGTGGGGAGAGAAGTGAGGAAGAGCAAGTGTCGTTCGAGGAATCAGACGTGTTTATGGCCATGGCACTGATCTGCTATGCTGCACTCCAAGCACAAGCAGTTCGGAGGAGTGTTCCTGCGCTGCACACTGCACAGGCAGGATGCAGACGAAGCGCTGAGGACAACCCCTCCTGCTGTGCTTAGGAAGCTAAATAAGAGAAAAAAAATCACAGTTTGACCATTCGTTATCTACTGCTTGAAAGTCTCCCTTCAGTATAACTTCAGAGTGGAGAGGAAGCTCTGACAATGTCTGAAATAGGTGATTTCTCTTTGCTTTTCTTTCAAAGAGCCTTTTTTCCTGTGATGTTTTCCCTTCGTTAAAGCAAAAAGGAGTGAGTCAGTGAGAAGGAGCCGCCAGAGACTCCCTCCAACCCTCCTGGCTTTGCGCTCCCCTAAAGCCTGCGTGGGCATCAGCTGTCACACACGCTTCAGCGGGGAAGCACCGAGGAGATGAATCTTCCCAAGAAGCAATTGCAGGGATGAGACACAGATGGGAATTAGACAGTTGCAATATTGACAGAAACTGATAGTCTAACAGCAAAATCAAGTCTGGGCTTTCCCTCAGAAAGCTCTGTAGGAGAAAGATCTGTTCTAGGCTGCCTGAAACTCTGGCAAAAAGAACTGTACAGAATATTTTAGCCCCTGAAATCCTAAAAGTATCTGGGCCCCAGACTTCTCAATCCCACAAAGACCTCTTCTTACACATGACAGAGCGCCAGGAGCAACTGCTGCCACGCACGATCAAACTATTCAAGTTTTGGATGCAAAGCTGGAAAATATTATCTCCAGATACTCTTTTAGCCAACTAGCACTCACTACCAAGTCTTCTGGCTGTTAGCACGGTCCTGAAGACCATGCCTAGTAAAAAACAGCTGTGGCACTGCCTGGCAGCACTGCCACCACATCTCAGCAGGCATCCATGCAGCTTCACTCCCCCGTCCGCAGCAGCCCGTGCTGCATATGGCCAGCCCATGGGCAGAAGCACCCGGCTGACGCTGACCCCAAAATGTGCTCGACTCTGCCCACGGGGACACAGGCATCTCAATGCATCCACTAATCACTTGGCATCTGTCACGCCTCTGACATACCTGGGGTTTTGCTTCCTAGTATGAACGGCCAGCCAGCCAGCCAGACTTCATTTCTGAGCTCATTTCACTCGAACTAGTATCTTCAATTTTACACAAGGCAGTTTCAGGCCCAATCACGGAATTGGATTTGTTTTGGTGGTGCTGATGGATCATCTCCTGCTATCAACGAGGAAAGGGTGCTCATTCTCTCTGACCTCATTACTGCATTTGCTAGGGTTAGATCAAGAGGTCCAACTGCATCAGCTCAAAGGGACTGCAGGGACTAAAAATAACCCAGCTAAAGCACTTGAGTCCTTCCAAGAAGAATGCATCAATGTAGAGCAGTGCAGGGAATAGCTCTTCCACTCCAAATCCCTTACCTGAGCATTTTTAAGCTCTCGCACAGTGATATTTAAAACATTTGTACCATTTATGGTTGGATGGAAATCTGTCAAATATGTAGAATCACAGCTGCTTATAGAATCACAGAATTGTAGGGGTTGGAAGGGACCTCAAGAGATCATCGGGTCCACCCCCCCTGCCAAAGCAGGTTCCCTAGAGCAGGTTGCCCAGGTAGGCGTCCAGACGGGCCTTGAATATCTCCAGAGAAGGAGACTCCTCAACCTCCCTGGGCAGCCTGTTCCAGTGCTCCGTCACCCTTACTATGAAGAAGTTCCTTCGCATGTTGGTGCGGAACTTCCTCTGACCCATTTTATGGCCATTACCCCTTGTCCTTTGGCTACCTGAATTATGGCCAAATCTGTTCCTCCCCAGGTCTCCTCTTAGCTAGATTTTAGGACTGCAGCACTTCCTAACATTTTACACCTTTCTGATCACTCCTACGTCCTGTGCGTACACCTGCTCTGAACTCCAGCATAACTTCAAATCCCTTTTGTGAGAGTTAGCAGTTAGGTAACAGCCCATCAGAGCAGATAAATAGAGCTCTTTTTACTACACCAACTGCATTACATGATATTTATTGACATGACACTTAATGCTCCAGTATAGACAGATTTGATTTCACTGTCATATTCTTCTGCAAGTCTTCAGTGAGATTTGACTTCTCCTACATTGATCATCATCATCAAATTTGTGACCAAGTTTTGTTCACCGTTTGCCCAGACAGACTGAAACAACTCGATCACCGTGACACTCCACTGGTAACCCTTCTTCATTATGAAAAGTGACAACCTGTCCTACTCGTCTTCTCTTTTAACCTGTTACTACGTCAGGCAATGGCCTTTCATTTAATCCAGTGACAGTTTAATTTTCTTCAGAGTAATGAAGATGCAGTGAATGTCTTTTTGAAAAATATCAGAGTACCAGCCAGATCTCGCTTACCTTCTGTCCTGCTAAAGCTTTCGCAGTACTGTAATGAAATTGTGAGGCATGACTTCTCCCTATGAAATGATTACACAGTCTGTGCATGTTTCCAATAATTTTTATTATAGAACTCTTTCTACCAATTTGCCCGGTATATAAACTAGCAATCTGTGGTTTTCTGTCTTCCACTGGAGTCTTGTTTTTTTAAACTGGTATTATCTTGCTGCCTTCCTGTCCTCTGGTACTGAGGCAAAGCAGTACATTTCACTCTGTACTTAATACTCTGGTAATTTCATACCGGAATTCATTTGCAATTCTTGGGTAAATATAATTTATTTCTAGTGGTTTATTACTATTCATTTCGTCAATAGTATACAATTTCTTCTACCAAACTTTGAGATAATTTCTCTACTTAGAAACATCTCAATGCAGGGACTTTTCATAATTGTGAATGGCATCGCAAAACATCCATTAGCTTTCCTGTCAGGGCAAGTAGCTTCTGTGAGCAGTCCTGTAGCATCTTGGCAATCATTTGGCTTTACCAATTTTCTAGCAAGCTTCCTATTCCAGACTTTTGAGGTTTTATGTTTTCAGCAAATCATTCTTCAAAATCTTTTTTTCCTCCTTCTTCTGTTCCTGCAGCCTCGCATACTTAAGAAGTACAGGCTGCCAGGTCTTGTCTTCAAGTTATTAAATGACCTGAGCTGAGATATTTAAAACTGGCTTTAACGTAATTTTCATTCTGTATCTTTAATACATAAGACGTCCTGGTTTTTAATAAAGGCATGACTTGTTTGAGGTAATGCTCTTACAGTGGCTAATCCAAGAGGTGGGAATACTGCTCCCTAATGGCTTCTCTTCTTCAGTAACATCCATCAATATTTGCATACCAGAGAAAAACATGATGTGCTGCCGATACGTGACTGTGCATCCAAATTCCAGAAAAGAAACTCCACTTGGGGAGAGGATCAGAAACATACACAGGATGAATCTCTGGCCCTGCTGAAGGCACAGCTGCCAAGGCACACATCGCAACACCCCGAGGAGGGGAGAGCAGTGGTACCACTGGTGCCTGTCCTTCCAGCATAGGAACAGCTGTCCTGGGTCTGCACCCCTGCACAAACAACTCTCACTCCCAACAAATCTGTTTCCTATCCCCTCTTAACGTACTTTATAACATCTTAATTGCAATATTCTCTAAAAAGATTATGTTTGGCTATATTTTCAGGCCAAATCCATAGCGTGTTGAGCTTTACTAAATACAGGCGCTAACCTAAAATCAGCAGTAACTACTAAATTATATACTCAAAAATGTCAAAATTACTTCACAGAATTACAGGATTGAATAAAAATATATTAACACCTACTATGCCATGAAGCCGGTATTTTCCATTTCTACTGTAACTCATAAAATTAAACTATTATAAGATAGAAGGCAAATCTCATTAAGCCTATTTATTCTCTTCATTTTCAGTTAATTTATTTTCTAATTAAGAAAATAATCTAAACATATTTTAACATATTCTTTCTGTTTCAAGTATAAATACCAAAACCTCTTACTTTTTCTAGTAACAGTCCTTATCTCCAAGATCACGTTGTGTGAAAGGTATCAACTGCTTTCTCAGCCCCACCTTTTTCTCTGATAGAATGTAATAAAAACTCCATGTAGCTCAACTTTGACATATTGGTATAAAAATGTGGCCTTCTTGGCACCTTTACATCAAATACAAGGCCAAATTTTCAGATTTCTGTTTCTCTGTAAACTCAAATTTTCTATATTCAAATAGGATTTTCATCCCATCCCATACTGATACTTGAGGCTCAGTTCAAAGTGTGTGTGTTTTTTTTTAATATCTGTTTTTATTAAGTAATTTTCTAGATTCAGAGAGGTTATCTACCCTACTAATTATTACTTATCCATTTTGCACTAGTTTTGTTGCTGATGTAATAGTTTTATTACAATTTACATAACTATTTGTCCACAGAGCAGAAAAATTCAAAGTCGTTGCTGTCAGAAATTAGATGTGTGCCCCATGTGAAAACTTAATGCTGTTACACTTAATTAAGATAGGTCAGAATAATTAGGAGGTAAAAATAAGCACTGGTGCTGAAGAGTAACACCAAAGTTAATACAGATCTAATCTTACAGAATAATAATATAGAATAAACCTAAAAAATGTTCCTGATCACCATTAGGTTTACATTGTGCCATTAGAAATGAATATTATATGACAAAGGAGATAAAGATCACCTGAAAATATTAAGTTTTCACATCACTGCTATACAACTCTGCTCATTAAAGGTAAGTTAAATTTTTAAAGTAATAAATAGCCTTTCAGATGTAAATATTCTATATTGTGTGTGCTACTATAAGGATGATCATTGTGGAGATAAAGAACTCTCTTTTCTTAGGGTGAGTTTTCCTCATGCTTGAAGGGACTCGTTCCTTTCTGAAAACACCGAGTCAGGAAAAAAAAATCAGTTCAATCCTTACGAAACAGAAGTTGCGTGGAAGTATTGTTCTCTAGGTACCAATTCTTGTTTGACTCCATTAATGAGCCTGGGTTAACAGCACTGCTGCCTCCTGTACGGGGGGGGGGGGGGGGGGGGGGGGGGGGCGGGGCACAGATACCCCTCTGACTTCACCTGTGTTTTTTATTGAAGTGTATTTTTCAAAGCCTCAGCCTCTTTCTTCCGCAACAGTGTGTATTGCTGACCCTGACGGAGATAATCTCCAGCCCTCTGCTAATTACCCTCATGGTCATTGCCAAGCAACATTCCTCTTCTTCAGAGGCTTTGGAACATGAGATCCCTGCAAAGCAAAGAGAGCCACAACAATACTTGAACAAATGATCTTACAGAACAAAAGCAGCCGAGAAGCAGCCTGCCCCACAACTCCTGGTGAGGGCAGTTCAGAAACAGAGGCTGAGAACGACAGAAAGAGGGTGCCCTGCAGCTCAAGAGCGAGCTACTCCAACTGTGTCCACTGAATGCAAACTCCTGCTGAAAGGAAACTTCCTGGAGGCTGTAATTTTAACGGGGATAAACTTTGCAGTGGCAGAATGGGAACTTTCCCATGCTGCATCCATTTAGGGTTGGTCAAAAGCCCGTTGAAAACAGCTGGGACTGCAGCCCTGCACCAACAGTCTTCTCCGGGGGGTTTCGGGGACTTGAGAACAAGATCGGGTCCTTTGAAACCAAATTTATACTTATACACTTAACAAGCTATAAAAAACACAAAGCTGATCTGAGGAGTCTAGTCTTCCTTATCCATTCCCATACCCTTGTTTGCCACCTTGATCTAGAGCACAGAGAACTGTGAGGTGGAGACCTGGCTCGGGTTGGGGTGAGGCCTTGCAGAGGGCTTGGCCTGGTCCCTCAGGGGGAGCCCCCTGGGCAAGCAGCAGTCCCACCCCACCCAACTTCTGGGACAGCATACATGCCATGAGAAACACAGAAGACATAAATCATTTTGTTCTTTTCCACGCAGGCAGCAAATTATGGCCTTTAGAGTGTTGCAGGCAAATATGCCTCTAAAGCAATGTTGGAAAACCTCCAGGTATTTCCCCATGGCAACAGCCCCTGATCCCCCCAAAACCAGTTCCCTCGATGGCAAATACTGAGTTACTTCAACACACAATGTTTTATAACATCTCTCTGCTCCTTTTTTCATTTTAAACTCATTTCCCGTGCTTTCAGTATGCAACTCTAGGTAGTATCTGAACATTGTTACACTTATCTTTTGCTGAAAGGCAGACTGAGGAACGGAGCTTGCTTGTTCGGAGGCTCACCCTGCTCAGGCTTTGCAAGATCTCTGCTACTAAAACACTGCTCTCGGGGAATCCACAACTTTCACAGCTATTAAGGTTGCTGTGTCTCAGTTTTGTCTTCATAACTGAGTGAAACAGCATGGTGCCCTGAAACTTTCAGCTGACAAAGCCATCTCAATATTCATATCTGAACATTCATTTTTTTGCATACACTAAGTGATTATAACGCAATGAGCTTTTTAATTTTTTTTCCCTTTCTATTTCCCTTTCTTTCTATTTCCCTCACTATTTTTTCTGTCATTACTATTACTACTAATGGGAAATTCCAATACCATCCTGTTTTTCTCCAATGTTAATGGTACATGCGGAATGATTTTCACTGAATTGTGCTTGATGAGTTTTGCAGATTTCAGATCTAAATCTTCTTGGGCAGCTTGCTGTTTTTTTTATAATGCAGAGAATTGGAAGCAACAGTACAATGGGATGAAGAAATGATGAATGAGGTGACTCCCAAGCATCTTAACCATTATATATGAATCCCATGGAGGCTTTTTAAGTTTTGTGTACTTCACAGGTATGCTTCATATCTAATTCCTTCCTTTGTCCTCACCATGCCTTTTTTAAAGTCTATTTTGTATTACTGAAAGTCACTGACAAACATTTACATTGCAATTGTTTAAATCTTCCACTGCCTATTTTTATTAGTAATCCACAGTTTAGAAATAGAGAAGAAAAAATTAAGGGAAAAAAAAAATTCTAATTTTCTCTCATGTAGCTTGACAATCACATGCCCAGAGACGAGCTTCACTGCACTACACTTCCATAAAGCTCAGGGTTCCTCAGAAACCCTCTCTTGCCAGACCTCCTTCACAGATCCTAGACAGATCTAGGTACAGGAATTTGGCAGGTTACTGCCTGTAGCAGCCTGGTACCTGAAAACCTCAGCTGCTTTGGCTGACTGTAAGTCCACTCCTGTTTTGGGGCAAAGTAAGAACATTTGTCTAGGCCCTGAGAATCTCTCTGCAGTGAAGTGAAGAAGCAGTTCCAAGCATATATTTATAGCTACGCTATATTTAAAAATATATTACAATATCAGTACGAATATTTAAGAACAAAATTCATTTCAAATGCAACAGCAGATATATTTTATCACTCCTTTGGCATGCCCTTCTATTGCCAAGGTAACAAACTAGCATGTTCAAGAACTCCTTGTATTTCTGAATGTGAAAATAAGCATGCAAAAGAAAACATTTGTAGTGAACTGAGTTTGACAAATTAATTACAATACAATACAGCCCTACAACACAGCCTGTGAGCCAGACCTTTAGCATCTGAACAAGTTCAAAGGACAGGAGAGCATGAAGCAAAGCTACAATTTCTTTCGCTAAACATTTATTCCTGAATCTGCTGCGGTATTTCTTCCAGATCCTTGCATCACTGCCAATTTACATCGTAACCAAGGGTGCTATTTTTCTTCTGCCTTCGTGAGTGTGACACACGAGCTGGCCAAGAGTAAATACTGTTTCTGGTACCAATTAGTACAGCCTGCCATACAGTAGCAATGTCACCATGAATCAACACTTCAGTATTTCTTCTGCCAGCAACCACTCGCTCCCTCAGTCTAGAAGTCAAGGCGTCCAAATGCAGAGTACAAATGCCACTAATGTTCCCAGAGGCAAACAACTGAAACAAAATATTGAATATTCATAAAAAATTCTTAATTCTAGCTAAAATGAACCTCATCAGAAGAGATAAATTATGTAATCTGCATATTTGCCAAAAATAAATCTACAGAAATAAAATTTGACAAGCAATTCATTTTGTTCATTTACACATTTCAGAACTGTTAGGAAAATAATTTGAAGAATAAAAACTATGCAAAAAAGTGATCGTGCACATTACATTTGAAGATTTTCTGAATAAATTATACAGAGGCAATTCATCCAATCCTAGTTTTATTGTGAAATTATGACATACTTTATAAACTGAACAAGAATGAACACAATGGTATTAATACACAGTGCTATCTACCCCTTTAAAGCAAAGAAGAGAGCAGAGGTGGAAGAAAAGAGGTGGAAACTGTCTGACTTGGTGTCCAAGTTTCTCAATATAAATCCGCACCTGTTCTGCTTTTTAGAGGTGCAAAGGTACAACTACCCAGAAGGTTTTATGACTTTCCCATATACATTGCCTCATTTTTACCTGATAGTGCACTTGGTACTAATTGATACTGCTGCAGATGCAGCAAAGCCTGAATGACCAACCCAGCAAGGAGGCTCTCCAGCACTGTCAACCACAAGAGCTTCAGGCCAAGGCACAAGAAGCAAATGCATATGCATGACGCCCTTTGGTGGAAGCCCTCCTGAATCTCTAACACTGTCTCACCACCACAATAAGTACGTTCATATAAAAATAAAAAATACAGAAATGCTTGGCTATTTTTTATTTGAAATTCTTACTTAATGAATTCTTAATGAATGGCTTAGCAACATAAAGATACTCCCACAGTGTAAAAAGGATGTGGGAAATTCTGTTATAATTTAGTAAGAAAAACTCAAAGATGTGATATACTCTTCCTTTGCACAGTGCCAGCACAGACTACTCATTACTTAAGTACGGGGCTTAAGAGCTGAAACATGGCTTAAGTATGACACTAGGTATTAGGCAGCCCTTCCACCATCCTTCTGTACAGGATAATCCCCCAGCTGAAGGTAGCATGTTACTGAGGGTATTTACTTTCTACTACAAGCATGTATTTTTGCACATTGACTAAAATGCTCGTGATTCTAAAGAATATAAAGCCTTTTCTACACTATTGCTATATTCACATTAACTTTACCATGCAACAACATAAACAAGAGCAATTAATGCAGTGTTGAATTCATTTGGTAGGTGTGTTGCATCCACTCCCACCAAAAACCAGCCGTTCATCCTGTTAATGCCGTTGCTTGTATATAAAAATGGACAAACAGGCAGAAGCTAAGAGGATTAAAGGAAAAGCTTCTGTAACGCAGCAAAAGGTTTGCTCTATTTTGTAAACATCCTTCCAATGTAAAGTGCAAGGCAGCAGTCTCGGTGCCAAATCGCTACTCAGTTACTTCACATCATGGACTTACCAATCCCTTAATTGCATCTGCAGGAAGAATTCATTTTGGCTGACTGCATTTCTTCTAATGATAGTTTCACATTCACACTGTTTAGCACAATGAATTGCATCCTAGTAAGATGTAAAAAGTGCCTGGAGTAAGCAGGAGAATGTTTATCCATTAAGCATTCCGACCAAGTGTATTGTATTACAGTTAATCACTCCAATGCTTCCAAAATCGGACAGTTTGTATTTCCAGAGGAGTTTATTCTCCCTAACGCCTCCCTCCTAACGTTGTATGCAGGGTAAGAGAGACTGACAGAAGCCAAGAACAGGGGTTCCCTGATCTGACCACGAAACTGGTTCAAACATGCCAGCTGTAAGTGCAATTTAAAAAATGGCATTAGCTGAGCAAGAAACAGAAGGTTGCAAATGTGTGCATACAGTAGAGCCGAATGAATAGACAAAGCGAAGGAAGGATCACAGGGATAAGCTGGTATTAATGACTAAGGCTAGCTCTGGATGAGACTACAGCAATAATGCCCCAAAGTGGGGATTCAGAATAAATACATTTAAAGTGACTTGATTCAAACCTGGTTTTGGACATTTTTCAACTTCATCATTTGCTACAACATCAGCACAAAATCTGACACTGTTCCCTTGAAATCAATACCAAAATTGACTTTATCAACCCCAAGAGGAAGAGATATGTGTCTATTCTACGATTGTTTCTTACTCTACCCCTTATACTGTGAAAGAAACAAAATGAGCATAGAAACTACAATGAATCTACAATGAGTTTTACTTGCATGAAGTATTTACACAATTTTACTCGTGTTCAAATTTTCTGCATGAATTCTGATTTTATAGATGTTTCCTACCTATCAATTTGTGGTGGATTTGAAACGCTGGAGAGCCAAATGCAAAGCACAGCACCTCGTGCTGTCCATCCTTACAAAATCTTTGTGGAGCTACATGGAACCCAGGCTGCCAGCACCAAAGCTTTCTGTACAGCTCTCCAGTTTTTCCACCGAAGACACAGAGGAAAGGCTCTCATGCTGCTTTACAGGGCTGTTACTGCTGTAACTCTATAAAACAAAGCAGAAGACTTTGCTGGCCCCATTGACACCAGCTCCTTGTGCAGAAGGGTGAACATGAACCTTCTCCACCGGTACCTGATGGGAAAGAGTTCTGACTCCTGCCATGCTCCTGTCACACATTCGCATTTTGCTTTGGTTTGGTCTTGTAAAGCATTTTGGTATTCATTTGTTGTTGCTGTTGTTGTTGTTTTTCCCCCTGCAGGAACACATTGCTTTACTGTTCTGGGCTTGGCCACGCACCTCCCTGTGCATGTCTGCATGGACCCAGCACACACAGAGACAGGTGGGCAGAGCAGCAGGTGGGGCACCACGTCCGTACCCATCCACCGCTGGACATGAAGACAGACACGGGCATGATGTGAGCCCACAGCTGCCCCTGCCACCCGCAAGCAGCGAAGGCAGCCATGGAAGTAGATGTACAGCCAAAAAACTCCTGGGTCTTTGTAGCTGACTTAACTGCTCCGAGCTTCCCGATTTCCAGGCTCAACTTCCTGACTTGCTTCAGACAGAAATAACCAAAGCTCAGGACAAGTATTTCATGCTAGTGAGGGGAAGTAAAATACACGGTGTAGCCTTCTGTCTAGATTTGCCCAAGTGGAGGAGGATAAAGCTCTGCTTATCATTCGCAGAAATGAAGAACTGTAAAAGCTTTGGCAGAGCCTCTCCCCATTATGCCAGCGCGGGGAATGAAGCAGAGACGTTCACCGGAGGGTAGGCCAGTTATTGCACATACAGCTGGTACTGCTGGTACTCACAGTAACTGCATTCTGGTTGCAAACAGCTGCACATTTCTCTTTAAAGTAAAGCAGACAGCGTTTAGTGGAAGCTGGACACATGCCAGACAACAAATTAAAATGGATATAATCTGTGTATGACAGGCTATAAACCCAGTACAGTAAGCCTTGCAATAACCTTAGCAGGATTTTAAGTTACCCCAACCTATGACAATGAATAAAGAGAAAATAAACAAAGATCTAAAAAATTATGACACTGAAATATTTTTACGTTAACTGGTTTTTATCGTCTAAAAAAAAAAAGAAAAAAAAGCAAAGATGTGATTGTTGCCTAAACTATCATCTGAGGATGAACCAGAGGAATTCAGCAAACTAACCTTACAAAACTTTGCTAACGTACATTTAAACAGATAACCTACATTTAAACTGGTAACATATAACCTCAGCAATTTTTAAGAATCTCCAAGTAAAAAAAATGTGTGTCCTTGTTCATGCTTTTAGGAGCACATCTTTTACAATGCTCTCTTACAGTTACAGTTTTAAGAATACCTATCAATGCTGAAAGGCTCCTTTTTTTTTTTGATCAAAATATACTTGATTTAACTTTTGTAGATCAAATATAAGCAAAAATAGAAAACGATGTAAAACAATCTTTGCAAGTCCTTTGATATTAGGAACAAAAGTCAGTACTAGCTCAAGAAAACCAAAGGCAATGAATTTAGCATTCAGTGGCAGATTGCACATGACAGAGACAACCGGTACAAAGCGTATGCAACTCCTGGATGCTTTTTACCCCCTAAAAATACAATTGTGAATAAAGCCACTGTTTTGGAAGACAGAGTTAGAGACAAGGTAGTGTGGGAAAATAAAGATGTGGTTGGACATTGAAATAGTCTGCCAAGCTGGTAAAACTTTTATCTTGAAATCTTGAATTTTAACCTTACTGTTATTGATTAAACACTCTGAAATTCTAAGACAACAAAAGAGCACCACTTGCTTGCAAACAAAGTATTTGACAATGTAGCATAACATGATTATTTTAAAAAAGGCTTTTCTGTTGTACTAACAAACTGAATAACCACAGCTACAGTTCTGTCTATAAATCAGCTTGAGTTTTAGCTTTCTGTTCTTTGCAGTTAAATAAGAACAGAAGCCACAGTGTTTAAAAGGATGCTATCAACCACTTTAGTCTCGAAGGGAAGAAATGTTTTCACAAATTATTTGACAGGCAAATGATAGAAGGGTTTGCCAAAAGTAAAAATTCATCCAAGCGTACATATTGCTCAAGACCAACAGGATCAGCCGTACACAGGTTGTGCAGGTCACAATGTTATATCACACAGTTTGGAGAGAAGGACTCTGAAAATTTAAGATAGGTTCCCTCCAGTTTTTTAAAAAATAAAACACAAAATATTGCCTCTTCGGAATTCAAAAATCTCCAGAAGCATGAACACCTCCATTGCAAAAGGCACCATAAACTCAAGAAGCTACAATAAAAAAAGCAGAGTGCAGAAAATATTGGAGAAGAGAGAGGCAGTCAAGTTTTAAATTGCAACTGCAACACTGGGGAGTGTAGGGCATTTATCATTTTACTTAACTTTCCAAATAACATTTTAATCTAAATGGCTGAATGGTTTTGCTGCCACAGGGAACATCAACAACATGAGGTTGTTGCAGAACATGATGCAGAGAACTGGTGGTTTTATAACAACAGCAGTTACTGAAACCTGGGTGCCGGTACTTTGAATTGAAACCAACTTGAACATGTCATGCACGTTTATGCCTATTTCTCATGAAAGGTACAAGATGTTCCTTCAACTCGAGTTTTAAAAAATATTTTATTTGATTGAGCAGACCTTCTAGAAGTACTATTAAAGTAATCTTACTTTACCCACGTTTATGTTGAAAGCCCACCTATCTTACCAGAAGGGCAGCTGTCCTAATCTGCATCAAATTCAAGCTTTCAAATGGTGAAGATACGCTATCTTCCATGCCCGAAACTTAAGTTTATTTATTATAGATGTCATAACTCGATAAAGAAGGCACAATAAAAATGCAAACTGTAATTCTTATGTCTTTATGCTGTTAGGGCAAGCTAAGAAGCAGGAGACTTATGGAAAAGCCATCTTGCCTCTGTTTAGGAAAGAACTTTTATTTTATTAACCCAGAAGATTTCTGTGAGCTTTTTCAAGGACAGATGCTTGAAAAATACATGCACAAAATGGGTTTTATCATGTGCACACAACCCGAATTTTAGATACAAGAGTGGTTCTTCAAACTCAAGCTTTGTAATTGTTCTACCCAAGTCTTATGACTTATACCAACTTCTGCCAAAACAGATCAGGACAAAAACCCTTCCACTGAGCAGCATTAATAATTTAAAAACTGCCACTTTGCCTTTCAAAAATCAAAGGCCTGATTAACTAGGGACTTTTGCAGGGAACCAGGAGGAGACTACTGCTACCTGATAAGCACCTCTACCAAAGCAGCACTGCTCTTGCCTAACAGGCCACCTGCAATCCAAGGATGGAGACAGCGCCCCTCCACTATGGCTGAAACCCCTCAGGAGGCTCATCAAGCCTTCATGGTCGTGAGACACAAAGCCACGTGCCTACTCCTGGGGACAAAGCAGGCTAAATCTTGCCCTCTGGAATTAAAGCAGCACATCCAGGACAGTCGCAGCGTACCATCCATCCTAAGTGCTAGAAACAGCCTGAGACTGGAACAAGTTTTCCCAAGTGATGGTTATGAAAAACTGTGTGATGCTAAGTAGTAAAAGCAAGCAAGTATTTTACTACTTTCTAACCTATTACTGACAAGGTGAAATAAAATACACACCAAACTGTTTGTGTTACCTTCAGTTGAACCAACAAAGCAGAAAGAGGAAGAAACCTCACAGCTGGCAACAAAGCAAGAGGAGGCACCACTCTCCACGGGCTCGCTCACTCCTGTCTGCTTTCAATAAGGTCTTAAATTACATTTTTAAAGAAGAAAATTTAATCCACTCCGGAGCAAAATGCTTTCTTGTAATGGCCCCCTAAGCAATCAAAACCCTGTAGCACGACTTTGCATTTTGAACTTCTTTTTTTTGCCTGCAGTTTGGGTCTCCGGGTGGGATGCAGTGCCCCAGCAGTTTTGTGATGTGCCTTTTGTGAAATGCTCCGCATGGCATCCAAACTCCTCCTGACAGTGCCGCAAATGACAGAGAGGAAAGATCCAGTTCATCTACCCAACGAGCACCTGGGCACCGGCTAACAGCAAGGTTGAAGGTATGCGTGCAGCTTGTGCATGACTGCACAGTATCAGAGAAAAGAAAAAATTACTTTTGCAGCTGGGATTTTTCACCAGAGGGGCTGCAGCGGCACAATTTTCTGCATGAAGCACATGATCTGAAAACCAAAATCACAACTTCAAAAGAGGCACAGCAGTGGGTTTTTTTTCGATGAGATTTAGAAGTACATCTAAGAGAAATGGAACAGGAGATAAAAAGTATATTTCTGACTAACTTCAGTCTGGCGGATTGAAAACCTGAGAACAGAATGAGGCTGGAAGATACAAAAATGTCTTGATGCAAAGCTACACGGTTATCAACGGCACTCTGTATTCTAGATCCAAACGGTATTGTTTAAACAAAAACAAGCAGTTTAGAAAAGTAATATCTAAATGTAATTTCCAAAATACTTATTTTATTTTTATGCACGGCCCAGGGACTCCTCTCCTGCTCGGCTGGGGACCCGCAGCACCCCGGGGTGCTGCCGGCTGTGAGCAGGGCAATGAAAGCGATGGTCCCCCGACGCTCATCTCAGCAGTGCCTGCAGGACGGGAGGGAAGGCTTCATCTCCTTCATGTCTGAGGAGCAACTGCAACATTTCCGGGCGCCTTTACCCACTGAGCAAACTAATTCATTATATTTAGTCAAATCAGTGGCAAAAGGCAAATACTGCTCTCTGAGGAGCTCTGTTAACCTAAAACATTCTCTCATTTCATGACTGTCAAAGTTTTACGCTGTGAAATAAAAATATTTAAATAGCAATGTGAGGCATGTAATAGAATACCAGTAATCCATCACATTTGCCATATCTGAAATACCTTTTTGAACAGCCAAGTGAATGAATGACACTGTCCTGACAGCTAGGTTTCAAGCGGAAGATGGGCGTAAGGGCTTGTCCTGCCTAACTATCACCTGGCTGTTTGATCTGTGAAGACAAGTTCCAGCGCTAGAGCAGCTACACGTTATATCTTAATCACATTCCTCTGCAATGAAATGATCAGTATCAAGTTCTGACCTGAACGTTACATAAATTACTTTATTTTCCTAGAGGATGAGATGAATGCAGATGAAGAATTGATCATATCCTTACTGGTCCTCTATCTGTAACTGAACTGAACTGGGCAAAACTATGTTTCATTATATGTTCATATCACGGATGAGACCAAACTGATATCGATTTCTTTTTCTCTACAATAAAGCCAGAAGAACTCAATTTAGAATGAGATATTAAAAACAAAACAAAACAAGCAAAACAAAAAAACTGCCCAATAACCTGCCAGTAGAGTAATATTTCAAAATAGATATTTATAACTGTCCAAATATCAAATTATATACTATTACAATAATGCTACATGAACGTATTTATTGTTTTCTCTAGCCATCCATTAAAAAGACCTTATTAAAAACATTTTCCCAAAACACACTTTTTTCTCTAACTTATGATAGCACTTTGTACATCTAAAAAGCCATCGTCTCTCTCATGAGACATTCAGCAATTTTTTAAAAATCTGTATTGCATTTACATCACATAAACATACTTCTAATATTCAAAACACAGCAAATTCATTATATAATATCATATTGCTCCTTGAAACTATTTGTAGGACTTAACAGGTAAGGGTGTATGTAGAAACATCTTCATATAGGGTGAAAATGGCTGTCAGAAAGGATGCAGCCTAATAGAAAAGTTTTAAATACTACTGTTAACACTGCAATATTCAAAATTATTTTAAGTGCCCAAAATTCACATTTTAAACAGACATATTTTAAGCCAAATTTGGGAAAGAGGTGAAAAGAGGAAGCTGAGAACAGACCAAACCTTGTATTTTTACCCTTTGTCTCAATATTGCCAGTAAACTCAAAAAGTAGATGCTCACCAGTTCTACAAAACATCTGCAATAAAATGATACAGGTATAAAAACAACTCATGACAGAGCATGTCTTTGAGTTTTGTGTATTTGACAGTGTGTACCACCATTAAATTCTTATTAATAAAGAGGCCTTCATATAAACTATGTTAGGATAATTATAGCATAATAATAGCTATCACAATACCAATTATTATACATAATATATTATTAATGTAATCAATGTATTATTATATAATAATTGTATAATCTAATTAATTTAATGCATATTATTAATGTATATTCTCATTATATTATTAGTAAGCAGATATTGTGAAAGATATCCAAGTTATATAATTATTTCCCATTTAGCTGAGGGCTAAACTCTGGGAAAATACATATATATATGTACATGCATTCGTTAATTTTCTTTTATTTCAAAAAATGTGGCCCCATCATATTTCATTTTATTACTACTTCCTCACTTCCATCCAGTAACAGAGGAGACAAAGTATTTCACCAGTCAACCTAACAAATAGTAAGCGCCATTGGCATGTATTCTTGATCCTATAAGGCCTTGTGAGTCTGAAAGTTGTGCAGTGAATGGAAGCAGAACTGAAGGAAGAAAACATATGAGTTCTGTCATTTAGGGCAAATTTAAGTATGTAACTTTTTGTGATTTCAGCCCCTCTCCCTCCAGTCCTTGTGGTGAAGACATGCGTCTGGAGTCTTCCCCTGCCGCTACGTTTTAGGTGCTGTTTTGTATCAGCTGATAAACTCCAAATATCTTTCCCTTCCAGAAAGAAGCATGCAACGATCCCACAGAGGACCACGACAGGGTCAGTAACCCACGGGCTGCGAAGAACGTGACCCAGGCAGGCAGGCTGGCAGACCTGGGTACGAAGACAAACCACTTTTTTTCTGTACGATAGCCACTTACTAGTTCTAGTGTGAGATTAAAAGAAAGTAAATGACATGCGATGGTGTGTTTTCCCCAAAACGAGAAATCCACTGGTACTTCCTGATAAGAACATGACTTCTTAAATAAGCCTGCGATGTGGCTGCTGGTCAGACACAGTCTAGTGGAATAAGGAATTACATCCTTAGCTTTGTAAACTGAAGGCTCATCTTTAGCATTTTAAACATCAGTGTTTTAAAATATTCCTTTCTTTAGTGAAATTATTTTCAGAAAAATTATATATATATATTTCAAGTTTGCTTGCAGTTGGGATATCAATAGCCTGGCAATCTCCTTTCCCTCGCAAGCCCATGACTGCAAGTACTAAAATAGGCAAAAGGAGATCAGAAAGCCCTAGAAAGATATTTACATGAGAATATAGTTGAAAAACATGAAATATTTTTGAATACGAAAACAAAATATTACGAAAAGTGCCATGCACTCCTGCTACAAAGTTACTGTGAAAACTATGGCTGTCTGAAATGTTCTTCCAACAGAAGAAAAACAGGCTGCAGAGACAAGGGATTTTGGAAGCTACCAAGGCACACTGAGATACTCGAAGGTACCTGTTTGCTATGTTCTGAGGTAACTGAACTGCTGCTTAAACTATACACAAACATGCACAAAAATAAACTAAATCACCTAATACCGTATTTTGTTCTACAGACCTTTTGTAGAACAGTCTTGTTCTACAAAAAGATTGTGCAACATGAACACTTCTTTGCCTTTTTCTCCAAATTCCTCCAAAGAAATGCAGAAAGTTTGAAAACGCAGGGTGTAGGTAAGGTGTCCAGAAGCAGGGAACATTAAAACCACACGGTTAAAGAATTAATTAGCACAAACAGCCAAAATACTAACTTAAATTACAAGCAAATTGTTGGTTGTGCATATTTAAGTCAGAAAATACATGTGCTGAGCTCAAACTGACTGGTCAAAATCATGAATCAAATAGCTCCAGCCTTAGCTGAAGTGGTCAAGAGTGATTTCCAGAGGGTCTCATCAGAGCCTTGATCTGTACGGAAACGGACAGATAAGCAGAAATGGATGAAAAAAGACTAGAAACAGATATGTGACTGAACCACTGCTATTTCAGAGCTACTAGCAATGGCCCTTGGGGCTCTCAGTAGCTAGACGTAATACAGAAAGGAGTCCCAGTATAATATTGAGAGTGTAAGGAGGGATTCAAACCACCCCCACCCCCACCCAAACTACTCTCATACCACTGGACTAATACAAGCACATTGAAACAAGCTTCACCCCCTGTAAATCCATTAACGTCATGGCAAGTTTAAAGGCACTCAGAGCTGCCTTCCAAACAAGTCACAGAGACATTTCCAATTCATTTCAACAATCAATATCAGGCCATTCATTATCCAGTGGTTTGCAAATGCCTACCGCTCCGCATTAAAGATCGTTCCTATGGAGGAATCACAGGCATATGCTGAATTGGAACAGTCTGAGGCTCTTCCAGTGGTTCTTCACCTGTTAAGGCATCTAAGCTACCCCGGAGGTAATGCATACCTGTTTATTTCGTTTTAGGGAACATCGCCCTTCAAGTATGATCAGGCTTCTCAGTGAGACAGTAAGTCTAGTCCTGCCTGCAAACTTCATGTTTCTCAATTACTAGTACATAAAATGCAAAGATGAGGTTAAAGGCATCTAATGTCAGGTGAAAGCAAAATTGTTTGTATACAAACAGGAATAGCATAGAGATTTTGACTAATTCCTTTTCACCCTGTCCTGCTTCCTGACCCAAACACACAAAGGGACCAGGATGGATGACATATGCCACCTATCAACAATTTTTAATTCAAAATTATTTTCTGTATTTTTATACCAAAGAACAACAAAATAAGGCTACGCCGCTGCTCTTTTTCTTTGTAAGTAAATAAGGGGAAAAAGTTACTCTTTTGTAAAGAAGCATGTGGTTTCCCCCTTTAGTGTCCAACACAAGAACATTTTCTTGTCTTTCCTATTTTTCTTTCTTATTTTTTAACATTAAACATTTAGGAAGCAAAAGATACACATTTTCTGCACTTTAACACAGATGTTTTCCATTTTCTTTGGTTAGCCAGATAATCCCTTAATTAAATATCTACATAGAGAACCCTGAGAACCGAATTTTGTGTTTTAAATCACATATTCCTCTACTTTGTTATTTTGCATTTACTCACCCTGCTATGTAGGTATGTTGCATATAAAAACCTGTATGGCAAATATGAATAGTACCAATTATCAAAAACAAATACAAAATTGTTTTACAAGATCATCATTTAAGTCACTGTACTTGTATAATTTATTATATCTGTATTTCTATATTAAAGGTGAAACAAACTTAATTTGTCAGCTAATTGGACAATAGTACTTTTACAGTGACAAGTCGAAACTAATTCCCAAATGTTGCTCAGACAGCAAAAGCATAAATGCTGACCAGCGAACAGCCCTCATATTGAGCCTTTTACTCCCACTGTTTACTGAAGACATTTTAGAAAACACGCAAAAAAAAAACCACAACAGTGACTGTTATCCCTTAGTTAAAATGCATCATGTATCTGTATAGCAAACTGAATACTGAGATGAACTCTACTAATGAAAGCATTCTTCAAGATATATTTCCAACATCATAGCACTGCATTTTTTCTCTGTCTTTTAAGAGAGACATTTTTCAAAAAATAATTACACATTTATACATTACATAAAAATGACTTCAACGTTTCCTGTTAAGGATAGGAGATTTATTTAGCATTCATATGGGAAAAGTATTTAGAAGTCTGGTTATCCATCCCTCAACATACTTCTCTAGAGTAAAACATTGGATCAAACCCACAAACACATTTTTACTGAAGTAGAGAGGACTGCAAGATTAGGTTAAAGCTGCAGTACCTGTATCCTTTTCCAGGGCATCCAACACGAGGTAATCCTATTATTTCCTAATACACTGACTAATTTATTTGGCATGTTAAAAATACCAGCAGTTCACCTTTGCTCACCAGTGAGGACCCTACAATAAACTGCCAGTGTTTCATGGCATCTACCAATTCTTGACTGTGATTTTATGTTCAGCAGTTAGCTCTCATATTAAAATCCACAAGGTAGCATAGTTATTAAGTGAAAGAAGGAAAACCACACTGAACATGCTAAATTTAGAAAGACAACCTTCCCCCTCCAGAAACGAAGTTTTGTAATAAAATGCCTAACAAACACGTATAAATATAATATAGATTATATTAATCTATAATAAAATTATTTCAGTATTGATGTTGATTTATATTTTTGTTTTTATTTTACATATTAACATATTATCTACAAATATGTAACATTTGTATATTGATGTTTTCCTAGTAGAATATTAAATGCCTATATTAATATATTTTTTAAAAAGCACGACATATATAAAATACAACTTTCACAGCGAAGGAAAATTTGGATAAAACACAAGTAAGTCAGTAATGTATCTAAAATAAAGGGTGTTGTATTTCTCCTCAGTGGATTTTCTGTGGTTTGGTTGTTTTTACTTGAAAAGCGATCGCTTGAAGAGTCTCCCAGAATCTCCATGGAGAATCCAGGACAGACCACCCCAACCAGCATGCCAAACGAACACACAGCAGTCCCAGCCTAGTGGACCCTCAAATCTGCTACAAATCATTCCTGGAAAGAGAATATCATGGAAATTTTAAATTGATGCTAAAATTGGTGTTGGCTGACTCAAGTCGGTCTGTAGGCGGTGCAAATTCTGCAGCACAGAGAACTCATGGCAGCTGGCAGGCCAAGAGCAGCGCTGGAGGCCCCTTGGCTGGGGCCGCAAGCCTGGATGTGGGAAATTCCTAGCAGAAGGCAGGAAAGATATGTCTCCATGAGGATGCTCAGACGTGGGAGCGGGTTGCTCAAAAAGGCTGGGGAGTCCCCTGGTCTTTGGGGAGACTCAAGGCTTGCCTGGGCACAGCCCTGAGCCAGCTTCATCTGCTCTGCGCCAGGGGGAGGAGAGGTCCCCAGGCCCTTCTTTACAAGTCCAACCAGTCCATGCTTCTGCAGATGAACACAGCAAAATTCGGTGTTTACACATCAGGTAATTACATTTAGCAACGCACCGGCAGTCAAGATTGAGATAAATCCTCAAATAAAAGCTTTAAAACCTCTTCTGAAGCGTTTCCTAAGAGTGAAGTACCACATGTTGCGACTGGCCATTACCTGCCACAAGGCCTCTCCATGGCCCTGCCTCCTTCCTCTGAAACCTGGCTGACGGAGTCAGCCCCAGGGTTCGACCATCCGCTCCGCTTCCTCACACCACACCTGTGCCTTTTGGCCCACTCAGTGACGGTGACTTCTCTCCAGCGGTGCTATTTTTGAGTGCCCAGTGCCAGTCTTCCCTCTTAGAGATGTGCCAGCCATCAGACGGATTTAGATACACAGCTCCCCGACTTGTGAGGGAAACCAGGCAGCCAGGCTGTAAATATCATATTGGTGCAACTGGAAAAACAATTTTGTGCCTTGGACGCAGGAAGCCCTTTTGTGAAGAGAAAGGGTGAGTGTTTGTGACGGGCTACAGTGAGGGGAAGCACGGAAATATCTGCACAGCGCGACACAGTTCTCTCTGGCACTTTCTCATGGAAGTAAATGTTATTATTACTTCTCATTTCAGAAACCTCATACTTCGGGTGATTTATTTTCTCTTCCCACTGCCTGTGTCAATTACCATGCATAGTTCTCGCACTGTATTCAACGATCAAAGAGTATGTCCTAAAGCCCCTACAAACGCCCACCTATCAACAACATTTCATTCTGGGATGAGTGGAACTCATCAATTAGTTAAGGAATTTCATATTTCACCCACATTTTTTCCACCTGTGAGCTCTGTCAGACAATCCTTTATTGTGATACTATGGTTTTAATTTCATATAAATAATAATGATGTATTTGTAATCACAGAAACGTACTCTATTAGCTATTTTAAAATGGCAGCCTGTAGGGGATACGTAGTCCATGGAACTCAAGAGTCAAGAACAACTCAATCGCATGCAACCCTGTATAAGAAAAGATTATTTATTTCTAAAACACCTGAAGTCTGCATAAAAATTCAGCTCCCCAGCTTTAACTTCAAGGAGACAGAAATAGAACTGCCTACAAAAATCTTCAATTTTTCTACAAGCCTTGCTGGAGAGCGTGAATTTTGCTTTTGTATTGTTCTTTTTGCTAGGAAGCCTACGAAGAAAGCAGTATTTGGACTGCTTTTTAATTGCTGCATAGATATTGCTGGGAGGAAAATCTACTAATTTTAGAGATTAGTATAATTATTTAACTAAAACTGGCAACGAAAAAAGGGGAAAAAAAGTCTTGCATTTAAAAAAAATACAGAAGACTGATTACATCAGTGCTTGAAAAATTTATATTTGTATCCTGTGGGATACTGTGATCTACTCAGACAATAAATAATAAACAGACCCTCCCGTAGGTCCAGTATGTGGTCAGTGAAGGGCTGATATATCAGGAAAGGCTTAACCTAGTCTCCCTCGCCTGTTGAGTACCTAAGTGGCTTAGCAATTTGGTTCACTCTTCAAGTTCAGTATTAAATACTGTGTCTCCATGCAGTTCTCATTGCAAGTCCCTATGCACAGGAATCTAAAGATTGCTAATGATCTGTAATCCAAAAACAGAAATAAGAAAGAAGTGGCTAATCTCTGTGAGGCACTCTCCTAAAGATTAACAGATGACTAGAGTGCAAGAATATTAAAGACCAAAAGCTGAATGGAAGTAAGTGACTAAAGGTATTGTTTGCTTTGCCTTCCTTTCTTAAACACATGTAATTAATTAGCATTATTAATTAATTGGCACTATTTCTTCATGGCAAGTTCAACTAAGAAGTTACTCAGATTATAGTTCAACTTTTGGAAATAAATGGAAAGGAGTCTCCTTCATTTGTTCACGGTCTGATTTATATTGAAAGGTATTTCATGCATCCTATCAGGGACAAAAATTCAGGACACTATTATTCTTAATCATACAGTGCAGATATTCTCTCACTCCTCTCTTCCCTGTTTGGGAAAACAGCAATATTTCAGGTTGTGCATGTGTTTTTTCTTATCTTTCTGCAGTCTCCTAAGGTGCATTTTACATTATCACTGCTTGCATAAACACTGTGCTTTCTGAAACGCCATTACTGCCGACAACTACCATCACAGTTTGACGTCAGAAACACTGGGGGGTCAAGTGCTTCACATAAAATTTTAATCTGTTTCCAAAAACATTTCTTTTGCATCACCATTGATGCAATTTCTACAAGAAGCAGAGGAGAAAAACATGAGCTTCAGACTGTTCCACTGGATTATTCAGAAAACTGTTCAGTAGCAAACCAAGATGTTAGCAATACCCTATCTCGACTGAACAAGGTAGTCACACTGGGTAGTGGGATAAACAGAGACATAGAAAGGAAAGTTAAAATTATAAAATAAAAATTGGACATGGAATCGAGAGACAACAAAACACTGAATGTCATCTTCTAAAACAGACTGAGAATTGTTTCTTGAATCTCTTATTGGTAACGTAAAGATTGTTCCTAGAAGATACCCGCCTCTTGCAGACAGGCCTCTCTGCTTAGCATGTTGAGAAACAAGCTAAGGCATCCTTTCAAACAGCTGCATTTAATTCAGCAGGAAAACTCCTCTGCATTGCACATACTGGTTAAATGCTCATACACCTTCAGGCGCACCTCCCCTGAGCCCCTCATAGCACCAAAGCTTTTTCACCTGCTGGCTCTCAGAGCAAAACCTCCCCTTGTGTTGCACCCGCTCCTTCCGAAACTAGCAGAGAGAGCACAAAGGCTTTGGCTCTTAAAAGAACCGTGTCCTCATACAGAAGCCATCAGTTCTCCCGTTTATAGCGTTCCTAGATATTTTTGCTAAGCTATAAAAAGTACCTCTTTCAAATACATTGTGCAAAGAAGGAAGTCAAAGTTTATTGTCTGCCTAAAGTTAATTTCAGAAGAATAAAATTTATCTCTTTCATTATGGAAAAAAGTATCTACCGTCCTATGCAGACACTAAGAAAGGTAAATCACTGAGGTCACACTTCTTCATAGCTGCTTGTTCAGATCTTCTGAGCACTCGTCCAGGCGCTAACCCAAAGCCTGGTGGTACTTCTGGGACTGTAATTAGGATTCTGTTCCCTCAGTGGAAGCTCCAGATTTTACTCAAAATCCTTTATACTTATAATGGTGTTTTCTTATTGCCAAAGTAGTAACAGAAGAGCAAGAGCAGATTTGCAAGACAATATGAGCTTCTCACCACGTCGCAGGTCGGACCAGTCCCAGCACCAGTCCCAGCACCAGTCCCAGCAGTGCCTTTTAGCCCGGCGGTGACAGTGCTGACCATGAGTGTTTTACATTCGGAAGAGCAACCAGGACAACCCACCTCTAACAAAAGGACCTGAGAGCAGCAGATCAGTCTACCTCAGTTTTTAAAAATTCCTGCCTCCTGTAAAATCTGGATGTACTCATGGCTACCTGACGTGGAACTAGTGAAGGTTTGCTTGTTGAAGCAGAGGCTGAAGCCGCAGCCCGTCCGGTGCTGTGCTCCTGCACAACCACACTGCTGGAGGCAAGGCTGGGAGACAGAAGGCAGAGAGGGGAAGAGATCTGGGAAGGCCCCCTCTGGTCTAAACAAAAGGCTGCTGGGAAAGGATTTAGATGCGCTCAGCGATGGGACAGAGGACCTTTGAGTTGAGAACAAAATCAGTTCATTGCCGCTCCACAATGAGATAAATGAACTCTCCTTCTTGAAGACAACTCTCTCAACAGAGCTTTTTGGCATCCTTTTCCGTCTGTACCCTTTTCTGGCCCAGACGCATGGAGCCCATTCCCCTCTCTCTACCCCTCAGCTCTCCAAAAACACTGCAAACAGGCTGATGACCAGAGGTGCCACCAGGGACTGCCATGATCCCAGTACAGCCGGTACTCCCAAAGGGACCAGATTACAGGCTGTATCTATGTTGGTAAATAACAACTAATGCTAACAATTTAAAAGCACAGCATGCCAGAGCTTGTGCCTAAGTGCAAGCCCTGCTTAGTCTCACAGGACAGGTACAGCTTTGCAGAGAAATGATGTCTGCAGACATCAAATAGGCCACTGCCATTTAAAGGAAACAAAGAGATACCAAAATCTACTCAAGTCTTCTTTTAATAAAAAGGGATGGGTCGGACAAGAAGTCAAACCAAATGCAATTAACCTTCAGAAAGGCTAGCACGGTAAGATAAAACAAAAGCTGATCATATGCAGAAGGAAGATGTGCCATAAAACCTAACCTTGAATCAAATATTGCCAATAAACTAAAGCTGACTTCCAGCACATTATTATATACTTCTGTGTCTCTAAAGGCCTTTTCGCCCTCCACAATAGTCCACTGTAATTGTCACATGGTAATCAGATCTGTTGAGTATGCAGGAACTTGCTCCCTTTCAAAATGTTATGCTGCTTACAAAGGATTTTATTCATTAAAGAGATTAATAGCTGTTCTTTGAACTCCCTCTCCTTCACCCAAGTCTGTGCTGACTGCCAGGCCACTGCTGACTGAAAGAGTTGAGAAGGGCTTCAGGAACTCACCTGGGAGGACAAAAGAGAACTTACATGAAAAATCTTACTGGGTATCAAAACTGAAAAGAAATTCCCAAGCAAATATGATGTCTTTATTAAAAGAGACAAGCCATAAAAAACACATTTTCAGTAATACAAGACAAATATGATGGTGATTCCTTGTTCTCCATTTCCTGCACTTTAGAATCAGATGATTCAGTCTATGGTTAGGAAAGCTCTTAGATAACCATGAGAAACGCATCACAGAAGTCTCTGCCACAGAGAGGTAAGCAAGGACCTTGTTGTGCTACAAGAGTTTATCCCAACCACAAGAAATCCACAAGAAAACAAGCAAGGGCATACTTATGCAGTGTTAATACTTAATCATTGCCTTGCTTTTTGGGAGGGGTTGTTAACGTAGGCTCCCTGCACAGATGTGAGGTGGTTATTGTTAAAAAGAACACAGAAATTCTTTGTTCTTTTTCTGTTTATAAATGTTTTCTTCACCAAACTTTTAAAATTACATTTTAAAATCACATCTGAAACCTACTGGGGGAAGCAAATATAATAAATTTGCATTTATTCAAACATATAATTTTATATGCATTCTGATGTCCACATCAGTATGAAAGAGAGTCTGGAAGAGAATTTAAAGGCTGTGGATAACAAATGCTCACTGCAAGCTGAGTTAAGTACCTACATTCTTTTAAATCTAAATAGTTAACTTTACGTAATTAAAGAAAATGGCAATGCTTGGAATTGCCATAATGCTCTTAAAATACTAAATTCATTTATTCTAAATTCAATCCCAAATAGATAATCTCTAGCATTAGAAGAAGCTTGAGAAATGTTATCCTAAGGCTGTATTTTCCCAAAAATGCTTTAACATCTGAAAATGGCAACACACTGCAGGATAATTTTCATTCCCCTTCCTGTAGCTGTAGTATTGTTACCCTGATTTTGGTTCAAGAAGTGACATTTAGGGAAGCCCAGGACTCTTGTTTTAAGAGAAGCAAGTCCGACCAAAAAAGTAACAATGCCAAAAAAATAAAAATACAAAAGGATTACGGTGAACTAGTGGCTTCCAACTTAATTTCTATCTTGGCATGCCACCTGGGTGTTTATTCAATTAAACCTCCTGATAGTTCCCATTAAAAGACTGAACACCTCTGATACACGGCAAACTTTGGTCAGAAACGAAGACGATGAGACAGCCGTCGTGTACGTCCCACTGGCAGAACTTCCCTGGCTGGCCTCAGCAGAACCCCACCACACTTGGCTCAGTACTTGCCACAGGAGCTACCATCTAAATGATGAATTCATCTAAACTGAATACAGTCATAATTAAGCACGGACAGAAATAAAACATCTAGCTGATTTGCAACTAAACAGCACACGACAAAATAAAAGCAGCTATCTCAGCACCAACAAATATGTAAATGAATGCTGAAGCACAACTGCAAGCCTAACGTCGTGAAACTTGGGTTAGAGGAAATCACTGCTTCTCTGATAGCTATGCCAGACCCATTTGCACCGAGTTTGTGCCATAACAAGCAGAAAGTCGTTAATAATGGCAACAAGAAGTCAATGCAATTAATAGGGACTTCTAGGATGTTTGCCCAGATGCAAAGATCCTTCCTGCTCGAGCAGTCTGAGGTGCCATGGTGCTACGTCAAGCTGACAAGCGGCTCTTCTACGATTGTTTGAACATCTGGAAGGCAAGAAGAGCCTGCATGCTCTCATTTCCTCTTCTTAAGGGACAATAGCTAGCTCTGCACATAAGAATTAACACTAAAAGTCCGGAAGTAAACAGCACTCAAGGTATTTTAAATGGAGAAATCACATTGCAATCAAATCCAAAACAATAGCTAGTTACGGCTTTCAGAATAACAAGAGCAATGTGCAACAAAAATAAGGGTATTGCTTTTACTTTACACAACATGTACCCAAAATGGCAGCAACACTTTACTGAACACTTCCCACATGCACTACAGTCCATTTCACATATCAGGACATCTACTCTTCAAAACCCTGCTCGCCCCCAGCAAGACCCTGAGGGAGCGCAGAGCCCACGCTCCTGGGCAGGGAGGCTGTGGAAGATGAAGGGCTGCTGGCCCCAGGAGACACCAAAACTCCTTAGGAAAGAGAATTGTGGAAAACAGACAGATAAAACACCTGTAAAGCACATTTTCTCCTCAGATAAGAATTCAGTCCACCTTCCGTTCCAAGTCCATGGAAGACTTGCCAGCAGCAGACAGGTTGCTTCATTTCTGCCTTTTTTTTTTTTTTTTTTTTTTAATCTACTTATTCCAAATTAGACAACTACTGGAGACTGATGTCCTGAGGATGGACCTGTGCTTCAGCTCCCCAGGTCCTGACCAGCCCTATCCATATTCCAATGGGGAACAGAGGTTTTTGAAACGGAGGTCTGCATAAATATGGTGTTCGGTCTTAGCAGCAGCAACAAAGCATGAGGTTGAAAGGGAAAAAAAGCATTTAAAATGGTTTTCATGTGTCTGTTTTACCAAAAGCCTGTATCCAGGTGGTGACCCTGCCCACCCCGTGCACTTCAGCAGGATCCACGACACCGCCACCAAGGGCTTTCCATGATCTGTAACACGTGAACTCAGGAAAAGGGCTATTTTTGTTCCGTCACAGTTCCTTTACTGGCTCTGATTTTCCCTAAGCAGCTCAGTAGCTCAGCAGAATGCTCCAGCTTATCAAAGCCGAGTGACTCTGCTGAACATCATAACCTTCAAGCAGCCGAGAAGTGTCCTCGCTCTGCTCACTGCTCCCTCTGCCTCGCCCTCCTAAACCTCTGTTGTTTCAAGCCAGTACAAACACACAGTAAACATCCCACTACGTAGGTGCCAGGCATATTAAAACGTATAGAAGTAGCCCCAGTTTGTATAACTACAAGTGCTCCAGAAATCCTCAAGGGTCAGCTGGTTTAGGTTACACGCCCCACATTTTCTTTCCTTCTATTGTCAGCCATTAAAAAAATCACAAAACCAGAAATACATGCCAGGGAAGGATAAGGGATGTAACTGTTCTCGTAAGGGAGATAAAAAAAGAACAAGGAAGTATAGCACACAACAGAAGGAAGCAAAACAGAAAAGACCCCTCAAAATCCTTAACAATGAGCTCTGCTTGTATCGAAGGAGATAATAAGGTGACCAACCCATCAGAGTACGAGTACAAAGTTAGGTGTAGAAAGTGAAAGACCAAGATTTCATTACCGAAACAAAAGATGCCACTAAACCTCTGGCAGGAAGGCAAGCGCAATCCATAAACAGGAGTACAACCGGGCAACTTGCATGCTCTAAATACTGAACAAAGAAAAATGATCATTCATTCTTTGTGACAGCTGCCACTAGATTACAGCAGTCACAGCAGCAGTATCGACGCTCAGAAGCAAAACTACAAAAACACTCACTGAAATGGCCTTTGTTTTTCAGGTGTTTTAATTAACACACCGGTTTGGGGTGCTGCTTAAGTCCACTCCTAAATTAATTGCAATTCTACGCTGTGTGTACTTTGGTGCAGGCAAATCTCCTAACTCTCTTTATGTCCACGAACTAACAACAACACACTTGAAGGCTAATTTAGAAAATCAATTTCCAGTATAAAATATTTAACTATCTTGGGGGATTTACTTCCCATACAATTTACCTACAAGATCTTATATATTTGTTTTTGGCTATGCACGAGCTCTCTATTTTCTCAAAGCAGACAGGAGGTTGGGTTTGGTTTGTTTTGCTAATTTGAAAAGATTAAATGAATTTTGCATGTATTTGATTGCTCTCCCTTAATGTGTACACAAAAGCAGTGTGCTATGACCTGTGCTGCTGTTCCTGAAGCCGCTTTTCCACAAGCTAATTGCTCCACAGCACACGGAAACTTCATGCTCATGTATAAGCATCTTCCTGATCAGGCAAACTTCATTTCAAAAGCAACTCAGAAAACCTGTGACAGTTTACTGAAGGCAATCACATCGGTAACAAAGAGAAACTATTTTCTTACGCTTCCTGCACAGCCTGCATTTGGCTTGCTCTGATGTTTTGGAAAAGTAGGAGTTGTTTCAGAAAAGCAAAACAAAACAGGACTCTCCATACAGATAACATCAACAGACACACGCAGCATTCCTCTCTCCTAGTCGTTTTGGTAACTCCATAGGTCTCATGTAAAGCTTAAAAAGAAAACAATGAAAGCCACAGCCAACCTGAGGCAGAATGGGCTTGGTTAGAGAGAAGGACATTCTACAGAGGGGAATTACCTTAACAGCTGGGTTTTTATCTTAACACCTCTTCCACATTTTGGGGACTTAACACAAAAATGTAAAGCTGCAGAACTATCTCACAGGGAAGAAACCATCTGCAGAAACCAATCCAAAGAAACTTCTGCAGGGAACGCATGCTAGCGCAGCTGGCAAAATCACCGTCTTACAGGAGCAAGCTTAAAGTTTGCTAATTTTGCTTTTAACTCAGGATATTTCCTTTCATTTCTGTAGCCTTTTATTTTTTCCTTTCCCGTCTGCTTGTGCTTTAAATAGCATTTGTTGGCCTGGGACGACACAGAGTCAGATTTCCTGAAAAGGGACTGTGATTTTCGTATCAGCAGCATCTGATACTGTGTGTTTCCGGCAGATAGAGCAGGAACACCACCTGAGTTCTGCAGTTGTGCTCTGGATGTTAAGTACCACCTGAAAGCCTGAGAGATCACAAATCTGTGTCTTTGTGCCAGGTAAACTGATCTCTAAGAGTCTGCAGTAGATAACTCCTTTTTTTTTTTTTTTTTTTTGTGAGGTTTTGTAATCCAGATTAGCCCTGTGACTCGGCCCTGTGCTGGAGGTAAAAGCACGCAGCCCAAGCCCAGCGAAGGTGGACTGAAACCACAGGTCAGCAAGAGCAACCCACGTCGTACCTCCAGAGCTCCTGGCTCCTCCTGGGACCATCCTCCTATCTCCATCCGAAGAACTGCTCTTTCTGCAACTCGTGATGAATACTTTTTATAGCACAGACTAACCCTCAGAGTCCGCGCTGCAGCAGGAACTGTATGCATGTGTCAGCACGGTACCTGATTTCTGAAAAATATAACGATAATGTGGAGGTGATGACAGATTTATCCAAGCCCCTGTGTAAACAGGATTCAGAGAAACAATGTTAAACTGAGTTATCTGACTTGATACAATCAACACCTTCCGAAATCCAAGTCAAGAGAGAACACTGCAGCATTAAGTTAAATTACTGAGTTCAAGCACAGGTTATCCCCTTCACCTTTAGTCATAACATAAATCCCTTTGGCAAGTATTAATTTCTGGCTGCTTAACGATGATGTTTAAAAACAACTGCATATTCAACTCAGCAGGCCTTTCCAAAATCCCAGCTGTGACCTAGTGTTCCTACTGACTTCTTTTGACAGATAAAGTTGCACCTAAGGTTCCTGTAAAGTTTTCAGATGTGTGTGTGACAGGACCCACAGAAAGAGAGGCACTCATGAAAACTGCTTTGATTCTCTTCTGCCAGTGTCTTCTCTCATTTCTTTCATTGGAATGACGCTTACTGTCTGTAATCCTCCACCAGTCACCCTGCTGAAGTCTTCCACAGTCTTCTCCTTTGCCCTACATTTTCCCATTCTCCTTACATGACATTACAAGGGAGAGTGTACTTACAAAGTTGCGACAGGGAAGTTTTAGGTTGGATGTTAGGAAGTACTTCTTTACCGAAAGGGTTATTAAGCATTGGAACGGGCTGCCCAGGGAGGTGGTGGAGTCGCCATCCCTGGAGGTCTTTAAAAGACGTTTAGATGTAGAGCTTAGCGATATGGTTTAGTGGAGTACTTAGTGTTAGGTCAGAGGTTGGACTCGATGATCTTGAGGTCTCTTCCAACCTAGAAATCTGTGTCTGTGTCTGTGTCTGAGTGTTTATGCCACGTAATTCCAGGTTAGCAAGCTAGCTTTCCTCTTGAAACAATGGGAGCAGCACCTCCACCCCATGACTCAGAGCAGAAACCTAGTGAGGAGGAGCATCGGTCCAAACGCACGCCCCCAGGAGAAGGGACTGCAAGTGCCTAGTAGAGCCTGTAACCAAGATGAGTGGCTTCTAGACAACGCACGTTGGATACGTTCCTATTTCTTCCAAAAGGCCAAGAGGAGAAATTCGAACTATACAGCCAATAATTCAAAGGAGGATGAAGAGCACATCACTGCTTAAAATCACAACTACAGAAAGTGGAAATCTGCTCAGAATGAAAAGCACTGATGTAGAATATGATTCTAAGCAAAATCATTCCTTTTGTTTAAGGGAAAAAAAAAAAAAAGGAAAAACATTCTGATTAATGCCTGCTCCTCCAAAACTCACGGGTCTGTATGACAAGTGATCTGCCAGGAATTTATTCAAGAAAAGCTAAAAGGGGGCTTCAAAGTCTCAATTACAAAGCGATCATAGGAGACAACAATTCATATCCAGACGAGCTCTTAACAACCACCAAGACTCTTCCAACCTGTTGTCAGGGCACACTGGAAGAGTTTACATGGACTCTCGGACAAATGATTAAAAGGTAATTGCTCCTTCCTACTTTTTTCCTTTCAGAACACGCTGAACAAGCACTGCGGTGTCTCACACTCTGCCCTTGGAATAGATTTTCTGTGGTGTGGCATCTGCTCCAAAGATTTAGCTGAAATCTTAACAAATATATTACCTAATTTTTAGTTAAAAATATTTTTCATCTGTTCACTTCTAATAGGACTGAGATGAAATCCATTTAATGATTGATTCTACAGAGTTTCAGCCAGACCCTGATAGATTTACCGATCTCAGCAGCTTTTCTAAGATTCCTGGAACTCAAAAGCAGATGAAACAATTTCTGATGGTTTCCCATTTTGCTATACTGCATTAAAAATTGCAGCTTGAAGCAAGTTCTCAGAGCTGAATTAATAGCTCCTGGACACAGCTTAAAATGGAAAACTCCAATATAAACTACAGCATCAACATCAAGGTTAAACTCTCACAGCATCTGAGCCTTTCAGCAAGGTTTTTTCACATGTTTTGACTGTATTTTCAAGGTCCATTTTTTTCCAAATCCTGTTTGGACCTTACGTGCTGGTTTTACACAGGAGCATCATATGAGAGCAGTTCTTCAACTGCTGCTAACTGCCAACAGCGCCATTGCTCTTAAAACCGGTAAGGCGCTTCTGATCTTTTAAAGCAAACTTGCTTGGAATTAAAAAAAAAAAAAAAAAAAAAAAAGAGAGAAAAAGCACAATGCTTCATACAACTATTCTTGTCTTTCCTGACAATCATAGACACGTTATTTGCTATGCAAAATACAAGACTCACATTTCAAAATATATATCATTAATAAAAATGGATATATTTTCCTCCACACGATCAGCTTTTCTCCTGAAAGTTAACAGAAATCAAGGGAAAAGGAACATCCTTCTGTTCACCCTTCCCCCAAAAGAAATAACAATTACCTTGTGGTAAATGTAATTATTTGCCTGAATTATAGAGAGAACATTTAATTTAAGCAAGATCACATTATTTAAATAACAATAATTATTGGGCTTGCCCAAAGACATTTTCTCTCCATTGCAAAGTCATTAAGGACAAAATGGTCAGGAGCTTTTCATACGGTATGTGTCATGGCTGAATAACATAAAAACAGTAAGTATACAGCCTCAAGTTTAATGGAGAGAATTCTGTAAAAGCTACAAAGAGATTCTGGAAAGGTCCCTTTATCAGATTTTTTTCAGCTGTTTTAAAGCATAAGCTGTATATAGTCCTCTAATAGCAGATACACTTGCCCAAAGGATGCCATCAGATTGTTCGCTTACCTAAAAATAAATTTCACTTAATGCTTCAATAAATGTTTGCACACACACTTAGCTCTCCGATGCCTCCAGGTATTTATGTGCAATACACAACCGTGTGTGTGCATGAGCACGTACATGCTTTCCATGCTGAATTTCTCAATGCAACCCTTAGCATTCCCATTAAGGTCTTCAAACATTAACGAAGAAAACTTCCTGTCTCATGCAATATGCTTCCAAGTGGCCTCTAAGAGTTCTTTAGCTTTTTGTTTTCTGAATACATAACAGTAATTTATTGAAATGTACTATTCCCTATAATTCCTGGAAGTTCTGCTGCAACAAACTCCTCTTACCTATGAAGGACTTCAATACTACTTTCCTCTAATACTCTGACATGTGCTGTGCGTATTTCTCCATCCTCACATGGACAACACAAGAACTTTCATCCCCTCAGAGCGGACATCTGATCACTGGTATGCTCACTCAATTCTGGCACTGCATCACCTGAACGCAGCCACCCGGCTGAGCGGATGCAGATTTGCTGCGTCCCAGGAAGGATTAGAAAAGCATTGCACACCTTTCAATGAGTATATGGGAAAACTGGTGTCACGTTAGTCCTGATTTGGACTGAAAACCAAGAAGTGAAGAAGTTTTTCTGCTTACCACCGTACCATCCACAGCATTTAAAGTATTTTTCCTTTAAACCAATTAAGGTATCAGGATCAGGATAGCAGTATGTCATCACAGTATCTACCTGGAGGTGTAAAGAACCAGACACATAACAAAAGCCAGGGAAATACATCTGATTCATATTAAGAGTCACTCCAAGTATTCTAATAGGCTGGGTATATTTCTAAAGAAATATAAAAGTTCAGATTTTTTCCTTACTTTGGTACAGACTTAGAAGAACATCTGAAATTTTCCTAGAGAAAGAGCAGAATATACCAAACTTTCACTTCAAAATAAAAAGCTACTTCGGACAAAAATATGTAACCAGATCTATTTTTAGCATTTTACATTATTAGAAGAAATATTTGAAAAGGACCATTTCCCAAATGGTTAAAGAGCACCGTACACTGGATTTAATTCCTCTAAATTATCACTCTCAAAAACACTTGGAAAATCTTAAAAACAATGGATCGCTGCACTCTACCCCTAGAAATTTTGTTTGCATTCTACGTAGTCCTTGCTTTTTTTTTTATTTACTTACAACTCTCCTGAAAATCACGGTGACCAAGATAGGCAAAACCTTCTGGTCATTGCTTGCAAACACCTTATTCTTTTTAACTGAGAGTTTGATTTAGGGCTACTTATTTTTTTAAAAAAATCAATGTATCATAATATCTTTATAGCAAGTAAAATATATATATATTAAAACCTTGCTGTTTTTTGCTATTTTTGTCAACAAACTCCACAAAGAACTTCTGACAATGAGTTCTTCATCATGTCTCAAAAAACATCTTCCCTGATAGAGAAATAATCCTTCTTCACAACTTCGCAGCTGTTTAATTAGCAAACAAAATGCAGCACTAACAAACAAAGGCAGCAACCTCCCTCCAGGTGCTGCAGAGGAATGAACCTAAAGCTTGGGGGATGTTTTGGGATGGGCTCGATGAAGCTCTGCCGCAATTTGATGAAGCTCTGCTGAAACTTGCAGGCTGCACCCAAAAGATGCTGTCCTCTTTCTCCCTTGGCTGCGTGTCTCCGTTTCCTTCACATTCAAACCGGTCATTACACAATCGCATGCTCAGAGATCAACAACTCAGAAAGCTGCATGACTTTATGAGGGGATAAACTGCAATATCCAACAGTCAGTTCTCTTTGAAGGTCCTGATCTACTGCAGTTTAAAGAAGCTGAACGGGTTTTAGTACGGTGAGTTACTTCCTCCTGCTAAGCTGCAACAAAGAGATGATAACTTTGGACTTGGACACAGTGAACACGCTTCTCCTTTTCTTCCATGTTTTCCCAGAAGTTGTCTCTTGTAGGCCTGCCCTCTTTAACATCTCTCTGAGACGAAACAGCAAGTGCAAGTAGTTTGCCTGCTACCACTTCTGGCGAAGGATGGCTGCTGCTGCTGCTAGCATCAAGGGCTGCCACCAACCTGTCGTAAAGCTTGTCTCGGATCTTGAGCCTAGCGGAGGTCCAGGACAGGAAACACAACCTTACAGCTCTTGTACGCGCCACTTATCAAGATGCTGATAACAACGCAGTCCCAAATAAATCAAAGAAAAGGAACAAGCTGCTAGCTATAGGGGGCACTTCAAATATGAAGCAATATGCATTCAGTCATTGAAGACTGAAAAATTATTGCAAGCAATTCAGCAAGATACCCAGAAAGAACAAAATGCTCTCACTGAAACAGAAATCTTACCGTCAACTCGTTCTATTTGAAGGGCTCTAAATTACAAATAAACCTTAAGAAATTCAATATACATACATGTGTACACAAGTCTTAAAGAAACATTTTAAATCAAGTTCTCAATCCAAAGTCAAGAACACTGTAGAAGTTTATTTCTATTCTGCTCTTTTTGGCAGCCTCTGGGAGCTGAGTTCATGCAAGACTTGACCAAAACATACTACAGGCAGGAGCAGCAGGTGCATCCGTTTTCTGTTAATGTAAATCCACAGTATCTTTGCTGAGACTGGAAAAAACGCTGCCATCACTGCACTTTGAGTCATGAGAGCTGGCATTTTACATGCTACATGTTACTTGCTAAATCACAATTACAGCCACACAAAACTTGCGTCTATGTATTCGCGTCTTACAGCATTTCCTCCAGAAAAAAATGTGGATTAAACTTAAGTTTTTACAGCAAACACTTAATTTCATGAGCTTTTGCTCCATCTTACCCCTGAGAAAAGGCTGCGACACAGGAGCAAGCTGCAGTTACGCACCCCACTCCTCAAAGTCAGAGCAATTGTTTTCAATTCCATCAAGTAACTGAATCACAATACAACACTTTAGAGCCATTATTTGATTCACATCTACTCCTAATTCAAGAATTATTTATTCCATGGAGACAGCTTGCATGGGTTCTGGCCTACTGAAGCAAAGGTGTCCTTAAACTGGGTCTATAAAGGCATGCACGTTCAGTAATTATCATCATAAGCTCCTCATCGATAATATATAGCAAAAATTTTGCAGTGGTCAAAGAAAACATATCTATTTTGCACAATGAGTAAGCGTATCCTCAGCTCACTGTCAACAGAAGAGCCAGTCTCAAGTTTAATAAAAACAACTGGTTTTGACACATACAGTTACGATACAGAATTTGAAGGTGAAAGTGAACTAAACACGTGTAAAAATGAACTCAAAACAGCTGAATACTCCACAATAAGAAGTCCTAAAGACTCTTTCTAAAATACTGCAATTTAAAGACAAAACAAGCAAACCCTCCTTTTATATTTTAAGATCTCACATTTAAATACAGACGGATTCCTCTAAATTGTATTCTCCTCTTTTGTTTTACATTTTAAAAATATTTTAGCACTAGTCACTACAGTTAAAGGAAGGGGAGTAAAGACACTTTTCTTCATGCCAGTACTATTATGCCTATTTTGTACTGCTGCCTACTTCAGATCATATTTATTACCAGTGGTTGTAAAAAGGACCTTTCTCTATATAGATCAGAAAAGCTTTAACTTCAATCCTGCTTTATCTTCTAAATTTGCTACCTACTGCTTTGTACTGAAAAATGCATCCACATAGCACATTCTGTTTTATGGGAATCTGCAAACATTCAAGACATAACTGCATGAATTAGAGGTTGCAACAGTTTTAATAAACATTTTTCCTTTTATAAAAGCCTAATACTGAAATTGTATTCCCTTCTGCCATTTGAGACTCTATATTCAGTGAGCTCCTGCTTTCCTAAATTACATTTTCTCATGATACAAGTGCATAACTTTACTGTGTAGGCTGCAAATCTGGTGGGAAAAAAAACATTTTTTAGAAATGTCGAGTACTATCCGATTATCATTTTGTGGCAAGTTTTCCGCCTACATTAAAACCCACAGATAGTAAAAGTCAAAAGGAGCTGTGTTACACACCAGCTTGGCTCCAAAGGGAATATAATTACTGCTTTTGTGCTGAATTTAGTGGCTTTTTTTTAACCACTTTACATTTCCAAAACTGAGCCCGGAAACAACTGTATTTTAAACCACTTGTGTTATATTAAAATATATGTTTCCCAGCAGCCATGTTGTAAATTTTCCCAGTTACTCTGGATTCGCAATATTCCCAACTGCTCTACAGACGTAATACTATTTTTGGTTGAAGATTAATGGCTAAAAATATTGACAGCACTATTTTTTTAAAAACCAACCATGGCCTCACCGGCACTGCAGCTATTTGGGCATGGGATGAGCACCGCCGGCATCGTACCCCGAATGCTGGGCACCTCGCTGACCGCAGCTGCACCAAAAATGACGTGCTGAATGGTCACAGCACTTCGCTTGCCACTCCAGAGCATCGGTGCAAACACCGAGCATTGCAGGGTAGGCAGGCGACAGGGCAAGCTGCTTGTGTGGCAGGACCTGTTTGAGGCTTCACTAGGTGATCTTGGAGGTCTCTTCCAACCTAGATGATTCTGTGATCCGTCCCAAGGAAAATCCACGCTCTCACCCTGCACAAATTCAAAGTGGTGCAACTCAGTTCAAAGTGGAGATGAACACGGCCCTCAGACTTGGCTTCAGGGGATCTGGGCTAAAACACTTCTGAGCGAGCAAGCTTCGGGGTAGATCCTTGCTTTGACTTCTGTTATACAAAGTGTTCTGCAAATAACAGCAGTTATTTCTTCGAGGCAATTATACACGTTTTAAAAAGAAACCCTTATATAAGCCCTTCACAACTGAGGAAAGAGCAATTAACTTGCATAATTGTTAGCTGGGACCTGTCGTTTCAGTAATGCAGCTCAGCATGCCTTTAAAACGGTCAGACATGGCCCGTTAAATAGCATGCACCGCGGAACGCTGCCATCGTGGAGGTTCACCCTCTTTTTATGCACACACAGCCCCGTCGCTGCAACAAACGGAGGGTAGGTGGAGGCAAAGACGACCTTCAAGAGCAGTCCTCAGATATCAAAGTTATTTCCATAAATTTTACTCCCCTCCTCAAGACAGAACATCTCTCTGTAGTATTATGGTTGGCTGAGCAGCGCTGGAGGAAACGTGAATTAAAAATCCCATTAGAGTGGCACACGTACGACTCCATACAAGTAATGAGATACAGAAATTTCCATACGATCTGAGCTTAAATAAGCATCAAGGGAGGTTTGGAATGCAAGTTGAAAGGTATGTATTAATCATTAGAATAGAAAACTTAATTCCAAAAAAATAAAAAGAAGTAAAAATTGAAAAAAAAATCTATGAGAATCTTTTTGAAAAAAAATATTTTTAGTGAATAAAGATCCCATTATTTGAATATTTACAGATGCTCAGCATTTTATTTATGACCCAGCAATGCTCTGCAGGGAAAACAGTGATGATGCTGTGCTGGTCATGTTATCGCCTCTCCACTGCAGCTTCAAGCAGGAAGAAAGTCTAACGTGTTGGGCCAACTGCCCTGCCATGACCCTGATCCCTAACCTCATGTTTCTGAGCTCTACATTTGGGATGCTCCTTTTTTCCCCCTTCTCTTTTCAGCACTTAACATTTGTTTTATTTCAAATGGCACCTGAATGTATTATTTAAGTACTAAAGTAACTACATGTGCAAATGTATGCTCTTGCTCAGTAGCTCTTCTGCACAATTAATTATTGAAAACGTAGTAAGACTTGTTCAGCAGCAGAACAAACAACCTGGAGGTTAGCTGCTTACCTTCACTGGAGACAGGTGAGGCTCCGTCTCTGTTACTGAAACTCACTTTTGGTAACAAAGCAGCTACCTCACAGGAACATCTCGTGTAGGCATGCTGCAGCAGCACAGAGTGGGATTTAAGCAGTGCCATTCCTTTGCACGTTTTAACACACTGCAGCGCTCAATAAAGACTGGTTTGCACTGACAGAGTCAATCGGCCAAGGGAGCTCAGCGCTTTAATTGCTCTCGTGTAAAATTACTTTGTTCAAATGTTCCTGATATACACAGGGCGGGTAATCGGTAGAACTCACTACGAATTCCAAGGCTGCTTCAAATCTGAGCCTCTCTCACCTCGAAGCACCTTAATGTTAAAATAAGGTACCTTAAACGGAGGATCGTTATACTCCTCTCTGCTGGATGCAAGATGAATATTAAAAACCCTCTGTGCTGAGTCAGTGTGAGCAGACACCGCCAGGGAGTAGCGAGAGGGCAGGCGGTCACCATGCGTGATGCTGAAGCACAACCTTACGGCCTCTGGTGCTGGGCCTGGGCCTTCGTCTGCCCTCCCGTCCTCCTCGTGCTCGGTGCAGCCCTGCCTGGGGGGCAGCTCCCATCCCAACCCACCTCCCATCAGCAAAGAAGGGTCAGAATCAAACCACCATGGGGAAAATTAACACAGAAATACACTTCAAATGCAGGACTGTATTTTCAAAAGCAGCCTGTGGTTTGGGGAGCAACTGCTTCTAAGTCCTTTGGCTTGAGATGTCTTGAGCACTATTTTCATCTCAACTGAACATTTACCGCTCCCCTGGAAATCGGCAGGAGAGGTGGGTGCTCAACATCTCTGCAAAGCACGGCAGTGCTTTTGCAAGGGAAAAATGTTAAATCTGAAGCATTTAAAATTAGGAGATCTAATTGCTATCCAATTTTAGGAACAATGCAAAACAAACAATGTCTTGGAAATAAAAAAAAAAAAGAAAGGGTAAATTAGCTTAAAAGAAAATGTAGGGAAAAAAGCAGCACTTTGAAATGCACATCGTTTCCACATCCACAGACTCGATTCTTTATCGCCTTGGGGATGTGCCAGCATGTTGAAAAGATGAAAAACAACGTTCTTCCAAAGGGGTCACACAGGCAACATGCTACCAACCCTCAACAAATTAATAATACAAATGGTTTTACATTTATTTGGGAATACTTTCGATTAATAGGGCTCCTTGAAAGGTTGTTGGATATTTTATTATGGTCACATTTCTACTCCGTGTGCTTCTGCGTGCAATTTATACTCTACAAAAGATCTATTTTAACACACAAAAAGACTCCACTAAAACTGGGTATTTAGGTCATTTATATTACTGCAGCGAAGCGTCTCTTATTTTGTCTGATACTCCTAGCCGTTCTGTCATTTGCCACGAGTGATGTTTGCACTCAGAAAACTGTGGCGAGTCAGTAAAGGCAGGCGGGATCTGACCTGAACTGGCACCAGGGTTAGGAGCGGGGAGGGAGGACTTGAATCTTCACTGCAGGCTGTGCCCGGGCAGCAGAGCTCAGCTTTCCTTCTCCTCACCACAATTCCAGGATCGGCCCTCAACAGAAGCAAGGAAAGAAACAAGGAAGGAAATTTCTACTCATCAATGAAAATTTTGATTTAATAATTCTAAGCAACACGAGCAGAATATGCTGGACAGCTAGTAAAGAGTTTAAAGCGACCACCCAGGAGACCTCTGAACAGAAGCAGAAAGGCACCAAACTCCTGGTTTAGTCACAGCGGGTAAACCACCATCACCACTACTTCATCCCCATAAGCTCTTGGGTACCCTGGGTCTTCCCCAGCTCTGCCTGCCATAGGTGTCAGATGGTTGCCTAAAAGCCAAACCATTGTTAACGATAATGCTTGGAAGTATACGAAAGGAATAAAAACCTCTATTGCCGCAGCCTTTAGGCCTGAGGAAAGAAAGGATGAAGAAGTCATTGGCAACATCCTCTTCACGTTTGCTTAAGGACAAGAGGGATTCAGTCACTGCCGGATGGACTAGGAATAGTTACTCTGCCTACAGCCCTACGGTACAAGCACTAAGACAAGAGAGCTTTGGGAAAGAGGGGAGGGAGGAAAGGGGAGAGAGTCACTGAATCACTCTCAATGCACGCTTGCCTTCAGCAGAGCCCTGGTCTCCTGCCACAGGGCTCCAACACTCACAATCTTTTGTGATCTTTTTGGCGATGATTGCAAATAAAACAAAACCCGGGAATGAACAAATTTAAAATTGTAAATGTTGACATGCAGGTAGAACTATAATATTTATTCTAAAAGCTAGTGACTTGTGTCTTCTGTAACTCAAGCAGCAGTGAGCAAGCTTGCTTATGTTTGCTTTTTTTGGTGCAGATTCAGGTAACCACAAACTGTATCCATGCAGGATGCAAGTCCAGAACAATAAAACTCATAAAAGTAACAGCACATATGGTTATAACAGTTGGCCTACAAACTCTTCATTTTCACTGCCTGCTGGACTTTCTGGTCTGTAGATGGCTGCTATTTTCCTTTTGCTTCTTGTTTCTTCTGTCAGTATCAAAAGGACGTCATCATCGCAACTTGCCTTTATCTCCTGCCACTCTTAGCTACGGATCAGACCGATCTATAGTGGCATTTCAGCTAGCAAAATTACTCCAAATCCCTTTCATTAATGGACAACTAAATAATGATTTCTCTCAGGCAGTAATACTTCTTGTCACTTTCCTGCATCCGTGTACTGATAGTGGAAAACAATGATGCATCCTAAACTGCACCAGCATCGACGGTAGCACAGTAATATCCTTAATAGTCTTCAAACTGCTTTCTTTTGAACAAGACAATCAAAAGAAATCCATTTGCTCAGACCTTTCACGAACTGTGCATTTTGAAATTTCAAGTCAAAATAAAGGGCATGGATGCTGTGATCAAAGAGCAGTTGCTAGCTTAATCCATCAGTAAAAGGATCCAAACAAAAGCTTAAACTAGCAAAATGACAATAATGCAAAACGTTGAGGCTAGAATTTCCATTCACTGCAAAGGAAAACGTTCCTCTCAAGTAACTGCAGAGATGTAAAATAATCTGCAGACATTATGATGTTTATGAATCCTCAGCTTCGAAGCAATTCATTGACAAAACCATTACAATCTACTACACAGCAAATGTAGTGTCTTTCTGGAGATTCATGGTGCTTCTCCTTCACTGCTGCTAAAGAAACCGCCAGATTGTTTGGGCTATGGAATTAAGAGAGAGTGCAATTATTTTTTTGTTATTAAATTGCTTGTGAATCTAATTGTTTATTTAATACAACCCATGGTGCAGGTAGCCAAGTGGAACAGGTCTTATTTACTAAAATTAATGAGATAATTTTTTAGGAAAAGTTATTGTGAAATGCCTGAACAAAGAATGAAAATTACAGTATGAGAAGAGCAGGTTACAGTCAGCTCAGAGATGCAACATAACAAGATGAATGAAGGACTGTTCCCAGGCTGACACCTGAATTTGAGAGCAGAGTCCACTGCTAAAGATTACTTCTGTCCCCAGAGGCCTGGGAACAAAGCACTTGGAGCAATGACAAGTTCATGTTTGAATTGCTGCACCTACAGTTACAACAGGAAGAACACCACACACCTTTTTTATAGAGTCATTTCTGCCACGGCTGTTGATCTTTTATGTTAGTGCAACGCAAAGAAATTTTGCGAACTTTATTTCCAACAGAAATTAAGAATCCAACCCAAACCAGTGTTTTAACAACTCCTGAATTTATGGAATTGGCAGTGTGAACAGGAGAGAAATAAGATGGTGGGAGACAGGACTTTTTTTTTTGTACATAGGCAGGATGAACACAGAAAGGCAGGAAGATGATTTGCTCCAGACCTCCTTACATTGAAAGGTCCTAGAGGCACTGACCGCTGATGCACAGCCCTGTTGGTACATGCTGCTTGTTGAGGGTTTCTGAGGTTGCATTCAAAGCCACAAGGTAAGGATAGACCATTGAGGTCTCCTAAAAGAGACTCGTCCAAGTTTGTGTTAAACACTTAGGCTTCCCAGTGCCCTGAAATCAAAGTAGCCAGTCCAGAGCAAGCTCACTTTAACCCTAGTGAAGCAACAGAGCTCAACAAAAGAACATTTTTGACTCTTGGAGTGTTCAAATTTTGAGCACCGGCAAACAGAAAGGATAGCAAAATTGCCACAGTGATGATTATACCAAATGTAGCTCTAAGATACTGATTTTTACCTACATATAATGATTCAAATTAACAATTAAAAAAACTTAATGTGCAATTTAGTACTTCTTGGCTGAATATGATGTCCTATGACACTTGGTCTTCCCACTTGCTGATTCACTATAACCAAACTAGGAATCACTTTGCAGCCGTGACTACGTACCGGCCAGCCGCGTAGCCTACCCCATAAGGGAAGACGAAGACATGAAGCACCTAACTGCAGCTCCCTTGAGGCATTAAAAAAGCTGATTTAAAGCCAATTTGATTCAAAATACTTTTAACTGGAACAAATACAATATTCTGATATTTTAAATCAAGACAAAATGTTTCAATTTCTCCTCAACAGTTCTTTTCAGCTCTATACTATTTTCACTAAAACTAAGTAATTGCAGATTATTTTATTTTGGGGATGTAGTCATCATTTTCCAAAACAAGGAGATATTTTTGACCAAATACATGATCATTTCACAAAAAATATAATTAAGCCAAGTTCACAGCGCAGAACTACTCATTCTTTAAAACACAGTGAATAATTGTGTTTGTTACTGTCTAAAAGTAGATCAATAGACTTCAAAACATGGACTTCCAAGATGACTCACTCTTTTGAGAATAATGGTCCATTTTTTTAAAATAGCACTGATTATCAATAAGCAAAGGTAATGCTTTATCAGAAAAATCTGACATCCACCAGAAGACACAGTTGAAGAAACACAATCTGGATGCTTTACAAACCTACCAGCAATTTATAGACTATTCCAGACAGCCTCTACATTGATCATATCATTAGCTCGTGTTACCAGTCTTACCTTAGCAAAGTATTATGGGTTTTACCCTTCAATATGTAGGATTTGCAGCCTTTTGGAGCACAGAAGAAATGATTTATACTGAATCTTCTCTGTATTTTCACATATCTTATCTTTTTCCATTTTCTTCTAATGCCTGTGCTACCTACATGGAGTGAAAATCTGTGTCTGACCTCAGAGCCACCTATAATTCGGTACATGATTCATACAGACATACAGTGCTTTGAAAGAGGAGAAAAATATACACAAGTATGTGGTAATGTAATAGAGCATACTAATAAAACTCTCTCTAACTCTGCTTTAGCGTGGTTTTGAAGCACACTAACATTCTTTTGACTTAGGGAAGTGCTCTGTCCAGTGCTCTGTCACCCTCACAGTAAAGAAGTGCCCTCTCATATTCAGCCAGAACTTGCTGTGCTTCAGTTTGTGCCCTTTGCCTCTTGTCCTGTTGCTGGGCACCACTGAAAAGAGTCCAGCCCCGTCCTCTTGACACCCTCTCTTTAGATATTTGTACACATTGATAAGATCCTCTCTCAGTCTTCTCTTCTCCAAGCTAAACAAGCCCAGCTCTCTCAGCCTCTCCTCATATGACAGAAGCTCCAGCCCCCTCATCATCTTCGTAGCCCTCCGCTGGACTTGCTCCCGGAGCTCCATGTCCCTCTTGTACTGGGGAGCCCAGAACTGGACACAGGACTCCAGGCAATCAGCTATTAAATACTGACAATTAAATAAAACTAAAGTAGCAGTGGAACTTAAAACTTTTAAGATTAAACTTTTCTGTGCAGGGAGTCCTTGTTATTCTTTACTAAAACAAGGAAACCAAATTCACCTATCACCAGCTGCAAGAGGCAGAATCAGGTGCAACCCCCTTACATGGAGATAATTAAAACAAAACATAGGAAGGCACTTTGATGTAAGCAAAGCTAGAGTTAGAGGGAGAGACAGAGTGGTTAACCTCTGAAGCCCACCAGAGTTTCCTTTACCAACAGACACAGACACACAGATTTCTAGGTTGGAAGAGACCTCAAGATCAACCGTAGATATCAAAACGTAAATGCCTGTAGCTGAGCTAGCTAGCTAAGTTAACTATGGCTAAATTCACGGTCAAGGTAAAGAAGAAACAGGGCCATTTGGAATCCAATTCAGCTGTTTCAGACATCTCCCTGAGGGATGATATTAATTACACTGACTAGGCTGACTGCACTGTCATTGTCTATAAACCTTAAGGTTACTACCTCAGATCAGCTTTTACCGACTTCTCTACTGCATCTACTTCTAGTGAGGTAGCACTCACTGTTTAACAATGTGCATTTCTCTGTACTTGAGGTCAGTATAAAAAACTAGACTGTGTGGGACCACCTCAATAAAAAATGGAGATATTTTGTCTAGATGAACTTCAGAGGTACCTTACTCATCTCTACCCACGACAATGTGAAAAAAATGAAACACCAATGAATAAGTAAAACAGGATTTCTTTTTCTCCTTATTCAGGCTGCCTGTGACCTGAAAAGACAGCAAATCAGCTGTTCATGATGGAAAGCTGGCTCATGATACATTTGCCTAGAAATGCACATGGTGAACAACACAGCAAAGGAAGGCAAGGTGCTTAGCTGTCCTCTCCAGGATTTATCCCTCTACTTTTAGATAGCATCCACTGGTGCAAGCACATCAGAAGTCTCTGGTTCCAGGTTTCTCAGTTCGGTTTAATTAACTCCCCTGACAGAAAGCAGGATAGCTCTGCTGTAGTTTTTCATAGAGAATGAGCTTAGCTATGCAAACAGAACTATGCTCAGCATCAGTGGCATTTTATAGCTGACAAGTTTGTCAGCTCTAACATGTTAGAAAAATCCATAGCTCTTGTGTGATAGATCTGCCAAAATGAAGTGAAAAAGCATGCATCTGCAAGCATTAATTTCTTCTGTCACTGTCTTGATCCAGCACATAGAGAGAAGCTAAGGTATTTCACTTAGGATGTTATAATATGGGCATAATCCTGAAGGCCCCTTCTAATTCTTGGACCAAACCCTGCTACTGCAGGGTACTTGATAATCTCTTTCACAAACGTACTGAAGTCCATCTTAAAACTACCTGTATGCCTTCTATCCTCATATGAAGATTCAAGGCCCATTGGTCAAGTATTAATAACTGACCTCTATTTTCCATCCTGAATCCACTCTCATAATGGCTCTCTTGGATGCCATTACTGTCAGCTCTGTCCACCTGACCATTTCAGTACATATTCAAGTTTCTTTAATGCAAAACACTGGAACTCTAAACAATTGCTCAGCCTAGTTTTTCCCAGTCCCTCACTACCTGTACTAGAAATACCTCAGCATATATCTCTAAAGACACACTTAGAATCATGGAATCATTAAGGTAGGAAAAGACCTCCAAGATCATCTGGTCCAACCGTCCCCCTACCACCAATATCACTCACTAAGCCATGTCCCTAACCACCACGTCCAACCTTTCCTTAAACACCCCCACGGATGGTGACTCCACCACCTCCCTGGGCAACCCGTCCCAGTGCCTGACTGCTCTTTCTACAAAGAAGTGTCTCCTCATTTCTAATCTAAACCTCCCCTGGTGCAACTTGAGGCCATTCCCTCTAGTCCTATCACTAGTTACCTGTAAGAAGAGGCCGACCCCCAGCTCCCCACACTTTCCTTTCAGGCAGTTGTAGTGATCAATGAGGTCTCCCCTGAGCCTCCTCTTCTCCAGACTAAACAACCTCAGTTCCCTCAGCCGCCCCTCACAGGACTTGTGTTCCAGGCCCTTCACCAGCTTCGTTGCCCTACTCTGGACATGCTCCAGGGCCTCCAAGTCCTTCTTGTAGTGAGGGACCCAAAACTGAACACAGTGCTCGAGGTGCGGCCTCACCAGAGCAGAGCGCAGGGGGACGATCACCTCCCTGGTCCTGCTGGCTACACTATTCCTGATACAAGCCAGGATGCCGTTGGCCTTCTTGGCCACCTGGGCACACTGCCGGCTCATGTTCAGGCGAGCATCAACCTGCACCCCCAGATCCTTTTCCTTCGCACAGCTTTCCAGCCACTCTGTCCCCAGCTTTGGGGTTGTTGTGACCAAAGTGCAGGACCCGGCACTTAGTCATGTTGAACCTCATCCCATTGGCCTCTGCCCATCGACCCAACCTGTCCAGGTCCCTCTTCAGGGCTCTTCCTACTCTCCAGCAGATTGACACTCCCCCCCTAACTTGGTGTTGTCTGCAAACTTACTGAGGGTGCACTCAATTCCCTCATCCACGTCATCAATACAGACATTAAAGAGCATGGGCCCCAACACTGAACCCTGGGGAACACCACTGGTGACTGGTTACCAGCTGGATTTCACTCCGTTCACCACCACTCTCTGGGCCCAGCCATCCAGCCATATTTTAACCCAGCAAAGAGTGTACCTGTCCAAGCCATGGGCTGCCAGCTTCTCTGGGAGAATATTATTGGGAGACCATGCCAAAGGCTTTGCTGAAGTCTAGGTAAACTACACAGTCTAGGTAAACTACACATTGCTGAAATCTAGGTAAACTAAACAGCCTTTCCCTCATCCACCAGGCAGGTCGCCTGGTCATAGAAGGAGATGAGGTTGGTCAGGCAGGACCTGCCTTTCATGAACCCATGCTGACTGGGCCTGATCCCCTGGTTGTCTTGCACATGCTCACACACACTGCCTTTAAATATAAACTTGCTAGATAGACACATAGCCTCAATAGACTTAGCATATTAATCCTATCATTAACAGAGAATACAGGTATTTCCTTCTTTCTCCTGAATTTCCAGGAGGTATCAGTCATCAACCCAAAAGCACATAACAGCACTTCTGACTGATTTTAACTTCACATCTATTACACCAATGTTCAAGGTCTACTGGTTCTTCTTTTTCTGTATTGTTTATATCTGCAAATTTTACAGGAACAACTATCTCCACAGTTGCTTTTTTGTCATCATCAGTACTGAAAGTATTCTTCAACTCTTGAGAAAGTCTATCCAGCAACTTCTCACTAGCTTGACTGCTCTCCTTTCAACACTGACATGACCTACACACCCAATTTTCTACCTGCGTTACAACTCTACAGCACCTGCAGGAATGAAACTGCTCTTTTTTCTATTTAAATTGAACTTACACAAACGCTCAAAACAAGTTTCACAGCTTCACAGAGTGGTTGAGACTGGAAGGGACCTCTGGAGGTGACCTGGTCCAACCCCCCTGCTCAAGCAGAGCCATCTACAGCCACTTGCTCAGGACCACATCCAGACAGCTTCTGAACATCTCCAACATGGGAGACTCCACAACTTCTCTGGGCAGAGCTCACACACAATCTCATACTGAAGAAGCGTTTATTTATGTTCAGATAAACAGCAGCTACTGATTCATATTCAACTCTACCAGGGCGCCAGGTCCTTTTGCACCAACTTCCTTTACAGCCAGGCACCCCCAGCATGTCCTGGTGCCTGTGGCAGTTCTTCCCCACGTGCAGGACTCTGCACTTCTCCTGGTTGAACTGCACGAGGTTCCTACCAGCCCATTTCTCCAGCCTGTCCAGGCCTCTCTGGATGGCAGCGCAACCCTCTGGTGTATCCACACTCCTCCCAGCCTTGTGCCATCTGCAGACTCGCTGAGGGTACGTGCTGCCCCATCTTCAAGATCACTGAGGAAGATGTTGAACAGGACTGGGCCCAGTACTGACCCTGGGGTACACTGCTGGTTACTGGCCTCCAGCTAGACTTCACGCCACTGATCACCACCCTCCGAGATCACTTCAGCCAGTTTTCAATCCACCTCGCTGCCTGTTCATCCAGCCCATAATTCAGCTTGTGTGTGAAAATGTTACAGAAGACAGTGTAGAAAGCCTGACTGAAGTCAAGTTAGGCAAGATCCACTGCTCTCCCCCCACTTCCCAAGCCAGTCACTTCATCCATCACAGACGGTTATCAGGTTAGTGAAGCATAGTTTCCCCTTTGTAAATCCATGCTGACTACTCCAGATGGCCTTATTTACTTTAAATGTTTTTAAAATACTGGAAAATATCATGTCTGTAATCAGGACTTCAGTAGGTAAAAATGACATAGTTACATCTTTTTTATGTAAATTTACATCAACTGAGAAGATACCATTTCAGTCTAAAGCATGTTTTTTCTCATTTCAGGAATACATTTTTTTTCCCAAGTAACAAAGTAGATCACATGTGATTCACACACTTATTTTTTCCCAGAGGCAAGGGGAAAAATAAGAAGAAAATAGTAAGAAAATAGATTCTATGCACACTTTCTAACAACATCTTAACATTTCAAGAGATTTCTTATGAACTTTAACAACCAGTAAAAAATCCGTCTTAAATCCTATTGCCAAATCTTTGGTCTCTAATTATTTGAATCTTAGTAGGTAATTGCAAGTGTACTAATCAAGCAAGAAAAACTGCATTGCTTTCTAGCTAAGTACATAAATCCTGCTCTCAAATGTTTTTCCTTCCAATTAAGCAGTTTTTAAACTTGATAAAGCTTTCAGAGAAAAATACTATTGAAAATTCCAGAAACTCTTCTTACTCCAGATTTCGGGATGAAACTTTGTTACCTGAATTCCAGAATAAATATATCTAACAATCATATATAAGAATTCTGTTCACCCTCAGGAAATGTTTCAATGACCTGAATATGTCAGAAAGAGGGAGAAGCAAATGACCATACTGAAAAACACGTGAATGAGAAAACAGTAAACCAGCTATTTACTGTGCCACTGTAAATAATTTTTACCACAATTCAGCATATGCTTAAAATTACTTAATTACTATTTAAAAACCATCTGTGATGCACAATATATGATGTTGCTACATACGCTGTCATAAAGCATCATCTCAAATACACCAGAAGGCAAAAGCATGGATAGCTCTGCCTAGAAAGTACAATAGCACTGTGAAGTCTCGTGGGAGACAGAAAGCTTTCTCTTATCAACACCTTAATTTTCAAGAAAAGCAACTAAAAATAACAAATAAGTAGCTTTATATTGAGAATAAAATACCATTCTGACTTTCAGAATAACTATTATTCAACTTCCATGTTTATAGTTAAGATCGGAAAAAATTAGTTTAATGAAGCCTGATATCATTAGAATAAACTACCAGGAGATAGGGAGATAAATCAGTGTTTCTGTGATGTGCCAGAAAAAAAATGGAGTCAACTTTTAGTGTTTGTTACGTAAGTAAAAAAATGAAATTGTAATCGTATGGAGATGAACACAAAATTGGCAACTGATCAGTGAAAATTAAAGAAGAAGGAAAAGCTAAAGGGAAAAAAAAGTAATATCTTATTGTTCCTTTTATTAGTGTTTCACTGAAGACCAGAAAAATACAGCTCTCAGGAGAGTCTACCCCAAGGAAGCTGGGACTGCACAAATCACTAGATTGGTAACAGAGGAGATGCATGGCCCATCCTGCTCACCAGCTCCAGGGCAGTACCACTACGTGTGTGCTTAAGTTCCTCTTGGTGACACTGCACAACAGCTGTTCCACGCCTGTGCAACCAGATGTTTCTGAACTACCACTATGCAGCTGCATAATTTAACCTCCGACGTCAGCGTACAGCTTTGTGCCTCTCCATTTTTTTTTTGTTTGCTTGCTTTTGCCTGCAGTTCGGAGATATTTATATCTTTTCAAAATATACAATAACATTAGGCCTTGCTGCTGTGTTTTCAAGGGCTAAAATGAAAAATAAGCACAATGTGTTACTTGAACTTAATAAAAAAACCTCCGAAATTCTGATACATCTGGAACAAAGAGATTAACATTCTTCAATTAAGACAGGAGAAAGCTTGCTTCAAATTGATTTGCACTCAGTACATACTATTTCATCAGTTCAGAGATTAGATGTGTGGGTAAACTGGTTTCCAAGGTAACTGGACTAACCATGGGGAAGTCATCAGGGTGATAAGTAATTCAAAAAATTCGGAAGGTACCATGCGGAAATGGAAGTCATTGAACCGTGGCTACTAAGATAAACCTGAGATTTACTTATTTTACATAAAGTAGAATAGGATTACTTAGAACAGTGTTTCTAATGTTTTAACTGCAAGGTCATGAACGGTGCCTGAAAATCTGACATGCAGCCAGCAGGGACGGTACAACGAGCACAAGCATGAAATCACTGACGCACAAGCTTCAGCGCTCGTGCATCCCAAGCTCTCTCAGAAGTTTTTGCTGCAGTGCTATCAGGTAGGGTAAACCAGCAACACAGACCCAAGCAGCAACAGGGAATCTGAAAAGTATTACAACAGAGAAGACAGCTGAAGAATGAGTGTTAGGCCTTGGGAGGTCTACAGTTAAGTTCTGCAACAAATGCCCCTGAAAGAAAGTGAAATCAACAAACGTGGGCTTCTGAAGCCTGATAATGGTTTTGTTTGGTCAATTGTTTTGTTTTGTTTGTATGTTTCTTTGTTTTTCCCCAGGTTTAGAGCTCTAGGCAATGCAATTCTTAGAAATACAGTGAGATGACAACAAAGCAAAACATTTTGCTTATTTAAATGTTTAATTCTTACATGCATGCTTAAGTATCACTAAATACAGTACTTGAAGATTGCAATTTTGGATTTGGATACCATAATTCAGCAAATGTTTAAATTGACTGTACAAACTAGAAGGAACAAGCTTTACAGCCACTGAAACAAAACAAAACAAAAACCCACCAAAATCCTCTGTCATTTGGAGCAAATTAAAACACTACTGAGTAATGAAATAATAATGGCTGGCTGTAGATACTACCTTCTAGGTGTTTGCTTCCCGTCATGCACAAATTGCACAGCGTATACCAATTTGCAATATATATCCATACTGCAATTTAAATGCAAGGCAAAAACTGAACCGAACAGTATCTGTTTGCAGACAAGGTTTTCAACTGAAGACACGCATACACACACAGCTGGAATAAAAGATTTTGTATGCAAAAGAGGAAATTAAATTTTGAAGAGCAATAATCAGCCAAAATAGGAAAAATGTGCCTAAAAAGAAAAAAGAAAATAAATTGGCCATACATGTAGATGCCCTCATCCCAAACCCACACACCCTCCCACCATGCCCAGTGGCAGCGCGGTGCTTTCTGAGCGAGCTTTGTGCAGAGATGGGTTATGGAAGAGACCCCAGAGAAGCACCTCCACCTGGAGGTCAGAAAATCTCCTCCCGGTGCACTACCATCCTCTTGTATGTACCCTTTCCACTGGCAGCACAGGGATGAAAGGACCATTTTCTTCCACAGAGGTGGAAGAAGGGCTTTCTGGAAAACCCGTGGGGGGGCAAACACCCTGATGCGCAGCCAGGGCCCAAAGGCACAAAATGGCGGGCACGTGAGGGACAAAGGCTGCCGTTGTGCCAGGGCCTACTTGGGCAGCTCATTTTATTTGCTTTAAATACGTCACCGTGGCACACTAGATGTGAAGGATTCGCTGTTGTTACTCTATACTGTGGGAAAGTATGTTACTTTTTTTTTTTTTTCAGTGCTCCAAATAGTATTTCTGAAAGCTTTTGAAAAGACATGGGAAAGAAAAGACCTGCTCATATCTGAAATACTTTTCAGAGCTCAATCCTCTAAGCTGCTTCCCAACCTAGAAACAGCATCACCTACTGCAAAAATTCAGGGTGCTTCTGCAGGAATATAGGCTGAAATAGCTTTGCACTCAATGCAAATATCCCTAAATTGCATGAAATTCTTGTATGCTGTTATATGCATCTCGTGTGCTAATTTTCAGTACCGGAAGGAAGTTTGATACAGCACCAAGATAACCTGGCATAAATATCTTGTGCAAAAATATCTTGAGCAGATTCAAACAAAGTCCTCCAGGTTATATAATGACTCTGAAAACTACTTAAAGAACACAGTAAGGAATACATTTTCTTAACTTATCCACAGAGAGAAAAGAAAACCTTTTAGCTTGGCTAAGGAGAATTCACTGCACTCGGGGAAGGCATTAATTTTGGCCTCACTAACAGCAGGACTCTACTGCAATTCTACATCTGCCCACAATTTAGTAAAACAAAAACAAACAAACAAACAAAAAAATCAAAGTCTGGGGCACACAGCAGTACAAAAGCAAAAAAGGCAGGTCTCATGATCTTGATGATACTTCTTAAAAGACTGGAAGTCCAGAGAGCTTCTCAATGGGATGGAATGATTTTGTTTGTTTGCTTAGTTCAACATCTCCGCATCAAGCTTCCCAGCACTTTCAGTCATAGCTTAGCACAGGAAGAGTCACTGTACTTACTGTGTAAACATGCCTTAAAACACCACAGGGAAAAAAAAAAAAAGCCACCATCTGTAAAAGAAGTAAAACAACATACAGCTGCCTCTACAGAATGGCACAGAGATGAATCGGTCATCCCCTGCAACTGCAGGAGAAAAATCCCTGATCCTTTAAATGTTGCATTCTTCAAAAAAGCTTACCAGAAGTCTGCACACAATCCCCAGCTTTAGTCTCTGGTCTAAGGAGAAGAACACACACACAACTTAGTGCCCCAAACAGGATCCTACATACTAAATGCAGCCATGAGAGGAATTCTGCCTTTGAATTGTAAGTCTTCTAAACTATGCCCTTCAATTGCCATAAATAAAATGTTGCCAAACCACCAAATAAATTCTACAATGTTATTACTTCTCTCTGTTGTACTGGATTCTTCTAAGAACATAGCTTACTTATAAATGATTCTAAAAAATTGGTATTTATTTGGGAGAAAGGTGTCACTACAACAAAGCGCATCTTTGATTCCTCAGCAGAAAAAATCATCTGATGTTCACAGTTGCTTGTTGAATATAAAATTATTAGTAAATTTTATATCCATCCATCAGCATTGGGACAGGCAGGCTATGGAGAATTTATTCGGCTTATTTTATGTAACTTTTAAAGTAAAAGAAAGCATATGACTACATGGCAAGGTAAATTAGTCTCTTACTGAGCCCCGAACTGCTACAAGACTGCTTTTGGTACCAACCTGCCTAGTATAATTTTAATTCAGGTACACCAAATTTATACTGCTGCCTGCAGTAATATATACACATAGTCCCCATGATGCTCCCCCAACTCTTAAATCTCTTTTGTTTCCTGTACATAGCTTGATACTGTAGTACAAAGCAAAGGAGTACGGATTCTGAGAATTGTAATTTGTTTCCTACTTCTATTGGCCAAGCATATAATTACATCCATGACAGCTAATATTTTCAAACAAGCATCAAGTCACATTGGACTGCTGCTGTGAAGAAAGTCAGCACTATCATAAAAACACTAGGAACTCAAAGTGCACGTTAAAGCTGCTTTCCTTTACCTCCTGTGTAGTAATTTCAGTTTCAGTTCTGCCAAAGATACCATTGCTAATAAACCCGCTCCTGACAGCCAGAGTTACACATGAGCTGCAATTCTGTCCAAAGTACACATTAGCCACTTTTTTTAATTTCTGAAGCCTGCCTGCACATTTACTGGGGAGCTATTAAAATTAGAAAGGTATATTTTGGAGGTGTTGAAGACTGCAGAGAAGTTCTCTTGAATCAAAACAGTGAAGGACAGAGCAGAGGTTCAGCAACGAGGCAAGCACTTCAAGAGATGCAGCTGCAATCCCTGGCTCTGGCCACAGACTTCATCTGTACCTGATTTACCTGTAGATAAGCGATCGTACATTGTAATTGCAAATCACATTTTCTTTCTGACAACAATTCATTGATATCGTAAGATTCCCAAAAAGCAGTTATCTGAATTTTAACGTTTATTTAGCATTAAAATTCGAAGCTCTCAGTTCTACTCCTATCTCTTCCACTAATCTCAGCTGCATAACTGAAAATTACTTCATCTTCCTCCATTTCTCGCCCTACTGCATTATCTATGGGGCTGATTTATATTCATTATGCAGACAAGGAGATATTCTGGTCACAAAGTGAATACCTCAATAAGGCTCTGACTGTATGTCAGAAACTGGGCAGCTTTAAGACATGAATAACAAAATCTATCCCGGTCATCCGAGTTTCTTTATTCACTGACGTTTTATTTCTCTTTTTTTTTTTTTTTTCTTGGGATTATACCCTATATTCAAATTGCATTAGAGTAGTAAAGTTAAATATTATTCTTCCTCATCTCCCAGGCACCACTTTTAAATAAAATAATGGGAGAAACAACCTAAAAAGGAGTCAGGATTCAATTGATACTGCATTTGAAGAAAACAGCATGGAAAAGGATCCAGAAGAGGTGGTGGTTTGAGAAACAAATGCTGTTTGTTATCACTAACTGGGGACTATACACAGTAAAGTATTTATGGTCTTATTAGCTGGTCAAAGCAAAATACAACATTTTTGTGCTGACTGAATTAAAAATCTGGAGTTGAGCCCTTAAAATCCCACAAAATCCAAAGGGAAATTAAGTTGTTTTAGGGATGCTGCTCCACTAAGTAAGCATAAACATCACCATGGCCCTGCCCTACAGTCGATGTACTGAGTACTGCAGCCTCTCTACGCTCTTTTGCTTCTTCCACCTTACACCCCTAATAAGAGCTGCAAGCAGATGCCTCCCTTTACTCAGGAATCAAAGCCTGCAATTCTCTCTGGAAGGCAGGTGACCGTCACATTTAATCAAAAGAAAGGGAAAGACCTGACTCTCTTCTTGAAAGCCTGTCCAGGAGAGAAAGAGATGGCAGTGGTACGCCGTTACAAAAAAGGCCAAGCGGCTGTGACACTCAACCACTACGTGGCAGTTACATTCAATTACCTTTAAGTTAAAGAACCGTTTTTTAATCTATTAACTCCTCATATATTTAATTTTAAGGAGTCATTCAGAGAGTCTTAGATCAAAAAAAGCTGCCCTCGGTGTTGAAGAGGGAATAGACTAACTATTAAGCTACACAATCATTCGTGTTCCTTCCAGTGCCAGGATCTGCAAATTCTTTCTGTAGAGATGGTGGCTTTGGTCCCACGTTCAACAGAAAGAATGGAAGAGCACACTATTTAACCTACAGCATGATGTTTAGGTAGAAGCCCTCCTGCAAAATGACAGAGTAAGGTCTGAGTGCCTCCCCTTCCTAGGCACTTGCTCCATAAGATGGTTATCCTTTTTCCAATTTATTTTATTAACTGCGTGCACAAGCCAAAGTTTTTATAAATATTGATTATAGATTTGCAACACACCTGAAAAAGCTCCCAGCCTTCACGAGACAACGTAGATGCGCTCCAAGATCACTAAACAAGAAACCCCATGAAGCAGTAACAAAGGTTTTCCCAGCATCTTCTTGATCAGCTTAGAGTTGTGATGTGATCGCACACAGGAGACTTGCTGACTGGTAATTAATCTCATCAAGAACTGCTTTCAACTGAAGGCGCTACGCTCTCTTTCATGAAGCTGATGGCATTTGTTAGAAGCTGTCACCCAAAAACAGGATTTTTTTAGTTCTACATAAAAAGTACTGAAAGCTAGAAACTTTAAGTCATTTGCTTTCTTTTCAAAGTAGCTTTACATTTTTTTGAATACTGCTAGATACTGAAACTGCTTCCAGCAAAGCATTAGCTCATCCTTTTGTTACCATGACATATACCTGAAGCAGACTCTTTTTGACACAACTCCTGTAACTAGATGAAGGGACCACCTTGCCGGTACTTGGTATAATTAGACAGCAGGCTACATACTCAGCACAGTGTTTTAAGACTCCTTGCAAAACAGACTGCAATTCCCAGGGTTTGCTGCTTTGGGACTACAATCAGAGCAAAGAGGAAAGGCCAGCCCACCCCACAATGCTCAGATTTTGTTTTTTCATCAGAGGTATTTTGCTGTGGCTATCTTTTTTTGGTTCACTCTTTTCCAGCAGATGAGCTGTCAAATCTTTCTCTTACAGCAGACTGTAGACAAACCTACACATTTTTCCTTAACTATGATGTGAAATTGAAATGCCTTTGTAATGCAGATCCAGTTCATCAGTAAGGCGAGACTGTAAAATTGGACAAGTACTGCTAAGTCACTGAAGTGGTTCTATAGACAAGTCCACATTAAAGTTCGACACTTCTGGAATAACACTGAAAAAAAATCCCATATCCACGATGTGTATCTTCTTATGATCTTAGCTAAAAAGCACCTGACTATATCATTGCTATGCTTTTAGCACAGGTGGGAAGTGCACTGGCAATTCGTGCACAGGTTCTCTCTGAGCTTTTATGGTTGCAATTATGCTTACATCTTTAAGAAAAATTCCCATAAGTCATCTCAATTTAGCAAGCTTTTTTAACACTGACATCATGTTTCACTTTATTACACCACTCTCAAATTTTTTATGGTCCGAACTTTTGCTCACTCACATTTGCTTCTTTGCGTTTACTTGCTGTCACACACCTGTGAGAAAAGGAAGCACGGCGTGTCAGCGCAGCTGTTACCCTGATGCATGCTCTATTCACCACTACCATAAGAAGAGAAAAACTAGTATCTGTACACTTCTTCACTGGCATCATCATGTCTGTACAGTTGCCCTGTTACGAACGCATGCTCATACCTTATTTTCTGTTCCCTACGTGCTAACCAAATGGTGCAGAAGACCTGGCACGTGACTCAGTTGTGTTGTAATGACAGTCTCCAGCACTGTCATCTGCCCATCTCACACGGTATGGTTTGCTGGTGCACTAGTTCAGACACACCATGGCAGTGAACGCCACTATAAATTCAGGATTTCCTCCCCTTCCCGCTGTCCCCATGGTTGATACTTCATCATGTGCTGTCAGAAATTCTTGCATGCGATCTCAGTGATCTGAATCGGAGCCAGTGCTGTAACTACTGAAAATCTGCTGTCAGTATAAATAAGCTAATTTACTGATCAAATTCATGACAGAAGCAGGACAAAGTGCTGTTCAATATCAGGGAGTCCCTAAAATATCTTATTTCTGATGGTAATGCTCTGAGTTCTGCAGCAAGTGCACAAATATGGATATTAGCACAAGCAGCTGATTCAAAGAAAGGTATTTTAAACATAGTTTATTCTACAGTTGTATTTTTTCCACTTAATAAAAAAGGAGGTCTAACAGGGATCAGGGGGCAGTCATCCTTCTCTGCTGCAAAAGATAAAATTTTGACCTTCAGTTTCTAAGTAATCCACGCCAGTCTTTAAAAGACAGCTCATATTCAGAAAGTCAACAAGAGGAGCTGTATCTTGGAATTCCAGCGCTAATGAAAGACAAAGAATTCCATCTAGTATTTCATGATTATAGTACCAGCCTTGTTAAATAGAGAACAAAAAATACCTTATACCAGATCACACCGTGCTTATACTTAAGGCATTTTTACTACTCTCTCCTAGTAGATATACCTTGCACTGCGAAATTTGTTGCAGATAAAGCAAATCCCACACCCTTGGGAGCATTATGTTTACCATCAAAGAATAATTTACACAGTTTTTAAGACAAAAATTTCTCTTTCAAAACCTTTTGATGAATTATTGCTACAACATTTACTAGTCAAATATCTGCATACACAAATAAGTGTGTTCTTTTAATTTTTACTTTTCTGGGTGAACAGGTATGTATTTTCAAAAGCAGATCTTCCGATAAGAGCTGGCCAGGTGAAGCAAATAATCCCTACATCAATGCCCAGAGAAGATGATGATTCCTCTCTTCTCGGGTGTCAGCCACAGCTAAACCAGGTTTAAGGAAAACTGCAGTGGAACCTATGGCACACCTAAACTCTGTTGTCTCACACAATAAAGAAGCAAGCTATCAAAAGCAAAGAAGAGTGAGATCAGACAGGAAGATCTGTGGGAGGAAGAAGAGCAGTCACAGAACAAACAACATTTACAGAGCCTCTCTGGATATGAGCCCTAAGGGATACCACTCATCACCAACCTCCACATGGACTTTAAGCCATTGACCACAATTCTCTGTCTGTGGCCATCCAGGCAATTCCTCATCCACCAAATAGTCCACCCTTTAAATCCATCTCTCCCCAATTCAGAGATCAGGATGCCATGTGGGACTGTGTCAAAGGCCTTACAGAAGTCCAGTTAGATGACATCAGTCAGTCTTCTATTGTTATTTGATGCAGTCACTCCATCACAGAAGGCCACCAGAATGGTCAGGCACAATTTGCTCTTGGTGGAGCCACGCTGACTGTCTTGGATCACTTCCTTGTCCTGAATGTGCCTTGACATCGCTTCCAGGAGGATCTATCCCATGATCTTCCCAGGCACAAAGGTGAGGCTCATGAGTCTGTAGCTCCCTGGGTCTTTCTTTCTAACCTTTTTAAAAATGGGAGTGATGTTTCCCTTTTTCCAGTCACCAGGGACTTCGCCTGACTGCCAGGATTTTTCAAATATGATAGAGAGAGGCTTGGCAACTCCATCAGCCAGTTCCCTCGGGACCCTGCGATGCATGTCATCAGGGCCCATAGACTTGTGCCTTGATCGATCGGGTCCTTAATTTTTACCCCCAAGCTCTCAACGTGTTAGTGGCTGTTTGGGACAATTCACACGTAATTCCCTGTGGCCTCCTAAAGTGTTGGTGTTCCCTGGTTCTTCTCTGTCACTCAGAAGTACATTGCCTTCCCTCACTGAATCTAGTTTAAAGCCCTGCTAACGAGGCCAGCCAGCTTACCGCCCAGAACACTCTTGCCCCATCTGCTCAGGTGTGCCTCATCTGGTGTCAGCATCCCCAGACTCTCAAACGTGTGTCTGGAATTGTAGAGGTCAAACCCCTGAGCGTGGCACCAGCCACAAAGCCATTCACCTGATCCCTTTGTCTCCTTCTTCTTGGGCCCCAGTCAACAATGAAGTGGAAATTCCATGTATTTCTTATGTCCATTGCTTTCTAATTAGTTTCTTACCCATTGAAACATTTTTATGTAGATAAACCTGATAATATACTTTAAGATAATATAAAATATATTTTAGAGCCATATCTCTTACAAAGAGGATGAATTAGGATCTTAGCATAAAATGATAACAAAATAAAGAAAGGATTTACATAAAGTGTTATGAGTGAGTAAAACAAAGTGTGATGCCGATGTGAAGTTAGGAGATAAAGTGAATGAGGACATGAGCAAACTGAGAATGAATGAAGCTGCTTTGCATTTACAAAGCTTAGCAAGTTAAATCTGACATATAAATGTTTTCATGCTCATCTAGATCATTTGTATTGTCATTCCAAAAAATACAGCGTGAGACAAAATCACAGCAGTTATACAAGCTGCAGTATTTTAATGAACATTCTCCCACAAAAGAAAGTAACTTCCAGTTAATAAATCAGCAAATATTAATTAATCGGTTCAAGTGCATTCCTGAGAGCACACCAGAACTGCCTTGAGCAGCTGAGCAGAGACAGATGCAAAATGCGGTACTGCTGACCTGTTACAGGCAGAACAGACATAGAGTCTACGAAATTCAAAAGAATATTTTTTTCACTTTAAACCTGAACAAAATGGAAACAGACACAGGAATCTTTTCTGATTAACAACCGCTTCCATGGAAAAACAACACACATTATCACTAACAGAAGATAAAGAAATCACACAAAAAAATCCACAGACAATGCTTTACCAAAATAAACTCAGTAAGAGAAAACATAAAAGGCACCACGGAAAATTCTTCAGTCTTTCCAGTGACTTTGCTCTATGTAAAACAATGACAAAAATTCATAAACCGATAGTTAAAAAAGAAGCTTCTCTTTTTTTCCTCTCTATTTTTTAAAATGTAATGCAAAATGTCAAGTATGTAGCCCTGGAAAACAAGGTAACAGAGAACAAAAACTGAAACGATGTCTTAGGCCATCAACAATAATAACCACAGCCTGGCAAGTACCCAGAATCAATACAGGGAAGGGGGGGGGGGGGGGGGGGGGGGGGAGAGAAAGAAAGAAAGAGAAGACAACCAGAGACCAAATCTTTTTTTTTTTTTTTTTTTTAAAAAAAAAAAGGCAGGCTGCAATGCTCAGATAACATCAGGAAGTCAATTGAGGCAAAGCGGTAAAGAAAGGTTCAATTTCGTTTTTCAGATAGCGCTGTACCACGGGACTACTGATGCGCCGGTAAACGGCATGGATTAATAACAAGCATTCTCCAGAGCTTAGAGAGACACAAGTTCCTTTGCACTATGCAAATAAAATAAATAACAAAAATCATCTATGAGCACAAGAGACCTGCTTTAAAAGATCAACTTTTAAGCCAGAAGTATAAAGAACAATTTACTCTATAGTCCTGTCTTTCTGTTTTAATCCCTTTATTCAAAATGCAACTCAAAAAAAAATCCCACTGATCTCTCACATGTTTTTCTAAATTGCCATCAGTCATGTCCAGCGATACCAACTTACTGGGAGATCCTGAACTTGATGAAATTAGCAAAATGCCTTTTCCATCATTATTAGAAGGATTTCGTAGGTAAACTCGAAAACGTTAGCAACTCAATACATTTTACTAAGTAATTTTGCGATTGTAGTGAAGCTGTACAGCACAGAGCAGAATTATTTACCAATTTAACCACAGCTTTTGAGTACATGACCACACCTGAGCATTCATGCTCTAATTCTCAACAGAGCTAACACAGCTGAGGGACAGGCGGTGAGAGGAACACGTATTTAGGCTACTGGCACGTGTAAAATGTCAGCAGGCTTTGCCTCTGCTGCAAATGAACATTACCCATCAACAGTTTTATTTTTCTTCAGGTTCTTTCGAATGTCTCTTCTAAGTCATAAATATTGAACTAATAGTAGTTTTTTAAACATTTCCCAAATCTTTTTGTATTGTTAAATATTACTTATAAACTTAGGTCGTTCTGTTCGTCCTATACACCAAAATATTTACAAAAAAACCCACCTTCGAACCCTTTTTTTAGACAGTTACTTCGATTGACAAACAGGAAACATTGCTGTGTCTAAGTTTTTGTTAACAGGAAATACTAAAAGGCTACGAATAATCCTTAACCTAAACCCACTGTCTGTTAGGGGTAATACATGTATATATGCACAAGGATGTCATCCAACTTGTGCCACCAACTAAGGTGACATCCTGTATGCTGTCAAATCCACAGAGCTGCAGTTCCGAAACCATGGATCTTACTGAAACGGAGAATCATCTAGACTGGAAAAGACCTTCAAGATCATCAGTCCAACGATCAGCCTGACCTATCAAGTCCCACCACCAAGACAAGTCATAACGTGATAGATGAGAAGTCACTTAGCATATTTTACAAATGACAAATTTTAAAGAATTAATCTTGGATGCAATTCAGCTGCTTCCTCTGCCAGAGGTCACTATCAGGAACATGATTACTTTTCTGATGTAAATGAAGCCTTAGTCACAGGGTAGCTGAGGATGGAAGAGACCTGTGGAGGCCATCTGGTCTGACCCCCTGGCCAACAGGCCAAGGGTTGGCCACCCAGAGCAGGGTGCCCAGGCCCACGTCCAGGCAGCTTCTGAAGATCTCCAAGGAGCAGACCCCACAGCCTCTCTGGGAAACCTGTGCCAGTGCTCAGACGTGCTTCCTGATGCTCAGGGGAACCTCCTGTGTTTCAGGTTGTGCCCACTGCCTCTGTCACTGGGCACCATGAAAAGAGCCTGGCTCCATCCTCTTTGCACCCTCGCTTCAGGTATTACACACTGGAGTGATGATCCCCCTGAGCTTTCTCTTCTCCAGGCTCAACAGTCCTGGCTCTCTTAGCCATTCCTCAAAGGTGAGATGCTCCAGCCCATTCACCATCCGAGTGGCCCTGCGTTGGACTCTGCAGTGTGTCCATGTCTCTCTTGCACTGGGAAGCCCAACACACCCAATGAGGTCTCACCGAGGCTCAGCTGAGGAGAAGGATCACCTCCCTCAACCTGCTGGCACTAGGTCACGCTGGTTGGTGTCCACCACGACGCCCTGGTCCTTTTCTGCAAGGCTGCTTTCCAGCCAGGCAGCCCCAAGCATGTCCTGGTGCCTGGGGTTGTTCCTCCCTCCCCAGGTGCAGACGATCTAGGCCCTTCATGAGGTTCCCATCAGCCAACTTCTCCATGCTGACAATTTTCAATCTACCTCCTGTCTGCTCATCCAGCCCACAGTTCACCAGCTTCTCCACAAGGATGTTCTGTCAAAAGCCTTCCTGAATTGAAAGCAGACAAGCTCCAATGCTCTCCCCTCATCTACCAAGCCAGTCATTTCATAGTACAAGATTATCAGGTTGGTCATGTGTGTCTTCTCCATTTTAATGGCCAAGACTTACTGGTAATGACTGTGTCACGCACTGGTACTTACAGACAGTAACTTCTGGTAGTCATTTTGGACCTACAGCTACTAATGTTGGAAACTACTTTACTGGCCATAAGGAGAGAAGAAAAAAAAATTACAACTCAGTTTAAGGGGATTTCCCCCTCCCCACATCTTAAACATTGACATGAAAGCAATGTGCAAAATATCAAGAAGGCAGTTTTTAGGTAGCTTTCTGGGTTAATAGAGGGGATAAAACTGAGCAACTACTCCAAAGGAAAAAGGTGGGCAAAGATGAATAAAAAGCTGTGTGGTCTGGTAGCCTCATGGTCTTCAACACCATACTGAAACATTCTTGGTTTCATTAGTACACTTTGCCACATTTCTAAAATACCAGCTTACAACTACTGTTTTTTTTTCCCTAGAGTGCTCAAAATCTCCAGAATCAAGAGTTTTCCCTGGTTTGCCCTTATAGAGTATTAAAATATTCTAAGTATTTTGTTTAAGAAGTCCATGCACAATAAAGTCTACTGGACAATTACCCACACTGACGTTAACAAACAGGTATCTCTGGCTTCTAGGCAGGCAGAGCTATCAGTAAAATACTTGAATATGTCAGAATCCACATACCTAGAGAATCGAAATATGTCAATATCTGAATATGTCAATCTTAAAAACGACTGCAAACTTCTAAAGATGTGAAGATGACTACAAGCTGGAGAAAACCTTGAGAGGTTCTTTTACCATGAAGGCCACAATCTAGATGAGTTAGACGGAATTTGATAGTATGACTTTTAAGAGCCTCTATAGCTCATTGCCTTTAAACAAATAATGTGAATACTAAATGCATAATACAGGAATGTTATCAACTAAAAGGCACTAGGCCTACATGCAGCACAGTCAGAATATTAAAAGATATCCTTTCAACGAGAACCGGCATCTTATGCCCTTGAGATCATGCACTGAATAATGAGGTAGATGGAAACTGCAGAGAGGAACATAAAAAAGTTACAGATGTGCACAGACTAAAAAACACTGCTGCATGTGCGATAACACAAGGCAAACCTCTCGTAAGAGCTAAATTCCACATTCACCCCTCACCCTGACTTTATCATATGGAAATACCCGAGCGGGCTCACAGGTCCCCTGCATCAGTTCTGGTGAGCAAAATTAGCTTCTGCTCTCACTAGGATACTTCCCCTATGAGAAGGACACCAGAGAACAACAGGTATCGTTTTGTACTGTTTAACTGCAGGAATGGCAGGTACTTTCTTAATAGATTGTTCGTGGCCTGCAAATTCAACAGCACTGAAGGAAATTCCATCCCCTAACAGAATTAATAGACACTGTTAGACAATACAATAGCCTATTAGGAGAATAGGAAAAGAGAAGGAAATTGTCTGTGTCATTGCCTGCCATTACAATGCTTTAATCCTACTTGGAAAATGCTCAATCCCACCTTAAAAGGGGAACACTGCCACTTAGCCCTCAGGTGCTTTTTCTTTATGAATATACCAGAGATGCAATTATGCTCTTTTTCAAGACTTTGCCATCCCTCAGTGAGCAAGATAAATTTATTAAGCCCCCTGTTTTATGATGGAACTCACCAAGAAAAAGAAAGATTAAGAGCAGCTAGTTGCTGCAGCTCTGCTGCAAACTCGCTCGTCTGAAGCAAAATTCAGCACAGTCCTGATGAAGTCTCCTTAGTGAGTTATAAAAAGACTTTCAGAAATTCCCTACCGCTACCAAAATATGTTGCTTCATGTATCTAGAATGCCATTTCCCTTCCTCACAGCTGCATTACGCTGCGGGTTGCCGCTGTCATTCTGCGCGAGCGAGTCACAGGGTGGCTTTCTCCTGAGCTCTCTCCCTACAAATGAGAGAGTTTGCTGTGAAACTTCTTAGCCCATAAATCCACCTCCACAACTCAAGTCTTCCCAGTCACCCGTATTTTACTGCAATCCTTCTATGCAATGGTAGGCTTCCCCACTTGCTGCCATAAGCAAGTGTCATTAGCATGCTCCCACTTCCGAAAAGAGAACTACTGAAATTTTTAACAAGGTCTTCCATCTCATCAAAGGCAGATACTAATTTAGTCTGACATATGCTACCTCTCATAAATCCATCCACATGTATTCCATTTTTCCATTTGCCTCCCTGACTTCAATTATTCTTTTTAAAGTTTCTTCAATTGCTTTGCTATAGAAAAAAAAAAAAAAAGATTAATAATTTTCAAGCTGCCAGAACCACCTCTACTACTCTATGTTCTGAAAAACAGCTGCTGCATTTGCTCTTTTGCAGTTAAACTACCATCTCTATTTTGATAGTGCTGTTAGTTCTGTGTGTTTTGAAATGTTTGCTACAAGACTTTCTGAAATACAACTTCCTCCTTCCAGCCCCCATCAAACCTGAGCACTGGGAACTTTGAGATTTCATCTTCGTTTCACTCGAAGAATTTCCACTGTCAGAGTTTCCTCCCGTACACACTTATTTCACTCTTAATCGTGACCCTACGTTCAACATGACCAACGGCATGAAAAATGAAGGCAAAACATTAATATAAACTGGGGATGATAGCTCTAATCATAACCTCCTGCTTACTGCATAATGCCCCGCTTCCTGTCTTGTTTTGTATTTAATGGATAAAAAGCTTTCCACTACTTGGATTATATTCCTTTACAAGGTCAAACTCAGCTTGATTTCTGGCAAGATCTTATTCACACTTAAAACTTCTGAACTCTCTGACAACTTTCATTTTTTCGAACAACCACTTTTGCCACTCCTTGAAAATTCTTGGCTAGCTTCTGATATTCTCCTTGGCTGACTTTTCTTTTAGTCCGGTCCGTGATTCTTCTGCTCGTGTACTCTGCCTTTTCCTGGGATGCAAACCCAAATACAGTTTTTCTAATTCTGAATCAAGGAGGTTCCAAGACCTCCACCGCTAGTTCCCTTAGCTCTTTCTTTCACCTAATTTCAATCTATTTCCCTATGGCTTCTCAGTCTGCATTTCCGAAATACAAAACCTTTAATTGGAAACCCCTTTAAATTTAAACCACGTAAACCTCCGATTCATTCAACCAACCACTCAACGCAAACTCGGTTTCTACAAACGGCTCTTCTCGAATGTCCCCAGTGATTACAAACCCAAGTTCTAAGGAACATTATTTGTGTTTAGTTCAGCAACTGTGTATGAACATTGCATCCAGGAATAACCGGTCCCTAGACCTAGTAGTGAAATTAAACTCTCCACAATATATTGTGCTAGAATAATAGCTTTGTTCTATTTACTGTATTCCAATATAATTTCCTGAATATTTAATATAAGAAAACTTGTCTGCACCTGAAGTTACCATGTGAAAGCATACAACCCCACCTCAATAATGCACTTCACATATGAGATAACCATGTAGGAGACTTACCTTTTAATACCTAAAATAGCAACTTGTGCTGGAATGCCTTATCCCTTCCTTGTTGTTCTTCATCTGAGAGCATCCAGTCTTTGAATGCTTAGTATTTACAGGAAAATATTTATTGTTCCTTTCCCTGACAAAAAATATTAAAGGTTCTGCCAAGATTTTTCATAACAAATGTAATTGAAATATAAAGCCAGGTCCCAGAAATGCTCTTTAATTGTACCACCAGCACAAAGAAGTTTTAAATTGTTAACTTTTAAAAATAATGAAAGTTAGCATCACAATCTCTGATTACAATACAATACAATCTATTGTATTACTACTCTGTAGAGTTCCCTATGCCTGAAAAAATGCATAAATTCATGTTATGTGGCAGAATATACATAGCTCAAGCTACCCAAACAATAGCTCATTATCTAAAACTACTTTACAAATGGGGATTAATAGAGTTGTTAAACATCTTGCTGTCCATTTTACAGAGCTCAAATACCAGCATAAAGGTTCAGTGACTTATTCATTATTACAGGAGAAATCAGCGCCAGAGCCTAAGGCTATTTAATTCCTAGTTTCATGCTTCAGCCAAAACCACCTTCCTCTCCTAACGCTGTAACCAAAGCATGGACACAGGAGCTAGAGTGGAGAAGCAAATTTAAGGAAAGAGCAATACCCTTTCAGTGATTTCAGAAGGAAGCTACACATCTTTATTTATCTGTAAAGATTCTTAAGCAACCCACTCAAAAATAGATGAATTTCTCAGATTCTGTACTCATTTTAAATATAACATAGCCTGCAGATCCTTCTGCAAGTGCTGTCTTTGACAGCCACCTCCCAGAAGTGCCCTAACTCATGCCATGACTACTTCATTTAGAGAATCATAGGCTCACTGAGGCTGGAAGGAGATGTGGAGATCATCCAAATTCACCTCCATATTCACTTAATTGAAACACGCATAGAAGCATGAGCAAGACTGGAGCCTGGGACCATAAAATGCTTGTGGACAGGTTAACTCTGACGTATGACTTCCTGATCCAAAACAATTCATCAACATCGTAACAACCATGGGTAAATACCATACTAAATGTTGAATCAGCCAAGAAATATTTCCTTTTTCAACACTGAAACCTGAAAATGTTTTCAGCATTCCTTATTGTGATGTTTATTAGACAAAGAATAATAATATTTTGGAGAGTAATGATTTCCAAAGTAATTATAGTGTCAAATTGTTTCAGACTCATTCTTCACCACAATTCACAAACCTGAATATGTTTTAATGAGAGAAATGGGGAATAACTATAGGAAAAATTTACTCCTTCAACCAATTTTTAAATAAGAAAAAAACAGCATATAGTTCCTAAGAAATTTCACGACAACTCCAGTAAATACAACTGTCATTTATACTTTACACTAAATTACGGTCATGGCACTTCTTGGAAAACCTCTTCAAAGGCTCACTTGAGAAAAAGAGAGAAGCACGAATTCAGATTCCTGAAGAAAATGTGAACAAAACACAATCCGGAAAACTGAAATGCCATACTCACCTTGCACCACAGAAGAGAGAAAGAACCTATGAAGCACAGACCCAAATGACTACAACCCTTTTGTATAAAACTAGCCCTAGCATGGAGGAGACATCTGCTGTATCCCTTCCATTCCTGTTGGCCTCCCTCCCACCTTGGGAGGCCCCTTGTCCCACCACAAATTGCCCTCCCCAAGCCCTTCGGCCAGGCAGGACAAAGTCAGAGCAGCGGAAACTTGCACAAGGGGGGTCGGCAGCAGACACCAATTTCTCCAAACAGCTTTAAATGGTTCAACACGTATCTCATGCCAGAAAGAGGGCACTAACTGAAGATGTAGCCATCAGCTACCAAGATACCAGACTTGGGGGAAGAAAGGTGAGCATTTATCTTACACCTTAATCCCATCCAGGACAGACGAAGGATGGCTCATAAAGGTCTATGATTTGGACAATTATTACATTCCCATGTGCTAAAGTGTGGAAAGATATGAGGTAACGAATTGTGCACTGCTGGCCCAACCTGCCCAATTAGCCTGCAAAGTTTGGGAAGCAGCAAATTTTGTGTCCAGAGAAGGGCTATGAAGCTGGTGAAGGGCCTGGAGCACAAGCCCTATGAGGAGTGGCTGAGGGAACTGGGGTTGTTTAGTCTGGGGAAGAGGGAGACCTTATTGCTCTCTACAGCTACCTGAAAGGAGGCCGTAATGAGGTGGGAGTCAGTCTCTTCTCCCAAGCAAGAAGCCACAGGACTAGAGAAAATGGCCTCAAGTTGCACCAGGGAAGGTTTAGGTTGGATATTAAGGAAAATTTCTTTACTGAAAGGGTTGTGAGGCACTGGAGCAGGCTGCCCAGGGAAGTGGTAGAGTCACCATCCCTGGAGGTATTTAAAAGACGTGTGGATATGGTGCTAAGGGACATGGTTTAGTGGTGGACTTGGCAGTGCTCGGTTAATGGCTGGGAGAGATCTCCACGATCATCAAGTCCAACCTCAATGATTCTGTGATTCTTTAGAGCCAAACCCCAGGCAACTCTGCAAAACCCAACAAAAGACCAATAAACCACAGAATTTCTGCTTTTGTCTTCAAAGAAAAGCATCCTGAAAAAAAACACATTTGACTGTATTTTTTCTCATCACACGTAGGTATCATTTTCACCTCTTCCACTTGGAGTTTCAGTCATACCACTGAGCAAACACCAAAAACAAACAGGAGGATGGGTCAGTGTATCACTGCATAAGCACTCAACAGACTATCAACACACACATACCATGTTAGCAACGTACACACTCATGCCCACTCCCACTAAGAACACCAATCCTTGGGTTCTTTTAGACTTTTTTAATGGACTGGTGAGGAGCTGACTTAAGCTCCCTGGAGGTGCACAACCGCTCACGTCAGTGATGCGACACTCCAAATACCAAGAAATTCCCCCAGCCTGCCATGACCGCTGGGCAGCCACCTACTCTGACACAGACAAGATCAGCAACCGTAACGCACAGTCCTAGAGCAGAGTAAACGGCCCATGGAGCACAGGATCCATGACAGGGAAATTACAGGCTCCAACAGAGCAGAATTGCCAGTAACCGTTGACTCGAGCGCTTCTCTTCACAGCAAGTTTCTAAATAAGTTTCCTGCTCAGGCAATAAGCAGAATTCAGTCTTGATCAATGTGATAAATAAAATGCTATTTGTTCATCCTCCTGACTATATTTCAATACCTCTCGAAGTCCAAAGCAGGACTAAAAGGACAAAAGGCTTCCCCTAAGTGGTAACAGAATCTCCTTGCTCTTCCATCTTAGCGCTCTTCCCATTTATTTCTTAAACATCTACCTGAAAATTCCCTCGAAAAAAACAGTTAAACCATCACTGATTTAAAGACGTTTATGCTGTTGAGACCCTTGAGTGGCACTCACTACCCACTCATTTCACAGGATACAAATTCAAATGCCAATTTTGTTAATTATTTCAGAGCTCACCTTTAGAAGGAGAGAGGAGGAACAATACCGTGAAATTCGCACTAAACATCTCAAGTTTGGATTGGACTTATAATACTGCTGTGTAGCAGAGTAGTTGAGCACAAATTGCTTTATTTTAACAAAGGCAAATTGGTTTTCAACAGTTCAGAAAATACTCCTAAGTTGCTTTGTGTTTTCTTCTCTCTCAGTTATACTACACATAAGACAACTTCTAAGAAAAGTATTAACAAAAGGCATTACGCACAGTAACACATGAGGTTGTCAACAATGGAAAAATTCTTACACGGTTACCATCTCTTTGGCTAGCGAGCATCATTTCCATGCACTGGGCAGCTGAAGAGAGTGGTTTGCTAAATTTGTATGCCAAAAGTGCGAGAGGGGACAGAACACAAGTCCCCCTTGCTCTGTGCACTGACCACTGACACGCATTTGCGGGAGAGAAACTGCTTATCAAAGGTGGGTGTTGACCTCCTAGCAGTGTGCTGAATCAGCAAGGCTGTCAAAGAGGCAATGCGGGATCCCAGAGGATCACAAGCTCCCAAAGACCCCCAGGGTTTTCCCCACCTGCCCTTCCCCAGGTCCCTGCCCGCAGTGATGCTGTGGCCAAGGGAGTCGCGGAGCGCAGGAGGAGAGGGGGAAGGCTAGGCAAGCAGCTTGTCACTTTCCACAGCTTCTGCTGCACTTCTTCCTCTTAGCGCGGGCCTTCCTCGAGGTCTCACTTCTGCTTTCCCCACGTGCCCAGCGGATTGCACGTGTCTGCGGCGCCTGGGACAAAAAGCACTCGCATGGGGACCTCCCAACCTCTTCCACACTCTTCTCTCTAAATGCAGCTTTTATTCTGTTTTCCTGCTATCTACAATGAAGATGCTAAAATAATTAAAGAAATGATTCTTTTACTTTGGGTAAGCTCGTTAAGAACGCTCTATTCCGAAAGCCATGACAAATGGACTCTTTCATTACTTCAACAAATGACTTTTAGAGCTTTTTCCTGATGGACTGTTATTATCACTTGATAACACATAACATGAAATAAACATAGCATGAAGATCTCAAGAAGAAAAGTGTTTTATCTAAATAAAAAGAGAATATTCTTGTAACACTTGAGCATGACAGCATAATTCAGACAGGCCACAGTACTATACCAAAGCAGCAACACCACTGTTAGCTCTTTCAAAACAGGAAAAGCAAAATTTCTTAACAGCTCAAGAATAATATCAGTGTAGTTGCTTTCTGAATTCTTATACTGTGGAACTGTAATAAATATTATAAAGCAATTTTCTGTGCATGATTGATAAACTTTTCAGAAGCAGAAACGTCATCTTGTCTGTTCGGACAGCCTGAGGGGGAAGGGGAGGGAGGGGGGAACTTCCATAATCCTTTGTAATACAAGTTTTCTCTACTTCATCCCCAAAAAATTTAAAGAAAACAGTCTAGTTTAATTACTCGAATAATCCAGAGGGAGCACAAACAACGTTTGAATTTTTGGTGAATGACACAAGCCTGAATAAAATACAACAACAACAACAAAAATCCATTATCTTGGCTCTGAATATTTTGTTTCAGTGTAAAAAATGGTATTTTACAAGCTCGAAGAACACAAGACCATTCACCTTCTTCCATCCCCACCCCCCCCAATAAACAAATGTGGAAACCTGGTTAATTCATTCAGATTAAGATTTCCGAATGCAAACATATATACATTACCCTAACACAAACCACAGATGGTGTAAAAGCAGACTTTGCAAATCACATTCCTTCATGTTCAGCAGTGATACTTGTTAGCTGATTTAACAATTTTCATTAATAAATCCGCACAATAACAATAAAGTGGATTTGAATCAAAGATTTTAAATTTAACAATGTGTACATTTCAAGTACTCCACCATATCTGGCTCTTTCAAAAGCCATTTCTGGAAAAATGACTATGTTTTTGCATTGTGCACTTGAGACCATTTGCACCGCTTGGAAATAAAATGCTTCTATAAGAGATCCCTGAGACTCAGTAGTCAAACGCTGGTATAACAAAGCACAGCTAGGTATTCCTTCCTAGCTGAAAATACCCATGACAGTCTACATTCTTAGCCATAATTTCAAGGTACTTAAAAAGAAAGCAAAAAGAACTTTGCGACAAACCCAGCCAGGTATTTTAACCAAGTGACTTTTACCTTTCTGTAGCCTCTCACTTGCAGTGACATATACTAAATATACATAAATAAGGGTTTAGTAAAGTTTAAAAGGGTGAAGATGCTACTAGAAAAGACGAGAGCAATTCAGAGAGGACAGTAACGGCCCTCTGCTAGTGAGGGAGAACCACTCTACAACAGTACACTACATTTCATGACACAGTGTTTAAACACAGTGACTTTAACGAACATCTGAGGAGAGCTGAAGAAAAGCCATCTGATCTAAAGAAGGCACAATTTCAGATGAGGAAAACACAACAACCAGCACAAAGGCCACCAAATACCCCCTTCTATGCTTCGCCGTGTGATTATAGTTGAGTCGTGTAAGTCAAAACGTGCACATTAAAATTCTCAGAGTCCGTAAGCCTCGCTGTCATTCTCAATTTCTGTGAGCTCAGTCAGCCATCAAGTAGCCTAGGAAATGACACAAGCTCATCAGAGCTCAGCTTCCTGACTTCATTTAAGATTACGCTTGCTGGCTGACTGTAATAAAACCATATACCAAGAGATCCTCTGCAATCTTCTCAGAGCCAAATTCAACTGTCAAAGCGTACTTCACATAAAGCTGTGTTTGAAAATCAACCAAACCGCAGGAAAAGAATGTAGGAAAGTTTACCTTAATCGGAGCACGGCTAAACTGTATTTTTCTGTTGGCTGGGATTTCATCTTCATCTGGCAATCCATTAATTTCAGAGTATTCCATATCAGGTTCGTAACAGTTATTTTCGTCACTGTCATCCTGATCATCCTGTTCAGTACCTGTCTCTCCCCAGTCCGAATTATACCTCGATCGTACCCTATACACATTGTAGTCAGAGTGCATGTACACATGGGAACTCTGAAAATTATTCACATCTTCATGCACTTCTTTTTCACTTGCATCATCATAACGGGTCTCGGTGGCATCCGAAACAGCATCTGTTGCTAAATCTGAAACTAAATTTCTCGGTGCTTCTGCAGCTTCAGGTCTATCAGCGATACCCTCTGCGTGTTCTGACTGTTCCTTTGGTCGCAATGAAATTTCTGCGTCTGTTTTTGACTTACTCCTCGCAGAACTGTCCACACATCTTTCGCTGTCAAGTACCGACTCCTGTGGACTCACCACGGAGCTCTCAACAAGGTCAGCACTTGCTTCTGTATTCTTTTTTATTTCTTCGGTTGTTTTTAAACCTGACGGAGTGCCTGTAGACACCTTCTGTCTCGGTGCTGACGGCGTGCTATTCTGCTGAGAGTGCTCAACAGACATGGGGCCTGCAGCCTGTTTGGCTGGCGGAGACCACGTGCTGGCATCTTTCAGAGGACTGAAGCCCTCAAGGTTTGCAACAGGGGAGGAGATATTCGCGACAGTGGAGGAGAGGTTTAGCGGGTAGTGACCAGTTACGGAGTACTCTTCGTTGTTCTCTGCCTTTTCTAAAACGATTACGTTGTGTACGTCAGCGTTCTCAAAAACAGCGCTGAGCTGACTCACAGTTGGGGAGACGGTCTCTGTCCTGGGGCTCAGGCTGTCCAGGGAATCGGTGCTGCCCCTGTGAGACTTAGAGCTGCACCACTCATCCGCAAGTTCGTTGGACGCCGCTTTCTCTTTCTTTGGGGAATAGCGATTGGAGTGGCCCATTTCGTGAGCGTTTCGCTCAAACATCTTCCGAGTTTCGGTAAACTTGGAATAAGAAGGACCATCATGGATAGTATCAAACCTACTAATCCTTTCCGAAACAGAAGATTCCAATTTTACAATTGAACCGTCTGTTTTTTCTACAAATTCTTTGGGCCTGATTCGTCTTTGAGGCGATGGAGGGCCACCCTTCCCCCTGGTTTTGGGGGCAACTCCAGCACTCTCAGTGGGCTCCATGCCCATCTGCATAAACAAGTTCTTAATCCTATTGACATTTGAGCCATATTTCCTTCCCCTGCTCTGAGAGGCCTCTCCTTCCTCTTTCGTTTTTTGGTCTCCATCTGATTTCGGTTTGTCAAAGGTGCTTTTCAGTGCCTGGAACTCAGTCCTGTAAGCATTCCTGTGAGGAGAGGCACTCCGGAGGGTTGATCTCTCTCCTGAAGACTCCGTTTTCATCATGTTTACTTCAGGGCGGCAAAACCACCTTACATAGTTTCTGCGGTGCTGCTCTCAGTCATCTGCTACAACCGAGATTCTGCTTGGGAAGGGTTTTTCTTAGGAGGCAGTGCCCTGCAGCGGGGCCATCCTCGAGAGAAGCTCTGGAGGCAGGTATCTAAGCACACGCAGCCAGTTGCGACAGGGCAGCACGAGCGAGGACTTTGGAGAGCACCAGCAGATTCAACCTGCAATAGAAAGCAGGGTTCTCTGAATTGTCACGCACTTGCACTTCCCTAAATCTAAGCCGTGATTTCCCTTTACAGTTATTCGACAGATTTACAAAAGAAGTGGAAAAAATACAAATCTCACGCTACACCAGCACGTGGAGACTTGTCAGCCCAAACTTTTGCACGCTGATTGCTGAGAAATTTGCAAGCTGGGGCATCACTCGGCAGCGGAGGGCTCACAAAGAAGTACGGTGCCACGGACACACAAGCAAAGGCAATATGGAAACGCTACTTCTGTTACCGAATTCTTCCAAAAAATTAAAAATCCCAAACGCCTGAGTTACTTACGAATAACCATGGCAATACGTGCATCAACCGACATGAAGCAATTCATGCAAACGCGACGGCTCTGCTTCCCCGAGGCGCCGCGAGCCGGCCCCAGCTCCCTCAGGGAAATGGGAGAAATGCCATCAAAGGCGAGGCGCTGCGAGAGGCTGCTCCCCAAAAAAAGGCCCGGGGAGCTGCACCCAAACTTCGCACCCCCGGCCGCAGTGCCCGCAGACAGACGGAGGTGCGGCCGCACGAAGTTGCCCCTCGGCTCAGGCAGCGCCGCGACCCCTCGACGGGCCCGAGGAGGAGCCGCAGGAAGGGGGCTGGGGTCGGGGCCGCTCCCGCTGCCGGGGGGGTCGCAGGGGCCGCTCCCCGGAGCCTCCCGGAGCCCCCCCCCCTTGCCCCCCCGGTGCCTGCCGGGCTCCGTCTCCTCGCCGTCCATTTCCTCGCCCCCGTTGCGGGGCTCCCGCGCCGATGGCTGCGGGAAGCCAACTTCAGCCGAGGGCACGGCACCGGAGCCCCCCCGACACCCACACCCCCTCCCCTCCCGCGGCGGCAGCACCTTGCGGCGGGGGCCCCGGGGAACAAAAGCCCGGTGCCAGGGGGCTCCCCCGCCGCCTTACCCAGCCGCTGCCCCCGCTCCTCCTCCGGCGGCTCTGCGGAGAACGGCGGCTGACAGCAGCCGGCAACGGCCGCGGCGCCTCAACGCCATTGCAGGCGGCCGGGGCACCGCCGCGGAGCGGGGGAGGAGAAGCCGCCGCGCCGCGCCCCGCCGCAGCCGCCCGCCCCCCTCCGCCTGGCACGGCACGGCTCGGCTCGGCTCGGCTCGGCTCGGCACGGCCGGTGACAGGTGCCTCACCTCCCGGGCCAGCCGCAGTGGTTCGCTCCGCCGGGCGGGGAGAGGCGGGCAGGCGGCCGGCAGCCCTCCCGCTGCGGGCCGGCCCCGGGCGGGTACCGCCGAGCGGCGGGGCCGGGCACGGCCGCCCTCGCCTCCCCCCCCCCCCCCCTCCCCGGCGCCGCCGGCGAGGCTCGGAGCCTCGGTGTGCAGGCCGAGGGGTCCCTGCGCGGCGGGGAGGGGAAGCCTGCGAGGCGGGAGGTGCGGCTCGAGAGCCAGCCGCCTTCCCTCGCCGGCTGTGCGAAACGAGCCACTGAACCCTGCCGACACGGAGGAGAAATGCGCCCGCAGCAAAGCGGCGCTCAGCAGCCCCGCCGCCGCCTCTGGCTCCGTCCGGGGGCTGCTGGAGGGGACGGGGGGGGGACAGGAGGGGGACAGGGGGGGAACCGGGCATCTCGCAGCTCGCCGCTCCGGGCTGGCGGCACCACAACCTGCTGGCCCCGCGCCGCCGCCACGGAACCTGTAGGCAACGGGTAAAATTGGCAGCCCAAGCAGGGAACGGCCGGTAATCGCATAGCAACTCCCAAGCAAAGTTCATTAAACTAATTGCAGGAAAACGGCCTGGAAAACTAGTTGCGTAAACATCCAGAAAGAAAAAAAAAATGGCCCGGAGATGTGCGTTGCAAATCGCGAAAAATAATTGTTAGGCATACAGAATGAAGGTGCCAGTGGCTGAAAATAAAGACATCAGGTATATAGCCTTGCAGACTTAATTCATTAGTTTAATGAGACTGAAGCATGGCGGCTATACCCTTAAGTGTTCACAGGTGTCGATCTGTGGTTAGTCTTATTTGCACCAAGGGTGTGCAGCTCAAAATGTTGGCCTCGATATCCAGCACGTTTAAATTGACAGGAAAGCAACAAATCTTTTACTCGTGGGGTGGTGCATGGCTTCCACTTGGGATGCGAGGAGAGGGGCACGGCGAGAGGCCAGGGGGTGTCCGCTGCCCTGGGGGCCGCTGAGCATCGCCACGCCACGGCAGGGAGGAGAGGAGGCCTGGAGAGGGAGGCAGTTCCTGAGGGTATTGGCCTGTGAGCTCCACATGCTGTTACAGAAAGCTGCCCGCCTGAGATCCCATCCCAAGGCAGAAGGATGAGGGGACGCTGGTTTCACAGCTTCTTGCGGTGAGGAAACCGGTGGGAGGTTGCCCGCACCAGGACAAAAACTATTTCAACTAACCAGGACACCCCCTGTTAAATGCCAAACCATCAGAGAGTACCGCAGATCTGAGGATCTTGGCAGGGCCCTTCTGTCGGTATGATTTTGTAGCGGAAAGCCTGTAAGAACACTAAGAGAGCTGCTTGACTGTTGAAGAGACGAACAGAGAACTTCAAGTCTCCTTGAAGAGGAATAGGGACACAGAGCAGAAATCTGAACATTCTGTTTCCTTTCTGATTTTATACTAAATATGCAGAGTGCTTGAAGATCTTAGCGTGTACTAGATGTGTATCTGGAAGAGTTTTATAATTTACATTCACAAGCAAAAAAAAGGGACACAAGCAAATACTAAATGAGATGAAATAATTGAAGCGATTTTAAAGAGACTAATTAGCACCTAATTATGTCAAGATATCCATGACCATATCCAGAGCCAAAAATATTGTTTAAATGATTTTTATAATAGAAATTTTGCAAACAAAATGGACACTTCTCCCCTCCTAATAAATATTTTTAACAATGTACCCAAGAAATCATTCATATTATTTCATGGCAGAATAGTGTAAACTCTCTCTAGGTTATGTTCTGGTGGAGAGCAGGGAAACTTGCTGATGCTCACAGCAGGAGCACACAATAGATCCCAAGCTTTCCATGATGAGAAAGATGATATATTACATTTTGATTCTTCTTATATGTGTTGTAAGTAGACAGCGTAGCAGTTCAAGCAGACACTACCCAGCTTTCACACAGAATCTAATGCAAAATTATTTTAAGTAATGTCATGTTCCACCAATGCCACCTCATGATCACAACAACCAAGACTTGTAGAAACTACTGGCAGTTTTGGCTGCTCAGTCAGAGGCAGTTTGGACCTTATTTAGGGGCTCCGACTTTGGCCACGGACATCTAAGCTATTCACACACACGAATCACTTACAAAATGTTTTTCAATCCCATCTTTTATTTACGTAGTGTCTATGTTAAAGAGCATTAATGTAGTCTCAAGGATAATAAACTGTATTTTGTTTTGATTAGAACATCACTTTTCAAGAGAGACTCTTCATATGTGAGCACGGCCTTGCACCTAACTATAAAAATCACAGTTGTGTGTCCTTTTACATTTTCAGTATTTCTGTGACAATCCGTTTAACTAGAAGGTATTTTTAGACTCTGCTAAAGCATGACTGACATTTCTGTTAATTCCTGAGGAACACTAAAATGCTGCAGAGCATACTTTGGGGAAGATAAGAGACCAAGGTCCTCCTTTTATGTTAGTATAAATTCAGACTAACTTCACTGAAGTTACAGAATTCCTCTGCTTCCCAAACAGTGCAAATTTAAAATCTTTTCGGTTCAGTATTTGCATATGCTAGAAAATGGCTAGAGTCATTTTACTCGCGCCAGAGTAACAACTCCATTCAAACAATCGTGAATTTGCACATATGACAGGAAGAGAGACCCCAGTTGTTTAACCTGACAGCATCACTTCAAATTGTACTCGGTATCTTTTTAAACCAGTTTTTACACAGTCCTCCAAGACTGAAAATAATTGATCTTCAGTTTATTCTAGATGTGTGAATTATATTTACTTACAAACATGACTATTTGGATGTCATCGATGGGTTGTTTTGAGTCACTTTGGTGCTTCTAAGCTACTCAGGTTTTGAGATAACAATTTATTCATGCAGCAGAGTGGCAATACAAGTTTTTCTATGTGGCTCAGGCAAAAAAAAGAAAGTCATTCCATCATCCATCTCCTGTCAATGTCTTTCAAGTCCTGAAAGATAATATCTGTATTCACAGGAGTAAATGGAAACTATTTCCCTCCTCTGATCTTTGGCTAAGAAAGCCCCTATCTGCTATCCCACCAGGCCATTGCACGGGAGGATTTACTTCCTTACACATATCACAGCATAAGCAGAATTGAGTTCTATTTTTAACACTCAGACATGAATTTTTATTACACAATCTGCTTTAAAGAAGAAGAACAATATATATATACATTTTGGAAGATAAGTTCAAGTTAGGGTTCCCCTGTACCAGAGTAGCACCAGACTAAATTAAACAACAAACAGCTGTAATAAGGAGTCAATAAGCTTTAGTTTCAAACATTTACAATGTGTTACTGCACTAAGTGTAATTCTTCTCTATAGGAAGGCGTTAATAGTTAAAAATGGGAGCTCATTAATACCGCTAATTTGGCAAGAAGATTGTGCTGTTTTTACACAGAACATGTCAAGCTCAAGAATAGAGTCAAAAAAGAATAAAAAGAACTTTGTCCTGAATGAGCTGAAGAAAACCAGAGGTAATGATAACAAAACTGCATATTCTAGCAGTTTACCAGAAAGGCAAATATTAGCATTATGAGGGCCTAAACTCAGACTAGTAATAGCCTTTTCTCAATTGCAGTGAGGAGACCATCACGTCCATTCTCAAACACTCCACTTTTAAACCATTTAAGAACTGTACAGTTATGGCTAGAAAACAAAATGGAATTTTCAGAAGGGAAAGATGTGAATTACGCTCTGAGTGCAGCCACTTATTGTTGAAATAGTGGTTTTGTCAATATTAAAAGCTGGAAATCTTAAGAATGCTCAAAAGAGCTGTGTTTTGAGGTATGCAGCCTCCTAACACCAGCTCTCAACACTGAACTCTGAATTTTTAGCAAAACACGGAAAATTATCGGTTACCAGCCTAGCTAGATCAATGCCAGCTAGTTGCAGAAAATACACGATCTCAAGGCAAAGACTACATGTTCGGTCTGTTAGGAGCTTACTAAAAACCAAACCCTGGCAAAACTTCATGTTAGGCTCTTCGGGTAGAGAAAATATTAGAAAACTTTCCAGAAAACAGCTATTTGACAGAATGAGTAAAATACTTATTTTAGTATGGTGAATGGTACCTGTCACATACCTTGATTCTTCAGACAAGTGTTATATGTAGGTATATGGCATAGAGAACTCTGTCTCCATACCAACATCAGCAAGAAAGAGTCAGAGCTGGAAAAGTTAGTGCTTTAAGTGTTCCAAAGCAGGATGGCTAAAATTTGCATCTCACATATTCTTGGTTTACAATGTAGAAGTGCTCAAGGCCAGGCTGGATGGGGCTTTGGGCAACCTGGTCTAGTGGGAGGTGTCCCTGCCCATGGCAGGGGTTTGGAACTCGGTGATCTTTAAGGTCCCCTCCAACCCAAACCATTTGGTGATTCTATGTATCTGTGATTCTAGATAAGGTAGTTATATTTTCCATAAGTGTCACAGTCGATTAATCAGAAGCAGAAATAATAGATTGTTGGGAGCCTCATAATAATTTCATGATTAATATTGTTTCTTAAGGTACACACTTTCTTATTATAATAAAATCCTTTTTCTCTTGAAAAGAAAAATGTTCTTGACAGAATCTAGAATAAAGAAAATAATGGGGTTTGTCAGTCTGTGCAAAAGCATTATTTCAGAGTATTTCTTGTGTGGTAAATATCCCCTATTATTCTTAAAGAAAGAGCACTTAGTGAGCCAGAGGAAAATTGGGAGGACGGGGAGAAGTATACCGGATGCTCAGAGCTTACAAGTGTACTTGATACAATATAACACACAAGTAAATCTGATTACTGAGTTCAATAATCATTACCTTGCCTAATCAGATAATGCTTTGTGCCATGAGGAAGAAAAGACGGCAATTTTAGCTTTCATTTTTTCCAAGTGACTGACCATTCAAATTTAGTTGTACTTTGGAGCCTTCTCGCATTCTGGAAACGGCAACAGATGACTTCTCAGAGAGAGAAACAGAGGCTGGAGTTCATAAAATGCAGCACAAAAGCGCTGCCTCGCAGTGTGAAATCCATTGGCAAGCAGCAAAAATATTTGTCTGGATTGCTCCACCCTGAAGCTGATGAATATGCCTGGTTTGGGGCTCACATTGTAAATAACCTGTCCCAAGCCATCCAGGTAACATTGATCTGGCTGCATTCCAGATGCATCTGTTTCACCTTTTTCCTTTTAAAAAATAGTAATTAAAACAAATACAAATACAATAATAATAATAATAATAAAAAACACAGCTGTTTAGCTAAGAACAGTAATCTACTACTTCTAGACTGTACAACAAAACATAGCTTTCCCATACCGCAGTTACCTGCCGCACACTTGGATTGCATTTCCCCCTGCCTTACAGGTACTGTCTAACTAATAAACCCTCAGTGAAATACTCTCTCAAAGCTAGATTTGGTAATCAGTTTAATTTAGTGCACAAGAGCATTCAATACTTAATTACTATGTTCTATATGGCTATACAAAAGTAAGTCAGCTTAAAAATAGTCAGTTATTTTGGAAAAGCTGTGCTCTTTGCCAAAGCATAGAAGCCCTATCACTATGCTGCAATTACTGTAAAGAAACTATAAAGATATTCAAGTTACCAGTTAGAAGTGCCTACAAAGAATAGCTGTGAGCTAATAATAAAGCTCTTGTGTAAAGGGAAAGAGAAATCATAAAGGGTGACCAGTTCATCACACCATTAAAAAGAAAATTGAGAACACTGCCATCACGTTGAAACACAAAACACAAGAATTAACAAATCAAAGTCTACAAATTTACAGTGACATCTTTAATAAAGGGTAGGAACACTCACATTAATCAGAATAGAATTACAGAGGAATAGGATGACATCGATATTTTATAAAACAGAACAAGCAATTGCATTAGTCTGAAGAGAAAAGCTTTTCAAGGACCTAAGCCTTTGCCCAAGACAAAAATACACAGGAACAGCTCCTATAACGTAGCCAGCTTTGAACAAGCAAAACCACCAGGAAAACAGATAAAAGAAAGATCACAGTTCTACATGCCGAATAGCAGGTCTAATATTAAACTCTCAGGTGTCTAATATATATATATATATATATATATATATATATAAATCTTAGATAATGACTTTCGAGGTGAGTGAAGAGCAGCTCTTTGGCTCTCCCTATCGGATGAAAGGGGCAACGCCTGGCTTGTGGCAGATGTGTTTCAACGTATTGATGCGAAACAACCTGGAGCGGAAAAAAAGTATGGTTTCTTCCTTGCTCTTAAGAGTTATGTTCCATTAGTTGTGTGATTATAAGTGGAAAGGTGCATCACTAGACATGGGAAACCTCTTATCATTTCCCTGTTGAGTCAGTGAGAACACAAAAGTGAGACCAGTGATAAAATGATTTTTCTTCTTTAAGAAAAAATCAGTTGAAATGCTGAGTAGGTGGAAGCTAGCAGGAACACAAGATAGAAGGAAAATGAAAACTTTTATTACCTGGAACAGTTCTACTTTTTCTTCAAGAAAAGGGCTGCATTCTGGAAAGCTGGGTTAGTTATAGTTAAATTGGTGCAATATAGATTTCTAGTAATCACAAAGCAGGTGCACAACCTCTCAGAGAGAAGTTACCCATCTCTAGAAGAATTTGAGAAGCCACGATTTGGATCAGCAAGCATTAGAATAAGCCTGCAAAATGGGTGTAGGCAATGGACCCCTAGCTCTGCAGAAGGAGAAGTGTCTGTCTAAAACAGAGGTTAAAAGGACTCTTGCTACTACAGAAAGGTATATTTACGCACAACCCGCCCATCCATTTTCACAAAACAAATTATGTCTGATCTGGTCATTTGTAACTTTACTGTGAAATGACAAAGAGACTGGAGAGCTGCGGTGAATGGCGCTGGGGTCTGAGAGGGCCACTGTTTATTCAAGTGCCCCCTGTCAAAGGTGACCATTTTCATTCATTCAGGCATGGAGTCATGGGCACGTTAGCACAATAACAAGATCACTTAGTAAATAACCGAGTAGCAGGGCTTGGACCAAGGCATTTATATGTGCTATTGCCTGGGCAGCAGAAGCAGATACTTCAAAGAGGCTGCCTGACTGTGCATTTGCTAACAGTAGCAAATACACCAACACCAAGAAGCCTTTAGCGAGTGAGTGGGAGCGGATGCAGAACCAAGAAGAAACAGAATGCAATTTTAAAACTGTTTTAGCAACAGTTTTGCGTAATTTGAACAGTTACAGTGAAATTCTTTATAATGGGGTCATATAAGTTGTTTTTCCTCTGTATTGTGCTGCCATTGCTATATATAATACATCTCTTGCAAATGACCAACATCTCCAGGCACTATCTTGTCTAAGAAAATGGCTGAGAAGAAGGGAGGAGAGAGGGCTGGACTGAAGGGTGAAGGAAGGAGAATGAGATTACAGGGGTTGAAGCCAGTTTAGACTTGCTACCCAGCAGTCTCTATTAGTTTCATACTGTGCCATGTGAAAGAGAAAACACAGTGTTTAGGAATAGATGGTGAGGAGGTGGAGGCAGAAGGGAAATACAGATGGGTACAAAACTGCCAACAAAGTGTCAAATTTGAGAAGTTGTTAAGGAGTGCATGAGGAGCAAAAGAACTTGGCCTTTTTTATTATCCATCTATTTAGGTCGTAATGGAGCTTTCAGATAAGGAATAACAACATTTATTTACATCTCTACAGCAGTTATGTCTAGACCACGGATATTCTCTCTGGTGTCTGCCTTTCCTACCAGGCATGAAATCTATCTCCAGCTGGGGCAGGTCATACGGTAGAAACACCATCTAATCAGTCTTAAAAAATCCCTGCTGTAGGTAAACAGCTTTGCTTAGTACTTGAAGAGCTCCAGCCTGCTTCGTAGTCGGAACAAGGAAAGAGGTTTTTAGAAAGTAAAAGGAAAGAGGAGGCTCAGGCAATGCGGGAATGATTAGCTTTCATGGCAGTGCTCCTCCCAGATTGCGCAGAGGACTGAGTAAGGGCAAAACCCTACAAACAACAGGGAAGTTACTGGAATGGGAGAGGAGAAAAGAGCACTCCTCTGGTCCGAGAGACTGCTCAGTCAGCTTTGCACAACTGCCCTACAAGAGCAGGTAGAGGTAGTGAAGAGACTGATCTGATCAGGTAAAGAAATTCCTTTGTTATTCCACCGCCAGGAAAAATGGAAGTAGATATTTAATATAGTATGAGGTAGTAGTAACTCATGGTGCTACTACTAGTAATGCACAGTGCCATTCAGCGAAGGAAAAAGAACACAGTGCACCAAGTCTTCAGAAGCAGCTGAGAGAGTGGGAGTTGAGATCAAACCTAAATTCACCAGCACTACAATTCGCCCATGCACAATGTTCTAAGCAGTTTGTAAGTGCTTTGGAGAGGCCATCTAAAGCTATACATAGATGCGTGCCTGCAAACGGGTACCACATTACTATCTTTGTAAAAAAAAAAAAAAAAAAAAAAACGTGGATGCTAGGCATAAGTTTAACTATGACCATTTTTCACTTCCCACAACTGTAAAGCTGCCAAGTCCCGCTAGATGCCCGAGTAAGAATTTGTGGACTGCTGGAGGGAGCATGCACCAAGTAAGGGAGTTAGGATATTTTTTTTTTTCAGGTATTCATTGCTCTCCCTTGTCTCTGGATAGCAGATGATAGCTTTATCAATGATGGATTATTAGTTAACAGTAATATTCTCAGGAATCCTAATTATAAAAATTAAGTAGGTGTCAGAACATAGGGCACACCAGGTTGGCCTGGTTTATTAACTGCTTTAAGTTTAAAAGCACAACTGAGACAACTTACCAGGAAAAAAAAAATAGTTAAAAAAAAAAAATCTTTTCTATTGCAAAGAGAAAACATTAAATTGTGCTGTCTTAACTACTGTAAAATTCATATTGTATTAAGACATTAAATTCTACTTTTTAAGAGGAGAAAGATACAGTCATCAAATTATTCTAGGGCTTCATTGAATTCATTATGTTTAAAAATTATGGGACATGCAGTAGCATTGTGGATGGGTAAAGAGAAGGCAGAATGTATTTCTGACTATATCAAACCATCCTCATAACACAAAAAGGAAGCGTCTGCAAACCTCCCAGACTGCAGAGAGCACTGGGTTGTCTGAAAACTAATTTTAGAACACTAAATCTCTACTGTAAAGGTAAAAATATGGGCAATGCACACATAAGGGTCAGCTACTTGTTTTTAGGCAGGCCTTCAGATTGCTGCCTGAAACAGCTCTTACTTTGTTTCCTACTGCTCTTAAATGCTTTTTGGTTTTATTTTAAACAGATTTTCTGCAGCTTACAAACAGAACGGCTGAAATAGCGAACTCACTAAATAGCCAGCAGAACTACCTCTTGGTGACAGAACAAAATGGAAAGAGTTTTGAATAGTGAGGGGGCAAAGGAGGAGATATTTTAAGGAAATACAGATGTATACGTTACTACTTGGACCTTCCTTTTAATATGCTGAGTAAAACTGGGGTTCAGGTAAGTAAAAGGGTACGTAAAGCATCCTCCAATGGACAGTATGCATCTTATATTACCCTGAACCACAAAAGAGAAAACATTGTAATGATCAAAAGACAGGCTGTACAAGTTACTTTAGGATCTCCAAGTACAAGTCATCATACTTTTTTTGCCCCTTAATTTTTGTGGGGTCTATTCATACAGATATGCTTCAGAAAAACTGTTTAGTTTGGGTGTAAACAAGCTTATACTGTTTTCTCCATTTACACATGGCACTTATCCTTTCTGTCCTTGAGGTCTGTGACCTGGCAACCAATGTTAGCAGGAATTTTAGGGATTCAGAATCTCAAGCCTGGACCTTTATTTTTTTTTTCTGACTTTACACTAAAACCTTTGCTCTTTCAACCCATCTTATTGCAAGAAGGAATGATTTCTGCTAGTTTACACTTTGAGGAGACTGACTTCCTGCCCACCTCCACTCTTTCCCTTTCTTCCCCTGTCTTGGTAGATATAAGCAATTTGATCCAGTGCTCAATGAAAATCACTGAGCAGGCAGCTTTCTTTAACTCATTGCCTTCTCCATTTCATTTTTAATGAGTATAAACTTGAAATAAAAAAAAAGAAAAGCATAAACTTGAAATAAAATATCCAAGTATCTGCTATTAATAGTCAGAGACGCACACTATGTCTCAGATTAGAACTACCCGTAATACCTTTTGCCACAGAATATATGATGATCCGTGATACATACCAGCTATCCTCGTAGTCAGAGAAAGTAATCCTAGAAATCTTGAGTTTGATCATGACTTCCATTTCAGCAATAAGTCAATAACAAGGTCCTCATGCATTCAATACCAAAAAGAAAATGAAGAACTTTTTGCTAAAGAAATAAGAAAGTTCTCAAGGAGATAAATCAGTAGGGGTATGATCATCAGGCCACATAGGTGGGGAAGTTCATGAAATTTTGTTGTAGGAATGAGTCATGAATTCTTCACTAACTGATTCATCTGTAGCACATGAAATTTTAAAGAGGACACATACAGAACAGTCTGTGTTCTTCATGGAAGACTCAAAATTGGAGAAGAAAAATAGATGCTACAAAGGAGAATTAGATTTTTAAAATTAGTATGGTAATCTTGGGTGTGATTAAGAGCTTAACTTTTCATCTTCTGAGAGCAGACCATAACTCATCACAAAACAGACATTGTTTTTGAAGAGTAATTGGCGCAGACTACACTGACTTAAAATGTTCTGTAAGTAGAGATTCACCTTAACTTGGAAACTGTTCACATCTCATGCACTACTGGCTGCTCTTTGTTGCTTTTGGACAAGGGAATTGGGTTTGTATTTATTTATTTATTTAACACACCTTACTTAGGTGTAATTGACTCTCTTATTTCAAGCCTATGGAAAATAAACTGTACAAAGTAACAAGTTAATGGAAGCCAGTATTTTCTTAAAAAACAGAAGTCTGAAATATTGGGCTATGTCACAATTACTTCTATGTACAGTTTGCAAGCTGATTTTGTATATTTAACCAATGGCAAGCAGTAGGAAATTACAGAGCTGGTGCTAATTTTCAAGTGCTTATTTCTTTGTTTAACCAAGCCTGTACAAACAAATTCAATGAAATCCCCACCAGAACCCTAAGTGAAATGTCAACTCTTCTCAAACTTACTGAATGGAAATGGATATAGACCAAAACCAGGAGTTCTGCCACAGGACTGTGCCCACGTAGGTAGAGAATGGTGGCCAAATCCCCATGAACAAACAAACCATAACCTGCTCCACAGCAGGTAGGTGTAGGAACTCTTCCTTTTCCCTGCTACTTCTCAGTTGAGCTAATCACAGCTCATAGTAAACACACAGGAGAAAGCTAACTACTAAGCCCCCCCTGCGGCATCATCCTATCCTCCCACACACAATGGTCTTCCTCTACAGGGCTACAAAGCAAAGAGCAGCACGAGAAAAGCTTCTGCACCTCCCACATCGGGATGCCATGTTTATACAGAGAAAACAAGGAGAAGGTCATCTCCGTGGCCCTTCAGCAAAGAGCCTGTAGCTTTGCCTGCCTGAACAAGGGGCACCTAAGCTTGCGGTATTGTTCTCTTCTCTTTACCCATGCACACAGACAAGGGTTAGGTACACAGGGCCACTGAGGGAAAGGCAGATGAGGAGGGGAAGCCAACAGAGCATTTTTCTCTGGGACTTTTGTTTTGAGAGGTCAAGGAAGCCTGTCAGCGTGGTACAAGTCTCCCAAAACACAGTCACAGACTCAGTCTTCCTAGAGCTTGAGTGGGAGTACTGGTGGGAACATTTTGCCCCTTGAAAAGAGCACAGTATAAATCCCCAGCAGACTGCTGTGTAAGTCACAGCCATGTTACCGAGGACAAAAATGTAAACCCACTTATTAGACTAGATCATCTTCTAGCCTAAGTCAGCGTCACTTGAGTCATTCTGCACCAGGGCATCTGCTGAGTTCTGTTCTGTGAGCCTAACTCCTCTGCTACAAAAACTGAACATAAGACAGCCTTTAATTTCAGTGAAATCAGGAACGGATCAGTCCCGAGGAGGGTTATGCTTCCAGCATACCGAATCACGTTTGTTTCTTGGGTGCTGATTTTCCTCTTCCTGAACAAATTCCTTGCCTGTTGCTCTAGGATCTTCTGGTCTAAGACTTGTTTCTTCCCTTAAAAAGAAGATACTTCAGTAGATGTTACAATAAGCAGAAGACCTGATTTTTTTTAGATACAGACAGTATCATTGGATGCTTATGCAGTTAGAATAATCCTGGGATATGTCATACACATTATAAGATCTACAGAAGATCAGAAAAAGAAATGAAATAGTTTAAGCAGCAGCTGGAACAATGATAGATGGGTTGCAATTCTTTAGCGGCTCCCACCATTTTAAAAGTTAAAGTCAACACTAAGACTACTCTTTTCCCCTCTTACCTACCTTACTTACACTTTTAAGGTTTACATTTCATGGATTTAAGGACTTTCAGAAATAGAGACCTCTTGTGTGAAAGACTACTTAGTGGTAATTAAGTGACTTCTTGCTAAATTCTCTAATAGCTGTCTCAAAGGTTTCCGCGGAGTAAAATATATTTGGCATGCAAAATTGGAAGAGACAACATAAAGCATACATTGCATCGTTTAAATAAACAATAAAAATATTATTTGTTTATACAAGACTACATAAATATGCAAGCCTTCCCTGACAGACCTGTCTGGCCAGGTCATTAAAATAATTCTACTTTAATGCCTCTACCCTTCACTGGGAATCAGACTTTTTTTTCTTTTCTTTTTAATTTAAAATGAATACTGTAAGTCTTGCAGATAAAAACTTGCCCCAGCATATTGACATTTAACATGAATGTCACGGTAACAAGCTCCTTTTAAACAACTCTTGCAAGATTCTGTACAGTCCCTTTTCTAACCTAGTTTACATTTTAAAAGCTCCTGCAAGCTTTTCATCTCATAAGGAAGTTCAAATAGTAAAATACAGTATAAGAAAGATGACTGACAAACAAGTGTGATATCAGACAGCAAGCACATAGAAAACAGATTTTTAATGATTATAAATTAGTTGTTGCTTGTATTTCTTCAAAGACTCTTAGATCCTAGTTTACTTACTGAGAACACATCATTTCCTTGGATAGATAAGAAAAAAATGCATATGTGATAGTTTTGCCTTCCACTGAGATAGAACACTTTACAAAAGAGTAAATTTTGTATTAGTATTCACTTACCAAGATTTTCAGCAGTAAAAAGAGCTGTATCATTAACTCTGACTTGTACTGTGTCAAAATAAGGTGAATTCCAGCAGTGGGGCATATCACGTGCCATTTAAGATGGATACAGCCATGCATTAATCAGCCAGGACTACCCAAGTACATCTCTAATCTAGTAGAAATAAAAGCTCTCAAGGGGAAAAAGATGGCCTGGTACTTCAGTGAAAGGTTTCCTAAACCACCTACATTTGTACAATAAACTGCAGGAACTAAGGGTCTGGTGCAAAGAACACCACAGGATATAACTATAGCTACTAGAGAAAGTCACTGTAAATTTCAGATGTGATTTCCAACCGATTTAGCAGCACACTGATCTACACAAAATATTTATTTCAGTGAGCATGATAGCAACTTACAAGAAACAAGTGTCTCATACAGGTCTGCAGATTAGTCTAATTAAAATGAATTAGCCAACTTAAAGTTGGATTTTAAGTACAGTTTTCCTACGAAGGCAAGCCCACTTTCTTGGAGCGTTGCCCACATTTATCACACTTGGACATTTTGTTCAGAGCAGACATAACATCTTTGATAATATACAGTCTGTAGGATAAAGGCGCAGCAGTTTGTCATGGGTGGGCTGATCCTCGCCCACTTGAGTTAGACAGGTTTCGTAGGACTTGTGAGAACAGCAGAGAGCTTCTCTCATGATTAATAAGCACACAGCATTGTTCGATCTCCCAGGAAACGACGCTGTTTGATTTGGGCACACTGTGATGAAATGTCAAGTGTATCAGCCCTGTCCTTTGTTCCTCTATCTCCTATCAGATGTTTAGGAACCACCACCATTTCTGCTGTTTTTATATGATGATCATTACATTCTCTCTCACTGCACCACCCAAAACTTCAAGGTAAGCAGCAGCTCTGATACCTCCCAAAAAAATACGAAGTGCTTGAGATTTATGATTCATCAGTGGTAACAGTCTTTGGTTTCTCCTCTAATAATCATCTTGCCTAAGTGTCTGCAGTCAGCAATTAAGGATCTAGCTCAGAGAACATTAGGGAACGGAGTGTTAAGCAGCCTACCAATATTAGTGTCTGGTGGCTCATTATCATACTCCACATCCACGACAAAAACCCACAAGCCTGTTTTACAGACTGTAGGAAAGAGAAGGAGCAGACTCTTCACCAGCATCACTTCAGTTAGATCAGCTGGTCAAGCCACACTGAATTTCAGCGATGTCCTTCACTCCTGGACATCAAGGCTAGTACAGGGCTCGAAGCAGATTTAAGAACTGGGTAAACACTTGTTTCAGTCAAGCAGTATTACATGAATACACTCTGCTAGGCATTAAAAACATGGAAATACTCTTCACTTGCGTTTACCTTTGATCACGAGGCCTGTCCTGGGCAGTAATTTAACATGAAGATGTGTTAAAACGTACAGTAGAAAACCCAATACCAGAATTCAGGAACAAAATTAGCACTACTTTGCACTTTTAAACTGTACACCTCTTTTTTGAAGGCTCTCTGGGCATGGCTAAGGGTGCCCAAACAAAATGACCCCAACACAGTGTAACACTTCACCAGAACCCCGTATTCCCTAGCTGCACTTCATCTGCCATGCCATCCAGCTCCTGCATTTGGTATTTCTTGATATTCCTAGTAATACAACCTTTTTTTTTTTTTCTCTCAACAGCCCATTAAAACACTACTTAAATACTGAAAAATCATCTTACACTTTTTTAATGCAAGCGTCTCATTTTATTTTAGCTCCATCCACAAGCTAAGAAAAAATACTTACAATTTGAGTCCTGGTTTTTAAATATAGTAATTGCCTACAGTGTTTAAAACATACTAATTACTGGTAACAGACAGAAATGGGATTTCTTAATTTACTCACTGGATTAAATCATTAATCATGTCCATGTCTGATATATTATACAACGCAGAAATAATAATATCTGTTCTCCCTTAGGATCTATCATTTCAACTAATTGGGAAAAAAAATTTTTGAAACACTGTAATAATGTTCTATGTATACACTTTTCTTTTTATCTCTCCTTATGTTTATGAAATAGAGATCAAATCATTGCACAAAAGTGTATGTTAAGTACTTAAGCTGTAAAATGGCGGAAAATCAGAGGATGGTAAAGAATTTAAAAATGAGTTTAAAAGAAAATGTAATTATTTAAACATATCTTGCTATTTACCCTTCTTTAATTCAAGTTTTGAATTGTGTTACTTTAAAATTCCATAGCACTGGTCCAAAAGGTCTATGTAAGGAATACAGTTCTGGTCTATGTATCAGCATTTACAGAAAACTGGAACTTTGCTACAGGATTTGTGGGACCTGCTTACTTTTCCTTTTGGAGGTCATCTTCTGTGACAGGTATCGCGAATCTTAAAAAGGGCAGACATTTCTCTTTCCTTTCTGTACTATATCTCCACAAGAGCGAAACTTGGTGTTCTTGTCTCTGTGATCCTTCACGGGTTTTCTCAGTATTTCAGGACAATGGCAACCAAGTAATGGCCACCTTAGCAGAGCATCCCACTGGAAAGCAGTGTAACTTTAGTCACTTCCTACCATCTCTTGAGGGAGTCGGCTCCCGTGGAATCACAGTCACAAGGAACAACCCTCACTGTAGCCAATACTCAGTCATGGTAACGTGCACTCAGTGTTGTGCAAAAGCCTGGACAGTTCACTTCTGGAGAAAAGTCAATGCCAGCACCTGGAAAGCTGTTCCCAGGATTTCTGCAGGACCATTGAGCAGCCTCTGCTGTGTTGCATTCATGAAGGAGCCCTGTACACCTCCCAGCCTTCTCGTCAGCTCACCTCCTAGTGACCACAGCTCCTTCCTCATCTTCCCTGGCCTACAAATGTTTGCATTCAACAGAGAGTTTCCTTTTCTATCACTCAGGAAATCAAAAAGCACAGGAGAATATACTGGTTTTCCCTTTCACTACAGCTAGTATGAACCCTACAGGTATACAACGAACACTTGGCTCCCTTCCAGAGGCCTTTTTTTTTTCCTTCCCCTCCTTCAAAACATAATAAGCTCTAGTGCCTTCCATTAAACACTGGAGAAGTAAATCTTTGTCCATTGGTAAAAAGCAAGATTATTATTTGACTGTTTCGAGACTCATCAGTTCTCTTTCTCTGGTTCCCATGGAAACTATCCCCAGTGAAGTTTGAGAGGGGCTATGTGCACAGCAGAAATGCCGATAATAATGGAGAGAATTAAGTTTCTGCAGGAGGAAACCTTCAGTCATTTTGAAATTTTGTCCAGGCCTTGGATGGCAAATCATCAGCTCATTTCATTTTTGCCAAATAAAAAAGAAGAAATGAGTATTTTGCCATGTTGATTTTTAGTTCTTGAGATTTTAAAGGAAAAAATAGGTATTGGAATAAGGAAATGCATTTTCTCTGAACAGGGATCAGTGTAATCAGTGTAAAACAAAAAGTACACTATTAGGCTGAAATTAGTCCAATAATAGACAATGTTTTATGGGAGACTGTATATCTAATTTTATGGGTAAAATTCTGTCATCAGAGGTACATCTACAGTCTCTCCTGAATCAGTGCGACTGTTTCACTGAACCTGTGCTATAAATTAATTTAATGGAGTAAGAATTAATATATAGTTGTTGGAAGTGGCCCAGCATCCTCAAGAGAAAAGACAGAGGTAAGGGGCTACACTTAAAAATGTGGAGGAAAAAAAAAAAAAAGTATGAGCGTTCTATTAAATTCTGATCCTTGATGAATGAAAAGCTGTAGGTTCAATAATGACAGTACTTCATAAAAAATCCTATGCTTAAAATTAAATCTAATTATCTTCTGTAGAAAGTTATGCAGATTTAAAACAAGCTCGATGATTGAAAGAAGTAGTTATAATGATGAGCAATGTTACAGAGACCTGACTATCAGGTAAAGTATTACAAAAATTATGATTAGTAACTATTTTATATCTTTTTTTTTTTTCTTTAACAGATTTGGAAGTAGAATTGGCACTAGCATGGAGCCCTACTCAGACAGAAGTTAAAGCAAGCCAGTTAAGTCTGCAATCAACACAGACCTTGAACACCTCCATAATTGTATAGCAATTCCAAAACCATACACCAGTCAGCTGCAAGTGCTTACTCCAAGGGGCACCTCTCATTTAAACCTAAAAGTTTTTGAAAAAAATCTGCTTCTGTGTGAGCAGAAAATGAAGCATCTTGGTAGCTGTGTCACTTGCCTATTCTAACTGAAGACCCCGAACCCCCAGGCTCCCAAAGAACATAAGACCTGCACTGCGAACATACCAAACCTACAGCAGGAGCCCAGAGCACTTCACAAAATGGAGAGGTGAACGTTTTCTTTGGAAACACAGGCAGAGAGAAAGAAATTGTGGCACGTGTTCATCTTCACCCAGCATCCTGCTGGTTAGTACGCTCACTGGAAATACAGGAGACAACCAGGTTGAAGGTTTTTTAGCAAGGGGTTTGTATCCTGCCTCGAAAACGTGCTTATACACCAGGCTGGAAGGTAGGCTGAGCACTGGGAGGGGAACACAACACATGGAGGAGGAGAGCGTGTTTACCCTCGCGTAGCTACAGCCGCCACCTGAACGACAAGGCTACTGGTTGCAGCCCTACGACTAGGCTTGGAGCTGAGCTTAAAATGCGCAAACAAGTCTGAGAGCTGGGAGCGGAGTCCAAAAGTTACCCCTCCCTGCTGGGAAAGCCAGGCCAGGAGTCATCCTCCTGCCGGCCCCGGGCCCTCCCGCATTCCTCGCGGCCTACTCACACAGCCTCAGCACCGCTCCCTCCCAGCCCCGGCCTCCCCGTTGGGCACTTCCCCAGGGCCTGGGAGACGCAACCTCAGCCTGCCCACGCGAGCAGCAAGCCCTAACAAACCGCTCCGTGTAGTGCTCGAGGTACTGATCCGCGTACGAGCGGTGCGAGGAAGAGGGAAACCACCAGAGGTTTTTTCGCCTTTATTAAAAAAGACACAGAAGGATGAAAGCGAGGACCAGAGCTCAGAGAAGGAGCATGGCGTGCACCAGCAGGAGGGGCGGCGTGCCAGTGGAAGGAGGTGCCTGTTGCCACACAAAGCTAAATGCCAAAGCTGCAGAAGGAGGCAGGATTTCAGAGACATCCCCATCGCTTTAATTGGCTCACAGGGGCTTCCTGCCGAGCACGCCGACTCTTTCAGATCACCCTTCCCCATATGCAACATATGTCACCCCAACTGCTTAACAGATGTAATTAGGGTGCCAAACCCCAGAAAGTTATGCACAGTAGCCCTTTTTCCATTTCTTCACTTCCTTTCATCTAGCCTTCAGCCCCTACAGAGCTAAGCTTTCCATTTGTTAAAAGTAGAAAGAAAATAAGCTTTCTGTTCCACAGGGGTGGCAAGGATAAATGTGCTGAAGATCGAGGTGCTCAGACACTACAGTAATGAGGGCTGTGGCACAGGATTGACTGGACAGAGATAGGATAGAAATCTGAAATCTTCCCTATGCAGACAGCAAACCTAATGAAGGAGAAAAGAGTAATATGAAATGATACGAAATGACTAGAATATAGCGCTGGTTTAAAAAGACTGACCCACCAATATCGTGGGAGGAAAATATCCCTACAGGCTACACGAAAATCACAAGCTTTCTACACAAAAGCAAAAAGCAGCAGAACCACCCTCAAAATTCTCTCCTAGTTCTGCTGCCTACATGAAGGAGAGACAGTAACAGCCTAGGCCAGTACTTATCCCCCCCCAGTGTTGCAGCACAATAAAAAAGGAAAAATCATTTGGAACTGACACAACCAAAATTAGATAGAATTTTTTATCTCTGAACTGGGGAGGGGAAGAAGCAGATGAACGAGAACAGAAGTGAAAAGCTTTGGCATAAAGCTGAGGTGGGCTCCGAATTTGACCCTGCTGCTAGAGCTGCCTGGAGAAAAACATTTCTGCTTCACAAAAGCTGAGATTTCAAAATCTGGCTTGAAGCCAAACTGAGATGGAATTTCAAAGCTTGTAGCCTCCAAACAAAAATTTTGGAAAATAAGCAATATGCTTCATTTTCTACTGAGTAATGATCCTATAATACAAAAGCAGCATTTGTTATAAAAACATAGAATTTAGACTTTAGCGTCAGAATTTTCTATTTTTGTAAATGTAATTTCAGTCAAATCTATGATTTGACAAAACACTTTAGAATAACTGTATTTTTTTGATGAAATGGTCTGTGAAGTCTCTGTCCATACCTACTCACAAATAAAATACATGAATGAAAACAACAACAACAAAGTAGGAATTGGACACAGAGATCAGATCAGAAGACAAGTAATAAGCATGAAAAAAGACAGACGTTTGAAAACATGAGAATGAATGTAATATAAAGAGGCTATGTGCAGGTGAAAGAGTGAAATATCTATCCATAGATATTCAGGGTTTCAAAATGGCACAAATGGCCATTTGAAGAACACTGATAGGGACAAGCCCAGTGGAGTGTGTGTATAAAGCCTTAATAATTCAGTAAGATAAGAACAAATATATTACAGTTTTTCATCAAATTAATTAGTTCCTTTCTCCTGGTTTTACTGAGCTGTCTCTGCTTGATCACTGCGCCACAGAAGCAGACCTCAGCATCCCTTTGTATTTACATCATTTTAGCACAGATTGACAGCAGAGCCTCACTGCTGTAAATAACAGAAGTCACAGACTGAAGCCCAGAGATAGCAGATCTAAGGTTTTCTATCCTCTCCTTCCCTCAGGCACACAAATACATTTGGGAAGTTGCCCATTTTCTAACTGAGTCACATAAACTCTGTTTTACATGTAGAAAAAAATATGGAAAATAGGAGAGATGGATAAAAATAAGACCCGTCTGGGAGAACCCAGAAGTTTCTAACGTTCACTGCTGTGTACAGTTAAGAGCTGCGGAGCTGCTCAGCAGAGGGCCTAGTTTGGAAGCCTAAGGTTGCCATCTTTTGGAATTGCATGTGTAGTGTGTAGCTCCCATCCAGTGCCATTTCATGAGGTCAGGAAGCTGCGGTAGCTTAGTGAAAGAAATTTTTTTTGTTTTTAATCAGGCAAATTGCTTGCACTGAAAAACATGTTTTAATCAATAGTAGCATCAGACTTCAGGTAAAATTTCCGTGCTTTTCTTGTTGTCAGTACATACACAACCTGGGTATACTCAAAATACTTCTACAGCTCAATATGAAGGACCCCAAATCAGCTACTGCCTTACATGTAAATACTGCATCATCCGCTTTTTGAAGGGAGCATATGGAAAGGCTTTTTAACCTCCAGCCAGTCCATTCCTGTGCTCCTTTAAAGTCTCCCCTTCCTCACCTTGGAGGCAAGCCGGCCTAGTGCTTACTCTGGAGTCTTCCAATCTCCCTCCTGCCATGGAGGGCCTACTGCCACCCTTACTCCCTCCTCTGCCCATCCCACCCTGCTCTCCAGCCTCTCCCAGCTGTGCAACTTGCAGTGCTCTCAGAGAAGGTGCCACCTTTACTGTCCCTCATCCAGAGTGCAGCAGACGGGACAAGAGGCAGCCTAGAACCAACACGTGCCCTTGCCAGCGCAGGATCCAACAACTGGGAAGTTAATTAGGCTTCTTTCCAGAATCACGATAATCAATTCTGCTCCTCAGCTTCAGCAGGAGTTGTAACTGAGACTAATGAAGTTTTTGTTTAAAGATATTGCACAGAAGTCATGTGCGCCACATTAGTGATGAAAATAACATCTGTATGGTGGGTATGCCTGGCACAGTTGGTGACTGAGCAAATTGGAATAAAACCCTAAATTCACTCTGTTGATACAGTTCTCTAGTTTCCATCAGACCAAACTATGTAAGTTGTTGGCAAGAAAGGCCAACATGTTCCCAGGCTGCATTAAGAAGAGCACTGCTAGCAAGTCAAGGGATGTGATCCTTCCCCTCTGCTCAGGGCTGGTGAGAAACACCTGGAGTGCTGGGCCCAGTGTTGGGCTCCACAGTACAAGTCTAGCATGGACAAACTAGAGCAATTCCAGCAAAGTGCCATGATGAAGATCAGCAGGTTGGATTATCTGTCATGATGAGAGGCTGAGAGAGCAGGGACTGTACAGTCCAAAGAAGAGAAGGCTCAGTGGGAGCTTATCACTGTGTATAAATATGTGATGGGAGGATACAAAGAAGGTGGGAGCAGGTTTTTTTCAGTGGTGCCCAGTGACAGGACAAGAGGCATAGGCACAAACTGAAATACAAGAAATTCCACTTAAATGTAAGAAAACACTTTTTGACTGTGAGGGTAGTCAAACACTGGCTGGCCGCAGGGGCTGAAATCTCCATCCTTCCAGGTACTCAAAGCCCAACTGGTCATGACCTAAGCAACCCACTGCAGGTGACCTTGCTCTAAACCAGGGTCTGAAATTCCCATCAGTTCACAGTGGCCACATACTTACTTTCCAAGCACGTGTCTCTATACCTCCCTCCCCTCAGAGGCACTCCTTTGAAACTTTCTCAGTTACAATCCTATCTAACCTTCAGTTCACTCCATAAATCTCTTCTTCTATGATGCCTGCAAAATTGGATGATGATTATTGGGTTGCGACTACTACTAACTGAGGCATTCTCACTGTTCTTATTAATTCTCCTGTGTTTTTGTGTTTTTTGGTCATCTTGTTTTATATTTAGGGTGTAAACCCTTGGAGTTAGGACTTGCTTTTTGTTCTATGTTTAAACAGCCTCAAGCACTTTATGCATTCCTAGAGTGCCTAGATACTATGGTAACAGCAAACAGTAGTAAAACTGATCTGCGGATGTAAGTTTGAGAAAGTACATTATCTATCACTTTTATTTTTAGATACTTGCTCAAGAAGGTTTTCATCATGGAAGATACTCATTTCACTTAGGTTTAGCCATGTAACTGTCAGAGACCTCATGGAAAATCAGATAAGCATCATTAGCGAAGCATTCATCTCGCTTATCTCAAGAGACCTATCTCAGCCTCGCATGTACTGCCCTGTTCTTTTCACTTATTAGAAAAGGAGCATAGACACCTAACATTTAGCTGGCTGATATTAGGCAAGAAGTCAACCTTAGTCAACCTCTAGTGGAGACACGGATCTATATACTTATCAGTAAACACCTAGCTTTGAAAATTTATGTTTCTATAGCCTGGACAAAGTAACACAGGATTTTTCTTTTTCCCCAAAGAATGGCAGGGAGGAATATTATATGTCTTATAGCAACCCATCATTCATGGGATTTAGCTATAAGATCATAGTTTACCACTTAACTGTCTGTCTTCACAGAAGCTGATAGGAGATTCCTATCTTCATCCACTTCTCATTGTGCACTGGACCTGTATTAACAAACAAGCATTTTTCTCACCACAGACTGCAAAGCTGCTGTGAAACACAAAAAGCCACTCAACTGAGCTGTTCAAGTTTCAGTTAAACATGCTGAAGATCTGGCTTAGGCTTTCCTAAAAGATATTCAAATGCTTATTAACTTAGGCCACACTGGAGTAGCACAATAACCTAAAATTCTGCTGAGGACTCAGAAAGGACTGTTAGAATAACTCCAATCATTCTGGTAAGTAAGTGCTCCTGTAAATGGCATTCAGTACATTAGCATTTATGTTTGGGTAAGGAAACAGCCTGTTAGAAGTAATAATGGATGACTGTTGTGATATATGAAATAATCAACTCCAACAGTCTGATATGAGTGATTTATACAGCCAAGCAATTAACATCCTGCTTTTCAATATAACTTAAGCTACGCAATAATAGTGAGAAAAATGTATTTTTTTTTCCTCAACATACCAGCCAAGGCTGTGCAGTGTCCTACACAATTTGCAGCTAATACTGAGTAAGAGATTTAGAGAGAGAACTTTTTGTTTCTTTGTTGTGAAATTCAGTCATGCAGGGAGAGAACAAGTGTATACTATTCTTTCAGAAAAAAGAAGCATCTGTAATGATTGCCAAGAAAGAGTCACTTGCTCTCTTAATGAAGTGCAAAATCTTGGTCAAGGGTTGGAAATAAATTTAAATTGCATTTGTATTTCAGTAGGAACATTGCAAAAACCCCTTTATGGATAACTATAGCCATCATCTCCACAGTTAGCCAAAGAAGGTAGAATTAATTTTGGAGCTTCCTATACTTTGTAAGTTTGTGAGAATGTAAATGCATCATCGACAGAGGTTAGACCTCTTCACTGTTTTTTGAATGGGTGGAGAAGGAGGGGAACTGTGTTAGGCAGGATTTAGGTTCAGTTTTAGCAGCTTTATCTCATACCTAAGCATGATTTTACTCATTAAATAGACTTAGTGATCCTAAAGTGTAGGTAGACACAAAAAATTACAATACCTTTTTAAATAAACACAGGGAAACAAGCAGGCCTTCAAACATAAATATCAGTTCAAGATTTAGTGTAATTTTAAAACTTTGATGGCAGCGCACTGTTCAAGATTATTCTAAAAAATCTCATTTTGGAATATAATTTATGTTCTTCTTCTTCTTGATATTAGCTCATAAAGCCAAAGAGTTGGCTAAACTGTCTTAAGATGAGTTCAAGTTGCTGACATTAGAAAGGAGGTGGTGATATGAAAATGAAAAGTAGCTAGTTGAACTCAGGGTAGGCAACTGAAGTAAAACTGAACATACTTTCCTCATTTTTGTTTCTTTAGTAATTATAAAACTCTGTGTGGGATTTTTTAGAGAGAGAATCCACTTTAGTCTGTGAACGTTCCCATGCCAGTATTTAAAGATGTAAGACAAAGCTCAGCCATACTGTAGCAGTCACACTATCAACACTGAAAGTCAGGCATTCATTAACTAAATAGTAATTTGATCATGTAAGTGAGCTCTTACTGCAAGAGAGGGCCTTTCTTGTCACACTTATGCAAATTTGTTAAACTTTCTGCTTGCAGAAGAACTGTGCACTTGGCCTATATAGGCCAAACACTTGTTACATGATTATTAAAAGTTCTTTATTCCTAGCTCCAAGGTAGAAACAAAAGAGAAAGGTACTGAAATGCCAATTAAGAGCCATAATTTGCTATTTCACACCTACTTAAATATCAGGATCTTCAGTCTGGCAATTTCAATGGGAATATTGCACTCTGTTCAACTATACTTACCACCCAACTATGTTTATAATCTCACAGCAGTTGTCCCCATTAAAAAGCACCTTTCTGTGCTTTTACAGTTCCAGCATCCTCCTGTTTGTCAGAACAACGCATCTATCATTTTGTAGTCATTCTTCTCTCCCACCATTCTCAATATTTTGCCAAGTCCTGTTGATTCCTCCTTTACAATAATATATCCTCAGAAAATAAGCAAGTCCCTTCTCTCATTCCCTGTGGCTGAAACCTTTGTTTGAGCTCTGATCGTCTTTCTTCTAAAGTTCCTAAGCTACCGCTACCTCCTCTGTTGCTTTTTACTCAGTACTCCCACAGTTGCTGTAAACCTTTTCCATAAAAGCAGTCCCTATTACAAACCATGAATCACCTCACTAGCTTCTTCCATTCTGGCAACCAAGTATTTCCAGTTCTGTTTATCCTATTCTTTCTGATATTTCTGATTGTTCTTTCCATCCTATAACCAATTGCATTGGCACTTCCAATCCGACTCCATTCTGGCATTGGTACCGCTTCCCATGCGGCAAACTTCCAGTTTCCTTCCCAAAATACATCGCTACCATGCATATGATTATTCTACATATGTCCTTCTAGGAACATTTTCACACAAGAAAAGTAGTTTTTGAATATTCCCGAGCCAAACAACAAGAACTTCATCACGCAGCTTTCTACACAGCCTGTGTGACAGGCTCACATTAGAACTTCACGGAGAACTAAATACTGTAATTTCTAGCTTAATGCAGCTGATCTACTACATAAAGGTCCTCCTACACAGTCAGCTCTTTCGTGCAGAGATTTTGTCTTTGTTCTGACACTTTGCTGAGAACATGCATATCTTCAGTTCATAGAATATCGGACATTTATTCTTCTAAAGGCGAAATAACTCCCTGCCTCTCCCTTCCTTCCAAAAATACAAACTATTCTCCCTCTCTTCCCCCCAAAAGCTAAGCAAACATCTAATTAATGATTAAATGACTTAAATCGCTAACTTGCCTGGTGGCAATAGTTTTAAAACTTGGGGGCTGTTACAGGCTTGGAATATATACATGGAATTATATGTAACTATACTTTTCTGGAGAAAACACTCAAATTTGTTCTTCTGATAGACAATGTGAAGTGGTCTAGCCTCTATAAAATCGTGTATTCAGAATAAAATAAAACTTGATCTTCTTGTATGATAACTGAGCTAATAGTTTTAAATGAAGTTAATTGTGTCTTACCAAATAATGAAAAACGACCTGTGTATGAGACTGTCTCCAAACTCCCGTGACTCAGAAGGCTGGCAAGGGTCCCAAAACTTTAAAAAACACGGAGGGCAGCAGTTTTCTCCTGCTCTGTTGCAAGTGCCCCTGCGCTTTGTTCAGCTTACCGAGTCACTTCTTTGTAACTGTACTGGCGTTTAAAAAACTTCAGTTCTGCTCTCTGTCTGGAGCCTTACAATGCAGAGAAACTCTGTCCAAGTCACATCACTGAGCAGCGCTCTGCTCCACCTTCATGTGCTGTGGACTCTCTTGCACGGCTGTTACCAAATGTAGTTACCAGACTGGGTAACAAACTCCAGGGCTTTGCAGAAATGACTGATCTGCTTCAGAGTACCCCCTCCCGTTACAGTCTTATTTTTAGGATTCCATTTACGAACTTGGAAAACTTTTCCTGTCATCGTTTTCCCTGAGTTCCAGAATATTCTGCAGGTTGTGTATAGCTCATTATTTTATTTGCAAAGTTATTATTTGTCAGCTGGTTAAAAACTTCTAACATATATAGAACTGTCACCCTTGGTACTGGAAATAAACATATAGCTGCTTTTTATCATGGCAAATAGAAGGTACCTGAGACTTTCCTTCACTAAGCTCACTCCTTTAGGCCACTTAGAATTGAAGTGCAAACACATTCCTCATTTGCTCCTCAGACCCGAACACCTTCTGTGATCCACCACCCCAACAACTCTAGTTAATCTTCAGCTTTCTACCCTTCACCGAGCTCTACGTCTTCTCTCTCCTTTGTATCTCTTTACCTGCCTGGTAGCCTCACTATTACCAAAGATCACAAGCAATAAACGCCTAAATAACCAGAGCAACCATGTGTATTAAAGGGAATGTATCCGAGAAAGGAAAAAAATACAAATGGATCAGTCTGACCTTCAAAACTTGTAAACTAACGCCTCCTGACATCATTCAGGGCATGTAACTCCCTCAGCACCCAAAAATACATTACCTTAAAACAGTGCCCCTACCCAAAGAAGGTTGCCCTGTGCTTAGTTACAAAGCAAATATATTTATGGAAATGCTGTTCTTGTATAGATTTTAAAAGCTGAACTTTGTAACCTGCTCAGTTTTCCTTACCCTTTTTTTTTTTTTCCTTTTTGCCTGAATTGCCTTCCCCTAGCACATACAGCTTCTGGGTGGTGTTCTCACGCCCGTAATCCGTCTGCACACCTGTGCTAGGGAGTCAGAATCCTTCTGCATCTCACCTCAGGAGTCCTTCCCTTTTGTCTGTGCAATGGTAAAATGTACGATCTAACCAGAAGAACAGATATATGCGATATTCAGTTCCCTCTACAGTCATGTATCACTTCCAAGAAAAGCATAGCTCTTCTTGGCATGAGGAAATGAACAGCCCAGGGTACAGTACTTCCTGTCACACAGCAGATGTCACACTACCATTTGATATACATCAATAGTCACTGAATAAAAACCTAAAGACATTCTCTATTTTGGGGGGGATGAATTATCAAGTAGGCCCCTTCCAGCAAACCAGAGTGAACGCCTACTGTGACTAGACTACTGTAAGGTACAGAAAAGCTGTTTGCAGTGAGCTACTGCCCTTTAAACAAGAACATCAAGTGCTCCTTGCGAGTTCAAATTGCAGACCGAGGCTCTCTTTGTGCATCACATCCTTCACTTGTATGAATGGCAACTGTAAGTTCCTTGACACAGCTCTCCTAGGCTAAAGAGCATCCCATTTATCTGCAGCACACCCCCTGCAAGGAACCACGCAGATCCGCAGAACAGGCCCTGCCTCTTGCACTGCTTGCCAGAATCTTTTCACAGTTGCCTGCTTGCTGCAGGCACTCACTGAAAGGTCAGAGCTAGCACAGTGCTGTCAAAAGGTCTTCTCCTTCTCATGACGGCAGCACAGTGACAAGCCTAAGAGACTCCAGTCTTGGCTGTGAAATGTCGATGTGGCGAGATGGCTTGGTTACCTCTAAGAGAGGAAGGAGGGGAGAGGATGACAAAGGGCAAAGGAGAAAAACAAGCTCCAAAAAGCAGTCTGGAGGGAATAGTCACTCACAGACCGGAAAGGCAGGCTGAAGTGTAAGAGTGTGGTCTGTGAAACATTTTATAGCAGAATAAAAGCAGCTCCTGCTTCTTTCCTCTGCCTTTGGAGTTTCACAAACCGGAGGCATGTATACTATTGTCGGTTCAAAAGTCATCTGAGCTGGCCTCCGCAGTACAGTGAAAGAGAGAAACCCCGAATCAAGTTCTGTGATCTATTAAATGTGAAGGCTTAAGCACTACCAGGTATGTTCATATCTGTAGCACCGACCCATAAGGCACGTTGAGGCTGCCCATCATGGTCCAGCTCTGACTCCCGCTGAGGTGCTTATGATGCAGACTGGTTGTGTTGCCTGCCCTATGCTGGGTACTGACTTAGCCAGTGGCACAGAAGCAAGATTTAAACTCAGAAACACTCCAGAGTAGTGTCAAGAAATGACATGAGAGACAGCACACAGAAAAGCAGAGAGGCCTAAATACTGTTCCGCAGTTTTTGCAAATCTGTACACAAAAGAACAAAGCCATTTCTGCCGGAACATGTTAAAGAATGTAAAGTACATTCAAAGAAATATATTACATACACTGTCATGCACAGTTAAACAAGAAACGTGGACGAAAATCCATACATAAAATTTGGAATATTATTTCAAACTTTTCTGATTTAAAATTTGATGTATACATTAAGGTTTAGTTTTAAATATTTAAAAAGAAGAAACAGAGAGATTTAAAGGTAGACATTCTAAACAGATTGGAGAGGGAGAAGAAGATATGTATGTGTCAAACAAAGATTTAAATCTCCAAAGCAATTCAGAGTTACTGTGGGAAATGGAGGCCTTACTCTACAGTGAAAACATGCTCATGCTAAATATTCAGAATGTCGACCAAACAAAATAAGATTAAATCAAGGAGCTTTATATCTATGGTCTGTGTTTGGTATAGAAACTGTTTTGTATGTGCAAATGGAAGATTTTATGGTGCAGAGCTACATTTCCAAACAATGAAAGTCAATCTCATTTAAAATCCACATTTGCTAGCAGTGCAAAAACTAAGGAAATGACAGACCACAATTTGACTTACAGATCTGTAATAATGCTGTGCTTACGAACAATCTCCTGCAAATTACTTTGAATCAAAAGGCAGCAAGAGTCTATTAGAAAACAATATGAAAATGCTTAAATGATCCACAACTTTTGCATGTGCACGAAGGCAAAACACAGTGAGCTGCTAGGAAGCTGTAGCACGTTTCCATGTGACAATTACAAGAGCAAACCTGGAAGAGTCAGAAAACACCTTTCTTCTCTTTCTGCAGAAGCTGAAAAGATACATTTTGAGTCCTTCAGATCTGAATGAGAACATGTCATCCACACGTATGGATAGGACTGGATCCAGAAATCTGGCTATTAAGAAAAGTTTTGCCAAACTTTCACAAAATTTGCACAAAATCCTTCCAAATATGAGGATCACAGGACTTCTTACATATTACCTCTTCCTTTTACCCATCCCCAGTAAGAGACCCAGATCTGCTGGCATGGACAGTTCACAGTGGACTTGCCCTCATCACTAGATAAAAGCACAATTTGCAGTCTACTGCAATAACTGCACCCTTTTGTCTATGTTAGCTAATTCAGTGTTCACATGATTCGCCATGATCAGCTATGAAAACCTCACGCAGAGAAAGCAAACCTGCCCAAGTAAAAATCCTGAACCATGAATAACCCTGAAAAAAGCCCTAATGTATTGACTATTTGGGCCCCCGATTTTGAAATGATCGAGTTTTGCAGAGTGCTCAATTCTCAATTCCTACTGAAGCTGATGATTGCAAGGGAAGGACAGGACCTGTGTAGGCCACTCCTTCGCAGATTCATTTCTATTTTCTTCGATCACATGCCTTCACCTGCCTGGTCCTCCACTTCTCTGCCTGAAACCCTATACTCCAACGACTCGTTACATTTTTCCATTCATCAACTATGACGCTTCACAAGCTGATATGTTTGGCAACTGAAAGATATTTACTTTGCTAGTCAGACAACACCGCAACACAGCAAAACAGGATAAGCTTCTCCTGAACAAAGTATGTCTTACTTGCCAAAAGATACAAGCATTTGATATTTGAAGACGTAGGAATTAAACAACAGAGTCACCTGAGCACAATCGTGTTTTTATGTGGCATTTCTCCTGAAAAGTACACACACCTGGCTCCCTTGGTACTTATTCTCTGCAAACCAAATTTTAATGTTTGCTGCTGTCAGTCCATATATATCTCACGAAAACACATCTATACCAGACGCAAAACTAGTCTAAGATCCTGGAAATGAACTCCACACTACTCAAAGCTAGTTGAGATATGTTTAGATAAGGCACGCCTTTGGATCTCAATTTAGACAGAATTGCGTTCAACAGCACTGGAACAACAGCTGCATTCCTCTCTTCCAGCCTCCACACTGTCAGTGCTGCAAACCTGATTATTGTACTCTGTGACACGCTCTTTGTTTGTTTAGTCTTTCTTAACTGCTTCCCTTAAACGGCCACTTTTGATCTGGTTCCATCCACGTAAGGTAACATCTCACGCAAAAACATTGGAGAGCATATGATAGTTATTTAAAAGAAAATATACAAGTATTTCATAGTTCCTCCAAGCAAAGCTTGTTCTGGAACAGAAAGAAAACTTGTTCTTTGTTCTGTAAAAACCTTGGCCCTTCTTCCAATCATAGCTTTCAAATTTCATGCCTTCAGGCTGCAAACATTCCATTTTTCATCAAACCATTTTCTTAAATGTGCACACAACACTCACATCTGTCACAAGCTTTTTGCTCTGTTCCTTTGAGGCGTTTCTGCAACTCCCACACTCTTGGCAAGAACCGACTCCAGGTACAAAACCAACACACTCCTCTATTCATCATCTAGGATGTATGATTAAATTTCTTTCTTCAAAGTTGTTGCCCTAAGCTCTGGGTGTTGACTCTCCTTATGTGAGGACCTATACCTCATTCAGTGTTGGCCCATGTTTCCACCTCTTTGGGCTGAGAGTTCATAATAAAGCTGGATCTGTATGCTGCATACCCCAGCCAGATCCAAGCCATACGCTAAGATCCAAGGTTTGGCACCTGCATGAGATCCTACTCCACCCCCCAATTTGTTCATAGACTCTATCTTGACATAAACACTGCTTCTCCAAAGAAGCATTGATTTATTGCATCAAAGAGAACGAAGGATTTATGGTCACATGCATACACCGTCTCACTTATGTATAACAGTGCACATGAAGCCCCTCAAAACTATGTGCAATGTTCATAAATCAGAAAAATTTTATTGCCAGAGCTGGACATGAAAATCTACTCACTTGCATTTGCCACTGTGCTCACCTAGGTCATTGTTTCTCTAATAGTTTCTTCTGAGCTAGCTCTATGCATCTGGAGAGTGTATCATCATGCAGATACACTCCAGGGTCTATGCTCTGCTGAAAAAAAAAAAAAAAGTTAATTCAAAGTATAAATAATCTCTTATTCCCACAAGCAGGACCTCTGAAGTACAGAGGACCCTTGTTAGTTAAATTATCCATAAAAGGTGCATAGCTTTAGGCAGCCACATGTTAACAGAACTTAGAAGTTCTCATTTTTCAGCCATTTACCCTGATAATTGTGTTTCACATATGCTTTTGAAGAGACACCCACTCTTACCTTCTCAGGTGGGGGAGGTTTGCCTTGATGTGAAATGCAAGAAAGGCTGAAACAAGAAATCTTTGTAGGTAACTTAAAACCTGATGAACAATGAAGAATCACTTCAGAATTTTTAACTAATTTAGTCATCACACTAAACGATCTGTTCAGAATTTAAAAGAAATTGAGCCAAATTTAAGAACCAAAGATTTAGGAATAGCAGAGCTCATGGAAAAAACAGGAAAATATTATTATAGGGACACTTAATGCTGGGCTAAGTAGCCACATAATCTGAGTACTACAGACATTTAAAGAATTTCAGATAATGGTTCTGGACTATTTTTTCCTCCATGTTACATCAATGTATGCACTGTATTTATTTTCTGTGACATTCTGCAAAACATAGCCTTTCCCAACACAGAGCAAGGAGAGGAAAAATAAACTTATTGTCTGTCTAGCTGTTTTTATGTTTTCTAGAATATTAATTCTTTGAATATTAATTATAGATTATTGATATATATCAATATTGATATATCAATTAATCAATGATTATTGATATATAATATTAATTATAGATTATTGATATATATCATATATATATGAATATTAATTCTAGAATATTAATTCTTCTAGAATATTAATTCTTTGAACCAATATGCTCCCTAGAACCTTTGACCAGAGGAAAAATTACATGACAGAAATCAGAGTCTACAGCTTTTTCTTTTAAACTAAGGTATTCCTTACTATTCCTTAGCATTCCTAAAGTATGCCCTCAGCGAGCACTCAGTCACAGTGACGTTTGAAACGGAAGTCTCTCACAAGTGAAAAGAACATCTCAATACTGTTCCACACTTGCTGCTGCCCTGTGGCAGAGGGAGAGGTGGAAAAACGTGGGACATATAAACAAAGCGGCTATAAACAAAGTGACAGGTCTCCAATGTTGACAGGAACCAATATTTCAGGTGCAATCGAGTGTTTGTCTGAAAAGTCACAAGAACTATTCAGACACATGAAACTATAATCTCTGTAATAAAGTCAAAGCCATTGACACACAGGGCTACTGGCTATACACGTGCTGGTTCAGCGAACTCAAAAGCTGCCTGCGGGCTGTTTTAACGTAGAGTGTCTAATTTCTTCCAACTTCTTTTTATTATTATTATTCTTGTTTATCACTTCCATATTTGGACATATGCAACCCTCTTTCTTTGAGCACATGGTATTTTCCAAGATAGATGCCAAATTCTAGTGAAAACTAGTACATTACAGAATTCAGTCTTTTGTGCTCCTCTTACACATTTGAAATTCCAGGAAAAAATATAGAATGCATGGGCCAGATCAGCTAAAAACAGAGTTCATAAAAATCTACTTCTGTTCAACTCTGGAAGATAATTTTGAATAATGTACTTTGTTTTAATAAGCACCTGTGGGTTGCATTTCAAATAACATTAAAGCCTAATTTTTTAAGCCTAACTTAAAAGCCTAATTTTTTAAGATTGTTGTTGTTGTTGTTGTTGCATATAGTTTCTGGTAGCATTGCTGCATATAAAATGTAGTTAAACACTGCATAAAAACTGTTTACTGCAATCAAAAATTGCCATAGCAATGTGCCAAACAGCTTCCAGTCAACACTATAAAGACAGAAGTATGAAAGAAAAGAGAATCCTTGGAATGTAATGACAGGTGTTGTTATAAACTCCCAAGGAATGGCGAACAGGAACAAGAATTTTAGTTATTCTTTCTTGTTTTACATAATAACAAGTATATTAGTTGTTATCTTTAATTAAAGTTATATATAGATACATTTTTTTCCCCACAACAGTGCCTTAAAAAAAAAAACACACACAAAAAAACACACACATACTTTTTTCCCCTTAGGTGGGCTGATCTTCAGAAACATTAAGCACTTGCAAGATTTTAGTATCTATAAAGATCAAGCTGCAAGCACCCATGCTCTGAAAGAGAAAGAGGCAAAAGGATTAGGCTGTATTCTGCCTGCATGAAGTTGACTGCCTGCTGTGTCTGAAGAAGAAAATAAACCTTCAAACCAAACCCGCAGAACACATGCGGATACAGTAATTGGGACTACTGCATCCATTAAAAAAATAAGTATTTATACTCTGGAATTAAAAAAAAAAAACTAAAAAGTACTTTAGTATGTGTTAGAAGCCAGCTCTTCTACTCACCAAAGGAAATGCACTATATATGGATGACATCAGTGCAGCCCTTTCCATTCATTCTATAACAGCCTGTCTTTTAGGTTATGGTACAAGGAGAAAGAAATATTTCCAGAAAGAGTATTTTTCACCATGGTCAAGTCGTTGATGGCTGATGTAAACATGTTGTCTTGTCCATGTTGTGAATGTGAGTAAGGACGGAATTCTTAAAAAGTGCACAGCATTATCCAGAGTTTCTCAGGGCTGTCTTGCAGGGCTAGGTCAGTGCTGTACACTTCAAAATGCCCGCCTCAAGATATGACTAAAAAAGAAGACCCAGATATGCACCCGCACCCAAGGGCTGCAGCGAAGGAAGCAATGGGACAAGGCAGGCCCACGCTTCTTCACAGATCAATGGCACATAAATGTTTCTTCTTGGGCAGTGTATCCCACAAACACATTTTAGGTGAGTGTAGCCGCCTTTCCGTGCAGACTGGCAGAATGATGAACATTACACTGCTGCTACTGCATTGAAAACCTTTGATGTTGACAGTTTTATAGCATCTATAAGAATAACATCTCAACATGATACAACTTGGAAGGAAAATGGTAATTAATAAGGTGATGACAGTACAGGTGTTTACAAGAATCAGGCCTTTTACTAGCATCAAGATTGTTGTTGGAAAGCCATCAGCTTTCTCTCTCATTAGTTTAAACATTACCATCACAGGATGAGCTAGCTATCTCAGATGGTTGTGGCACAGCTGCACCTGTATGGCTTTGTACACTTTCATAAGGAAGTAAATCTAAAAATCATACATAGCAGGGGAGTGGAAGGAGGCCTCCTCAAAAGTATAAAGTGCCATGAAACAGAAGAGTACTTCTATACAGAGGTAAATGAAAGAGTATAATTCTGCTCATAAATGTCTGTGTAGTCACATGAAAAATGTGAATATATTTTTAAAGAAAATCTCAATGGAAAAAAAAAAAAAGCCTTCATCTGGGACAATGAGCTGGCTGACTAAAAGCACCAAAGCATTTTGCATCTTAATGTCAGGCAGAACTTCTATATTGAACAGCCACTCACTACATAAGGTTCCCCTTCATAAGCCAGATAGGGTGAAGTCTTCTACACTCATCTTTTATTCCCCTGCTTCTAAAGAGCTCAATAGGTTCAATACATTTCAAGCAAGCCAGATTTTACTTCTCCCTACCAAACCTCAAAAGTATATTATTATTTCTGCAAACACATTTGGCTTTCAAGGCTAGAAATACTGAGGAAGTTCCATGAGAAATCAAAATTCTCGATGCACAACAAAGGAAGGAAGGTCATTTCCATGGATAATAGAAGACTTACTATCTTGTCCTTATTTAAAAGAGCTCCTGTGCTAGTGTATACAGTGAAATGTTTACAAAGCATTCAATATGTCAAAAAATCTACCCTCTCATTTCTAATTGCCCTAAGACATTGCAAGTTTATGTAATGAGTTAATCAAACTAACTAAATAATACATAAAACCAGGCATGGCTGTAGATGTAGTTCAGTATGTAGTTCTAGTACAGGGACTATCTTGTATTTACAATACTGGAAGCTCTAGAGTGTAGCTCTGCACAAGAAAATGCCCTATTTGCATAGCAATGTCTCTTCTAGGGGTTATGTATCACATATGCATACACCTACCCACAAAATACAGCATCACTATTGCAGAGAACTGTATTTGACAGTATTCTTCCTTCCTGCACTGGAGCATTTGCTTCCTTTGTGACAGCTTTCCTGTCATCGCTTTCGGGCTGCAACACAGACATCAGATGGCAGTCAGGAATCAGTAGCCTAGAGAGCATATGCAGCCTGTGTCAAACGAGGCAGCGCAGCACAGCCAGGCCTGGGATGGAAGATGGAGTACAGCCTTTAACAGAAGATGGAGTACAGCCTTTAATTGGGGTCACGGTGCTGCGGGACAGCGATGGAAGAGGGGCAGCAAGCCCCAATGCACGCTGCAGCCCGCGGCTTGGATCCCTGACCGTCCCCTCCGGGATGATGGTGCAGCACTGTTTTAAGAAAAAAACACACCGCATTTACACGTAGAATAGATAAACTTTGAAAGGTGTAGGCCTTCGCTGCCGATGCTTTTGCAGCGCTGGCCTGAGGCAAGATGAGCCGGGCTCTACCACACCCAGCCTCAGCCCGTCCCCACCAGCCACCTCCCCCTAACATGGCGGCGGCGGCCGGGGGCGGGGGCGGCGAGCGGCTCCTCCCGGCGGGGCTGCCGCTCTCCGCCGCGCTGCTCGGGGCCGGCCGGCGCGGAGCGGGGCGGAGCGGGCCGGGGAGAGGCGGGCAGGGGCGGGGAGGGAAGGGGAGGATGCTGCGGCTGCCGCGGGGCGAGGCGAGGCGGCGGCGGGCCGGCGGGCGGAGGATGCGGCGGCGGCGGCAGCAGGCGGCGGCGGAGGAGCGGGGAGCGATGCGGTGCTGCGCGGCGGGGCCCTGGCCCGCCCTGCTGCTGACAGGTCGGTCGCGGCGCCGTGTCACCGCGCCGGGCGGGCGGGGACCCCGCCGGGAGCCGCCGGCCTGCCCCGCCGTGGCCCCTTCTCTCCCCCTCGGGAGGCGGCGGAGGGTCGGAGCGGGGCCCGAGCCGCCTCCCGGAGCGGCACAGGGGCGCGGGGAGGACGGCATGGCCGCCTCAGTGCTCCCGGGGCGCCGGGGGTGAGGCCGGGCCCGGAGCCCCCGGAGCGGGGCCGCTGCCTCCCCGGCGTGCCTGCAGCGGCCGGCCGGGCGCTGGGCCAGCCCATCCTTCGCGTGCCACCCCGCCCGTCAAAACTATTCACCAGTTTGAGCGCTTAATCCTGCCGTGTCGGAATTAAGGCTGCAGAGAAAGCCTTAATTCCGCTCCCTGATGGGTATAAACCATAGCTATCAGGTCACACTCGGGTTTCACGCCTCCAGGGTTCTTCAGAGTGAAGTACTTCACCAGTAGCCCAGCCGCAAGTGCTGTGGTGAGACTTTTGCCAACCCAAGAACAAGTTGACAGCGATATTTCTTTAAGTTATTTTGTGGTCTGAGGGATCAAGGGTATGCCATCTGGAAACTAACAATCTGTTCAGTATCTTTCTGAGTAACACGTAAATATATCTCTATACTTGATATGTATGACAGAACTTGTCATTGGGCACTGACAGCAGAAGTGACATGAGGTGTTGGATATATTAAGGGTGCAATTAACGCCTAAGCATTAAGTTGTTCAATGTAAGGATTAAACTGAATTTGTCGGATACAAGACACTACAGGATACTGCAAGATACCGCTTTCTCCTAATGTGGAAATCCTTCCTGCCTCCCTCTCCCAAGACTGGCACGGCAGCCAAGGGAAAACTAGGACAGTCCTAGGATAAGCTTTCAGTATCAACGAAGATATTAAACCTAAAAAAGCTCAACTAAAATGAGTTTGTGGAGGCTGAGCTGTGAGCTTAATCCACAAGTCCCTCCAAGACTCCACAGTAAAGGAAGAAGTTTTAAGTTTTTTTTGTTAACTTTTCCTCTTCAGACCTTTTTAAGCTTGTCTCAAGTTGGATTTCATTAGTTCCAACAGCACAATAAATGGCTTGAGACCAATATAAAAAAGGAAGCGTGAACAGTATTAAGTTCTTGTGAGTGATATCTGCATAACATTTATTCTTCATCAGGGTGGAATTTTGTATTATGTCCCTGGTCTCAATTCAGGTACAACACAGGACAGCTCATATAGTTTGAATGATGTAAGCTGCCCCGGGGGCTCACTTGAGCTTTTTTCCCCCCCTTTAAGCAAACAAACAAACAGAATTGTATTCATGATAGCTCTTGAGTGCAACTCTTGGGCTGAACCCATCCATCTTCCAGCTTTCCCAGTGCCTGACATCTCAGCTATGACCATGTCGGAGAACTTCCAACCTGGATCGCTGGTCCTAAGCAATTACAGCCTCCCATAAAAATAATGTCTTTTGAATTCTGTCTTTAAGTAGACTCTATAGTACTGAAGCATTATTTAGCCAGGCAAAAACAAACAGCTTACAGAGAAAACAGAATATGGTAAGAACCACAAGATTCAGTGAATAGATTTGAGTTCTCTTCTACTAGCGGAGATTAATTTTTCCTGTTTCTGTTGTAACACTTGACTACAGAAGAAAGTTACCTTATGCTTTTTTGTATGTGTTAAAGATATATGAAATATATACATAGAGGTTTTTTGAAGGAGGCTGTTTGCTGCCAGAAGTCCAGAATGTTGTTCTCTCTTTTTCCCACAGCTAAAATGTTAACTCAAAATTTAGGGAGTTCAAGAGACTTAAGAGGTTAAAGAGTGTAAGAGTGATTTCAGAAGTCCTGCATTTGGTCCCAGGGAGCTAGTATTGTACTCAGAGTGGAGGACCTGGCTCTCAAACAGTAGTTGATGATCATCTTCTCCAGTGCTAGAAAAAATGGGTCTTGCCATTGTTGTTGGAATGATATTTAAGGTTAAGCTTTTCTAATACGAATGAGATTGTCAATTCTGTTACTGTGAAGCTAAAGTACAAGAATAACTGTCATTAGATGGGTATGGTTTCATCACTGAAAAAACAATGCTGTATGACATTGCTGTGTTAGTGAAGATGTAACTCAAGGCTGGTAACTGTTTAATTGTAAAACCTAATAATACTAGCTTTGTTGTCTGTACGTCTGTGAAAAAAATTAAATAATGACTGGTTAAAACCAGGCCATGTCCATCAGTTCACGATCCTAGTGAGATTTGACATTTCCCTCCCAACTAAGTAGTGGAGACTCTTGCTAAATGTTGTTACAATTGCAGCACAACCAGCCAAAATGTCTTTTCAATGTAGATTATTTTTAGTGGTAGCCTAAGCCACCAAGATGGGAAGTTAGAAAGAACTAAGTAGTGGTCAGGTAGCAATCTCAGCATCTTGAAATCTGTGGCTTTTCTGAATTTCTTTAGCCTTTTGAATCCATTGCAACCTGAGAAATCAGAAGTAAGCAGAGATACTGTAGTAATTTGTATCAAGAGCAGATAGAAATATAAGAGGAATCCAGGCAATGTTCCTTCTCTGGCTACACCATGGGCTCAGGGCTGAACCCCAGGAATTGTAGCAGTATTGTTTTCCTTGCCTTTGTGGAAAAACTGCTGGGATTTGGTTTCTTTGTCAGGTCAGCGGTAGGAGGGAGAATGGTGGTGGCTAAATGTTGCTATTAATAAAGCATGAGGGTTTTGTTCTTTCAGTGTGTAATTTGCAGCATTCCCAAGAATGCAACTGCTGAAGTTTCACAGTGAGACTGACAAAATGGCTCATCCGGTTGCTTTTCTTGAATGATCTCAGAGAAATGCTCAGATGTTACAGTCGTAAATGGATGGAACAGAAACGGGTAGATAACCATTACCCACTGAGCAGATGAATAATTGTAGAGCTCAGAAACATTTCTGGGTTTGTGGAGATAGAGGTATGGGAGAGAGGGGCGATGCAGGGTTTTGAGAGGTGGACCTGTGTGCTGCATTCGTAGTGGAAGAGGCTGATTTGTGATCCTAGTTTGAGGAAGCAATAGGGAGGATGGGCAGCGGTGCAGAATCCCTGGGTGGATGTTAGAGCAGTACAGGAGTGGCAAGGTGAAGTTGGTCTGTGATGCTCAGGTCCTTTTGGACTGTGAGGTGAACAGAACTTATTGGGGGTATCTTCTCTGTTCAGTGTTCTGCTGTTAAGTATTAATAATTGAAACCTTTACATAGGATCTATGCAAATAAAATTAACAAAAAAGGGCCCTGTAGGTGTACTGTCCTGAGCGTGTTCAAGTCCCAGACACAGAGCTGGGAGCTGGTCCTCTTGCACGCTCTGGCAACTGAGGCAACGTGTAACAAATTAAAGAGCCTGACACCATTAACACTTTTTTTTTCAGTGTGAGTATGAAGGTGATCACATTCTCTCTAAAATTTACCTTTGGTAAAAACGAGTAGTCTGAACTCCTGTGCTCTTCAGTATAAGGCCTCTTTTGTCATCCTCTAATCGTATTCACAGATACTCCCTGAGCTTTCTTCATGTTGTCACTATGCTTCTTGAAGGCTCTTTGTAAATGCTAGACACAGCATTTGAATGGTGATCATATCTGTCTCACACACAAAAATAAAATCTCCCTGCTACTCCTTGATGTAGTTGTTTATGTATTAGCTGTTCTAACCAGTGTTCTACTGAAAGCTTCTGTTCAACCCGTTATTATCTGCCACATCTTTGTAGTTCCTTTTATCAAAGTTCCGGATCCCTGAATTGCATGCTCTGTAATGTAAGTACGGCATGCATTCTTTGTTCCCGGGTATGTATTTACATTTTATTCCATTGAAGTACACATCGGCGATCACCTTAAGCTAACCAAACAACTCACTGTACTGTGTTAGTGGCTTGTCGCTTACATTATTTATTAATCTCCCAGCCTTTGGCTTAACCTGCAGATTTTATCAATATATGTTATATATCCTGGTCATTTTATATATATTAAAATATTCCAGTAGCATAAGGCCAATGCTTTGTGAGACATACTAGAAATCCGATGTAACCAATTAACCATCCAGGAGCCCCGAACTATTGTTTGAGATTGCTTTTCCTGTGATGAAAGCTACTGAATGGGCAGCGTGTTCCTGAATTGCTCCATTTCACACCTTTCATTTAAAATCAAATAGATGGTGATGTGTATGCTTATATGAAAACATCACTCTGTAAGCCGTGGCATCTGAATAACAGACGCGTTGAATGCTTTTCCAGCTCCCCTGTGAACTGCAGCGAAGGGTAGAGGGGTGGACAGGTAACCTCGTTAATCCCCACAGCCAGACCTAGCACAACTTGTGGGCCCAGAGCAGAGACACTTACTGATCGTTTATTTTTCAATATAAAAAAAAAAAAAGTATTTTAAAAATGCATCTTTGAACTTTTTTTTTCATATATTCAATTTAAATATGCTAGATTCATTTTGCGTCTGGTTTCTCAAAGTGCTAGGTGACGTGCTGTATGTCTATGGGTAACATTGTCAGTACGTCAGGCAACCTCATCAAAAAGCATCAGTTTGAAAAGATGCATGAGGCCCTTGTCGATCGTGATAGGTATAATACTCTTCAACATTTAATCCTTCATTAACCAAATCTTGTGTTAATTGCTTTGCCTGGGATTGGTTTCTGTCTGAAAAGGTTCTAATTGCCTGGATCATGCATCTGAAATACCGCAACAACTTTATTTTACCTTTCTGGAATTTTTTTGAGTATTCCTAGTGTTACCAAAAACGTACACTAAAGGTCATGAACAGCACTGCGTGGGGTCGTCTCCAGGACACTATTATATTAAGACTTTCAGGGTAGGCAGATCATTTCAGCAGGGAGGAAGTTGTCCTGCATGCGCGACAGATGTAGAGCGCTGGATGGCAATAATACCTTTTTGCTAAAACAGATCCTTGCTATATACTGCAAATCTGAAGGAAGTTAACAAATGTGTAATTGAGAAATGTTACTGTACTGGTAGGGTAATTTCAGTACATAGCTTTTTTTTGTTGTTGTTGTTGCTGTTACAGTTTATCCTCAATTAAATTTTAGGGGTTTTGGGTAAATTGTCATGAATTAGTGTCTCAGCCGCATGCATAGATCCGTGTTTGTGTATCTTTCCTGTTTAAGCCTGATCTGTGGGGCCTCCCAAATTGTGTGTGGAGAATGTGGTATCAGTAGGGTGATAGCTGACCAGTGCTGCCATGTCAGCAGAAGTCTCCACAAATGTTTAAGTTTCTAGTATAAAGGCTCCGTGAATATTTTGAATGCATGTTTGTCAACAAAGATGTATCTGAGGGAAAATACCGCTTCTTGTTTGTTTCTGATACTGCTGTTTTTCTAAGCAAGTTAAGATGTTAGCCTGATAACAGCTCCTAGCTGGAGTTTGACGTGAGTTTGTACTCCCAAGCTATTTCAAAAGAAAACCTATTTATTATGTCCACTCTCCCCTTCCTAGCACCTTACCGCAGTTCCTTCTATCTGTGCTTTCCGTTGGCGCGTAACCTACAAACAGCTGGTATATCCTTCATCGCAGAGGAAAGGAACAAAAGAACAAAAAGTGGGAGGTGAAGAGGGAGCTTTCTCAGGCAGTTCTGCCACTGCTGAAACGGAGGCTGTTTGGCAGCTCAACAGCTGCTTTCAGAGTCTCCTGCGTGCTTTGCTCCTCACCATGTGTAAACCTTCTTGTGCCTTCAGCTGTGCTGATGGAACCGTTTCAGGCAGTGCTCTGGCTGAATGGGATGAAGGTAACTAATTTTAAGCAGTTCTTCTCTCAGAACTGATTTTTGGTTATGCTGCAAGGCAAGGTGTTTGGCACCAGTTGCCAGCATCATATAAGCAAAGCCGTGCTCTAGGTTATATTACTTCCCCTACTTTGGCCACAATATATTACACCAGCAAAGGTAACTTCAGGTATGTCTTTGCCTGTATATGAGGTTTTACCAGTGCAAATATGTTTATCAGAGAATGTGCTTCATCATATTTCTTACCAGTATAATTATGTCAGCAACAGCGGCTACAGGTGCTTAAGCATTTAGTGCAAATTTAGCTGATTTGGACAATGAATGTCAAAAAGGTTACTATCAGGAAGAATAATATATACTTATGTATTCATATCAAACACCATCGTTTTCTTAAGCTGAGATTCCTAAGCTCTGACTAAATAAAAAACCTGGTTTAGAAGGTATCTGATTCCATCTGATAGTTGGTTTGTGGGAGTCTGTTGATCTGACTAATTTATTTTGCATTTGTTTTATTCTGAAAAGCTTTTTTGTTAAGCTCTGCCGATGGCAATAATGGAACAGTTAACTGGAAGACTAAGCAAGCCAACAGTTATATTATCAGCAGAATAAAGGCTGTTGAGAAGAATGGTGAGTTTAGGTCATCAATTTAAACCCCCATGTTGGTTCAGTCAAATCTGCTTTTAATATTACTCCTGCTTTTTCAGTCATGTCCTTGTTTTAGGAATAAGGTGCTATTTTCAGGTAAGTAATTTGGAAAATCTTGCATTTCTTCAATCTTTTAAACATTCACAGACCTGTGTGTCTTCGTAAGTTCTCCCCAACTTTTCCTGTTGCAGTTACAGCTTTGCTTGAAATAATGGCTGTGTGTGTACCTAATATTGCATATTTTCTTATTGCTGCTGGTTGCTTGGAAACACCTCTGCAGTTTGCTTAATACAATAACTTTTCTGAAACGATTAAAAAAAAAATCCCTAGATATACATACATTAAAAAAAATATTTTATTGTAATTTGTAAAAGTGCACCTAGAATATTGTCGCTATTGTACACTAGCAGAGAAAAGCCTGTTGGCTTTGCATTGACTGCCCGTCCAGGTAGGCAGTCTGGATTGGCCCCCAAATGAAATTATTTCTGGGATTGTCTCCTCTGCTAAAAATCAGTGGAGAAAGAACCCATTGAAATTTCTGGAGAAAATGTCCAGGTGTGGTGTGTGTTGTTTTGTTTTTCGTGAAGATGGTCAGCGTAGAGGCTCCAACCAACATGGTGAATCTTCTGAAATTTCTGGAGACGAGGGTCATCTGTATCCGATACGCACACTCCGGCATGTGGCTGGTAACAGCCTCTGGACTGGAGGCTGAGACAGTCCTAGCTGAATTCCTGGCTATGCCCATGCACAGGATCTACAAAAAGGACAACTGGGATATTTTCTTTACATGGTTAAAAGAGTGATGCATGTTTTGCAGCCTTCAGTTCCTATTTGATCTATTTTTTTTCCCCAATCTCCAGAATTTCTGTCCTTTCTGTGCAGATAGATCCTGGGATCTTGGAAAATCCTCCAAGGGACCTGGAAACAAGAAAGATAAACAACAGTGCTGTTGAGGTAGCTGCTGCTGTCTTTTTTTTTTTTTTTTTTCTTTCGGGAACTGTTGTTATCCCATGTAGTGAAAAATTTTAATTTCTCATGGGTAGATTTACAGAAGCCTTTCAGAGTCTCCTTGGAATTTTATCTGCCACGGGGAATTTGCCCAGCCAATACATATTTGACAGTTTGCTGTATTAGATTAGTGTTTAGAAGTTGGTGTATTCAGCTTCAGCCTTAGATCACCTAAGATGATTACACGTTCATCTTCAGTCTCAGGCAATCTTATGAAAATAATTGTGAGTTTTAAAAGCCTCAGAAGAAAATAGCATTTCACTTGTTTCATTACCGAAAAGCATTGACTGCTGCAGAGGACTGAAGACTCATCATTTTCCTTTTGATTTTGAAGGAACTTCGTTGGGGAAAAAGAAGAGAGCTTCTCTGATATGGGGGGCAAGGACTTTCTAGTTCTTACCCTATGGACTCGTGTCATTACAATATATTTGCCATTATAAGACAAAATAAGGATGTTTTCCTTTTTTTTTTTTTTCCTTCTGAGAGGCATTTTTAGACTTTATGCAGATGTAAGACAGTGATCTTGGTGAAATCCTTATGCGTATGTTTACCTTAGCAAGAGAGAGTGTCTCATTACGAGGTATTTAGGTGCAGGTAATTAGTGGTAGCAATAGATTTATTCTAACTGACAAAAGAAATATATGGGTTATATGGGGTTTTCTTTAGTAACAGTTGATCTTATTATCTTTCTTACTTTCTAAAACTATTTTTGTGGAGAATATATACGTTACTTTTTCACTGTTCTTCCTGTTTGAAATTGACCTTCATTGTAGAGTCAAAGAATCAGAAATGGAAAAATAGATTTTTTTGAGATATTTGACACATTTTCATCCAGCTACCATATTTTTCTCAGCTTTTCTGCACTGGGAAGAGACCTATTAATGTTATAAATACTTTTTCAGCTTTTCTTGAAATTATTTTACAGGAAATTAAAGTTCCCTTGATCTGTTTACAGCTTGTTCACAGAAGGGAGTGCACAAGTTTTTTTGGGTCATTAAATTACTAATTTTAATTTTGCAAATCAAATAGCTGTGTTACTGTACTGAATTTACAATAATTGGTTTATTGATCACAAAAAATGTATTACACTATTAAAAAATAAATTATATTAAAATTCCAGGGTCCATTTTCATTTTCTCTGTAAGATAAAATTGTTGTGGAGACATTGCTCCATACTGTGTCAAAAGGAACTTCTAAAACTGAAAAAAACACCAACTCCAATAAGCAGATCATTACACAGATAACCAAGGGACCATGATTATGGCCAACGCTTTTCCAGCAAGATTCATGTAAATTCGAAGGAAAATGGTTCGTACCTTAAGCGAGGCATCTAACGCTTTCTCTATCAGTAAGAAGATCCTGTCATCGATCCTTAGAAAAGTATTACTTATTTATAACCTCTCACTGAGGCGGTCAGTGCTGTTTAGTGGAGATGTTCCTGCTGTGGAATTTGATCAATATTGTATCGAGAGGTTGAGCCTGTTAAATTTGGATCCAGCTCAGAGACTGGAAGGTGTGTAACTAAATGTGGAGAGATCTGCCTTACAGATGTCTGCATCTCCTCTCGGCTGTAGTCAGCGGAGATCCAGTGAGAGGAGGCAGGAATGTAGGACATGATTCATCTCATTTTACAGGCGAAATCAAATTAATCAACCCCTAGAAGCGTCTGTTTCTCTTCACTGACTATAAAAGGAGCCTGGCGGACTCAGTGGTGGATGTTGTTTCTGTAGGCATCTAAAATTAGGTGAGATGGATTCCACATGGAGTACGTGGTACGAGGGGTGCCATGTCTGTGATTAATGCCTAATTAGCAGGGCTTCTTTTAAGGAGCTCTCAAATACGAAAGCTGGTGTAACGACAAGTCTGAAGGAACATTTTACCAGGATTAGAAAATTTAGCTTGCTACACATTGCAAATATTTCTTGCTTATTGATCTAAATGTTGAAATTAGCCCTTTCAGCTACCAGGAGCTATGCCTTTGTTCCTATGAGCTTATTACAATGACTCCAAAGTCTCTTTAGGATCACTCTTCCATATGACTTCCCCATACTGTATGGCCTGGAGTCTTTGCTCAGAGACATGGCTTCATGTAAAGTCTCTTTCGGTTAGCATGCCAGGCAGGTAGCTGTGTATCACTCTATCCAGGGCTTATCTTTACCACTTGTGTTATCCTAATTTAGCGCACAAAATTTATCAGCAGTGATTGATTCTTGGAAATCAGTGACTTGAAAAAAATTGAATAATAGTATGGAATAGTGATATGACCTACAGTCAGTCCTGTTAAGACCCTGCGACATACATCTATTAAATCAGTGTTCTCCATTTATGTTTGGAATTTGAAACTTGTCAGTCAAGTGGGTTCTTACTCATTTAATGTGCCATAATGATTTTTGTACTCAAATTCATTAGAATGTGTTTATAGTACTGTATCAAAGGTGTTATACCTAAATAAGAGGTACGTTTGTGAACTAACTTTGTATTAAAATGGCATATTGTTCTAGAGTAAGTTTCCTTTAGGTTTTTACTTTCAGTCCTGTAAAATGTGGATTTTGTTTTTTTGTTTGTTTGGAGTCATTGTCATCTGACTGGCCTATAATTACCCATGTCCTTCAGTTTCAATACATGCACAACATCTTCAGTTGAGCTTTTCTAAGAGCTCTCTAAAAACATTTTTAGATGTAGCTTATCTGACCCTACTGGTCTAAGAAAGTCTAGCTTTAAGAACTCATAAATCCTTAGCTAAAGTGAATTGCTTTGCCCTTTTCTGCCCCGGAACTGAAAAGTCTACCATTTTTGTTTAGAGAGGAATTACTACTATTTATTGCTAAGATTCCACAGTTTTCCTCAAGATCCTTATTTTTATTGTTAAATATCAAGAAAATATGTTTGTATTGCTTATTTCATGTATTTTTATGTATGTAATATTGCAAATAAAACAACTATAAAAATTGCAGTAGGCTCCCTCATTTTTTTTATTGTAATAAAAATAAATAGGTTGTACTACTTAAATTCTAACGCAGCCTGTTTTGTTTATTGCAATACTGGAAGGGATCCTGTGGGAGATAGAGGGGGTTTGCCCTTTGTTCTGTTCTTAAATCTATGCAACCTTTTAAAAACTTATTAACAGGTATCTAATACTTGTTGCTTTCCTTTTCCTGGTTGTGCACATTGCTGTTAAAATGCATGCCGTGTTACCTAGAGCATGTCTCACTTGTGCTTTTCTCTCTTTTATCTTTCCTTCTGCTTTCCAGTGTACACGATTCTGTCTAAGGTGCACTCTGATCGGAATGTATACCCTTCTGCTGGAGTTCTTTTTGTTCATGTTTTGGAGAGAGAGTACTTTAAGGGGGAGTTTCCTCCTTACCCAAAGCCTGGTATGGGATGCTAAGATCTTCCATGTTATATAAAAAATTAGAAAAAAAAATCAAATATATTTAATGTACCTTGCAGTGAATCATCTAACATAGTTTTTAGTTTCTATTGAATTACCGTAAAATGTTTTGTTTTGTGATCATCGTTTGTGAAAAGATGCATATAACTGTGTTCTGAAAAATGTAGTTAATTTGAGAACGCATAATAACACACACTGTTTATCCGAGATTAAGAAGTATGCTTTTTTGTGTTTTCCCATGAAATATGAAATGATGGAAGTGTAATAATTATGTTTCTTGAAAATGACATATATTTGATCAGTCTTACGGAAATAGCATGTATCAGGCTTGATGAAGGAGCATTTTGCAAGCATATAGCAAACTTGAGACAAAATAGAAGATTAAAATAAATATGAGACTATGTAACGATGTTTTCTTTCACTAAAAACAAAAGCTCCTTTGGATTCAGCCTTAGTTCTATATTTAGGAACAGTTTAATGTTATTAAGCTGTTTGGTTTTAGAGACGGAGCTGTTATTTCCTAAGCATGGTGGTTTGATGTACACCTGAGTTAAAGCCAAAGGATCCATCATTGGCAGGCGAGAATGTGAATAAACAAGCTGGGGGGAGAGGAGAAAGAAGGAACATCCTGTCCCACAACACTGAAATGAATCATAAATATATTAATCTGTCCTTTAGTGTATAATATAAATAAATGTATGCTCTTTTCCTATAGAATATGAAAAAATTAGTACAGGTATCGTGTATACATAATCAAAACCTACTGTTCCATTAATAAGCTTTCGAATCAATTTGAGAGTACAACTTTAAAAACTCTCTTCTAAGAAAAAATAAGTTCCTGTTAGTATTAGTTAAGTTTTTTCATGGATACAACCGGCTTATTTATTTATTTATTTATTTCCTCCCTGTGAAGTGGGTGTTTTTACTTACCCTTGTACCTGGGTCTTCGTTTCCTGTAACAGTGACTGGTAGAGCTATTACCAGGGGTAGAGTGAAGTTTGCCTCTGGCCCTGTTTTTCCACATCTTTGGCACACAGACCTGGAAATTGTGTTAGTTATGGCTTCTCTTTCACGTCCCCGTGGTCCCAGCCTGATTCCAATGCGGCATCAATCTGATTTCAGATACTGTTGAAATTTCTGTACCAGTAGACGCAATGTGAACTGACTGTAAGACCAAAGCTTACCATGCTTGCCATGGTCCTTACAGTCATCTTTGCTTGAAAAGCTGGGCTACTTCCCTGGTGTGACCTACCTTAAAGAAGGGCAAACCAGAGGGTATCACAGGTGCTTTTCAGCAAGCACATGCGATGATAGGAATTTTATTACCAGTGCAATAATAGATGACTGTGATGTCCCAAGGGAGCTGTGAGGAAAGTCATATTACACCTCGGTGCTGGGTTAGTGTGGCCCTTCCTTCAGTTCTGGTCCCTTTAGCCACAGCCAGGTGTGTAAATGCTCACCTGAAAACTAGTCAGCGTTTTGCAACAGCTCTCAGTCTCTTTTTCAGCTGTGCCTCTCAGGAGGAGATGACAGCCTTCCTTTCTTCACTGGGCTCAGTTTCTTCCCTCTGTGCCAGCCTGCCTGTCACACCTTCATTTGTCACTTGTCCTACAGTTGCTGCTGGTGCCATCTCAAAGCCGAGTTCGAGGAGCACAGTGCAGAGGTGTGCGCACGGGTGCAGAAGTGATCTGCTCGAGCTCCGTGCTTACGTTGTAAGGTGCTCCCCCCTCAGCAATGAGGGTCTGCTGGCCCTGAGGCGGGTCTGCCTTCATTTGCAGAAGCTAAAATAAACAGAAGTCAAAACCATCCATGTGAGAGAGCATCCATAGGAGCCACAAGAACTGGTGGTGGTGTTTGCTTTCGGAGATTGCATCCGGACCACTGTACATAGCCATCCGTGGATCCATTTTGCAGGCATATTTGGTTCCCTTTCTGAATTAATTTATTCTCTAAAAAAATAATTTACTGCCAGGCTGTTTGTGCTGAAGATCTGTATGTCTTGATACTAATGCTAATAGAAGCTTTCAAGCATCAGTAGTTACACAGCCACTGTTTACAGTAAGCCCTCCCAGGCCCATTGGGTCTTTGGAATAATTATTATTAAAAAAAAAAAAAAAGGAGAGATAATCAAAAGATAACTTTTGGGGCATTAAAATTTGTGCTTTCATCAGTAGGGAGATCAGATGATTCAATCCTAGGTGGAACTGAGTTCTAAAAATCAGAGCCACTGAAAAATGAGTCTAGGAGTACAAGTGCATTCATCTCTGCAGTTGGTTACATTTTTCAGATAAGAATATCTTAATGCTTACAGGTGCTGAGTAAGAATTCACATGTTTCTAATATATTAAAGATGAGCATTTTCTATGTTTTGTTTTGTTTTGTTTTTCTCCATGGAAGTGTTTAGAAGACATAACTGGAAATCAGAATAAGTTTTTCTAAAACAAACATCAAAATCCAAGCATATTGCGTGTTCTTGTAAATGTTCTAATACCACTTTTCCAATCTAGGTGAAATAAGCAATGATCCTATAACATTTAATACCAACTTAATGGGTTACCCTGACAGACCTGGATGGCTGCGCTACATACAAAGGACACCCTACAGTGATGGAGTGCTGTACGGTTCACCAACTGTAGAGAACGTGGGCAAACCAACCGTCATTGAGGTACTTGCTTGCAAAAATGCCCCCCAAATTATTTTGGTTTGGAGTATATGTTAAGAATTGTCAGCAGGTATTGGCTCCCACTCTTCTTTTTGAAAAGTTAATTACAATGGAAAAGGAAGATTGTAAGGCAGGGAAGTCACTTGTGACATAAACATTTTCTCTAGTATGTCTTCATAATATTTCAGTTCAGAGCTTTGTAATGTTTTACCCTGATGTTTGGGCCAGACTTTTCCTCTCTGTAAAATATAGCATTCATACAATAAACAGGTTAACTTTTTTTGTTTTTAATTGCATTATTTTTCATCAAGTATTATCTGGTTCATTATGCATATTTATAGACAAATTTTATTTTAATTGGCAGTTTCATTAATTTAATTCTATTCTTGTAATTGTAGCCATGACAGACCCACTACTTTATTTTTGACAATTAACTACCCAAATGTTTAAAAGCACCAATTATTCAGTGAGCAGCAACTGAAAGGGAAAAAGGATTATTTTCTGTCAGGTATATCATAGCAGAATGAATAAGACCCTGCGCAGCCCACAGTGCTAAGGAATATCCGCTAATTAACTTGCTCCAGCCATTGCACTTCTTCAGCGGTGCATTTGTCCTAAACCCCTGATGAGTTTTCTCTTTAAATTGTATTTGATATAGTTGTTCTTCCTCAGGAATGATGACTCTAAATGTTAAGTTATGCTGTAGATAATTTCATCCATGCTTGATTCATTTTTGATTTCAGCACGACTAGTCACATCAGTGGAATTAATTGTGTGCAGAAGTACTTGCAGACTCCATTTAGCTCCATTTGCTCAACTTTCCGTAGAGCAAACCATTACTCAAAATTATATTTTTCTGTATGGCGTGTGCTTTTACTCCGTAGGGTCTATATCAGGACCTACACCGTAAGCGTGAGCTCAAGCCTATATTTGAACTAAATCTTGCCTAGCGTATGAGTTACTGTGTTGTGGACCTGTTCTCGTGTGTGCCTTTTGCATTAATTCCACACTACAAGGTGAAGGCAGGTTGCATTTTTTCCGCTTCTAGTGCCATATGAGAGGATTGGTTGTGTGTTCTTAGTCTGAATCTTAACTTTCACCATGTCCTGATGCCTGAGGCGATGCCACGGGTAGGTAAATTAGTTTGAGGAGACCTTGTGATTAGAAGGACCTAGCAACCCAAGCATTGCAGCAGAGTGGTAGTAAGGGAGATTAAGCTCCTTTGAAAGCTGTGCAGACAGCTTGTATTTGAATGAATACTCAGTACAGAGGCAATCTCTACCATTGTTGCTTTTACTAACTATGGGTGGACAGTCTAGATCAACAACAGTCTGAAGTACAGACTCAAAATGGATACTTCCATGTTCCTACATAGATCTCGTACCACCAAAGTTAGGTTTTCTAAGTATTAATGGTCAAACTACTGTTGAAACAACTCTGAAAAATTAACAAAACTGAGGAATCGAAAAAATCTAAGGCATTTTCTTGTACTTTTATCACAAAATTGATTAATTATGTGAGATTTAATTTTGTTGGGCAACCTTTTCCCACTGCTTAAGTGAGCCTGCAGTAGATGTACTTTTGTTTATTTGGTAATCAATCTCACAAATGCTGTGTAGCTCTACTTGCTGAGGAGCAGCACAGTTTTGTCAACTGCAGTCATGCTCTGCCTCTCCTCTCTCCCTGAAACGAACTAAAGTGTAAACGTAGGGAGAAAGCCTTGTTTTATTTGTTTCATGAAAGATTGATCACCATCCAGGAAATAAAAAGTAGAAGAAACAATACTTCATAATATTGATATCCAGCCTCATTCTGTAATTCTTGTGAGTGAGCACATAATCACAGTTCCATTTCTGAGCAGCATCATGCAGCAACTACTGAGGACTGTATTTGACACCTGCAAGCATATCAGGTGTCTCATACATATAAGATTGGTATCCTTGCATAATTTGATCAGGAGTGTATAAGTTTAATAAGAGACATGAAAGTTGCATCTACCTACTGGTTTTCAGTTCCCCTCCACTTACAGATTCCTGTATTTTTTAAAAACTACTCGTGTTAGAGCAATGCTTATGAATCCATTCATGAAGTAAAAATCCCAGTCCCAAAGACTGCAATTGCTGGGTTCCCAATAATTCATTTAAATGTCTCTAGCTAGTTTAGTTCCCTAGGAAGCTAACAATGAATACAGATCTCAGTACTAGGGGAGTGGGGCTTCCAGAGGGTTGTGGGTAGGATGGGAAATGCTACCCCCACATTTTTGCTTACCGTTGTTTCTTTTTTTAACTCTAGATCACTGCATATAACAGGCGTACCTTTGAGACAGCAAGACGTAATTTGATCATTAATATAATGTCAGCAGAAGGTATGTACAGAAAACAGCTTGTTGAGTTTTGAACTGAATAAACAAACAAAAAAAATCTTTTGAGATCCCATTCTTTTACGATAAAAAGTACTGTAAAATAGTTGTTTGGTCTTCAAGCCAAATGTAGGGGCATAAAGGGGAAGTAAGAGTTTTTCCTCTTTTGTTTCAATTTGTTGTTTTTGTCTAAATTATTTATGTCAGGTAAGACTATCATCCCTTATTCATTAAAAAAAAGAAGTCTTTGTTTATTGTTTTGGAAGTAATTTGAAATTTATGTCTTTTCAAATGGAGCTTACACAAAGGATTTCACTGTTTTTCTGCATGTTGTTCAGTTTGCTTAATTTTCTTTATGCAAAGAACAACGGTAGGTGCATTTTAAAAAGGCATTCAGCATCAGTGTTGAAGGACAAAGAATTCAGCAATAACACATTACTGTTTAATGAATATAAGGGTTGATTTTTTTTTTAAAGCAGTGGGTAGGAAAAATTGTTAAAATGTCGACACTGGGCCAAATTGCCCAGTGGCATATTGCCACTGGTCTGCTGAAATAAATTGAGCTTCTGAAATACATCCTCAGCAGTAGCAGAGCTAGTATTCCAAAATGGTATCAGAAAGCACCAATATGCATTTTAATGACAGTTTAATGATATTTTAAAATACTTTGTGATTTGTGAAAGAATGAATTACATAATATAGAATATTTCAAGACAGCAAAGATTCAGCTTGCCTTCTGTATCAACCATTTGAAAGGTCTATTTCTTTTGACATCTAAGAACAGTTTCTGTCCAATTATTCAAACACCATATTTCTTTTATATTACTGTATAACTTGAGTAGCAGAGGTGTAGTGCTACTAGGTATTTTATTTATTTCAGCTATTAGAGACTTTCTACAAACATCACACTAGTAACACACATCCTGCAGTTAAATAAATATATTCTAATTTTCTGGTAGCAAGGTAACAGTTTCGACGCTAATGTTAGCATGAATCTAGTTTTGTCTTTAATGAAATTTAGGAGCTGAGAATCTTTTCCTTCATTCCTCTCCCCCATATCTTAGTAACTTTATAAATTGCCAATGATTTTCAGCTTAAGTAATAACTGATGGTACTAATCTTTAATTAAACAGACATAATCATGTTAGGCTCAAAGTGGGCTATTTCAAATACAAGATTTTTGGAAATGTTCATCAACCTTAAAGTGGTATTGCATTAATTGTTAAATTATTTGTTATGAAGTCATTGTTTAAGGCAAAATTCTCTCTTCTTCATTACGACTAGATTTTCCTTTACCATATCAAGCGGAGTTCTTCATAAGGAATATGAATGTGGAAGAAATGTTAGCAAGTGAAGTTCTGGGAGACTTTCTTGGAGCAGTGAAAAATGTATGGCAGCCAGAACGCTTGAATGCTATAAACATTACTTCAGCGCTAGACAGGGGAGGGAGAGTTCCACTTCCTATTAATGATATGAAGGAAGGGTAAGCACATGTGTCAGTCTGTTATTTTTACTTTACTCTTCGTTTCTTACAGAAAGGCTTAATATTTTTATAGGTTTTCTAGAAACTTTGCAATTACTGTTTTATATTTTGGAAATCCAGATTGGTGTTAGATATGAAACATTTACTGATATTCCAAACCTCTGTTATAGCATGGGTTTCTTGTGTTTTATACAACAAGTAATTTCTCTATACATTGATTTTACAGTCCAACAAATACTAATAAATTCAATTAGTTACAAAATAGTAGTGAATATACTTATTTTGTAATTCTAGTCTTAATACTGAGAAGTGGCTTGGTATACTTTTGAGTTTTGTAAATTGGGAACTATTAAATACTCAAAAATTTTGAAACAGGGTGTTGTAGAGAGTAAGTTGCAAAGGCACTCAGATTTCTGTGAGCATTTAGTGTTTTAACAGTGCCATTTGTAGCTGTAGTCTTAGTGAAATCCCTAGTTATGTGCTTCAGGAGCACTGTGGACAAATCAAAGTTTTAAGCTTGAGCTATCTGGGGAGTTTAGATTACTGACTGTAAACTGCAGAAATCCGTAATTTCCAGATGTGATTCATAACCATACACTGTTCTGAAATATTATATTCCATTTATAAACTGATAAGGATCCAGTTTCTTCAATTATACCGACTGTGGTAGTGCTTTTCCCTGACAAAATTAAAGGTGTCTAGTGATTTTATTTTATTTTTTACCTTTTTTAGATATTTTGGGTCAAATAAATATCTAAGAAAGGGCTAGGGTGTCTAAATCCAAGCTGTGTGCAAACAAGATTGTTGTTTCAGAGTCTTTGTTTTGCATCTGGAGTTTCTGAACACATCTAAAGAGGGAGGGTGGCTTACATACTCTGTACTTGCTAGAGCAGTAGGAGGGCCGCTTAATGCAAGTGGCTACATTTCAAACATTTAGTTAGATAATGCCTTAAATAAAAACGGCAATCAGGATGTAATTTCTATTCCAGGATCCACTGATACATTATTATGTAGTGCAGCAGACCATATTTTCCAGCAGAATTCTACATATTTAAATATGAAAATGAATAATATGGTCAGTGGAGCTGCTGTTATTTTATGTACTGTAATGCTAAATGAAGTACTATGTTTATATGCAGCTTTCATTATTCTCCAAATTGTGTTGGTTGTGTTGAATCTTTCAGGAGAAACTGGGGGCTTTATTACTTTCATATTAGTATATAAATATAAGTCCTAATTAATTTATTTGAAAACATGGGAAGAAATTATTTAAAAATACTATGCTGAGAGGGACTGAAGATTTCCAAAAGATAAAATTGTACTTTTTAATACAATTTTCATAAGTAATATTGATTTATTTACATGAGGAACCTACACTTGGAAGTCTGGGACTTTACAGAAATTGACAACTCTAACGGTAAGCAAACATTTGCATTATGCTGCAAAACAAAGTAAGTTGTAATAAGTAGCTAGAAAAATCTGTTTGGTTTCAGTCTGCTATTCCTATGCTTAGATAAAGCATACCATCAAGAAAAAATGTAAAAAGAATATATTTTAGCCTTTAAAACATGGCTGACTGTTACTGTGAACAAGAATAGTCTTTGGAAGAGTACGTCATTGTCCTTTGGGTATTTGTGAGAGGTATTCTGACAGTCTGTCACTCATCTCTTTCTACAGTGTGTACGTTATGGTTGGTGCAGATGTTCCATTCTCTTCATGCTTACGGGAAGTGGAAAACCCACAAAATCAGCTGAGATGCAGTCAAGAAATGGAGCCTTTAATAACATGTGATAAAAAGTTTCGTACTCAATTCCATATCGATTGGTGTAAAATCTCTCTGGTGAGTTATTTTATTGTTGCATAAAAATGATGTTTGTGGAAGTACAATATTTCATTCTAGTCATTATTTAGGTAAGAGTTTTGCCAGCCTGGCCAGACAATTGTGCCGAATTCCACTTCCTTGTGACCAATTTACATTGTTCTCCATTTAGCAGCCACTCTTAAGACTGTGAAAGGATTTTGCTCTGTGGACTGAACTCTGTTAGAATACAGCAACAGTGAAACCACAATATTAATTTTTGCTAATTGTGGTTTATATAAATGGCAAAAGAACTATAGGGCTTACGGATCTAAAAGTAAAGACAACTATTTAGGTAGATGTAGTTAGTTCAGTGCGCTAATCCTGCTAGTTACATCTGCTTTCCTAAAATGTGTATATAGATTTGTTTTCTCAAATATTGAGTCTACAGCACTGAGTAGTTAATTTTTGGAAATACTTTTTAACAGCATAGAAATACTATTTGTATAAAACATATTTCATGTTAAAAGGGAAACAGAAAATAGTGTTGGCTAGTGAAATCAAAATAAGTATGGTCAGGAAACATGACCTAGATGAAACTGTTCATGGGCCTAGTGGAGAACTGGTTGGATAGCCACAATCACATCAGGATTACTAGTAATTCCCTGCCGTTCTTCCTTAATATGGCGGATGATGGAATGTGCTTATTACATTAGGTTTGCAGGCCCCATAAAACTGAAAGGCACTGTGCATGTGCATAGATGGACAAGATAGAATTCGGAAAGATCTTGATGAACTCGAGAAGTAGCCTGAGCAAACAGGATGAATTTCAAAAGGAGAAGCAGAGGAATAGTGCAATAATGCAAGAATAACCAACTGTACAGATGCAGAACGAAGAGCAACTGCTTAGGACTGCTCCAGAAAAAAGGTCTGTCAGTAGCAGTGGCTCACAAACTAATCATGAAGTAGCATTGTCATGCTGTTTTGAGAAAGGCAGAGGTCACCCTGGGATGTGTAAAAGGAACAGACTCCCTAATAGAAGCATAATTTTCTACAGCAGTCAATTTCACAACCTTCTTGAACTTGGCACTTGGCACTTGTTTTGGCAGCGTGCCGCAGTAACTGAATTTAAACAGGCTTAGGGGTGTTTACTGCTGCCAATAGTATTGTTCCTGGCTGCTGCATCAAAGAGAAAATGGAGCCAAGCTTCCCTCTATCTAATCATAGTCAGCTTTTCACAAGGCAAGACAAGGGGTAGGAAGTCCCCCGAGATCTGTGTACTGGGAGAGAGTTGAGCTCCGTTTCTCATAACTGCAACCTAAACCAGGGACTGAAAATACAACCATCATATCCTCTTCCTCCCTCATCACGAAGTGACGTTGGCAGTTAACACACGCATCAAAGAGTGTATTTAAGTTTGTGGGTCCCAAATTCTGCAAAGATGGGCAACTTAATACATTCCTCTTAACGCTGCTGTCTGATAGCTTGTTCTCGTTCCCTGTGTGGGCTCCTGCCCACATCAGTAGGTACGCAAATCTTTTTTATGCATCAGCTTAGGGCTTGAGGTTCCACTAAGCAACCAGGTGGACCTGGAATACCTCATGTGAAATATACTACAGAATTTAATAAGTAGAGAATACGTAAATTATTTTTTGTCTGTCTTGCACTTAGAAAATACATATGTATACACTTGAAACTCAAACAAGCGTTCTTTCTAGCATTCCATGAAAACCTTTTCATCCACTGCACAAGTTTTAATGCACTTTTTTGTGAATTAAATTGCAAATTGTAAAGACATGACCGAAAGTCAAGTGTGTAGGCAAATACAGTTTATTTTCAAATATCTAACTGAAGATAACAAGAAAAGAACCAGAAAACGGAGAGATCATGGAACAGGCAGTCAATTAATTGCAATATGAAATTCAGCGCCTACAAAGTTTGTATTTCTAGGAACTTTAGATACAGACATTAAAAATATGTATTTGTGGCAAGGAATGCAGTCTTCTGAAATTCAGTTGAATTAGGAGGTAGAAAAACCTTTGAACTCTGAGTATGATCAACTAAATACTCATCTGATCATGGCACACTTCCTGCATTTGGTGGAAGGGGATGGCCTAGAGCTGCTCAGTCCTCAGCAGCTCAGTTGTTGCCTCTTGCTGTTTTAACACTTGATTTTAAAACTCACGTAGGACACTACGAGGAGGAAAGTAACACTCTTCACCTCTACCACCTTCATACAAGAGAGGGCAGTATTGTTATTTAGGAAGAGTAGAAAGAAGTCAATTTATTCATCACAAATCAGCTTTGCTGTTAAAAAAAAAAAACAAAACACTGAACTTTTACTCAAATACTATTTGTTTGCAATATTCCAAAAAATAATCTGTAAAACAAAACAAAACAAAATACAAGAAAAACCCAACAGTATCTCTGGTAGGCACAAAGTAAAATAACAATATGATAAAGTAATATTAGAAACTAGTGTATAGATAATATATAATATATAGAAAGTTTTGACAAAATGTAAGATTTTATTGTTTAAAAAAAAGTGACTGGACAAAAATGTATAGAATTTGTCAAATATTATTGTGTAATATGGGCTCTTTTCTGCGTTTTCATTGATTAAGTACTTCCTGGTTTTACATTCTCTTACTTTGTTATGTAATTGTCTTTTTTTTCTTTCTTTTTTTTTTTTTCCCCTGGTTGTCAGGTTGACAATACGAAGCAAGTTTCCACCTTTCAGGAAGTGATTCGCGGAGAGGGGATATTACCTGATGGTGGAGAATACAAGCCACCTTCTGATACACTGAAAAGCAGAGACTATTACTCGGATTTCCTAATTACACTGGCAGTGCCCTCGGCAATAGCACTGGTGCTTTTTCTAATTCTTGCCTATATCATGTGCTGCCGACGGGAAGGAGTGTGAGTACTTTAACACACTAACTAGTAATTGTAGACTTTTATAATATTTTAATGCATAGAAGACTATTTGTTAGAAGAATTCCATTCGCTTCATTAAAAGAATAAATAAAACATGCCAAAAGACATCTGTTTTGAAATATCAAACTATTTGTCATCTAATCACATACAGTAATTTCCAAGAAAATGAATATAGGGACTTTAATTATTCTAGTTGAAAGGGTTAAAAATCTCCACATAAACCTGAAATTTCTCGCCCCCAAACAAATAAAATACTAATAAAGGATCATTGGTTCAGTACTATTAAGTAATTTCTGAAATGCTAACTTTTATAAAACAAATCTGGTTGAGGATGTCAACTGAATTTAGACATATTATAGCAGAGGTAACCATAAACAGAAAGCAGCAAGTAACGTAATTTCTGCCATTTCTTACACAAACTACAATTTCATTTTGTCACAGAATTTATTTTAGCCAGAAGCTTGTTCTTTAACTTGCATTTTCATTTCTACGTGTGTGTCCGTGTGTCTGTCATCAGTACCACATCTCTGTACGTGCGTTCATCAAGGCCTTGCCATAAACCCAGTTGCAAATGCTGCCAAGTTGCATTTAGCAGTAACATTGTCAGCATTTCTATATCATGTACTATTTTCATCATCAGATAGACTTAATGTTCCAACTATCAATGCTATTATTTAATTCATAAATTTTGTTTTGTTTTTAGGGAAAAGAGAAACATGCAAACACCAGAGTAAGTGTCTTCTTTCCTGTTATTTTTCTTTTATCATTTAATTTCCATTTTCAGTAGCTTGTCATGCTTCATACATGTGTGTCATAATCTTCTTTCATTCTCTCTAATCCATGGTTTAATTCATAAATGTGAAAGCTGCTTTTAAATCAGAGTCTTGGCGAGGATAAAAGATCAGAATAAAAAGGGTTTGAAATTAACAACTGTCAGTTCTGTAAATAAATTAGTCTGTAATAAATTAGTTCTGTTAAGAATAAATATCTTAAAATGTAATTTATTCTCCTGATTAGTGGACCTCCCAGTCTGTATCGTCAAAGCAGTGGACAGGAGAAGGAATATCCTGGAAGGTGTCCATTGGTTACAGCACAGAGTGTATTAAAATTAATTTTCTTTGAAGTTTTTTGGATGTACCACATGAATCAGGAGTTACCAAAAGTTTTATTTGAACTGCAGCAAATAAATGGAATATTAGCAGTAAATTGCACAGCATTGGATCCTATGCAAAATACTTCTCCCGACAGCAAAATCTAGTGGAATAATTACCGCCTTCAAAATAAAATAAATCCATTATTTATTAAATTAACTATGGAAAGGTTTGCTGTAATTGCTGCACTATTGAGTCTGTAGCATGCATTAGTCCTTGTATTTTTATGAAAAATAATAACTGTAAAAGTCTATCAGTTTAGATAGAGCGCTTAAAATACATATTTACTATTTTATTTCCTTTTTGACCTAGCATCCAGTTGGTCCACCACAGCGCTATACAGAAATCAACTAAAGAGCTTCGCGACATGTCTAAAAACAGAGAGATAGCGTGGCCTCTTTCAACACTGCCTGTGTTTCACCCAGTTACTGGCGAGATTGTTCCACCCCTTCACACAGACAACTACGACAATACTAGTATGCCACTGATGCAAACACAACAGTAAGTATTTCAATTTATTTTTTTAAATACTTATTAAGTTACACAATTTAACTCTGGACACCAGCGCTTGTCATCTGGAATGTGTTTGTTGTGGGGGTACCAGTAATGACTCTGTAGTTCAGGATTGCTCTGACGTATGCATTTCAAGCAGAAATAAAGGCCCACTGTGATAAAATTACATGACTGGATTCCAGGCTGCAAGCTTGGCAAGAAGCTTTGTACGGAACAACTACATTTCTGCATATTTTGGAGAAAAACTACTTTTGACAGACAAATCGATTAGAACTGTTCCTTTTTAGAAACCCTATTTCTTAGTATGTGTCTTTGGAGTTCTGTGATAAAAACAACATCGACCCAGTAAAATCCAAACTTTTTTAGTATTTAGTCATGTACCTGTCACGGATGGTTTGTGTTTGAAATGTTAACATTGCACAGAAGAGCATTTTCCGTTATGCTGATAATAAATACGGACTTACCAATGAAAATGTCATCTCGGCCATCTCCACTGTTACCAAGACAGAAACCAGAAAAATAGTCATTTTTATTTCTTAAAGTTCATATATCAAAAACTTTATGAAACTATGGAGACAAAGTCATCTAATGCTTGCATATTTTCCAAGCCAAACAGGTAGGCAGTGCTGCAGAAAAGAGACGTTTCTGGAAGGGTTTGGCTGAGTTGTCAGTAGTTGAGCAGATCTGAGAAAACGGCCTTAGACATGACTGGCATTATCACTCAATGACATGGCACGACACCAGCTCAAGTCAGTAGCTCCTCAGCTGATGGGCCTGTGTGAGAGAGCAACCGTGATGATACTGGTCCAGTGCCAGCACTAAATTGGCCCCAATTTGCACATGGTTGCCCCGTGTTCCCTTCATAATGCAGATATGTGCTAAGTATTTTCTTTTCCCTGTCCCAAAACTAAGTTCTACAGAAAAATTCTTCAGGAAGTATAGCTGTATAAATGACCCCTTGTACAACTGTTGTGCTATTTTACAGTTTCTTCTTCTATTCACAATAGCAATTTTTAAAATAAAGCCAAAAGTTATGGTAAAAGAAATGAGGACCCATGAGCGAGTATGAATTAATGCCAAACGTACAGGGAAGTTTAAGAGATGATACCGGATCAAAATGATACTTCCAGATGGTGTTTTCCTTCTTTACTTCACACACCTGGACCATAACACTGTAAACACTTTGTGTGTATTTGCCTTTACTCAGCTGATTAATTCCAAAGAAAGCCAACCTTGTGAATATATATGTATTTTTTTAATGGGGGTGCTGGAGCCTGTACCAAAGGCTTTCTGAACTTGTACATACAGTTCTTAGCCACTTCACCTTCATTCCAACCCCCAATTCCTTTCTGTAAAAGCACCCTTAATATCTGGTACCTGTTAAAAGAGACACTTAAGCAGGGCATAAAAACATAACTTTGCTTTGATAAGTGAACTGGTCAGATGTGTAAGACTAGCAGAACACCCATTCATTCTGCAGTCAATAATTAACTTGCAAAGACGGTCACCTTTTTTATATTCATCACTTACAAAAACTGAACTTCGCATAACATCAGAAGCCTGTTGTTACCTCTGGTCTTTCACCAAGTTTGAGCCTTTGAGCCCAGTTGACAAGTGAAATCACAGGAACTACTCCTTAAAACTAACTTTTTTATTGACTTAGCTGACTTTTGACAACTACATTTGCATAGCAAAAATTGATATTATTGCTTCATAAGCAAAACCCCACAAATTTTAGCTAGATCTATTAAACTTTTATGCATAACATACTTCAGAATTTGTATGGAAGTGTTAAAGTTATTAAATTGCTTTTTTGTAGGAACCTGCCACATCAGACTCAGATTCCACAGCAGCAGAGTGCAGGTCAGTACTGAAAAATACTGTGACTATTACGTGACCGGTGGGCAACCAAAACACATACAGTCCATGTACGGTGGAAACCATTTTCAAAAATAATGAAGTATGAAAAGATTGTCATTCCAGATGTTTTTTAGATACATCATTGGAAATTTTGGTATAGGATCGATTGAACAAGTAGGAGGAATGCTACATTAGGACTCAACATGTGACACTGGAATCTGCTACAGCTAAGTTGGAAAACTCCTCATATAAATCATTTTCCACTACAGCAGGAAACTACAGCCAGATCCCCAAACGCAGTTACACTGCTCAGATTCTCTAAAGCTTAATACAAAATCAACATTTCTAATTCCCGCCAATACCAGTTAAGCTCTGAAGAAGGAGCTTTTCCTATGCTGTTAACATAAGCAGTGGCTATTGGGGAATTTGTGGTGAGACAAATATCCATGCTGCTGGTTTCCAGTGTCTTTGTCATCACTTTTGCATCATTTTCACAAATGCTAATGTGTGCTGACTGAGGTTGTGAATGATTTCCCTAAGGCTGACTGGTCACTTAGTTATCTGATAGCATATGGGAACTGAGAAGGATATGGTCTTAGCCATGTAGGAAAGGGAATTAGGATCTTATAAGGAAAATGTAAAGGCCAAAGTATAATTTTTGAATATTCAAAGAGGTATTTAGGCAAAACTGTAGATACTTGTGTATTGAACACAATATGTAAATCACAGCTCTGAAAGGAAGCTATGTTTTAAGTTAGGAGTTATATAAGCAATTCTTCATTTTCATTCAAAATCCTTCTTCTTCATTACTGCTTTCGGGGATTAAAGGAGAATTTCGTATGACAACATTTCAAAGATTTGAGGCAAGTATATAGTAGATGCTTCTGCACACGTTTGGTTTTTTGCTTAAATCTGGAAGTTAAAAACATTAAAAAAAAAAAAAGAAACTTACTGCTGTTCTACTAGCTTTGCCACTTGCGTGCTTTATTCTACCTATACTGGAAATGGTGGATGACCCTGGAGGTACCCATCTGAAGCCTCCAGCACAGGTTTGGCTTGAAATTTAGCATATTCTCAATGATCAAAGGCGTTTGGAAGGCAAAATAAAAATGTCACACAGTCCAGCATTTCTGGTATGACTGTTTAGCTATAAGAATGCCAGTCTGTCTTGCAGGAAAAAGATGCAAAATCTCTTGGTAGTACTGTGTATGCTGATGGCAGTGAGAAACTTTAAAAAAGGTATGATATGTAAGCTACCATGGGGTTGTAACCTGCAAATCATGCTGAAGAACTGCCCAAAAATAGATGTTAAAAATCCTCCTGTGTATGTGTTTTCTAAAGGACATTATTTTGGAATTTTTTGGAAATCACTCTTAGCTCTTCCTAAACAGAAGGTAGATTTTAAAATATATTAAACCAAAAAATTCTCTTAATTGTGAATTGCTTCACAGGTTCCAAAATATTCGTGTCATGGTTACTTGGCTTTGAACAGCATTTCGGGCAAAGGCTAGTTATGTCAGTTACCTTTTGTCGTGTCTGGACGAGCTAAATAGAGCTGCTCCTCTGTATTCAGCACAGACACCGCCTGTGACAAGCTCTCAGAAGTGGAAGGGGAGGGTGGAAGGGGACAGACGTTTCCTTGGATTTTCTTAGTGTACAATGACACGTTCCTTTGTAACGCAGATGTACAGATGACTGCGAGCGAGCGCTTTCATGACATGAGAGCATATGCCCATAGCAATTTGTCTTCTAAATGGAAACCTCTGACTTGTACTGTCAGGTTAGACTTGCAGATAAAAGTTAGACATAAAGTAAAACTCAGGTGTTCCTAAAACTCTGAGCAGCATCAGTGCAAACCTAGCAATCAGTTTTATTGGTCTGTTCAAATAAGACATTTACAGAACTAAAACACTGAAGGTAAAACAAACAAAAAACTATAGAACTAGACACTCAGTTTGATTTTCTTCCTTTCCTATGGAGAATTCCCAATGATACATTCAGACTGCTAACATACTAGCAGTCGCCAGTATGCTATTATATAGTTATATATTTATATATAGTTATATATTATATATATGGTAAGAGGCTATTTCTATTTCAAACCTTCAGTCAACCATACTCAGTATTTAATTTCAAGAGCAGAGGGTGTCTAATAATCAAAATCCTATTTGGGAACTATCTGAAACCCCAAAGAAACAATAGATCTTTCTTATCTCACATAAAAATGCAGCAACTGGACTTAATTGCTAGCATAATGCTCAACCATTTCACAGTTAAAACATAACCAGTAAGGAATTGTATGAAGGGTGGCAACTCACATCTGAGTTATCTTAGCATAAGCATCTTAGACTCCTGAAAACTGCTACTAAACTCCAATATGAAAAGGTTTATTAAGTTTTATTTTTATAATTGTTTCTGTTATAGATTGGCAAAATCCATGGTCACTCTCTTAAGGTGGTTAGATGAACAGTGTAGGATTTTCTTATGATAGTAAAGACTAAGTAGTGCGTGTATGCTACATACAGCATTTTCCATTTTGAGTTTCACAGTCTCCCCATGAAATGATCCAAAGTAGAAAAATGAATTAATTCCCAGTTAAACCATCTTCTTCCATGTCTCTCCTTTCCCAAAAGGAAACAAGCAGAGCTTTTTTTGCCTGTGCTGTCTTCTGGTTCAGGTTGTACTTGTACCATTTTTTTTTTTCTGTTGATAATTCTAATGTGCTTGTTGATAAGGGACTAATAAATTGTATTTACAAACTGTGCTACCAGTTGACAGTTCAATATTGTTGAAGCATCACCTGCAATTGATGGATTATATAAATTCTTATCTATTTACAGGTAAATGGTATTCCTGAGGAAAGAAAATTAACAGAAGCAATGAATTTGTAATCAGAGAAAGCAGGAATTGTCTTATTTCCTTACCTGTTCTGATTGATGCATGAGTTTTCCTGGTGTATATTGTGCATGCCCACAGTATTAAGCTGATTTCAGTGCCAGAGAGTACAATCACTTCCATATAACTAATGTACTGTATCTTTTTGTACTTTGGACATTTTGGACAATTTGTAAACACTGATAACTTTTTATATTTGTTACATTAAGAAAATAATCTTTCAAATGTATGTATTAATAAATATCAAAATTTTTTCTGTCTCATGATCTGTCCTGAAGGTTTTAACAGGGAAATCAAAACTTCAAACTAAGCAACAGATTCAAAGGATTTTAGAGTCTGTTGTATGGGATGATATAACTTGCCTTACAGTTGCACACAGAAAGTGTTGTATTGGCATGAAAGCTGGTGCAATATGATGCTCAGAAATAGTATTCCACATCTATTAGGCATTAATTTTGTAGAGTTGATCAAAATATAATAAGCAAAGTTATTTTTGAAAGAAACAAACACAAAACCTAAACTATTCGTGTTGAAAATGGGCCTTGTTGCTTTACCAGACATTTAATGTATTTGACGACTTGTAAGCAATAAAATTTAAAATCTGTCCATTCATTCATCTGATTATTTTAGAAAAATTCATCTGAATTGAGGTTCCTTATTTTTCACTAGATGGTGGTAGTTTAGCTCAAGTGGCTTTTTTACATTTAAGTTTTTCTGATGATTCTCGAAATCCTCAAAGACAGTGTGACGTAGGACTTAAGGGTCTCCAGCTGTCAGAGCCCACACCAACAGTTTTTGACGTTTTACCTTAAAGCATCACTGTTTTAAGCTGACACTTGTGCTCTGTGTATTTTTTTCTGTAATGTTTTCTCTTTCAGAAGCTGTACGGTCAGCGGGACATTGCCTTTTAAGCACAAAGCTGCTTCTGCTTTAAAATTGCTGTATGCTGGCTACGTTTCTGTAGCTGGGGTTTCCCAGGTCTCTGCTAAGAGAAATTCTGCCTAATTTAGGAATTCAAGGCTGGCCTAAGAAGAGACGTTAAAATTGAGTTACTACACTGTTTGTATAAAGGCCATTTTTTTGTATAAAGACCATAAAGACACATTTTGTACAAGTGTAACAATTGCAGCAAAGTATGTACCGAGTGCTCAGGCTGGATGACCACATCCAATTTGCATTGCAAACAGGACAAACCCAACTTTTTGTTTATACTTGTATGTTGCCTAACCTCAAAGGTCCTATTTTGCAAGGCTGCCCTGAAGGCCGAGCATAAAACCAACCACTAAGTCAGTTTCTAAAAGAGCTGAAATAAAGAGCAACTCGTACTTACTTTCCAAGCGGCATGCATCACACCTAGCTCATTCAGATTGTACCAAGGAAGAGGTTTCATTAGGCTCCTTAAAGAACATTCTGATTTTCCAAAAGCTTTGCATGACTATCAATGAGAAGTAAATTAGAAAACCAGCTGATGAACACTGAGATGGATGTTAAATTAAAAAAATATTTTTTCTTTTTTGCCAAGTTGTAAAAATTTTGAGTAAAATCAGCATTTGGGTTTCGACTGCTAATTTCAAATGTGTGCTCTGAAACAGAAATGAATGGAATGGATTTTAAAGTGATTTATAGGTGACTAAATTTTGTAAATAGTACTCGTTTTGGATCACGACAATTTCTGATAACTTCAGGATGATGTGACAATCAATTAAATACCGACTGAGCCACTCCCATCTTATTTGTACTAGGATATAGGAGTGCCAAGGTATTGAAGGAAATTTCTTAAGCTGCTATGTATGTGCATAAAGGATCAGTTTGTACCAGCAGGTGCTCCGTGTATTCTGAAAGGACTCTAATGATGTAGGTGACGGATATTAAGCACACCTGAAACTATTTTATGCTTGAAAGCATCAGTCATTTGAGGTAAGTTTAATAATAAATTATTTATTTTTACTTATTAAAATAATTACCACAGAAGCATAGATTTATAAAGCTGGCTAAAGACACTTAACAGTTAAAGAACTAGAAATAGTTAAAACTGGTGACAGTGGTACGGTCACGGCCTCCTTCAGCAATGTACAGTGACGGTGTGAACTGGTATTGTAATGAGACTGTTGCAACCACATGAAGTAGAAAGCAGTACGGCTGTCTTTGTAAATATACAGAATGTCAAATCTAATAAATAGGAAGAACGTTAGTGATGGTGTTGTCTGTTTATTACATGACGGTCCCTGGACACCTCTTTGCTACGGCAGTAGTGGGTACGGACAGTCGTAGTAGGTGGTACGCGACTCAAGATCGAAGAAAGGGCCCTGACTGCGCAGACACGGAGCTTCTGTTGTGATGGAAAAGAGGGGAAGAGTATTCGCCCTTGTTAGACATAATAGCCCCACACCTCCTTGTGGACCTCTCCTCCTCAGGGAGAGGAGCTCATGCTCTGAAGCCCCCCCTTCTATTAGCTACTTCGCATGGGACCTGAGTAGGTAAACTCAAAAGCTAAATTCCTTAACACAAAGGAATTTGCTGTCACCATACTGAAGAGAAGTCACGCCAGTTCCTCTTCTTTCACAGAAAATCGGCCACAGTGCTTCAGGCTTTTAACTGGCAGGGAAGATTTCTACATCTCCCCTTTGGGTTACCTCCCCCAGACTCCAGGGGGATTTGGGACAAAGGACCAGAAGGCAGCCGAGGGCTGTTTCAACCCCACTGTTAGACTTGTGGCAAGTGGACGGTCTGACTTACTGCAAAAGGATCTTTCTTCCTGCACTGCACCTGAAATTATTTGGGATACGCTAGTGATTACCTTGCCTTAGTCTGCAGTAACAGTACCCAGAACATCACCTTGGAGTAATTCTGCAATACGAATCGGTAGCTTACACCAGGCAGGATAGTGAACTGCAGCCCAGCTAGAGTCAGGCAATAAGTAGTTTTTACTTCATCGATGCCGCTCCCATTACAAAAATAAGCATCCACGGCACATTTATTTAATGTTTAAATTACTTCATACTTTTACATAACCTGAAAATATATTTATCCCACATACAGTAAACAAGTGCATTATTTCAAACATTAAAAATAAATCTCTTAACCAAATCTGTACAACAGATAAATAAAATTATATCTACAATACTTAACTTGTGAAGAACAAAACAAAAATTATCCCCTCAAACTCACATTTCGCCACTACCCTAATACTGGCATAGATGGTTACGGATCCTATGTACCAGTGCTGACCTATATCATTTCTTTCAGTATCCAGTAATATACTTATCAAGGAGGATAACTTTCCAAACATTGGAAATAATGTACCAAAGAACAAACAGCTCAGTATTTTCCCAACGGCTTCAAAACATCTGGCAGACTTAGTAAAACTGCTGAATTTGGGGGAAGTTATTTCATTTTTTTTTTTATGATGAATAATCATTTGTAAAAAGAAATTATTCTCTTTACCAAAATCAAATTTGAAACCATTCTTTCACTTTTTTTTTTTTTTTTTTTTAACTGCCATTGGTATCTCTTTTTTCATGATTCAACTGGGACAACATCAAAAACATACAGTATCACTTAGGATTCTTACTGCTTATAATCACACATAATTGCACATATGCTGGGATAACAATACTGTAGTCGTGTTTTTGACTGCTAAAAAGTAACCAGAAGTACATAATGTAAAAGAAACGAGGTCAAACTATTACTTGAACAAAAACCACAATTAGGGGGAAATTACCATAACTTCACCAAGTGGAACTTAAATTCCAGCTCGTCACTTCCACAGATTTTCCTTTTCATGCCAAAGACTGGGTTCAGAGTTCAAAATGTGGTAATGAAGAACAGCACTGCTGAAAAGGATGGGGAAAAATGTTCCTCCAACAGCTTCAATCTCATTCGATTTGTAATTTTGACACCGAACCATCTGCACGCAACAGGATGTCCGCTCAATCCCTCTTCCCTCATGGTACCAACAGATTGACTCCCATCCTTTTAAATGAAAACGTTATCACAAGACAGAATATGGCACCAGTTTCCTAATCAGACCTGGTTCAAGGTCACTGATGGCCTAGAAAGGTTCAAAGAAAGATTCAAAAGATCACTGTTCTCCCATTTCCTTAAGATCTGATGAAGTGGATATGATGGATTTCGTCTGACTAGAAAAGGATGGAATTTCTCCAGAATTTTCCAATATTCAGCTGAGAAAATTACTCATCTCTGTGCAGTCCCAGTGGACAACCAAAGAACTGCACACAGGCAAAGAACTTCAGGGAAAAAAAAATCAAATATTTTCTCTATATATTTAACAAGAGTTTCAACCTCAAAATTCACCATATTTCCTGGAAATGTCTTAAAAACACCTATTATGTAAACCTGTATATAATCTTAAGTCACTGAATTGGTGATGACATTTTATTTCCACGTATAAAGGGCTTCATGTAACATATTCTATCTCCACCTAAAACAGTCCCTCCTGAACAAGTTACTGCTTTGTTTAGGAAAATGCCCTGGTTTACCAGAGAAGTAACCTCATGCTTCACATCAGCTAACGGTGCCCATTAACTAAGGATGGCAGCTTTGCTCTCCTCTTGCTCCTTGATGAGAATGCCTAGAGCGTGCGTTACGTACATGCAGCCCTCTAGCAGTAGCCACTCTTCATTCGGTTGACCCAAGGTGTGGATAATTCCACGATAGGCGCGTGATGCTGCTGTACCATTTCACTTCATGTCTTTTGTCACGTTTAAACAGATATGTAAACAGAAACATATATCCAGTAGAAAAAGACTCGCTTTCACATGCAATTCTGTACAGTGCATTCTTGTTTCTCGGATTCTTTGAGAATGCTATTTTCACACAAAATATGTACATTTCCACTATTTACATCTTCCACACTTCATGTCAATGTCTTCCTGTACTTCCAGCTGAGAACTTCTGTTCAGGCAGATGCAAAGTAAACCTGAAGAAAAGTTTTCAAGAACCTTTTCAAGTTAACGCCTTGACTGATCTTGCATTGCTGAGAAGAGGAGGAGTCCAGAAAAGAATCCAGCTATGCATAGCAACCTTTTCAGCAGAGTGGAGTTATCTTTAGGAACCACGATCTGTGCTAGATCATTAGTGATCTGAGAAATTTCATGTGCCACACACACAAATATAAAAGTGCTGACAATAACATTAAACATCGGATATCCAGGAATGAGCACCAAGATCCCCTTTGTGTCTGCTGCCAGCCAAATGTGGTATTGGCAGATGAAAAGCTGCAAGAAAAAATAAAGTGTTTAAAAATACTTATATATCAAATTTTTTGCTTATATGAAGAACACATATTACTATTGCATCAAGAGACACGATGTACTTCTGCTCAAGTCAGACAAATTATGTACTTTCAGGAGCTGTATTCCACAGGTCTTTGCTATAAGCCTCCTCAGATGAGGCCCAGCAACTGAGCTAGCAGACTGTTTGCTTGTTACAGTGCACAGCAAAACAGGTTTGCTGAGCTCTTACCTGAATAAGGCATAAGGAAGCATCATTTATATTGTATGAGGACAGATCAGGAATATGCCTGCACTCAGCTACTGCTGCGGGACTTACTCACGTACCCTCAAACAAAAGGCAATGCTTTAACTGCTGGTGAACGTGGAAGCCCCTGGAGTTGATGAGCATCTTAAAGTTCACCATTAATCAGCATGGTGAAAACAAGACCCTTAAAAAAAAATAAATGTAATCTCGTGCTACACATACACTGTATTACGGAGTTTCTCCTATAAGCTATTTCTTCATGTAAATTAATTTTCCTTTAAAAAATAAATTATAAGATTACAGTAAAATTAAACATTTAATATTAATAAAGAGCAAATAAAATGGAAAGCAAGATAATTCCTACTGTTTCACAATACTCACTCAATGGAAGAAGAAAACTTGCACTAAGAAGCGTTTTGCTTGTAAAGATATATTTCTTTATTAATACAGCAAAACTTTCTAAGGCAAACTTGTTTATAAGTGGGCTTATACTAGACAATATAATTAATGCTGATTCTTCAAATGACTTAAAATGTATCTTCCAATCGCATACAAGCCACAGCTTACCTCAGCATTAAGCCCCAGCTCTCACAGCCTTAAAGTCCCCCCCAAAACAGCATAAGAGATAAGATCGATACTCTGAGACTGCTATTTCAGCTGGGATTTCTTAGTGTGGATGGAAGTTACAACACTAAAACAGGTCAAGTAGGATTAAATAAAGCCATACATGTATTTGGTACTTATCTTAATACTGCAATTTGCATAACAAAACATCTTTACATTCCTAAGCTGAAATTCTTTGCGGTTCTTATCATCCTACTTACCTCTAGAGAAATTTTGCCAAACCAGGCAAAGAATGAGCTATATACAGATCGCACATATCCAGGAATGTTCCTGATGAGGATGAAAGCTAAAATCTTAAGAAAAGAAAGGAAAAAAAAAAAAAAGGAAGAAAAAGAGTGACTGTGGGTGACAAGTAGGTCACACACAAAAAAAATTATTCATTTTAACCAAACTAAAAGTGCATCATAAAAATATTAAATTCTCTTTCAAGTCTAACGTATAAATAGTTTATACTTGAAGTCAGTCTGAAAATTGCAAGTCTATTACACTGCAATAGCATAGCAAGTTATGTTTACAGCTTCAGTAGAGTCATGACAAAGATAGCCCCAAATATAAGTTAACCTTCTGTTTTTGAAGACAAAGTGTAGAAAAGATGTTGAGATGGGCATATTAACATTAAAATACTGAAGTCACACATGCTGCCCCTCAACTGGACAAGCTACAAGTTAAAAAAAAAAAAAAAAAAAGAAACAGAGGGAACAGGATCAAACAGCTGGGGCTAGGTAGGACAGGAAAGACAGTAAGAGAAAAATTTAACTTAAAACCATACACATGCCCCTGCGGCCCACCTCTTCTGTCTAGAAGTAACCACAGGGCTCGCTTAGTACACTAACACTGCCCAAACTGTAACGCTCCCCTACAGCTCTCTCCTTTTACCACTGCTGTGCAATTAGCCAGAAGTTGGTTTTGGCCTTGAATTGTGTATGAACGTACACTAATGACATCAAGGGTAATCAAAAGCATAATCACAGGATGCAATTTCAGTAATAAAACACTGAGAAACAGCGAGCAGTGCAGTTAAATCCTTTTTCATTTTCAGACATGAAGATGAAGCCAATCATCTGACATTCCACACTAAAGCAAAGATATTATATTTAAAAACAATTAAAAAACAAACACTCTAGATTGGTCACTGTAAGGAAAAGGAATATAATTACCTGCACCACAGAAACAGAAGGATGCAGTTCATTGCACTCCGTTTTGTTTTTACAGCTACTAGCCCAAATGGAGTAGGTCTAGAAGACGACAAAAATCAGTCTGGGTAACAATTGTATGTAACATTTACAAATGAACCAACAGATAAGCTGTTGAAAAAAAACCAGGAGTTGATTTTTAAAATCAAGCATTTCCTAAACAAGAACTTCAGAAAGCGGATTCTGCGTGGATTTACAAACTTGATTGTAATAGTTAAATTTGTAAATAGTTAAACTAGATACATACCATAAAGGATACAATTGAAATAAATAATAAAACATTTGAAACTCTGTTGGAGAAAAGTGCATCTCCCTTTCCTTCTGAAATCATCTGACGTTTCTGCAATGCCAGATAAATAAAAGCGAACAGCATCCCGTGAAAAACCACCTGTGAAAGACAATGCAGTGAGTATTTCATGGCTTTTACACGTACTTCAGATAAAAACTTTTTCAACAGAAATGCTACCGTAGAGTCTATTTGTAATACCAAAGTCTAAGCTCCTTTCCTTTCCCAGATTTACTGAAACTAACAAAAAAGGCTTCCTACACTAGAGTGCTCTAAGCTGCATTTTTAACTCAGCTCAAAAACTAAAATGAAGTATTCCTACTAATGCTTCCCAGAGCGTTAAAGACATGAAATTTCAAGACAATGAAATCTCAAGCAGCTTTCAAGTACCTACTATCCTTCCTGTAACCTATGCCAGCACCAAAAAGGGTTTACTTTGGGGAAAAAGCATGTTGCTCTGGCTTTCTCCAAGCTGGCAGGTGAAACATTTTCACAAAGCACTGCGAGTCTCACAGACACAATTCTTCAGCAGTGTTTTATGATGCTATGCCAAGTTCTCATTAGCTACCAAAATGATGCTGTTCCAGGCCCACGCACGGTTAGTCTTCAGTATTAATTTGGGACTTCCTCTTTAGCAGCATCACAGAATACACACTGCTTACAGCCAACAGAGCTCCATGTCCAAAACGCTGCAGTGAGTGCACCACGAACTCCACAAATTTGTTACTGAAGACCATCAGATGGAGAAGCATGCACGTGATCCAGTTAAGGATAAGGTTAGCAGATAAAGGCTCTCATCTTAGACATTCTGCTTACCTTTCCAAGAAAGGAAAAAAACAAAAACAATTTCTCCCTGTTGTTCTATCCTCAACATTGTAGTGTCAATAATGGGGAAAAAAAAGCACTTTGCCACTGTAAAAGCATTTAAAACTATGTGCAATAGTCTGGTTTTGGCATCAAGATCCCAATTTTAACAAAAGTATCGTAAAAGTTACCTTCAAAGAAATACATGTTTAACTGATACAACTTTCAAAAAGCATTAAGAAAGCTACCAAAACAATTTGTTTTGTATTTCAACAGCCTGAAGTGCTGCTGGCAGTACATTTTCATAGTGAAATTTCTGGTGAAAGACAAAAAAAAAAAAAAAAGATCACACTTATTTTAAGTAACTAAGCAGGATCCAGCAGCACGTACGTCAACATCTATCTTTAAAGCAAGGCTTTGACAGCCATTTGCAGAATTAAGATGGATGTGGATTAATCATGAAATGAACAATCCACTGTGACAGACTCTTGCTTTCTCTAGAGGAAGGGAAAACAACCACCCCCCACCCTCCAAACTAAAAAAAAAAAACAACAAAAAAAAACACTTAAAAGTACAGTATAGAAATGCAAATGTTACATACATAGCGATCTAACTTCCACCTAAACCACCATTCGTAGACATTCCCATTCAGTTCAAAACACTTGGACAGTGGCCAAAAAGAAAACATCTTCTCAAATGCACCCTGTAATTAACAACAACAAAAACGTTGCAAAAGCATTAACATTAATGTCAACCACGTTTACTACATTTAAATCAATTAGCTGTCTTTTGATATTATGTCATCCCAGTTTCAACAGTATAAATCATCTGACCTTGAAGCTAAGTGGCACCACCAAATTAACTGGCTTCCTCAGAAACAGCCCCTACCCCTGCCAAAAGCCAAAAAAACAAACCCACAAAACCAAAAATACTTCAGATGAAACAGGGTTTTTTTTGTTTTCCCATAAAGGTGGGCACTTCTTTCATTTTGTTCTGCAGGCTTAAAGGAAGAGATCCACCTATGTGTTGGGAGAACAAATGCATACTCTACAGGAGACTATACTTCAACAGGTGTAAAAACAACAGCAGATTAAAAAACACACAAAAGGCACTGTAAATTACAGAGTGACAAACTCTGCCCTTACGTCTCTCATTTTTACTTACAGTATGCAGTAAATTGATAATTTAGCACGAGAACCAGTCTTTTGATAAAGTATCAAAGCCAACAGCAGGTCTCTAAGAGACAGATGTCGGTATTGCCATATGCTATCTGATTCAAATCCCAGTAACTTTAGATACAGCACATTCGAAAAAACAAAACAAGAAACATACCCCAAACAAACAAAACCCATACACCTCCATATTTATTACACTTGTAGCAATATACCAAACACATGTCAAGCATTACAAAGAAATGAGTTAGACGCTTTTTTTTTTCCAGCAACCACACCAATTCAAAACCAAAAACAGGTTCAATTTTTCCTATTTATTTTATAGAAGCAAATACTCAAGTCATGAGTGCACTAAAAAGCAGCTAATATTGTTCATCAACAAGGATGTGAATAGTACAAGTTTACAAACCTGAGAATATGACAGAAAATATATACAGGCCAGCAAGCAAATCAGTTTAAGCAGTAATCCGAAGTGCCATAAGCAGTTCCCTGAAGAAAAAATAAATTAATCAGTATATGGTCATCAATTTTTCCACTAGCAAAAGCAATGAATATTTATACATATTTAATAATAATTGCCAACTGTTAGCGTAGCCATGCTCAGTAATAGATGCATTCATAAATAAACATTCAAATCCTACCAATATTTTACCACTAACTATATATTTATACTTTACATTTTACTTTAAGCAATTAAAATAAACATTTATAGCAATTACCAGCCTGTTAATCCTAAACTAAGCCTCATATCTAAAAACAAGGACAACAAAAATACAGAATCAGAATGTCAGCATTCAAACAGAAACACTGTTTTAAAGCCTCTGCCTTCACAAACATTTCACACAGGTACTTCTAATTCTAGTTGAATGCAAAATGAAGTCCCCAGCAGCTGTTGTTGTGTGAAATAAGTAGAGCACATATTCCTAAACTCTGAGCTACCAGCCGACCTGCTGTTCAGCTTGAGTACATTAAGGACAAGTGTTTTGTTAAGACAAGCCAGAGAAACTGTTCCTCAAAGCTGTCAACTGATATTAACCTCTACCCAGGCTTCAACACTGCAAACGAGAAATCATCTCCTTCTCTCACCATACAAATTGACAGCTATTAGTGAGGAAGTACACACAAAAGTTGTCACTAGAAGATTTTCTAATTTCACAGTACATTATTTCTCTGAAATACACAACAGTCATTTCACTGCACCTGGAAGATTGCCTTTGTAGAAATATAAGTACACACATACATATAAATATGACATATTTGCCTTCTAGATAACTTGTAAAGTTGCTAACTTATTTCTGCAACGTCTATTCCTAGCATGTATTTGATGTATTTCATTTTCATATCTGCAGACTATAAAATTCGGATTTTACTCCATCAATAGGGAAAGAAGATCTAAGACTCTTAGGGTTATTAGTTTTAGTTATTAGTTTGTGAGCATTACCACATGATGACAGCTCTTCAATAAACTGTAATCCATGAGAAACTGGCATTTCACTTCATTTTTTATTTAAAATATTCACATCATAAAAAACACTTTCCACGGTCCACTTAACATAAGAGACTAAGGCCCTTAACAACCCCCCTTTTTTGGCTGGACATGGCAGAATTAGTGCTCAAGATGGATCACGCATGTTGGCAGTAGAAAATAGGAACGTGTGGATGATCATACTTCTTGCTACACCTGTCCCTACACTACAGTAGTAATTTCGACTAGCATAGACCATGTAGTATTATGGTTTTAGCTTTCATTTAGTATATCAGCTCTTGATAAAATACATTTCTGATGGTCAAAATCCACAGAAAAGCACTCTACGACTATAACCAGAGACAGAGGAGTTTAGTTACCAGCCGTTTTATTTTTTACTGGACATATCATTCATCTCTGACAAACTATTTCTGTGAGCAGCCATTTAACATACTTTGTGCTACGTTACAAACGGGCTGAGATCTACTGACAGTAGTTTTCTGTGTGGTTATGATCTGTAGTAACATGGAAACGTTTTATAGCAGAATTATAAAGGAATATTATCTTACCGTTTGCTTTCTTCTGGACTATCTGAGGCCATATGGCTAAGGTGGCATAAATGATCATAAACCAGACTGTGACTAATGGCACAAAGTAGTAGAACTGGTAAGGTCGGTCCATCACTATGCACAGTACCACGACCAAGAAATTGAGACGAAATAAAACCTGGAGGGAGTCAGAGGCAAGAAGAATACATTTCCATCCAGGGTATACATAAACCGGGAGGCAAAGCTGGGAGAGATGAGGAATATGTTTCTTTGACATTATCCGAAAAGCACCTAAGTATTTCACACCTCACTCCCTGGTTACATTCCAGTTGACACATGGGTAAATATCTCAGGGAGCAACACCACTGCAGTATGAGCCGCAGGCTGGTTATGTAGGACTGGACCAGTCTACCCTGGCCTATTTTGGCAGCGACAGCAATGAAAACGGGGTCAAACGAACTGACCCCAGGCTGGGGACTGAGTGAGTATGCCAGCTGCTGGATGCTGTCACCACCACCCTGCTTGCACTAACAGCAAACAGGGCTGGCTTGGTCAAAGCCAGGCTAGTGCCCTTACCAGTGCTGCGGCTGGGCTGGAGCCCTACGTTTAATAAGCAGAACGATCCAAGTTACAGTGTGACCCTTAATAGCAATAGGAGGGTTTTGTTTCTTTCTTTGTTTAAAATCACTGCTACGGCACACACTGCCAAACCTGGGAGGGAAACCACAAAAAGAGACACGTTCTCCAGTATTCTTACAGTGCAAGAAACAGTTTTCTGTATTAACAAACGTAGCCTCTACTACACTGTCTCTGAGGAAGAAAACCAAAAACAAACCCGAGAGAATCAATATAGCTGACTGGAAAGTATTTGTTTTCTCTCCATTTTGCCTTTTGAACTGAGAATTTGAAGCCACAACTGAAAAGCCTTCAGGGAAAACACCTGTGAAAGAGTTTCACTCTTCGAGTGAAAGAGAACTTTTTTTTTCCCTCCAAAGGAAGCAGGTACATCTGATATGTTCGTGAAACATTCATTACTTCTAAAGAAAAACACTACAGGGGTGTGGTATTTTCAATCATATTCTAGATACCAAATGGTTAAACATACTGTTATGCAGAACTCTACTGTCCTGACTAAAAAAAAAAAAAAAATTAGCTGGGATCCTGTAACAAGTGAAACAGTAGCGTGGAACATTTGGTGCTGCTATGCAGAGCTTTGAAAGAGGCAGCAAATATTGCAGTGATGCCTCTTGCTCATGTATTAGCAGCCTACTTTGGTACAAAACAGTTGGATACTTAATGAAATAGCAGTGTGGAAAGTTTTTTCAACAGATCCAAACCATCACTCATCTGAAGGAAAAAAAAAGGAAAAGCAAGTGTTTTGGGACACTACTAATGGTCTCAACTAACCAACCCCAAAGTTTTTCTTTTCACAGTGAAGAAAAGACCCAAAAGGCAAGCAAAAATTAAAAGCTTGTACAATGTAAGCACTTGAAAATGACTTCTATTTAAATCAGAGACAAAACAGTGTTTGTTTCATCTACATAAAGACTTGCAGTGCTGGGAGCAAGCAAACCGATGTGCTGAATAACCACCTTTATTCACAGAGAAAGATGAAAAAAGAAGACCAGTACACAACTGCCTCTTGGATTCACCAAACATTTATCTACTCGTCTAAAAAAAAAACCAATAAACCTCTAATAGAAACACACTAGTAATTAATAATAATAATAAATAGAAAATAATGGCATGGAGCAGGCTGATGTGGTAAGAACAAAGTAAGGGAAACAAAGTGAAGCATTTCCAGTGACTAATTCTGGGAAAACCATAATTTTTGCTAAAAATGGAGAGCCGATGAGAACGTTCATACCACCCATCTATGCTCAACAGCAGCTGGAAAGAGGCTGCTCCAAAGCGTGATTCGGTACATCACAGCTATCCAAGTAAACCTCTTTCTCACCACTGACTATAGAAGAAACCTAGGAAGATTTAGCCCAGTAAGTTTGGTGCCATGGATATCCCTCCTTACTGCCAGCCAGCCTGCCTGCATCATTAGCTACATTCTGTTTATAAATGTATATTGGAAATTGCTACTGCAATGGAAATGCCATTGTTATATATTGGAAAGTATTTAATACTTGTGTTTCTTTTAAGCCTACATACATGTTTTACATTGTAATTATTATGCATATGTCATGTGTTTGTATCAGATAAACACAATTAAACAGTTCAGATTAGACAGAAACAATAGCCATTTGGGATTTGAAAACTCTGGTAAAGTAATCTGGTATCACGTTATTTATGGAGTATGGATATGTTACAGGTATTTTATTTTTGAAAAAAAAAATCCTTATAGAAACAGTAAGTATATATTCTTACCTGACACACTCTGTATACGCCAAAGTCCCCTTTTATCCAAAAATATGAGAAGTGCCCATAACCTGTTTGGAACAGATATGCAGCAACCAGAACTCGAATGTGCATGTACACAGGCAAAAACTGTTGAGAAAAATAATGTACCTTTTATAGATGGCCACATAAATGCTTTTGGTTTTCCTTTTTCTGCATTGCACTAAATCAGGTTTAACAAAGAAAAATATTAAACTGCGTTTCTCATTTATTACTAAGCTCTCTTGTTGCCCTAACCTCTCTGATAATCTGAATGCATTCCTTCTATTTATAGCTCTACAATTTCCATATTCTGTAACCAGTTAAGATAGAGTTAAGAAGGAATCTCTGAAAGCTTACCTTCAAGAGTTTCAAGTTCTGAACATAAAAATAAAGTGTTGCTAACAATTAAAAGTAAGTTAACACAATCTTCTACACGGAGAAAACAAGTATATTTTTTCATGGGTTGCGTAATGCATAAAATTCTCTTATCTTTGGAACTGAAAGAGGAAAAAAACTAATTCTGCAAATACCATTTCTAAAACTACAGGAACAACAGTATTAGTTATTCCCTCTATTCAATTCTATTAAGCATTTGCACTATCTTCCTTTTGAAGTAACATGTCTAAATTGCATTCCCACTTGAAAACATGAAATCCAATCCCACTTGAAAACACAATTTTCAAATCACTTACAGTGCTTGCTCCAGAGATATGATAAATCAAAATAACAAGTTGCATCCAGCCCTTCCATTCATCAGTCTGTTCTCTATTTAACACTTTAGTCTAATGCAAAACAAAATAAGAGTGTTGCTATTCCAAAAAGTACAACGAACATCTACAAAATGAGGAGAAAAAGTTCAAAACAATAAACCACTTTATGGCAAATAGGTCTAAATTGTAAAAGCCTTCCTTCTAATGGACACAGGTCTATGAAATGCTAATCTGGTCTACATTCTCAGATATCTGAGCTACATTCACTTAAAAGATGGACTGTATGACTGGCTAAAAGTGCTCGCACCCACATGCTTTTAAAAAGATTTTACATCTAACTGCATGCAAACTTTATATTTTTGAAGATGAGTTATGCTGATTTTAAGAATTTTACTTTCAATAATTAGCAATCAGAAATTTACACTCAAACTGTCAAGCAATATTACAAGCAGGATGTCAACTTGATCATTACCTCTTTGGTATTTTCGGTATAAAACACCCCCAAAACCAAGATGTAGACGATTGGTATGAAGAAAGATGAGTGCGTATAAAATTTATTTTCCTTCATGAAAAGATTTGCTCTGTCACATAGATAAAAATAGGTCATGATTAGACCGAGTTTGCAGAAGGAGTGTAAGAGCATCTCTAAAGTAGAAACATTAGGAGTATTGATGGCAGGTTTCTTCTCCTCTCCGATTTCCAAATCGGTGCATGATTTGTTCTTCCGATAATTATTCCGGTGAATTAAACTGATAATTAAATATCCAATAATGGACAAAGTAAAGAAACAGAAAGCTAATTTCTGTATCAGAGTGAGAGGAGGCCGAGGCTGGCAGCAGGAGCCATCAATGGGCTTCATTATCTTATTGCAGTAGACATTCATAAGAATCATCGCATTCTGTCAAATAAATAAGCAATTTTCCGATTAATCTCTAATTTAAAAGTAAAAATTTTCATCATAAGAAATCTTTAAGTAGATCGTGAATTGACAGAAAACATGCAATTCTCCCTTATCGTTATGTAAGAAAAAGTTCATAGTAGCCCCCCATACACCTAGTTGCATTCAGCATTATGAGTCAAAACATCTCTTCCTAAGGGTAAACCCTTGAGCTTCTTGAGGTAAGCAGAAAGACTTAATCCTAATTAATCCAGGAGTTGGACTCGATGATCCTTGTGGGTCCCTTCCAACTCGGGATATTCTATGATTCTCACTTTTACAACAGAAGGGCTCTCTTTAAGGCTAAAAGGAACTATAAAGAACTAAATGGACCATAAATGAAAAATATCTCACGAATTTAAGGCCCTCAAGGCACAGGTAATGAACATGTCTAAAACATGACAAAGAGACTGAAACGTGTGGTGAGATGATATTTAGTTCATCAGCAACTGAAAGCAATTGAAACCTGCAAGGGAGTAGAACTAAAACTGACGCAGCAGAAGAGCTCAGTCACAGAAAGCACAAACTGATAAAGTTCTGAGAGGCTCACTGCATACGTATGTAGTGATAAGATAACATAAGGATTAAAGCCAGTGGCACTCCATGCAACGGGGAAGGTGTATACTGTGTGTTTCTCATCCTGTTTATACTCTTTTCTAAATTAAACTATGTGGGCACATAGGAGAAGAAAGAAGACCTACTCCTTAGGACTGCTTCACAAATCACCCTAAATCATTTATGCAGATGAAAGCATGAAGTTTGCACTCAGGGTCTAAAAGATATAGCTATTTAAAAATAGCTGTAAATCCACTATGTACTATCATGTTAGATATTACAGTTTTTAAACATCAGTATAACTGACTGCCCTCTCACCTACGGGGCTCTTCTGAGCCAAATTTCCTGAAGAATGTGAGTCCTCGCTACATTCACACTGTCTGCTGTTTCAGAACATACACCTGAAATCTTCTTTTACAATTAACACTTTTTAATGTTGACCGGCGCTAAAAATACTTACTGTATCCCTGCTTGATTCCGGGAGATGCAGGCCATCTGAAGACTTCATAATAGTTTCTTGTGCTATCAGTTTTGATACACTGAACACTTTAACTTTAGCTTTGGAATTTCGGGAGCTGCTGTTCAGAATACGAACAGCTGCTTCATTATAAGCATCTATTTTCTCATTAGTGATCATTTTCCGACTCTCACTCAGCATATCTTCATAAACAGGATCTGAGTTTGAAAGGACAAAGAGTGGGCACATTAATCTTCCACTTCGCAAATACATTTATTTAATTCAAGTTGCTCCTTTCATTTTGGTAGGCACAATTGTTTAATGCTACAGTAAAAAGTATACAGTGAGGAATGAGCGACTGCTACAGCAACCAGAGTTGCTTATGACGAAATATTCTTTTCACCATTCCCTAGTTATACATGTGTACTAATAGATCAAAAAGCTTTGGCTGTACATGAATGCCTGTTTTAATTTTCCCAAGCTTCTGTGCTCCATAAAGAGCATATAATGCTAGAGTGTAGAGCTGCTGATGCCTTTTCTCAGTAAAGGAACCTTTACCTGGGGGATTCCAAAGCCAAGAGGATAGAAGATAAGCAGCAGAACAAACACGTAGGGAAAAAAAATCTCAGAACTCTAGTTACTGCAATAGAAACCTGTTTCTCATTCCTCTTAGCTACAGCCTATAAACATACTCCACTTGTTCCTGTTGATTGCAGTTTAACTGATGGTAGAATCTCAGCTTTTCAGAAATTTGGAACATCACCTTACTGAGGTGATGAGAATGTCACATTCCACGGCTAATAGACCAGGAGCACATTCTACTATCAGCTCGTTGTTCAGTTTCAGAGACATAGCTGAGTTCTAATAAAGAAAAGTAAAAGAATGTAAGCTTAGTGCCATAACAAATCTCACAGGCTCATTTTGAACCATGATTTCTGGCTCCAAATCTTAATTCATCAGTGCTTAGTGTACAGAAGTGTACACTCTAGAGAGCTGAGTTCTCTATATTCTTTAGAGTATGTGTCTATTCATTCTAGACATGCACAGGCTGTTGAACCTTTCCTATTATTTATGTAATCTGAAAATTTAATGGAATATGAACACAGGAATACAGATGTTTTATGCATTTGTGTTCTTGACTCCCTTGAGGCATGTATGGAGCACACCACTGCGAGAATACTCCTGGCATCTTGAATCTGAGAGAGAGCTAACAGAATTAAGAGTTCAGAAGGCAAAAGACTTTCCTGAGAGAGAATTAAGATCTCCATTGCTACTAACAACTACTTAGGTGCCAGCTTGTTATGGCTGCAAGAAAAGCCGCATTAGAATCCAAACAACATATTTAATATGGAAGTCAGCGGTATGGGCTAAGCTCTCCATATGCTTCTACAAAAGAATGGTTCAACAGACAGCAACAGTATGAATTGTTGTTACCAACTGTTCACTACTTTACCTTGTAAGACCCAGTAAACATCACTACTTTTTGCTAATTTTTCCAAAAGAGGTGCAATTGAAGTGATATTGATTTTATATTGTGTGAGGGCTTCATTGCTGCCATTGTGAATCTTGATAGACCACTGGAAAATTAAACAAAAAGAGATTCAGAACCTATATGCACAGCTAAAATACCTCGAGTATTTTTACATACATTTTAAGAAACATACTCTATTGAACATAAAGCCAGGTTTTAAAAAGCAGAGCACCAGGGAGACAGTCTCAGAGCAACCTCCTTTTCTTAAAATAAGCCAGCAGCTGAGTTTTGTACTAGCTGGAGCTTCTCCAGCTTATAACACTTTACTTCTATTTATAAACTGTTAAGCTTTGACATATTAAGATAGACATGTCCAAACTAAAGTATCATGACCAAATCAAAAGCTATGAAAAAGGAGTACAGAGACAGTTAAAGATAGAGAGAAGTTTCAAAATAATGTCAAATCCAAGGTCACGCCAAAGTTTCATCTACTAGCAGCTTACCACACTGCCATTAGCCATGTTCCCGTTGCTGATACATCAGATTTTCGAAGCAATGTATTTTTCTACAAGTCTCTTAAAATCGGGGACATTTATCTTTGGCCAACTCTAGAAATCCCTGTGAGGATTCTAGAAAATCCTGTGTTTTGTGTAAATAGGTTTGTGTTATAAAGAGCTGAGCATCACATTCATGTTGTTCATGTTGTTGCTTTGTGTCTCTTCTGCCGTCCAGAAATGTCAGCATACTAACATCCATATGAGTACAATGGATTATTTAGCCAAGAGTCCTACAGTTTTGCAACCTGGTCTTCTGTGCCAACATACTACCCGTATGTAACAGCTTCTTCTGTGTGAAATACGGTGATTACTCATGCTAGTAAGACATGCTAGATTTTCAGACAGAGCAGAGGTATTCTAGGCTTAATCATGCCACTAAAGTGCTGTATATTTATGTGGATCCCACAGAGGAAGAGAATTTAGGATTTTCATCTGTAAGGAAACAGAAAATTTCTGATCCCTCAGGAAATGCGTGGAGGTTACACACACATACATGATCTTCACCTGGAAGATCAGAATGCTCAGGAGCTTCCAGATCAGTAGAATTCCTGAACTGTCTCTAAACCAAACAGCTTTCAAAGTACGTTGTTTAAAATGGAATGCATTTTCTCCCCTCTGCATCTGAGCTGATAGGAAATTATAATAGCTAATTCCTTTCAAATTCCACTTCCAAAGTATTTGGAAGAAGGGGACATTAAATGTGAAATTAATGAGATGAGCAGTTTGATTCTTGACTCCCAGTACCAGTAAACTACTGGAGTAGACTACTTCAGAGAGGCTGAAACCATGACTTCCACCACTGGAAGTTTTAAATAATTAGTTAGACAAACTCTTGTCAAGCACAGCGGAGATACAACTGATCCTGCCTTGTGGCAAACTGATGGGTTAGGTAACCTCTTCAGGTCCTTGTCAGACCTGTTTTCTCTGATGCTGCAGCCTATAGCAGTGATGGAAACTTCCAGTGGAACAAGACCCAGGAAATGCAAATCCTTTTGTTGAATTATTCATGCCAGCTTTTTGCCCATATAAGCCTAAGAGAAATGTGGGCACCCAAAATGAGCATTCCGTGCTGGTCCATACTCAAATGCAGTATTTTGTGCCTGAAAAGATGCAGTTTATTAAACGTGCATCCCAGTTAGTATGCAAGCACTTGAATTTTCTTCATGAATAATCCGCTTGGAATGAAGCTACTTCCGTTTTTACCTACGATCCAAGCTAATCAAAGCTTATCAACCACTATTGCTGCCAGTGAGCAAGTACTGTATATCACATAGCTATAATAAAATACTTCAGAACTACTAGCTAGAAGCAGGAAATTCATTGGTAGCATATTTTTATTATAAATTGGAATAAAACACTTTATCTTGTAACCAGCTTGAGAGCACAAAAATTATCCTACTAAAACTTCCCTCTTTACTCAAATACCCCATATATGTACAACTTACCGTGGCAGCTCCTGCTACAATTATATGAGGTTTTGCCACAGAACCCTAAGTCAGAAAGTAAAAATAAATTAGTTTTAAAATATTCACAAATTTCATTTATAATTTGACTTATTGAGAAGGTTAATGAAGACTTGTATCTTAAATTAACTGACTTGACTTGTCCATCATTTAATGGTTACAGGGACATTACAAAGACATCAACGTGTGAAATACCAACATTTTCCTCTAATAGAGTGCAAAGTATCAATAAGCACTTAAAATCACTATCTATTTAGCTTTTAATTTATAATGCTATCTAAACACCTCCTCCTAAGGTCAAGTAAACTGTAGGTCACACTATTGAAGTACACTTTTTTTTTTGCATCTCTAGGCTTTCTCAAACATCTGTTTGATCTGTTGTACTGATTAAAGTGACCACAAAACCAGTGACAAAAACAGAACAAGACAGTTGTTGCCCCAAAGGTCCGAAAGTTATGCCTAACGCAAGGAACATAAGATGTACACAAATAGAAGAGAACAAGGAAACAGACAGCGCTGACCTCCCCACTACATGTTTTGCCTTGGCAACATCAAGGCTTGAACAGCTCAAGTTTTTTGTAGTAATCACAAAAAAAGAAAAATTAATGATAACTTTAGCTGTTTTGATAGAAGGTGTCTTGAGGGAATTACAAATAAGGTAGCAAACGAATCACCATTGGCCATTATTAAATAAAACCAAGCTATTCAGAGTCCAAAAAAGGAAAGAAAACAAAAAAATGAGTTGCCATTCTGTTAACATTTTATTCTGTATCAGAATTACATAACCTTACGCTGAATAATACAACCATCTATAAAATAACTGCAAGACACAAAATAAATACTACATAATTTGCAGGTAATATTGAAAAAAAATCAAGACATTTTTAATTTTCCAAATTGCCTTTGTCCTTCAGTTTATAACACTCAAACTAATGCAAATATCAAAATGTCTCGTAACAGAAAAACATAGCCACAGAAAGCACAGACCAAGACAGCCACCAAATCAGAGTAAAACCGTTTCAGCTCCTACTGGGATGAATCAACCTGCCCCTAGGAAATTTTTTTTCCTCCTTGTTTTGGTGTTTTTATTGGCTCAAGCAAAGCCATCCATGGGAGACCATGAGATGCCAAGAAATACATATGACAGCAAACATGCCCCTTTCATTTTCATGTCAAATTTCAGATCTCTGGTACATAACTGACTGAATATAATGTCATACACTGCAGTTGTTGACCTCTAATTAATAATAATCATGTTTCTTAAAAAAAGAGGTCAGCTGCAATATTTACCTAAAATACACAGTTTAAGACCAACCTCAGTCCAAGATTTGATGCGCTGCCTCATAGAGCCATTAACTTCTGGATACCACAAGAAATCCTGTAAAACAAACACAGATGTAATCTGTAAGCACTGAGACAAGCATTAGACTAACAACAAAAATTAAAAAAAAAAATTAACTAATTGCCATCGATTCAACTGTGAAGGAAAACCACATAACCCAAAGTGAGATTTCCTTTATAGTAAGCATGAAAAGTCTGATAATGCTGTTTTGCCTTTTTTTTTTTTCCTGCCAGACTGCATTAGTCTCCATGGAAAATAAAAATTAAAAAAATTATCATGTAGTTCAGGAGGCAAGAATTCATCAAGAAAGTAACTTTCAGCCTCTGGCAAATGGAATGGCCTCACAGGTTTCCAAGGCAATCAGGGCTAAAACCAAGGTCACATCTATAACCTATTTAGTACAGCTTGCTTTTTGCTAAATTTCCCACAGTTTTCTAGCAACAGATTTTTCATTTTTTATTTGAGATTTCAAGAATAGTGCCCAACCCTTTTCTCCTTCATTAGTCAACTATTTTCCACATTTAGGTCACTGGGTCACAGCCATTCAGAATGTAAAAATTCACCTACGATGCCAATAATGTCAACAGCACTATGGAGCCCAAGCAAGGAAGCACAGTGTTGTTCTTGCAGCAGCAGAGTACAAATATACACTTAACTACCCAGGCATCGCCCAGAAGCCCAAACCTGCCACCTGAAACCTTAGGGGTTAGACGCGTACCAAGGCTTAAGGAGTTTTAAAGATGTAGCTCTGCCCCAGCCTAAGCCAATATAAACACCACTGCCATTAGCCCTTTACTCTGCTTTGCGTTCTGCCCCCAACTTTCCAGCACTCAGATAATCACACGACAAGCCACATCAGACCTGACCAAAACCAAACCCTGCAAGGTAAACTGGCTGAAACGACTCCTAAACCAGCCCGCTCCACAGCATTACCAGGGCTAGTTACTCTATGTTCCTGCGTTCATGCTGTAAGCAGCAACAAAATGGGACAGAGTAGGCTTAAACTGCCACAGGCTCACATCCTAAAATGTTATTCTGTACCCTAATCATACCTATGTACACAGGTACTGAAAACTCACTTGCAGACAACTCAGCAAATACACCGCTTCTTTGGTGTTCATGAACAGCGAAATAAGTTGCCTCCAGGTGATAAACAAATACATGACTAGCAGAGTGCCAGCACTACCGACAGCTGTCATGGGAAGCAAGTAAGCTATTGAGGACACCCTTTCAATTGCTGGGGCAGAATACAACAATGCCCTTCATAAAAGCTACCCTCAAGTACTTGTTTTTATTTATTTTTTTAATATCCACATTGTGAATAATGTTGTGGTTATTTCTCTATGCAGAAACAGTGGCAAGGATACTTGTTGGGATAGCACAGACAGCTCAATGACAATTATTGCAATTACCACTCCAAGTAAGTTAATCCAATACATATCCCTACAGCTGTGAATGAGTAAGCTTCCTGGCAAAAAAATACTCTTGGAAAGGCCAACTTACAAGATCTGACAAAAAGAAAAATTACACACACTTCCAGAGCTTATGCCCAAAGCCATCACTGAATACAAGTACTCAAAGCCAAAGTCTCTCAATCTTATACAAAATATAACGTGTTGAGATACACTCCGACGTATTTTGTTCAAGATCTATAAAGGATGTTAATACTCTAAAACTTCTTTTACTTTTCAACACTTGTGGAAACTTGAAAAATCCATCTCTGACTGCAATTTGTATGAAATTATATATGCATTATTATGACTTGCAATTTAATGCCAGATAAAAGCTTACCACTTTAATTGAAGCAGATTTATCTTCAAAAGGGATATTTCCATGCTGTCAAAAGAAAAGAAAAAAACACCACAATACAAAGTAAAACAACCTTTGAGAAGAAAAAAATTACATTCGTATGTTAATTTGCTCTCACCCAAAGCGTTACCTTCAATAGAAAGGATTTTTCTTGCATAAACTTGTCAGTATACTCATGCAAAATGTTTATGAAACAGATCTTGATTTTATAAATGCTTGACAAAAGATACCTCTCAGCTTGAAATTAATTATAGCACTCTAACATCTCACAGATGCTGAATTCACCCTAATTTTTAGGCAGCAACTTTGACCTAACAAACAGACTAGGGAAAAAAAAAAGAAAAAAAGTTTTTCCATCAGTCAAATGTCTTCTTCTGAGACGTCAAAGAGACTGCATGCTGTCCACTGGCCAAGGTGCCAGCTTGCACTTCTAAACCACAGAATCAATAACTAATTGACAAATCTGATCTACAGTTAAAAGTGGAGTGTGTCTTTTCCAACACATTTATGCATACACCCAAGAAAAGAGAGACCTAAGAAGCATGATATAACAATGTAAATTGGTATTCTGTTCAGCAAGTGGTACAGCTAAATCCTTTCCTACTGCTTCCACTACAGCAGGCTGTAGTTTACATTCTCCATCTCGCAAGAATCTCTGCGGCAGATATCAAAACAAAGGTGAGACCAGAAGCTATTTTTAGTTTTAGCCTCAAGTTAGACCTGGAAATCTGTCATTGCCCCAAGGAATTTTATGGGCAGATTACCTTAGCAATTTAACTGACATAAAAAATGACAAATTGTAAACCATGAATTACTACTATTTCAAAACACACAATGAAACAATCATTCTCTCATCAAGAAGCCAGATACAAAGCCTAAATTGCAATAGGAGAAGTCAGCTTCATTTATTTATTCCCAGACTGCCACAAGCTTTCTCTCAAGCTTGACAGTTCATTTCTCAGACTTCCAATCATCTCATTAGTACTCAAACAATTATCTTAGTCTAATCTTGCTCTTCTCCAGAATGCCATTTTGTGGTTCTTCTTCTTGGTGGCTAGGCCAGCAAACAGTGCAGTTTCTTGCGTGATTTTTGTGGTTATTAATTTTATTTTTTAAAGTTCAGAGAAGAATTAAGACGTGAATCGGGAACAGAAGAAAGAAACAAAAACATCAAAATAAACCACCTCACCTTATTTCCTTCTTCTTTGACTTGGGGATTTATGATTTTTATAAATGAATAGAACAGCTGTCGAATTCTAGAATCTCCTAAAAACACGATATGTTTGTCTATGAGGCAATTTTTTGCTTCACTGTAAAACAAAACAGCAAGACTTGTGTTACAGGAAATTTATAATAGAAAAAAAAATCTTCAGAGAAATCTATAGAACAATACAGGGAATTCTACATATTATATCCAGCTCTAAGGAATGGTAAGTCTTTTAAACATGATGAAATAATTAAAGGTTTACAGTAATTTGCATACAGATTTTTTTTTTTACAGAAAAAACAAATCATACAATTCCTCAAGGGAAGATTACTTTTAGTACACGTTTAGCTACTTGGAATTCTACAAATCAGGACAGTATTTTCCCTTCCAGTAATCTGAAAGGGACATACAAAGTTATGCCATCTCTTGCACTGTCTGACGGCTCTTCATGACAAGCATCAGTACTACTACCAACAACATTTATTTGTATTTTAATATAGAAGCACAAATGTGGTAGACACTATAGATACACAGATAATATACAACAACAAAAATTTCTTCTGATAAATGTTGTCTATTTGTGAAAGCCTAGATAATTAGCCATAAATCAAAAAACATTTGAAACAATTTCAACTGCAGTTGAACAATAATTACTCTTCTTTCCAGGGAGATGAACCAAGGAAGAGTTTCCTTACCTATTTTTATACTTGTGCATCATACAACTGTGGGGCTGCCATACTTTTTCTCCAAGAAATCTTCCACTGGACAAAAGATACTCACATGAATCATCACCTTTAAAATATTAAATAAAGATTAGAATTCAGTCACATGAAAGTCACAAAGCCCCACGGCTACTAAACATAAATAAATAAATCTGACAATATTTGAAACACAAAGGAATGGAAGCAAGCAACAGCAGTAACCAAATTTAACTTACGAAAAGGTCTTGCACAATTTTTTGCAAATCGCCTTCTCCCTTATTATACCACACTTCTCTGTAAAAATATTCCTCTGTCCACAAAATGTTCATGATCCCATTTCTGCTGTTGGAAGGAAGTTGTAACCTAGCGTGGTGTTCCCACTAAAAGATGCCAATCAACTATGCTATCTACTCTCTCTCTATATATATGAAATTTTATTATATTAAGCTGTTAATTCTTTAACATTCTACACAGAATTACCATACACTGCATATTGTACAGAACATGGAGCTCAAAAAAAAAAAGGAAAGTCTATTACTTCTTCTTGTTTAAGATGCAGCTGTCAGCTTGGAACAGCTGAAATTACACGCTGGGTTAACAGGCAAAACAAAAAACATTTACATAAGATTTTGCTGATGATTCTGAATTGCAGCTACCATTTCCAGTCCAGAAGTTTTACACTAACTACAATTAATCACCTTGTGGGTGGTGATTTCAGGTCGCTTTTTAAAGTTCATGTAAATAAAATACCTCATTTATGAAATCAGTGACTATCTCCCAGTAAACGTACCTGATTCTGCTGCCACATAAACTCAAGGCAGCTGAACACTGCTCACTGCAAGAGGAGTCGCCCTCCAACATTTTTGTCATACTTGGCCTTTCAGAGCACAACAAACAGGAAAACAGTGGTGAATGAAACACGAGTACCTGTGCTAGCTTGTGCAGAAACTCTGTGCCACAGCCCCTAATCACGCTTCCTGTCAAAAACTGACTTCCAATAAATGCAAGTCTGCTCTTTTACTCCACTGTAACCTGCAGGCACTAATTCTAAAGAAGGGAGCATTTTCTATCAACTTTTAGAGCTGCTGGAAGCCACACATAATGAGACAGGCAGACTTTCTATCTCAATTATTAAGAGAAAATCTGAAGCTTTATCTTGATCTGCAAATTAGGGTGAACAGAAAGAGATAGCAGCAGGGTGATGTCTGAGGTCTGTCGGAGTGGGAATTTATGAGGCACTGCTGACCCCATTTCAGCACACAGTCCTAAATGTAAAATATCAGTGGTACTACAGTAACATTTTCAGGAAAGAGAGACAGAGCCATGGTATCACTTATGTGCTTAAACAGTGTGCCCAGGTAGTCAAGAAGGCCAACGGCATCCTGGCTTGTACCAGGAACAGTGCAGCCAGCAGGACCAGGGAGGTGATCGTCCCCCTGTGCTCTGCTCTGGTGAGGCCGCACCTCGAGCACTGTGTTCAGTTTTGGGTCCCCCCACTACAAGATGGACATCGAGGCCCTGGAGCATGTCCAGAGAAGGGCTACGAAGCTGGTGAAGGGCCTGGAACACAAGTCCTGTGAGGGGCGGCTGAGGGAACTGGGGTTGTTTAGTCTGGAGAAAAGGAGGCCCAGGGGAGACCTTCTTGGTCTCTACAACTGCCTGAAAGGAAGCTGTGGGGAGCTGGGGGTCGGCCTCTTCTCACAGGTAACTAGTGACAGGACTAGAGGGAATGGCCTCAAGTTGCATCAGGGGAGGTTGAGGTTGGAAATGAGGAGACATTTCTTCTCAGAAAGAGCAGTCAGGCATTGGGACGGGTTGCCCTGGGAGGTGGTGGAGTCACCGTCCCCGGGGGTGTTTAAGGAAAGGTTGGACGTGGTGCTTAGGGACATGGCTTAGTGGGTGACATTGGCGGTAGGGGGCGGTTGGACCAGATGATCTTGGAGAGCTTTTCCTACCTTAATGATTCTGTGCTTCTACATGGCCACAGCTCAACCAAGAAAGAAAAAGAATAAGAACAAAAAAAAAGTACACTGGATAAACAAGGACTTTCTGTGCAAAATTCTGATAAGAAAACGTAGCCTATGTTACGGTGATACCATCACAGTCAAAGCTATTTAATTTTCATATGCACTGAATCAACTTTTTTTTTTTTTTAGTTACGCTTAGGATAATTGCTACAATGACTTCTTATTTTCATAATTTCCCAACACTAAGAAGAAACTGTGATAATAATGTCTATATTGAAAAAAATTTACTATAAGCATTTACATTTATGGGTAAGAAAACAATCACTTGATACTTTTCATCTGTCCTGCAACTTAACTAAAGGGATCTCCCTTCCTCAGGAGTAAAATCCTGAAAACTATGCAATGCCTAGAAGCACAAGAGCAGGGGCAGAGGCTGAACGAGGTGGGACAGCCCCTTCTGGGGGCTAACGCAACCGTCTGCTGGTACTGCAGTTTCTCAGCAGTCTGACTCTGGCCTGTTCGTATCTACAGAAATACTTTACCCTATACACTAAAGTTTAGGGTCTACGCTGACACCGTAAAGTTAAAATTATAGTTTATAATATCGCTGCTTCAACAGCAACAAAGAGCGAGATTAACAGTTGAAAAGTTTCCACTCTTGGAGTTTGAACGTTCACTGCTTACACTCAAAGCACTGGCTTTACAGAAATACAATTATTTTAATGTTTTCCACTATGTTCCATAAAAGTATATTTCCCCCATAAATATCCATGAAATTATTTAAAATATTTGGTCTGTGAAAGCAATGAACTGCTTTCTACAGCATGCATGAAGTATTAAGGAAGGCATGAATCCTCTCTTGCTTCCCCATGAAAAAGTTCAATAAAATACAGATTAATAAAACTAACAATACAAATTAATAAAATGAACCCCCATGGACATATGAGCCCTTCTCCTTAAGTAACTCCTCAAACAGGGGTGATGAAGAACACGGAAACCCGGGGGATGACAACACCAACATTTCCAATGTGCTCGAGGTAATAACTACAAGATAAAGAAGGTAGTGCCCGGCAGGCTTTGCTCTTGTCACTAGATGACACCTTCTTCTCTTCCTTCCCCAACAGCATTACTTTCCTTTATTCCACAACTATTGAAGTTAAAAGGTTAACAATCCCTCTTCCAATCCCAGTGTCTGGCAAGAGACTTATCAGCCAGCAGAAATAAGCCTTTCAATGTGACAGGGCAAACCAGCATCAAAGAATACATGAATGATGTGAACATCTGTATTTCCAACAAATACAGAGCCAGGATCACAGATCTGACCAGAAATCTCTTGCATTAACATTGGCAATGATGATTTGTAAGCTGATTCTTAGCTGCCTGCTCCTTCCCAGTCCTCCCACAAAAATAAAAGGTAAGGTTCCCATCTATGAAGCTGAAAAGCATGAAGCAAAATGCTCATTTGAAGTGCAGCTGACACCCAAAACTCTTGAGTTTTCTGACTCCAAAATTCTAACTTTCTCTTACTTAGGATGTGCAAAGAATATCTCAGATGCGGAAGTACAGACAACGCACCTCACATATGCTGTTTCTTGGAGCAGAACATAAAATTAGCTTGAGGGAAGGAAGAATTGGCAGCTGAAGACATCTTCCGTCTTTATCTTCCTCTTTGAAACTCCTTCTATCCAATTTCACGAAAATCAGAACACAGGAATGTAGAACAGACTGTCTTTCAACTGCTACTCCTGGCCTCACTTATTCAACCAAATTCAGTGATGGTAACAAAATCAAGTATTGTAACATACAACTATCTAAGGCTCCTCATTGCCTTACTTCAAAATGCAACAAAACAGGCTTCTTTCCTTTCCTGGCCCTTCAATTACTTACCACTCCTAGTGCATCATCACTACTAAAAAAAGCTGGAATAACATGAAGAATTATAATAGTTTTGGAAAGTGTCTGGGTAAACATCTCAGAGTCATAGCTTTGGGTTTATGTCGGTTCTCCATGAGCAACCCACACATAACACTGCTAACACGCACGATAAACTCTTGGTCAGGCAGATTTTGAAGCATAGGAGATGTATTTTAAGATTTAAATTAAATATACACATTCAGTGATAAACTCCTAATTTTTGTCATGAAAATGTCACTTTGTCAAGTGGCCATTACTTGTCCCAGGGTACTTCATGATTTCCCTTGAATTCACCAACAACCTCTCAAGCAAATCCTTGAGGTACCACAAATCAAATTGACACTTCATAATCACAACGCACATGCACTATCCGTGTCAAACTGATTAATTACCGAGCAGCAACAGGATGCGGTAAACTGCCAGACGCAGAGGACCACGTGCCTCTGAACACCTCAAGGAGCTCTCCGAGCATAGTGAGACCTAGACTGTAGATGCAGGCTGATCTCAGAGATTTCCAGAAACACAGTCTCTATCACTCTCCCGTTTTTCAACCAGTACAGGTCACTCCAGGTCAGCAACATAGGTTTTTTCTTCCAGTCGGCGCTCGTCTCACTAGTCAGCACGGTGCCGTTGCAGAGCAGATTAAAGAAAAGATCTTCTAGAAGCAGTTTATCAATGCATTTCTCCTCCTCTTCCAACTATTGCTACTTAACAAGACAGCTGCCGATCCTGCTGCCAAAATTTCTGCAGAAGTAGCTCTGAACTTTGCAGATGACGTGCAAAGCTGAATCTTTACCTACTTTTAAAATACGTTGGCATAGCTCAGATTTGCTGCATAGTTATCTTTCTAATAGAAACCACGAACTCAAGATGACTGGTTTTGCTTTTTCTTAATCACGTCAAATAAAAACCTGTTTCTGCACATTGACTTTCAAGCAACAGAATTTGTGTCTCCAACGTATTCACTTCTTTATACCACCTCATTTCTAGGAAGTTGCTTAAAAATGAAACTGTCATGAAGAATTTAAAAGCTACCAAGCTCATGTGGCTTGTGATTAGATTATGAGAACAGGTGACTTACAGTTACTACTGTTACTGCTATAAGAACCTCAACTTTGCACATGATGAAAATTACAAGATGTATCGAAGTGACATAAGAGTGAGGCATGTAAAGGAAAAGCCACCACTAATTCCACTCCCTCTGAAACCCATTAACTGACACTGAAAAAGATGCAGAGGAAAATAAAGACGGTATTCATGGTCAGGCCAGCCTGGTATCCTGTCTTCGGCAGAGGCCACAAAGGATGAAGAAGAGCATACATAATATTCTTGCCTAATTTTATTCCAACTACGTTCAGTCCAGGAACTTCCTGAGCTAGAGATGATTTCTACATATTTTATAAAACCTTCAACAGATTTATTTCTGACAAAGTCACATTATCTTCTCTTCAATTTTTTATCCTTCACAGCATCCTTCTACAGGCATTTTCCATGCCCACAGCTGCTGCTCTTTCATTATTTTACATACATGGTTTCTACTAGTTTTATTCGGTCTTGTATGGGAAAGGAAAGATCACGCTCACGTCCATCATGATCTGTAGACCACTATCAATCCTTCCTAAGCCATTTGTTTTCAAGACTGAAGAATCTTAGTTTACTAACTTTTCATAGCAGAGCATGTTCCTTGTCTTCAGATCATGAGCAAAGCTTAGCAGCTCTACGCTCTGTCGGAACTGCCCACAAATGAAACTATGCTGCCTTACGGGGCTTTTACTGAAGCTGCGTTCCAAACATCACACATCGTATAAAAATTAATTTTAAACATATAGAGGTAATATTTGAGGGCATGGAGGTATGCTTTCTTTCCCGACTCTAGATACTGCACATCTTACTATTTCCCCAAGCAACACAGAAAGTTTCTCAAACCCATGAGGAGCATTACTTATGTCCGAGTCTTTCTTCAGACAAAACAGTAGAATTTGAGTGGGGGGAACGGAGGAGCCTAAGACAAGATGGAAACAGCAGCCAGAACCATAAACTGGACACCAGTTGGTGCCTCTGGAAACGCACCTTCTTCTTAACCATTAATGAGATCTCACATAAATAAATAAATAAAATTAGTCATTCTACACAAAAACCACAGACTGTTCTTTTTAAGATCTTCCTTTGTGTTTTTTTTTTTAAGCTATCCTCCTAAAAATCACATTTTCAAAATCATGTTTTTCCACTGAATTTGTGAAATTTCAAATTCACACTACACACCAGGACTGACAATACCTTCTCTAAAAGGCATGCTCTCTATTTCAAAGAAATTGAAATACTGAAATATTGAAATATATTGATAATTACTTTGATATAATTGATATAATTATTGATAATTGATTGATATTTGATATAATTATTATATTGAAATAATTTCAAAATATTGAAATATTGAAATATATTTCAAAGAAATTGAAATAGTGCCCAGTTGTGCACTATTATTCAAAATAAAAACGTAGTTTAAAATCTGACCATTCAATGATGATTCTAAGAATGCAAACATTTAAATAAAACATATCTCCATTCTTACAGCTGTAAGACTGTACCTTTGAAATATGCTAATACCTGAAAAACGCACAGCCCTAACTTTACTGGATAGCATGTAAGTATTTAGTCCAATTAACTTTTTGAAGAAGCTGTATGCAAGTTAAAGACAGTTTAATTCCTCCTAATTCACTTAAAGTTTTGCAAAGAACGTAGGTGACCCCTAAATGCAATAGTCTCCCCGATCACAAATTTGACCTACCACACCTATAGTCAGACATTTTTTCATACAAGTAGCGTTCACATGAGCAAGTTTGCCTGAGAAATACAGTGAGCTGCTCCTATCTAAAATATGTATTTGCACAAGAGGCTACAGTTAGCCCAAACCATTATACGTAAACATAATCAGACAAAACAAAGAAACACTAAGTAAAGTCTTGCTCTCCCAAACGAAAGCAGAACAAAAACAACCACTTCATAAAGTGTATGCCTATTCTTAACTTTAATTAATGCCTCATGAACTTTTCAAGATTACAGTTGGAGAAGAAAAATAGATGCCAGTCTGCATAACAGAGGTTTCTAATCTGAGCAGAATAAACTAGGCTAACTACAGCATCCGATTGTCACAAATGAAATCTTAGAATTACAGGCACACTACGAACACACAAAATCTAAATACTAATTCTTTCACTCCTACTTTGGAGCAGAGTACTGCAGAGTGAGAAAAAGGAGTATGTATGAAAGGAGCAGTCTTTACATGCCTTTACCAATTTCAGAATGTCTTCCTCCACAAAACAATAAGGAAATAAATAAAAAATCCAGTTTAAAAACAACTACCATCTTATAAAGAAGCTTAACATGCCCTTGCTTGTCCCACAGAAAGGATTAATTACTGACCAACCTTCTTTGTGGGTAGCATTCCCTGTCTGGTTATACACATATCACAAATAGTGATTTTCTCCCTTTGGCTGAATTGTCCAAAAAATGTCTCTCTCGTTTTCTCTGTTAATCAGGAAGGTGCTTTTTCAACTAATGTACAAACTTTAATATCCGAAGAAACTGATAACCTAAAGATCCAACTTCTTGGGGGAAAAAAGCAAAACAAAAAACAAAAACAAACAAACAAACAAAAAAACACACCGTATAAGCTACCTCCCACAAAACTGATTTCACCAATTGTTACTTATACTCAGCTCTCTTTCATTTCCTCCATATTCCCAGGCATCCACAGAAAAGCAACAGTATACACACACGTTTAATTCATTATTAATTTCTTTGACGCACTGTAGCAGAACATATGTTCACATGAAAGTTTGTTTTTCTGCTCTCCTCTTCCTGACAGCAGCCAACGACAGATGCTCAAAGACCGTGTAAAAAAGCACGGCAAGTAGCGATCCCTCCCCTGGCACGGCCCAGCCTCTCTTCTAAAAACGGCAGCAGGTTTGCAGCCACCACCTGATTCACTTTCCACAAATCGGTATAACCCTTTTGGGGAGGGTTTATAGTATGAAATCTTGGCAGCATGCTTCGAGATGTACTTATGTCTTGTGTGGAAAGAGTGCTTCATTCTGATTGTTTTGAAAGGTACTACCTGCTAATTTTGTTTTTCACTTGGTTCTTTTCGTGTTATGAAACAAAGCACAATTAATTTACCTTCCCCATATAATTCAGAATATTAGAAACCATTATCAGCTTACTCATTTTCCATCCAGGCTACAAAACTTTAATGTTTCATTACTGCCATTTCATTCTCCTGATCATTTGCATGGCTTTTTTGTGTATGTTTTCAATTTCTATTATACCTTTACTAAAAGGTGGTGACCAGCACCACAGACAATAAGCAAGACACAGGTTAGCTTTAGCTACACGGTATCACATCAAAATCTTCTGTTTTTTCATGAATTTGCTGAACGTCAGATGTTCAAGATCACTGAAGGGTTCAAAAATTCTCTCTCAACCACCTCCGCTTCTACCTACCCCAAAAACTTTTGTATCTGCTATAAATGCCCAACCCTCCTTTTCTAAACCATTTATGTGCTTTGAATGCTATCTGCTCAAAGAGACCAAACTGGATAGCTCTGTATTCTCTGTTGTTTCTTTCTTAAACAGTTATTAGTCAATGAGAAAACCTCTCACCCTATAATAGCTTAAAGAAACTAAAAGCTCTAGGTGAATGAACTTCCTGAAATCTTTGTGAAAATCCATACCGACTGTATCAACTTATATAAAGGCCTGTAGACCGCTATCTTTTTTCAATTTGTGACTCAACAGCCTTATTAGGTCTCCCATCATGTATTACATTTATGCGTAGTGTGCCTTCCTGTTAATTTGCTTAATATGGAAGTCCTCGTTTTCTTAGGTCACTCTAGAATTCCCCCTTTAAAAAAAAAAAAAAAAAAATCATGTTTTGCACCCTCCTTCCATCTACTTTTGAGACTGACTTAAGCCACAGGGAACAGAGCACAACAAGCAAGCTTAGTTTTATCACATCTGAGCTCCTTTAGCTGTCAGTACATACTTCAATGTCTCGCAACTTAGCGCTCTTCAGTTTATTAGCTTTACTGACGTGAGCTGGAGGGTGAATCTTGAGAGCTGTATCCATAAAGGCTCCCTAGCCGCCTTCCCTATTTCCACAATGAGCTGTTTCAGCCTTGTCTTCCTTGAACAGGGGTCAGGAGCGTTACGATACAATGACACCAGTTGTCCTGCAACAGAACCGTAGCCAGCTGTCTTCAGATAAACTTTTTGATTTAAGCAGCGAAACATGCTCCATTTCTTCAGAACCAGGAAAGGATGTCCGGCGACAGCTCTCATGTTATTTGCAGAGCTCACCAAGTTGTCAGCTGTGGCACCACCACCACCCAAAGCGCAGAAACCCAGCACCTCCCTACCCACCTCGTCCCACTCACCGCTTCTCCACGACCCCTAACGACACGTAAAACCCAAAAGGCATTGCCACCTTCACCAAAAAGAGGTATACAGAACCTTACACCATTTAACATTTTAATGGCCGTAACTGCTAGGTAAAGGCTATTAATCTTCATATAGGGGAACACAGCATGGACGAAGCTGCTCTGTCCCCTGCAACTTCACCTCCACCAGCTCAGCCGCCACAAACACACACACACACACACACACACAGACAAGGCCCCAGCATTTCGGAGCACAACCCTCGCATCCCCACGGGTCCCATGCCCGACCCTGAGGTGCTGGCCCAGCCTGCGGCAAGCCCGGGGGGGCCGCCCGGTGCTCCCCCGCTCCGGGACGGGACCCGTCCCTGCCCCGGCCCCCTGCCCGCATGGCCACCGCTCCCCACCGGTCCCCGGCGGTCCCCGCGGCCGCCCCCTCACCTCGGTACCGGCGGGAGGCGGCGTGGCAGGCGGTGAGGAGCAGGACGGCGCCCAGCGCCAGCGCCTTGGCGCTCCTCACGCTGAAGTAGTAGTTGATCTCCCGCTTGCCCAGGGTGTAGGCCAGGGCCGCCATCTTGGCTCCTCCATGACAACAGTGCGCGGCCGAGCGGGCGGGCGGGCGCGACGGGGCAGCACTGGGGCCCCGCGGGCGGCCGAGGCAGCCCCCGCCGCCGGCTGCCACCGTCCTCACCGGCACGGCGGAGAGGAGCCCGACTCCCCGCCGCCGCCGGGGCGGAGCTGCCGCTCTCCTCCTCCTCCTCCTCCTCCTCCCGGTGTCGCCGCTTCCCCTCCTCGTCCAGCGGGCGGCCCCGGTTCCCGGCTCCCCGCCCCGCGGCGCCGGGGCTGCCTCAGCCCGCAGCGGGGCTCTGAGCCGTGCCGCGGTGTGTGGCTACCCGACGATTTATTTAATTTAATTTTATTTTTTGTAGTTGCCCGCCTCTCCTCTCTTAGCTTGTGTCAGGACGTTCGGTTATCCGCAGATAACGCTGCGCAGGGAAGCTGACGCGGTTCAGATCTACCAGTTTCACGAGGGAGAGAGGAGTGTGTTGTGAGGGGAATGCTGAAATCTTACACACCCGTGTGCCTCCACAGTGAGCTACCTCAGTCATACCTGGAAAAAGATGCCAGGGAGCAGGTCAAGTCCTGAAACAGGGCTGCGGTGAGGCCTCCTGTGCAACCTGCAGCCACAGAAGCTGCGGTTACACAGCACGGAGTGACCTAAGTTAGGAGGAACAGAAATAGAAACTCGGGAAAGCATTCAGTACATGTCTGCAAAAATGCTGGGAATAAACATGGAGCAGTCATCGGGCCTCAGGTTCATGATGAAGTACCGCACTCAGCTGGTTTTGACAGTTACTGTCTCATCTCAGAACCCTTGCCATTAGCACTGGCTAAAAAAAAGTTACTGGAAATGTTTGTTTATTATTATTATTAGTTTGTTTTTGTTCTGTTTGTTTTGACTGAGCATGTAAATATTGATGATGAAATACTGGGATTTTGAACGGCGACAAGTACGGTTTTCATTTCACCATCCTTCCATTTTCCTGTCATCCTCCAAATGCTATTCTGGAAATTTTGCAGCTTCATAATTCATAATTGGTAATACATGAAAAAATTGGAAAAGAAAGCAGAATTAATGATATACGGAGAACAAAACAAAACAAAACAAAAACATGAAATTAAACAATTAAAACCAGGAAGTCTACACACTGCAAGCAAAGTTTTATTTTCAAGTCTTACCTGAAAAACAGAAGAACTTCAAGCATCATGCGAACATAATTTAATGCACATACAAGACTTGAGTTCTAACTATTCTTTGAGTGGGCACTGTTAGTATATACTCAATGTATATGCCATTTCCACCCACCCAGTACTATCTGCCAGCATGTAATTTATATTTTTTTCTATTCAACTCAGTCTGTTACTTCATTTAGTTTCTGAGCCATATTTTAAAATATTATATACGCATTACTATTTTAGAATGCTCAGATTTATTCTCTCAGGGAGAGAGGAAAAAAAAGGTACCAGGTAAACTCCCAAGTGGACAGATACTATCAAGCTGGTGATGGTATGGGTCCTTTTACTCCACAAATGAAAAATTCCAATTTGTGTATTATTTTTTTGGTCATGCAACATTCAAAAAGCCACGTTTTCAAAGCTTTCTTACTGTGAGTAAACCTTATTATTTCTTAAAATATTATTCTTAGTTTTAGCTTTCCTTGTTCTCATTGTTTCACATACATTTAAGTGGCAGATGCAAGCATTGTAGACTTCAATAAGCAACTTAATCTTTTTAACAGCGTCTGTAACTTTTTGCATCGTTACCCAATGATTCTTAACAGTCTTACGATGTGCATCATTCCCTGCTGTCATCTAGGACCACAGATATTCTTCTTCATTTATTTTCGTAATATTTTTCATGTTCAAATAGACCTTTCATCCAACCAAACCATAGGTACTTCAGCCTTTGTCTTTTTTTGGTATAACTGTGTTAAGTTTCCTGGCTCTATTGTAAATCTGCATGGTGCTCTTGTTACGGTGAGTGCAGCTTCTCAACATGCACTTCAGTCAGCCCCACTGCTAAAAGCAACGTAGATGCAGAAAGCACAGAGTTCAACTGGAGCTCCCAGAGCGCTAGCTCATCTTTTCATTTAGGGTCGCTGCAATGCCTGAACAGGGAGATTTAATTTTTTCTCCCCAAATTAAAAAAGAATTCATCTCTTACTGCACGATTGTCTCTCTGGAGAATTTCACCGATCTGCAATTCAATTAGCTTCTTATGAAAGAACAGCAGAAATTAGAAAGGTAACAAAATAAACATGCTTTTGTTTATAGATGTCTCAGAAGATCACAGCAGACAGGAATAGAAACTCTGTCCCACGGCCTTTTGAGGGCTGTTTCCGATTGGCCACTGGCCCCTGAATGTAAAATGGCAGTCCTCACCTGCTCTAAAATACTAACACTTTCTTCATTGATGCCCCAAAACCCTGCTTGTAGATTACGTCTCCATTATTTTAAGACTGTACCAATGAATACTGAGACTATTGAAGGTTAAATATCTTCATTAAGTCTATCCACCTGTTTATATTAACTATTGAAGTGCATTTAAGCAAAACATCTGCTTTTGCTTCATTGTTCCTTTGTAGATGTTGTTTGACAAGAGTAATCTCCTTCATTTCAGTCAGAAGCTCTTGGCTAAAGTGCCATGACTTCAAAGTGGTTTGCGTGACTGCAGTTTTTCTTCTTACAGGTACCTCCCTTGCTTCTCACAAGCTAATTGGATTTGGAATCATTGCATATAATTCACACCAAACCCACTGTATATAAAAGGCGTGATTCAAGAGGCTAATTAGGGGTTGCTAACTACCCCATGAAACAGACTCCAGACATGAATTATCTAGAAGAAGCTTTATAATTTCCATTATACACCTACTTTATTTTCCTGTCTGCTGATAAATTTAGTATGCTGGAAGTAAACCAGAAGTATGCTAGGTCTTCTTAGTCAAACCTCATCTTTTGTTTTTCAGATGCTTAGCGCAGGCTTCCTGCTTGTTCTGGTGAAAGCATCCAGTGTCGTCACTGGGAGGGTAAGACCTGGAGCAGTCATGGAGAAAAGACTCAGAAACTGAGCAGCAATTCATTTGAGAGCCAGAGGAGGTGTGACACTGCTCCGTAGATTGGGTAATGACTGTGAATATGGAGAGTGAACAGCCACAGGAGAGATTTCATATTTCTGTTTTCTACAGATGTAGAAGCCTTGGCTTAACTGAATTTGTTATTTTAATAAGAGGCTGCGGTGTTATGTGTGGTCACTAATGACAGAAGCTAAAAATGTTACTGTGGTTTACCACAGCGCTATTTCCCCTATCTGTCAATATAATAAAACAATCAGGAGAGATGAAGTTCATCTCACCTAGCTCCAGCCACTTAGAAAGAATCAATCAGTTTTAAACTCATTATCTGAAATCCCGCTGTAGGAGTGGTGGAAGAAAGTCACCAGTTACTTGTAGATTAGAATATGGTCGATGACTTACTATTAGGAATGACTCCTCTCTGTTGAATTTAGATAATTAGTTTACACTGAACAGATGTCATTTACACAGTTGTAATCTAGGTGAGATAATTCTTACTTTACTGCTTCCTGTTTTGCTTGGCAGGCTCAGTGCTAATGGAAGAAGAACTCCATGCTGCAGGTTGAAACGGGCATGCGCAGATGAGTTTGCTGATGAGCTTAGCTCCCAGAAGATCTCGTTCTTTTGATTCTCCTGTTTTCAGCATTACAGCCAAGTGTGGCTTCTAGAGAGAGCTGCTGTCCTCAGTCAGTCACAGGGCAATCCCAAGGATCTGAGGCATGTAAAAATAGATAAAGTGGCTATATATTATTGAGAGGTGGTATTTAAATGTTCTCCCATATGATATTTTTGCTTCAGAGTTTTTACCTGTTTATAGGAGTGGAGTTAATTTGCACAATTTTTTATAGCAAGTAATATAGACAAGGAAGAAGAATTATAACACACCTTTAGATGTAAGTATCATGTATCATTCTAGGAATGCACCACTTGCTACATAGTAACTGGAAGATCTCGTATGTTACCTTATAGATTAAGTGTTGAATAATCAATCGGTAGGATCAGCCATGCTCCAAACTATATCAGATTTTAATTTAATTTGTGCATCACTGTCAGTTTGCTCTGCTCTTGTTGTAAGTCCAGAAACAAAGCTGTATCTCCAACAGATTTCTGGGAAGAGTAATACTTTCAGAAGTGCAACTTTTCCTTCAGCAGCTTTTGTGTGCTTGCTGAATGACAACATCAAACATATTAATTACTGAGTTTTCAACCTTGTAACAGCAATCAATCCTTCCATAAGCACCCAGCTTCCATGTGGCATGTGAATGCATGGTAGCCATCTATTGCAAATATTTGGTTACATTGATGAAAAGGGAGTACAAAGAATAACAAGACTTGTTCAATCAGGCAGCATACCCCGAGTACTGTCTCAACCAAATGCTGAAACTGATACACCACCAGCCTCATAAGATCTTGGAATTCTATCACAAATTACTGCTTTTATAGATTTCTAGTTTTATAAAACTCATAAAGTTCCTCAATAGTCTGCACTACATGGAAGCTGATACTAAGTCAAGTAGTTTTGAAATCACATGCGCAAAGGATGTATTTAGCTTTATCACTAAGAGATAAATGCATCTGCAAGTCTATAACATGAGGATTAGTTATGTTTCATTTCAGGTTTCAGTGGATCTGAAATAGAAGTAGACCGGAGGGATGGAGACAGGGAATGGAAATAGGCGAATTTCAAATCTTTGAGTCATTTCTCCTCTTCCATTAAGGACAGTCAAGAGGATGCACCTTTCTGCAGCATGGCATGTGGTCATCACCAAGCTATGCAGGCTTGAGATCAGATGGGAACTCTGCATGCAAATCAATTTTAATTTCAGCTGCGTAGATTCTTATCCTCAAAGCCTTGTATTCATCACTATAATGGGTTCAGAATTTTCAATTTATATGAGTTTCTTGGTAGGAGGTACTATTTTACTCTTCTATTTTCTCCTTCTCTTTTCTTGAGTCTTATTTCAGAGAAAATGGCAGTCACTTAGCTCATTGTCAAGCTGAATTGTTCTTTTTTCATCAATGTTTCATTTTCACATTGTTGTTCTTCCTGGTTTCCCCTTGTGCTCCCAGATGTGTCTCTTTAAAATTCAGAATTTTGTATAATTATGGGGCAGTCTTTGGAAGCCTACGCAGCTACTGTCCAAGCTGTGTCATGTTTGGGGACCATTAGAACATTTTCTTCTGGCTGCTAGCAGTACAGATGTCATCCTGTAATCACCACATTCTCTTTAAAACAGAGAGAGAGAGTATCATTTCCAGCTCTATCAGTGTAATCTCTAATAAAAATAATTAACACTAATCATCATTAACATTCTGTACAGTGCATTAGTAGTCTGTTTGATACTGGTCCATTAAAAAATACTTAGCCTTGAGTTCAAAAAGTCCTACATCACTGTCTCGGGCAGCTTATGCCTGGTGCGCAGCCGTAACATGTCCGTTTCTGTTGTCACGGTTGTTAGATAGCTGAACTCTGGGAAAAGGCTAGGTACCTGTGTGAGCAAGAGGAGATTTTCATCTATCGATTAACCTGACATGAAGCTGAGAGGCAAGAGAATTCTAGGAAGAACATTACAGAATGTATTAATTAGGAAATATAGCAAATGAAATAAAATAATATAATAAAATATAATAATCATATAATAAAAGATTGCATGAAGGAAAGAACTTGAGGAAACAGCACAAGCTGAGGAAAAACAAACGGGAAGAGCGATATCAGCCTGCAGTTGATATAAATGCTGGTTGAAGGTATAGCATCTCTGTAAAGCAGTTCTCCTAACTCCCTTATTTTTTGAAGAATCACTTCAGTTTTAAAAGCCTGGAGGCTGTAATGGGGTCAGCAATCAATATAGGGCAAAACATACCAAAGAAAAGAGTATGACTGACAAGAAAACAGACAAAACCTAGAAAATGATCGAAGGAACATCATGAAGAGGCTCAGGTAATGAGGATGGCTGGATTTCCTGGCAAAGCTATGCTCACAAGCACAAAAGTGGTGTAAGGAAGGAATGACATTTTGAGATCTGAAGGTGGGTGAAAAGGTGGAACAAGAAAGCAAAGCTTTTCTTTTAGAAAAGAAAACAAGAAGCACAGTAAATGCTACTGCTTGCAATAATGCCTGAGACACCAGGATAGCCAAGGAAAATAAATACTGTGGTCCTTGAGAATGGACCGAGGCAAACTTCAATGTTATAAAAGATGTTTGGTTAAAGAAAATTAAGGACAATCTAAGTATTGATGATAAATGAAGTAACATCTACTGCCTTTGAGAATTTGGAAGAAAGTTCAGACCCCAGAGCTAGCCAAGAGGTTTCACTCACGAAATGATCTTGAGGTCTCTTCCAACCTAGAAATCTGTGTCTGTGTCTGTGTCTGTGTCTGTGTCATGTATAATTGCCTCTACTTTTGTGAAGTTCAGAGTTTCAGAACCTCACCTAAACAGAAACCAAAATATTAAATATACCTATGTTGCTTGGCAAATACTTGACCAGGTTATTAAATATTGCTGGAGAGAGGCTGCACAGCGTTCCTTTGGCTGGCCGTGGAGAATATCTCCGGTCCACAGAGCAACTTTTAAGCTGTCCTCATTCAACAGTCTGCCCTCTGTGCTTGTTATCTGGCAATATTTCAGGCAGTGGAGCTGGGTGACTGTCAAACTGGCACATATTTCATGAATGAGCTATGGAATTTATCATTTATAAGAAATGTACAAATGAGAAGGTCTGACTATTTTATGGGACAAAAGCTGAAATGGAAAACTCAAAGCTTTACTGTAGATAAAAAATTGTAATTGACTGCTATGGACACCAATGAAAAAATACACTTTTTGGAAATTATTCTGTATCTTGTCAGGTCTGCTTTTTCTGAAAAATTAATGTGTATTCACTTGATATTGTAGCTGTATTAGAAATGGAAGAAATCAGTTAAAAAAAAGCTATCTCCAGAAAGGCATTTCTCACTGAACATAATGTAACTCTGGATCTTTAGAGTTATGGCTACTTCCCCCAGTTTCTTTAAATGAGTGAAATTTGGTGGAACTGGGCATGTTTGCCTGAGGTCAGGTAGGAAAATATACACAATATCAACTGATTTTGGTAGTGAAAGATCAGGCCTTTGGAGCAGGGCTCTTTTCCCACTACTAACAGGGATAATCTGCCAGCCAGTCTTATTTCTCCACTAAGAATGATCTTATTTCTTTTGCAATTTAATTTCTCGTTAGAATTTGCAGTGTGCTTTTGAGTAGCTTTTGCATTTAAACGTGAAATGACCGAGATATTATATGAAATAATCCACTACAATGAAATATTGTATTGTGAAGTTAGTTTCAGTAGCTTGAAACAGTCTATAGTTTACTAGGACTTAGTGCAGGGTATCTTGTTCTTGGATTCAGTGTTTTAAGGAAGATATTTTTATTTTAGGAAGGTTTTTTAAGTATTAGGATGATAATTCTAACACTGGAAAAAAATTTCTGTATTAACCTTGGGCTCATTAAAACACTAGATTTCTCAAGTATCAGCAATAGATGAACAGACTAGAATATTTCCATGAGTCATTATTTAAAGACGAAATTGCGTAGAAATAATGTAATTTAAGCAGAATACTGCAGAGCAGTCCTTAGGGTTCACACTGTTCTGCCATATCTATTTGTCTATATGGTTCTCTGTTGGGTTGCTGTGAGCTCCCACGAGTCTAAGTAGTTTTGTGATGTTAAAATGGAAGCACACACACTAAATATCAGCACAGGCTCCTATGCACCTCAGGCTTAGCAAAGATTTCTTTCATTTAGGAGTTAACAGGCAGCCACGTAGCCGTGCCATTCCAGTAAGATGTGTGTGAAAGCCTAGTGAGTTGGACTCTGTAGGGCAGCTGTAATTGTTTGCTTCCAGCTTTGAATGTCCTGGGCAGGACAGACTTTAAAAATTGCTCTAATGAGAGGCAGATGGATCTAATTCTTTCGTTCAATGTCCTTGTTTATGCTTTAAAACCACTTGTATTGAGATGCTTCACTAACAGACTCTCCCCTTCCCTAAGGCCTAAGAACAGAACAAATTCTTATGCGTTGAATCCACTCTCTCCCTTTTCCATTTCATAATTGTCAGCCCTTTCTCACAGAGAAAACTGATATGTCTCTCTCTCCTCTGCTCATCTGTGTATTTTCATGATATGTGCAAGAATTTAATCTTTCTGAGATGTCTTCCTTTCTATAATGTCGGAAGAGAAGGATCTAAAAACTGTTTTCAAAGCTGAAGGCAAAAAGCTTAGAATACTGTCAGCTCAGAAGCAGATGTTTAGCTGGTAGAGAGGTGAACCAATAGCTAAGAAAAAATCCCGGCCTTGACCTGGGTGCAACAGAGCAGGTAATAAAACCAGCGGAGGTCTGTGGTCTGGTCTGTTGCCTTTGACAGAGTGCTTCTACTCTACAAGCAAGGCACAAGTCTTAAAAATGCCTCCTGTTTTTCGGAAGTTTGCTCTATGTCCTCAAAGCTGCAGAAGAGCACAAAACAGCTTCAAAATGGAAAAGAAAATCCCCCTTTCTCCAATTGATTTTCTCTTTTGAAAACATATGGTACACTCAAAGACCAGGGCCCTGACCACGGGAGTTGGGTAAGCATCTAACAACTTGCCAGGAAGACAGAGAAGAAGAAAGAGCTGCCTATGAGGTTCCATCTTGGGTTTCGTTCCTTTCCCTTCCCTGTGTCCTTACGAACCTCACAGACGTATTGGGGGTCTGGACAAACAGAAGGAGCCCAGTTCTGCACTTCCTCTGTAAGTCCTCTTAAATTCTTGTTGCTCTTACCTGTTCCAGATCGCTACTGAATATACTGCATACCTGAAATGGCAGAGTCTGCAGTATATTTGCAGAGATGGGTGCAGGAAACTGAGAGGTGAGTTACAGAAAGTATCTAAACAAGCATTTAATTCATCAGGAAACTATCAATCAGATGAATTTGCTTCTCCTATTTTGGATTCATAGAAATCGACAACTAAAAGACGAAATTATTCTCATCTGGATTCCTTTCTACCCTGAGTGAGACTGCAGTTTGCTGCCGGGAGCTTTCCTGGTTCAGATGGGTGTACTTCTGATAAGCCAGTTGATTTTCAGAAAGAGTTGTGGCACTGATATTTTTCAGAAATAGCCCTTGGGACGTTCTTGGTTACGCAGGGCTCAGAAGATTTCAACAGTAACTGTGGCAGTGAAAGATCGCTCACTGAATTCAGGTACAAACAACGAAAATGCTCTTCAAAGGTCTGTGATTACCGTCTAAGCCAATAGGTGGTGCACTGCCCTCGTGGAAATGGTAAAGGATCACTTGCTGTTGTTTACTAAGGGTCTTAAAATTGACATTTAGGAAAACTTGTTTAATTTCACACAAAGAAACGATTTCTGTAGTAAGAGAAAACGAAATATATATGTGTTTCTAAATGGTGCTGACATTGAAATAATTATTATATTGAATTATATATATTTCAAATGCTTGTTTTCAAAAGGGCATTCGTCTGTTGTATTTGTTTGGGTACTTAACTTTGGGTTAACGAGAGCCGTTGCTTCCTGATCAGTTGGAGGATATGCTTAAACCTGGAATCATGTTTAGGGAATTTTGCTCATGTACTACCCGCATTCAACCACCTATTTTCCAGGAAAGGACTAATTTATTCCAGCCTAGGAACGCAGAAATACAGTCATTTCTTTGGAAGGTCTTTGCTTATGCACCGCAGATTGCATTTGGATTGCGTCTGAGATTTATACGGGAGCAATACAGAAAATTAATGCTTTTTTAATGTGCTGATAATGAAGCTTGTGTAAAGGGAGATGAATTATAGATTAGTTCTGATAGTATGTCTGAGAATTGCTTTATTTGAACTTGCCATTATCTCATTGTTTGAAATCCGTCTGTGTGATTCTGGTACTGTAAAACATGAGATCAGGTGGCTGTTAGAAAAACAGCTTCTAGGAGACCCTGTCGCAAACCACTAAGCACTGCAGCAAGGCTAACCACGTCACAAGTGGCAACGTAAAGCTGTGTGGAGGAAATGGAGATCTGTTAACAGGACTGTTACTTTGTCTCTTACTTGTGTTAAAAGAAATATGACTATTTGCAGTCTTCAGCACAGTATTCATATTTTAAACTGCTTTAAGGTAAGTCAGTGGCTCATGATTTTCCTCCCAGTGAAGCAGCCGGGTCACTTAAAACTTTCCCTTCCACAACCGCTTTCCAAGGTTTTGAAGTTTTTCTCTCTGCGTTGGTTGAATTTCAGATGTTCTCACCACCTCTGGTTTTCACCTGCTTATGCCACGTTCATGCAAAAGCACGTGCTGCAGAGAGCCCGGCTTGCTGCCAGCGGAGCCTGCAGGGATGGCAGCAATAAATGCCAGCCCGGTGGTGGGCCCTGAGAGCTGCACTCAGGAGGAGCAAGGAAAGGAGGGACACACAAATGTGTGACCAGTCCCACAGTGTTGCAGGGAGGAAAATTGGTCTGACAGCATCAGTACCGGCATTTACAGGCGTATCACAGCCGAGCACTGGGTATGTCGGTAGCTCCATGGTCTCCTTACCCAGATTCTCCAGCAATTCTGTTCCTGTGCAGTACAGCCAGGGGTTGCTGCAAATGTAATCTTTTGCTTGGTTACTGCACTAATTTTTCTTTGCTTGCAGGTTTCTGTGTTGTTCTGAATGTCAGTTTTAATCTGTTTTAACCCTATTGTTTTAGCCACTTTATGCTAATGGTCTAGTTGTGTCACTGCTGATGCGTACCTGCTTATAATTAAATTGTCCAGAGATATTCCCTGTAGAGAGACAGACCGCCCCCAAAGACAACTGACTGAACTTTATCAAAAGTGTATTCATCATTTAATGTTCCTGAAATGAGGCAGAATGAAGATCCCCTGCGCCACCTGTAGTTCAACTCACGTATTTTCAGCTACGGTCCTTGGAGAGGAAATGCCTTCAACATTGTACATAGCATAAGCAAAAGACTTGATTGTGTGGTAGTTTCTAACGAGCTCAAAACCCACGGGCCAAACTGAGTATCTTCTGGGTGCTAACACAGGTTGTGAGGTGGGTGCTATGTTTTTTCTTCCAGTTTGATTTCCAGATGAACCCACTTTGTTAGCAAAGGTACAACAACACAAGAGCTTGGATGTTACCAGGAGGCCGTCAGGAAGCGCCGTGGAAAAGATGAGAGAGAGAACAGGAGAAATCAGAAGATGCCAGAAGAGAGAGCATTTTCCCTTTGGAGTTTCCTTTCAAAATCTCTTTTTTTTTTTTTTTTCTCTCCCCCCCACCCCAAAGTACAGGCAGCGTCCCAGTCCTAGCAATAACCCTTGCATACTTCCTAGTGAATTACATGGACTCAGGGAAGCATCTTTTCAGTCCTTGTAGAAAATTCCTGGCTTCTAGATAATCCAGGTGAGAAAACAAACTCTTAACATTTTAATAATTTAATTTTCTTTTCTTTACAACAGCAACAACAAAGATTTTTAAATACCAAGACAATGATTGAAATGCTAACGCTTGAATAATCATCACGGTCCCATGAATAATAGTAGGTATTTACATGAAACTATGTTTTATTCACTTAAGAGAAAAAGGGGCTGTATTTTATTATGGCAATTCTTGTATTAATTTGGCACATAGCTGTAGGCACACAGCAGCTGCACCTACGGCCAGGTTTTAATTTTTGCATTTTTTTTCCTTTTCATTCTTGCACACAACTGACTAAGCTTCCTTTAGAAACAGTTTTTTGTGCTTATTCCTCCTTGCACCCTTTGGAGCTGCCTTTGGATTCTCAGCCACTAACCTTCAGGGGCTGTCTTCAGGCTTACAAGGACCTTCTTCTGGATATTTTCTTCAGGTTTCCCTTTAGAGGATCCTGCTGATTAAGCCTGCCTCGCCTCTCCCCCCCTTACCTGCTCTTGCTGTTGTCCTCCTTGCCTTTTGTGGTTTCTCTCCAGCACCTCTCAAGTTCTCTCTGATTCCAAACCCACAGCTGCCTAAACTACAATTTATTTAGGGCTTTCAGAAAAGCACTGTGTGATACCAGTATCTTACAAGCTCTCAGCAAAGAACAGTCTTTGGATTTTAGTGTGTTTCTTGTGATTTTAAAGTTAACAGTGGATGAATTTGAATCTTGTACACAACTGTATGAACTAAAAGGGCCTAACAAAGCCTGATCTTCCTGACAAGATGACTGAATTTAGAGATGCCTTGCTCTGACTTCTGCATATCATTTCAAAAACATACAGTCCTGCTGAATGTCAGCCAGCACAACTCTCTCAACAACAAACAGCTTTCAGCAAGACAGAATCTTCATTTTCCTGCTACCCTTAAACAAGAGAATGATCCTTCTTTTAGACATTAATCTTGCTTGGAATTTGGAAAAAAAAAAAAGAATTACTTCTGGTTTTGAAGTTCTTGTACAATGATGCATGACGTTTTTAATTTTCTTGTGGACTTTTCAAAAGGTGATGTTGAAATGAAGAGTCAAGTAGACAACCACACCCTGAATACAGCTGCAAGCAGTTTTTAAATGCTCCAAGCAAATGTTTTACAGCAATAGGCTAAGAAAGATACTTACAGTAATGGAAATGTACTTTAAATTCTAGCTATAAATATCTGCTGATGCATCTAAGCAAGTAACTTTACTCATTCAATAGTTTCTTTTGGAACACTGGACATGCTTTATTTCATTTTTTTTTCACAATTTATTTAAACATCTCACATATACAAAATACATTTTCTTTTTTTTGAGAAGTGATGATTCTTTTTTACCCATTGTAGAAGATGAAAATGAGATTTGAAAGCAGGCACACCTGATTTTGGAGGAAGAGGACAAAGATGAGGACAAATGATCCACATGCTTAAGCTGGGGGTGAGACAGGACATTCTAAGCTTTGAGACAGACTTCAAAGAAACAGAAGAAATATTTTAAATGTTGTTAGCACCATCGAAGTTCAAGTATTGGAAAGATACTCTGTAATAATGAAATTAGCACCACTGTCTTCTGAGTGGAACTGAAAGTAACTCATATGATATGGAGAAGTGCCTACAAAGGATGTGGATTACACTTAGTTTAGTGTATGAGGTAGTTTAAACCTTTGGAAGTCATGGTTTTAAACTTCCTCTGTGGAAGATATTCAAAGGCCACAAGTGGTGCAAACTTTCATGATTTTTTTATTTTATTTTTTTTTTCTTTACAAAGGTTGACATTTCCCAAAGCAAGGTGTTAAAATCTTGAAAGACTTCCAAGTCCTTTTGGGGCTGTATTAAATTTCATTGCACAATGCTCCAATCAATTCTTCTCCTTCTCTTTCGCCCAGAGTTTAAGCAAGTAGATGAACAGAAGGAATGGAAGGAGTCAGCTTTCATTATAAAGAGAAATGACAAAGAGAATAATTTGGGGGGGGGGGCTTTAAGTTAATTTTAGTTCATTTATTTGAAACAGACTGGGCCAATGTCCAAACCGAATTCTTGGTCAGCGCCGCCAATATCCAAAGGTGCAATGTCGAGGATGGGCAAGCGAGATGGCTTATTTGTTCTGTATTCAATGATCGTTTTGCCCCATTGATTGTTCTTTTTCTGCAAGAGAAGATTCATTAGAGTTGTTATTGCATTGTTCATAGTACTGAGAACAGTTCTACCTGATTCGATAATTTCTGAAAGAAGTTCATGTTAATTTTGCTGCCATTGTTTGCAAGTAAGATACCCATATCAAACCATTCATATCTCTGATAAAGAGGAAACATTTACTTTAATCTTCTGAAGTAGTGTGTGATGCTCTACATTACCATATTGTTCACACTGATGCTAAATCCTCAGAGAGCCTTGCCTGAGATACTGAAGACTTAATCCTGCCCCTCCTGCAGCTTGTGAACTACTTTCTAAAGAGTCTTCAGTTTACACAGGATTTTTGGGTCTGGTCCCTCTTAAAAGCCTTTTCTTTCATGCCACGCTGCACAGTACAGGTAGGATTTGTTTGTACCCCAGTCCTTGCCACTTGTTAAAGATCAGCATAGTTAGTTCTACAGGCTACTTATCTTCAGTGGGTAAAATTTTGCTGATCTCACGGATAATCTAGTCCTGAATGAAAGCACAACTCTGTCATTATCGCAATCATGGTGCACATGCTCCGTGTTACTTACAGAGCAGCCATCCTCAAGAACGCTGAAAGTGAATCTGCTGTTGCCTTCAGCTCGTAGTTCAACATCATTGGAGCCCTGCAGTATGACAGCCTTTTTAAGATTTCCAGTCTCCTCGTCCATGTAGGCAATGCTGTTCTTGCAGTGGTAGGTGATGTTCTGGGAGGCATGGTTGGCCAGCAGACGCATGAAGGCAAGCTGGGTGGCCATATCCTTTGAAGTCACGCCTTCATCGTTGTATTCAAACTGAAAAAACAGAAAGGAAAACAGTCAATTGTATTGCTGGGTAAAGGTGGGTGTTCGAGTGTTTGTTCTAGGAACATAAAAATCACAGAAGTCTGCCTACTGCAACTGCAGAGCTAGAGAACACCAAATGAAACTACCAGGAAATAGGCTGAAAACCAGGCACGAGTGGATGCAGTTATGCTGTAGAGCTCTGTTCCAAAATACTGCTGTTGGCAGTTCATGTGGATTTAAAGATGAGATCAGACATTTGAGGATTAGAAATCTATTGTTTCCATAAATACACAAACAATTCCGGGATCAAGGAAACCCTGATTTTTTTTAGTTTAATAAAACAGTGTCTGTGGATGTTATGGATGTTTGTTTCCTTCTTATATTCTTTTACAGCATTTGCTTTTAGCCAGTGAGAGAAACTGGACTCTAGACTACCCTTGTTCTGACCCAGTGATGAATTTTATGTTCTTATACTAAAGAACTTGGGACACTGATTTCATCAGACTAATTCAATTTCATTTAAGAGTTACGTAGTTAGATCTCCTTAATTGTACATAAGAGATTTTCAACAGCTGTTGTCTAACATGCAGGTAGATGTATTTCTTGGTTTTACTTAGACCAGCAATTCTGAGTGTTACTGTAGCATACACTTAGGATCTATTATGTGTCATAAAAATATCTAGGGACAGTGCAATATATCAAAAATAAATCCCAATTAAAAGGATAAGCAAAGATGTTTTTCCTTATTTTTTCAGACAGTTTCTGGACTGTCTTTATACCAATGTACCATATTCCAGTCCAGGATTCCCTTAGAAATAGCCACTTATACTGAATTGATCATTTGCAGACACCAAGAAAAGTTAGAAAAATACTAAGAAATAATTTTAGTGAATTGTGATTCAACTCAGAAATTGAACCGAGTTCCCTTGAGAGAAAAGGTAAAAAGGTAGTTTTTCCCCTTTTCCTGTTTTCGTCTAAGAGTTTAAGCCAAGTTTTGCTCAGAGAGACAGTAGATGGGGAATTCTTCAGACAGCACTGTTGGAAACAATCATTCTCTAGTATATCACTTACCTGACTGCCACCATTGATCGTTTCACCAAACCATACGTGCTTCTTGTCCTTGGGATTCTTGTTGACATACCAGTTCTTAGTGGGAATATTCTCAGGGTTAGCATGGATGCAAGTCTCACCAGTGGCAAAGTCACAGTACGCTCTAATGGCATCTGCAGAGCAGCCTTGGTTAGGATCAATCCAGTAGAAACCTGTAATTGAGGAAAGAAATATGAACAATAGTCCATTGAGGTTAACATTTGCATTCAGTTTATATTTCACAGTTTGACTATAGGAACTCAAGAGAGGTGATGAATATCACAACTAAGTAAAATATTAGGGTGTCAGTTGGGAGAAACACGTATTTTAGATTGTCAATATATAGGAAATTTTATTCAAAAACTAGGCTTAAATATTTTTGTATTTTGAAAAATTATTGCAATAATTGCACAACAACAGATATGAAGAACTTGTCAGAATGACCTCATAGATAAGTATTTTCAGTGAAGGCAGACAGAACTTCACCTGTCATTTAGTATTTTCACCTGTTGGCCAGGGACACCCTTCATCAAAGAAAGCCAATAAGCTGAAAGTACTCCCTGGGACAGAAGGGGCCATTATCTGGCACTAACGTACCGCTGCTCCATTCTGGGTGGCTAAGTCTCAGGTCACGGCAGGTGCGAGCTGGGTTCTTTCTGGAGCCTTCTGGGGTCAGCAGGGTCTCAATTTGGTTGTTCAATGTTTTCAGAGTGGCATCAACTTCGTAATCCTTGGGTCTGAGAGAAGGCTGATCAGCCCGGTAGTATTCTGCGTCGTAGCCAACTTCATATCCACCACCATTGGGACCAGGAGGACCAGGGGGGCCAGGAGGACCAGGGGGGCCCTAAAGTTTTCCAAAAGCAAAAGACAAGAAGCATTCTCTTATAAATAGGGTTCTCAGCTGACTGCTTCTACACATGCATTGCCCTACTGAAGTCCTAGAACTCTCAGCTCTTATCTGAGGAAGGATTTATGGACCCGTTGTGTGGTGACTACTATGAGCTAAAGCACTAGATTCACTGTGTAGGGCTACCACATCTTTGTGCACATACTGGCTGGCCATAAGAAATGAGCAAGGACTTCAGGTTTATTAGGGAACTGTTGAGATGTTCCCTATTCAGGAAACGTTGAATAACTCACAACAGCATTTGGAAGTTTTTTTTTCCCCCCAAATGAAAACACATCTCTCTAAACTATTAAGCTTTTGAAGTTATTTCCTTGTAACTGTGACTGAAGTGTGTTAAAACAACAAAATAAAAGTTATACTCACAGCAGGGCCTTGGCTACCATGAGAGCCACGTGCACCAGCAGGGCCAATAGGTCCAGGAAGACCATTGCGACCGTCTTTACCAGGAGGACCAGAAGGACCGGGAGGACCCTGAAAGGAAACTCAGTTTAATGACAGTAGAGATCACTAAAAAAAGGGATTTGTAAATGGGAGCGTAAAAATTTATTGCATAAAACAATGGGAGAATTATTTACATATGCTCTTATATTTACATACCCTTGGGCCAGCAGGACCGTTGTTACCAGGAGGACCTTGATCACCATGTTGGCCCTATTGGGAAAGACAAATGCACCGTCATTAAAAAATGCAGTGCCACACATTGTATTAGCATGATTCAAGAGGGAACTATAATCAGCAGATGTATTTGGGTTCACAGAATGGAAATCTAGGGCTACTGACATTTATTAGTGGAGCTGGGATATAAAATGCCTGTTTTAGGGAGGGAGGAGAGAGGGTGTAAGGACATATTTACAGGGATAACCTATATAAAAAGGTATCTACATTGTTTCTTCAGATTTTCTCAGATGCCTTTAAAAGTAAGAGTCAGAATTCCTAAAGTGGATACCAGAATTTAAATGGAAGACAATCTACAAATGAATTCTGCTTCTCTGTGATACAAAAGCTTTGCAATTTCTGAGAAAAAAAGGAAATGATACTAAAACAAAAGCAGAGCTTTTTAATTCTGAGTAGTCAAATGCACTTTAGCTTCATGGCTTACAGTATTCACAGTTCTAAGATCAACTATCAATGGCATTATGAAAACTTGACATTTTTTGTGGAGAGCATTGAATGTTAAAGAGGATCTAATGGCCTTTGACAGATGCTGCCGACTGGAGTAAGTCAAAATACTGAGAATCGTTTACTTACAGCAAGACCAGGAAGACCCTGCAATCCGTTGTGTCCCTTCAGGCCAGGCAGACCTCTATGACCCTTGTCACCAGGTTCACCCTTCTCACCACGTGGACCTTGTGGGCCCTAGGAAGGGATACAGATGTCAGAGGAACAAAACAGAAGGCTTCAAGTAGTTATTACTCTCAAAGCAAGAATTAAGAACAAGCATTCTACGTTACGGCATAGGTTACCCCTGATTTACTTATATGCATCCTGTTTAAACTCCCAGGAAAAGTGTCAGTGTCAATTTCAAAAGCCTCAGGATTGGTCCCAGGGGCGAGAAGGCTGATCGAGATTCTAGGTCTATAAATATTTACGGCTCTTTAAGCACTACTTTTTGGGCTTAAGCACAGTTGTGAGCCCTTAATAATAAAGCATGTTTTCTCTTCTTGCAAGCATGTAGTAATGTACTTAGAAATCAGACTTACAGCAAGACCTCTTGGACCAAAAGCACCAGCAGGACCGACGTGACCAACGGGACCCTGAAACAAGAAAAGAAAATGCATGTCACTGCTGTATATTGTACATCGTTTTCTGCAGATATGTTAAGCATGGAACTTCTATTAAGTAATTATCCACATATTGCAGGGTTTTGATGTATAATGTATACACGTATGATGGACAAATGTTAGTCCTGTATCAATCAAAAAATGCAAGATCTCATCAACTTACAGGATCACCACGGTTTCCAGCCTTTCCAGCAGGACCAACTTGACCATGAGGACCAGGAGCACCCACGGCACCACTGGGACCAGGGCTACCAGGAGCACCACGCTCACCCTGGAAACAAGGGAATACAAGAGGAGAGACTGTTACTACTGACTTACACATATTGGAATACTTCTTTCATAAGCATGAAATAGAAGGAAAGAACACGTTACCTTGAAACCAGGAGCACCATCACGGCCTGGAGGACCATCATTTCCAGGATTGCCCTGTTAAAATACCATTTAAAAATATTAAATTCCACCAACATTCATATCACACAGAACTGTATGTCAGCCTAATTGCTCCCAGTGAGATTGAGAAGACATTAAGGTGAGATAGCTAAAGTCTTGAAGATAACAAACCCTTCATTACAGATGACACCTTGAGCCCTACATTCACGTTCTCAGAAAACTAAGACAATCTTCAAATATTCTAGGTTTTACAAGATCAATATAAAATAAAACTTTTGTTGTTGTTTTTATTTCTCTAAATGAAAAGTTAGTACTGGAGTCCTCAGATTATCAAATAAGCTTCCCTGATATAGCCCACAGAAAGCTTTATAATAGTTATCTGTACAGGATAAAATAAAATATGTACACATTACCTTTTAACTGTTATGTCTAGCCATTGTATGGATACCCTTCTTAAAGGTGAACTACTAACCTGGATGGCTAAGTTAGATAGATAAATTTATTCACTGCTCTGAAGAGCTGGTAGCAAGGCCACCAAGATATTGGAAGGTACAAGTTCACTAGCAGAACAACCACCAGTTGCATCCAGATTTTCTGTGTGTTTGTCTTTGGCTCAAAACAAAAGCAATCCTGAAGAGGAAGTAAGACAGCTTACATCACGACCAGCTTCACCAGGAGCACCATTTGGACCAGGAGAACCCACAGGACCAGAGGGACCACGAGCACCAGGAGGACCAGAAACACCCAGGGGACCAGGTTCACCCTAATACAGGAACAGTGGTAACAAAATGTGACATAATACAACAAAAACAGTCTTATAGAACTTTTGGCCTGTATCTACGAGAAACATTTCTCTGTGATCAATTCTGAAGTGAAACAAACAAGGAGACAAGGAGAAACATATCTAACTATAGTAAATGTTATCTTCCTTCTAAATTTTCTGCCTCTTCTATGCCTTGCTAAGAACAAAAACCTCTGATGCCATTCAAAAATATGCTCACCTGCAGACACAAATCTTGTCTGTAGCAAGCAATAATTTCTGCTGCTCTAAGTCTGTAGGCTCCGTATAACTATCATCTGTTTGCATGAGCAACAGAAACAGCAGAATCTAGATCTCCTGTCCCATAGTGTTCCTTAACAGGAGACCTCATTTTTCTTTACACTAGCCCGTTTAAAGCAGTTAACTAGACATATACTCACTGTTGCTCCAGAGATGCCTGGAAGACCACGTTCTCCCCGAGAGCCAGGCAGACCAAGGATACCGGGAGCACCAAGAATACCCTGAGGACCTGGGGTACCAGGAGGACCCTATGACATGAAGACGTTATTTATATTAACAGAGAAAAAATGGTTTTAAAGGCCCTTCACACTTCTCATTTGTTCTGCTCTGTGACTGCTTTCCAATGATCTCAATGTGTGTCAGTGCCGGTTCCCACACAGAAGAATTTGTAACCAAGGCAGAAAACTTTAAACTCCAAAGGTAAAGGTCTGTGAGGAGGTAATGCTGGTTATACACCTCCCCTCCCCAACTGCTTCCACAACAGTGAAAATGCTCTTTCTGAAAAACTGTCATACGCTTCTCCTTTCTAGACAAGATCTATTGAGTCATTGCCATTCACTAACAGTGAGTGGTGCACGAAAACTGGGGTATTCAGTACAGAGAAAATGACTGTGTGAGGGGAACTGTGTGAGGGGATTCCACCGTGATCATCTGATTCTGAGACAGCCTTAGAAGATACATAGGCAGTTCCTAACATCTCTAGACAAGTCTTAGAGCTCTTTACTGACCCTTTGAAAGGCAAAGGCTGTTTAGTTAAGAGATGTTTCAATTTCCTTAAAATTTGAGCACGTGCTACTAAACTTGGCCTAAATAATCATCCTGACTGATCACCCTATTTATTATTCTTCATTACAGTCAGGCCCTCTACGTCAACTATGTTTTTATTACAACATAAAACTAGAACATTTTTTGCTTTATACTGGACATTATACAGCAAATTTTCAACTGTCACCTACAAAATGTTAATGCATGTCTGACAAGTACACCGAAGACTTTACTCTTAGCTACATCTTTATAAACAATTTCTTGAGTCTCAGTGGAGCTTCTGCTTAAAAGCTTTGACAAATTTAAGGGTAAAGGAGAAAAGCCCTTCGGAAGTACCAAAATAGTCTTAGAAGCTGCAACATTTACTTGAAGAGAGATAGTTTTAATGAGATGTGATACTTAGTAACTTACAGGAGCACCAGCCTCTCCAGATGGACCTTTCTCACCAGCAAAACCAGGTGGGCCAGCAATACCTTGTTCACCAGTACGGCCAACTGGACCAACATCTCCACGCAGGCCTCTAGCACCATCTTTGCCAGCTGGGCCAGGAGGACCAGGGGGACCAGTGATGCCCTAGGATTGAGTATGAACATGACATCATTACAATATAGACTAATTAACTGGGGATAACAGGTTTCATTTTATGTCCATGTACAGAAATGGTACTTTGCAATAAACCAGTTATCAGCTGTTCCAGAAAAGCAACTGCTACTACTTTTGTTAGCAGTGGATAGCTGGAATCAGAATTATTGAATATATATTCACTATATCTAGTGAATGTGGCAGAATTTATATGAAAATATTGATTGGCTTTGGAGACATTAATTACAACTATAAGGTCTATGAGAAAAAAAAACTTTCAACAGGATTGTTTTGCTTTGGATACTTGGATTTAAAGTATATTTAAATACAGGAAAGAAATACCTTTTCCTAATGGTTGGAACACCCTTGTGAATAGGAAGTTTTACAAAAGTCAATATAAAATAAGAATTTTTGGCTGAGAAATAAAGCAGCAGTGACTCCCTTCTTAAACAAAAGGAGAGGTTGCCCTGCTTCAGACGGGGGATGGAACTGCAGATACTTTAGAAAGCGTGGACACAAGGTAATCTCTCCATACTTTCTGAGGAAGGTCACAACCTTGTTATTCTACTCAAAATCAGTGGTAATGTAGTTACTCTCAATGAATAAAAACAAAAGAACCCCAGATTTTTACAAATGGCTAGGTACTTCAAGACGCAGACAGATGCTTGATGACTAGTAAAAAAACTATACTAAATGCATAACTCCCACTCTGGGAATTTAAGCAGTTAAGTGACTCTCATCCAGGTAAAGACCTGAAGTAATTCCAGTACAGTCAGACTTTGAGTCCACGTAACTAAGATGAGGATTATCCCTAACCAATCCAACTTCGGATTTGTCTCCCATTAAAACTTTTTCATTAGTTACTTACAGCAGGGCCTGGAGGACCAACTCTTCCAGCAGCACCAGGGAAACCAGTCATGCCCTAAAAATAAAAGTAAAAAGGAAAATTTGGTTTAAAGGAAACGATGACTTTATGGAAAGCAACAACATTAATGTTAAAAGCCTGAGGACTTACAGGAGGACCAGCATCACCACGAGGGCCAGCAGGACCAGCAGCGCCAGCAGGACCCTATATGTGAAGGATTGAAAGAGACAGATGATTCAAGCAAAGACTGCTTATATTCACAAAAAGTGGAAGTCAAGGGGTCAATTTCACTCTTACAAAAGTTAAGGATGATTTTGTTATTTACTTTAAGGAGAGGAGTACTGGGCCCTAAAACAGAATTTATGTCCTAATATTAGGGGTAAGAAATTCTCATGTATGTTTTAAATCAATATGGCAAGGACTGCAAAGAGTTGCATAAGGCATTTGTGACTCCAATGAATCTCCCTTGAAATCTCTCTTGCCAATGCATATACATCTAAGCAAATCTGGAAGTAAAAAGGTGAAAGGTGAAGTAAGGCAAAAACCAGCAAGTCCTCTGTTTGCACAGTATGACTGCTTCAGCCATGTACTTCCAAGGCCTGGTATTGCCCTAAAGCATATGGTAAGATCCCCAAGCCATGTTATCTTGCAACACTTCACAGTATTTCAAAGACCAAGGCCTGACTTTCTGCATTATTTCCACCAATTCCCCAGTAATGGGCTGCATGCAGGTGAAGTAGTGGATACCTTTGGGCTATAAAGGTGTAAGCACATTAAAAGCCTTTTTGCAAGTGGGTGCACAGACAAATTTGCACATATGCTTCGGCATGACTGGGACTGAAACTCAATTTGCAACAGCGTATCTTGTCTTTGAGAGGAAGGTATCAGGGTCCTCAGCTCAGGAACTTACCCACAAACACCCCCTGAATGGTCCAAGATAGACTGATTTTGCTGATCTTCAGGGCAAGTTGAAAATTATTTACTTATTTCTCTTCCTTTCAGTTCCAGACTCACGATCTGAGCCCACATAAATAGATTGACAAAGTTTATATAGTGGGTGAAAATCAGAATGCTGACTTTCCTCACAGCCTAGTTTGAAATTTTGTTCTTTTTTTAATTACCTTTTCAAAATTCAAGGCCTTCAGGCTAGCATATTTCTTGCTTAGCACAGTTAGGAACCACGCATTTTACAAAGACAGTTCACTTACTGGTGGTCCAGAAGCACCAACTGGCCCAATAGCACCTGTGGGTCCTGTTTCACCCTTAGGTCCTTTAGGTCCACGTTCGCCTTTAGCACCAGGCTGACCAGCTGCACCCTATGGGCAGAAAAGAAATACAATAAGGAGTTGGAAAAACATACAAAGAAAGTAAAGGAATGGTGTGAATCAGTAAGAGTAAGAGAGCAACAATACTCACAGGAGGTCCAGCAAATCCACTAGGACCTACGGGACCGGGCTCACCACGTTCACCCTAAAGAGAGGACAATGAATTGGCTTTAAGAGGGCATTTTTCTGAACATCATGTCTTTGACACAAGACTGGTGGAAGAAATTTCTACTTACAGGAATACCACGGGCACCAGCAGGACCGGCAGGACCAGCAGGACCTCCTTCACCCTGAAACAGAAGGCAGAAGACATGATGTGGGGGAACACCACGCTAGTCAGAACACAGTAGACCCTGTGGTACAGATGCATAAGTAAATCTCCACTTGTCTCTGTTTTGACTTGCACTGCTTTAATAGTTTCTAATGACAATTGGACAGGGTAAAGAATCATTGAGTTAACGCGTGGTTCTTCAGCACCATATCAGAATGTCTTCCCACTGCATGAGCAGGATCATGGCAATTAGCCTCAACTGGAAGGAATTCTGATAAAGCCCAAATCAAAGTTTTCTTGCAGTAAAAACCACTGCCATATAGGTGTTTATCCCTTCCCTGTCCTTTTAAGAAGAGACATGGGTGCTATGGCTAAATCCCAGTAAGTCTTGCCTTCCAGATGTGAAAAAAACTTACATTCTAACAAGTTGGAATCGTTTTTTGTTAGACTAGACACTTCATCTTCAATACTCCTGCTGTGGGTAAACTATATAAACAAGCAAGATTATTTTTCATTCAAAGAATAGACTTACCCGATCACCAGCACCACCAGCAGGGCCAGGAGCACCAATTGCACCAGGGAGACCCTATAGGTCAAGAGACAGGACAACATTTCTGACAATATGTAAGCAAGATTGACTACTTAATTTTTTCTCTTTTCTCCTGGAGATAGATAGGTGATTTTCTTGCAGGTATTTTAATATAAAGTATACTTAATATAAAGGACACATGATTTTGTCAAATAAAATCTATGCCATTATTTTCTTCCCAAAGCATGCAATCTAGGACAGGCAGCCAAGATGTCAAATTAATGATAATTTTGTGTTTTTACAAGCTGCCTTTTGAATTGGTTGTCTTTGGGCTGAGCCTATAAACTTCCAGAGGACAATATCACATTGAAAACTGTCTATGAAATACATTGATCTCTGCTGATGTCATTTCTCTGCTTGTGTGCATGAAGTGATCGCTTTTCTCACTCCCCAGATTCAAACATCTCTGGATAAGGTGCTACATAATCATGCTAATTTGCCTCAAAAGCAAACAGCTGTAAAAGGAAATAAAACACACTGGAAAATGAAAATCCTAAATATTCTTTTTAGTCACTTAAGTTCTGAAGTGCAGCAAGGCAAACTCAAGTAGAACCAAGGAATACTTACACGAGCACCATCTCTTCCTGTGGCACCAGTATCACCTCTCAGACCTGGGGCACCCTAGAAAAATCGTACACAGAGGAAAAAAGCAATTATATTGGCAATGAACAAAATAGTTTAAGAAAGAAGCCCTGAGCTGTTTGCTGAGTATACATGCGTTACAGAGATATATATCATGGTGGGTTTGGTGTGAGAACAGACTTATTAACCTGCACGTCAGTGCATAGTACTTTACAGAAAGTTGTAAGCAATTTTTATCCTAAGTTCCTTACAATTGCATTTACACTAAATGGCTATTGTTTTGACTGAAAAAATCTAAGTTCCAGAAATCTCAGTATAGAGTTTAAATAATGAACAGAATAGAATTTAGAACAAGATGTACTTAACAAGATAGAAATCAATTAAGGATAATTATATGAATAAAACAGAGGTTGCGACAGGACTTGCACTTAACTAGACTTCACAGCTTTATAAAACTGCTTATGCCAGCTAAAATGGTTTCTGATTTTATTTATATCTGATATAATCACAACATTTTTGTGATTGATTTACATGTCATAGGCACTGCACCTGGAGTTGAACTGTTAGGGATTTGATCAGAGATTCAGTCCTTTGTGATCTGTAAGCCCATTCCTGCTGTAAAGCCTACACAAATTTAATATTGCTTTGGTAAAGGTAAGCTGATTGTTACCCAACCCTGTGAAGTACTAACTGCCACTTAAACCAATTTGCAAAGAGCAAAGATCAAAATACAGCCTTAGTACCTCAAAAGATTGTCAGTCTGTTGGACCAACAAAACTTGTATTCATGGAGTATTAATGAAACACTGTGAAATACAGTTTCGCAATATTTGAAAGTCATTTGGGTAACCTGCTTTTTTTTTTTTCCAGCTAGTGTAATTCAGGTATCTCCCAAACCTGCGTATGCCATAACAAAGCAGGTTAGACCACCAATCTTACCTTCTCACCCTTGCCTCCTGGAACACCAGCAACACCTCTCTCTCCTGGGATTCCACCAGGGCCAGCAGGGCCAGGACCACCAGCAGCACCAACATTACCAGGCTCACCCTAGCAGCAACAGGATATCTTGTAAGACAGAGTGAAATAATTCATACAATACGGAACAAAATTGTTATTACTACTAAGACCATCATTCTGCTTACTCCTACTGAGTCTATTTAAAAGACTTTGGTCTCAAGCTATTGTATTTATTTTACTTTTTCAGCTAGTGAAGATGTCAGTCATGAACCCTGACTCTGTGAACTCCTGAGGTTTTAGTCTGTCCCACAATCTAAAATAAACTTTAGTAGAAAGAGTATATGTGAAAATCTTGAAAATTGAGCCCGCCCCACACTCAGCATCCAGACAGTGTAAGCTTGGTAGATGATCACTCATTATCATGCTAATGTTTTGGGGAAAATATTGCTTACTAGACTCAAGAACATCTTGCCCCAGGTGGGTACAAACAGAGCTTAGTATGAATTTTGGCCAAAATCTTCGACCCTGGATCAGAGTAACAGCATTCCTAGATGAGAAGCTGTATTCAAACTGATTTCAAATAGGAGCTCCCCTTCTATACTCTGTAGAGCTAAACAAAGAATCTGTTAGTGGGGACTATCTGTGAGCTTTACTACTACTATCATGGAGCTTTACTACTTGAAGTAATGGCCTAGTGGCTATGGTGTGGAGGTTACCCATTACCAGCAATCAGCTATGCTCAGTAAAGAAGGCTTTTGACTGCCCTCATCAGCAATTCAACAGTGAGGCAATAGCAGCTAGAAGAGACAGAGACATACCTTGTTACCATCAGGGCCTGGTGGGCCAGATGGACCACGGCTTCCAATGGGACCAGCAGGACCAACAGCACCACTTTCACCAGGAGGACCACGCTCACCCTGCAAGAGACAGTCTGATTGGAGTTTTTCCTTGAATTGGTCTGTAGCTTAGAGATTTAAAAGAACTGACTGACAGCAGTGACATTATGATGCATTTTTAGCTGAACAAACTATTATTAATATTAAAATTATGGACATTAACTAAATTGGTCAGAAGAACTGTCTCTAGCTTTCAACACAAATATAGCAAGGTACCAAAGTCTTGCATCATAACAGCTGACAATTAAATTACAGGTACTTCTTGGTCATGAACTTTGGCTACTGCGCTTACTCTTGAATAATGACTTGAATACTGTTGTCAAATGGAGCTTCTGATATCAATTTGAGGGCAGATAATTGCAAGGGAGTGAAGAGAAGTGAAGGCAGTATCTTCTAATGACTATTCCAGGCTCTGGATTTTGCCCACCATTTGTTTACAATGACATTACATGGGAGGCAGGAGCTGGCTAGCAAGGGATGGTATCACTGAACTGGTCAGGATTAAGTCGACCTACAGACAATGGAGCTGAAAATTCTCATATGTACCAGGCCTCAGAATAACACTGTAGGACCAGTCTTTTGCCATCCACACTCCCATTGTGAAGACTGTTAATGCATAAAAAATAAGATCAGCTCATCAGGACCTCATTACTTGGATAATATTTGTATTGCTTGTCTAGAAGTTTACTAACACTGGCGTGTATTGTATAATCATACACCCTGACAACTGGAAAGAGCAGAGAAAGTTCTCTTTCCGGGTAGTCAGTCTGCTGTGTTCTGTACCCAAGAAGAGCTGTTTGTCTTGAGAAACTTGTAAAAGTACATAGTTCATATTATTACTGAACACTTTATTAAGACAGTCTCTACTAGATTTCAGATGAAATACTCACTCTTGGGCCAGCAGGACCAGGGACACCAAATTCACCGTGAAGACCCTAGAAGAGAGGAGATGGATTGATTTCAAAAGCAAAATTAGTTTAAACTGAATGTTTCTTAGCAGTAAATAGAAATGCTTCTCAAATTGCAGCAGTATATTGAAAATCTTCAGACTAAAATGAATCTTTTAGATACATAAATGCTTTTCATATAACTGCACAAAAATCTCAGAGCATACATGATAATAGCTGTACTTCTTGTGTGAAGAGCTACTGAACTCCAAGCTCATTTGTAAGGCACATGCAATGTAAATTCTTTTACAATGGGACATGGAATGGTGTAACTATAAAATTTAAGGGTGGTTATGATGCATAGGATGCACAATTTGCAGATTCCACCACACATTAACTGTGCAGAACTTGGTGCATGAATTATCACTGTTACCTCAGTTGTACGCCATTGTAAAACCACTGAAATCAGTTATGTGCAAAGCCATACAACTGGAGTAATGCCAATTAGACTGAACCTTGTAGATTTCAAGAGAAATTTGGAATAAAATATTCTTCATGTACTGTCTTGTCTTTTGTGGGGGATATTGTTGCTTATTGCCCAAAAAGCAAAGGATTGGTTTTATTTTTCCATACCAGAACTTTGAAAAAAGGAATATGTTGCAAATGACAGAGGACCTTCTCCATTTATGGCTACCTTTAACAAAAGGGACTATTAAACTTTACATATAACACAGATCACTTTGTTTTGTGAATGGATTCAACAAGCACTTGCTTCACCACATGTGCAGTTGTAAACATAATGCTTATGCAATACCTGCCCATACTTGTGCAGTACTGTGTATGGCACTCACCCTTTCACCGGGTTTACCAGCTTCACCAGCTGGACCTGAGGGACCTGGCAGACCCTAAGCGTAAAAAAAAAACAAGGATACAAATAAAGTTAAGGCAGAAGCACTTCATGCTTCGTAAAACAGATAAAGTTGGACAGAGCACGTAGCTACTTACCTGGAAGCCAGGAGGGCCAGCTGGACCTTGTTCACCCTTTGCACCTTGGTTGCCCTGGATAGAATAAAAAAACCAAGGGATTAGTTTGGTAGCAGAAATACAGAAAAATGGATTTGAAAATGGGAAGTCCCATTGATGAAAGATAAATCAGCTATTGGATCTGTGTGGAGTCTATTACTTACAGTGACACCAGGAGGACCTTGAGCACCGTTGTTTCCCTCAGGACCAGGAGCACCCTAAATGTGTTCAAGTAGAAAGCTGTTAAAGTTTTGATTTGTTATAACTCTCTTAAGTACCTCTGTGTCAAAAACAAACGTCTCTGGCTGCATCTTTTGAACTCACACTGGTACATTTAAGCTGAAGTCTCAGTTTATTTGACTTACCTATTTGCTTCTAAGAGCTTCACTGTCAAAAAGCACTGGAGATGCTTATACATTTAATGTACTAGAGATGCTTACACTGCATTTGTTTTAGTAACTGCAGTGCCTTCATCCTTACAAAAACTTCCTTTGGAATTATAAATATAGGAACCTGGCTGAGAGACTATTTTTCCCAGAACAAACCAATTATTGAAACCCTTACATGGAAGATTTACTAAATTACAACTATCAGTAAGAAACTGCTGGAAATTTATAGAATAAATTAGAAACTATACACTCTCCTCAAAAATTTGCACAGGAAGTGCTATTTTCTCCTCTTAATAGGAAGCTAATACCCCATAATTAATTACTAAATTAATACCCAGTAGGGATAATTTTCATTTACGCTAATATTAATCCTTAAGTAATAATCCCCACTGACATGAAGCTGTATGAATGAGTTCTAAAGTGCTTTTCTGTTTCATCACCTACTCATGCTTGCACAAGAAAGTGTTATCTTATTACAGAGGCTTTGAAAATCTATGTTTTTCTCTATGGAGTTTCATAAAAAAGACATATCCACATACCCGTGGGCCAGCAAGACCAACATTGCCTTTTTCACCAGGTTTGCCAGGTTCACCCTGAAGTCAAAAAGAAAAAAAACACCAAAATTTAACAAAAACTTCATATTAGGTTCAGTCTAAACTACTGGATAGAGACTGATACTCTCCTTGCTGAAAGATTTACTGTAACATTTCTTTAACCCTAATGAAAAAAACAACTGACATCTGTCCTGTTTAACCAGTTAGATAGAATAATTATGCAAATAAATGTCATCTTTTCAAAAACTCCAATCATTTATTTTTTTGAGATAGTAATCCAAGCCCTTGAAAATCCATGTAAATTCCTATTTCAGACACTATACCTACATGTGCATGTAAAGCAACACTGCAAATCCAGGAGAACTATCGTTACTTGTGGGACACGTCAAAAGCCCCACTGAAATCACTGACAGCTTTTCTTCTCAAGTGAGTGAGCTTTGGACTACACCTTGAAATAACAATCCCCTGGAACTGAAATTTAGGCTTTGTGTCCAACTTTTACAGAACTTCTACTGAATTGTATATACAGAAATGATAAATATATGTAGCTACCATCACTTTAATGTCCAAATATTCCTAAAAATTGTTTTTTGTTTAATCACATTTTAGATAATCGGAAAGCAATTTAAGATGGAACTCTTGAATGTAAGTGAATGCCATCCAGTAAACAATACAGGACACAGAGAGATGTATTTGATTGGGGACCTACGACTTAGTTTGGAAATAGTTTCATAGAAATAGGAAGTTTCTCTACTGTACTTACAGTGGGACCTTTTGGTCCAGGGAATCCAATGTTGCCAGGCTCACCTCTATTGCCAGCTGGACCAATTGGTCCAACTCTACCATCTGCACCAGGGAAACCCTAGAAAAATAAATAATACATGTTGAATGGCTGGGGTAATTTAGTTGGTTCTGAGAGTTCAGTTTTAGGAGAGAAATGTACTGACAGGAAGCAAATGCCATTTAACTTTTAAACACTGTTTATACATCACAGGCACCTGCATTCCTCCCTTTTTCTCCTTTTTATAGAGCTGTGAATTTCTTCTTCCTCTCCCAGAGCATAGTCCTGATCTAAAACCCACAGAAATGAATGGCAAGTGTTTTACTGATCTTCTGAGTAATACGGTAGTAAAGTCTTACTGGTTTTACATAGTCATATTAGACCTCAGTGTTGAGACCGTTGCTTCTTAAATCTTAGTTTATGCTTATGCTTTGCATGCACTGCAAAAACAGAATTAAAATCAGAGTACTTACAACAGGACCTTCCTTGCCAGCAGGGCCTGGGCTTCCAGGCTGACCTGGGAGGCCCTAAGAAAGGAAAGATTTCATGTCTTTAGAAGGCGTCCAACATTTAATCAGCTTTTTTACACACACGTACACACGCAGATGCCAGGTTATTGATATACATTGCGGAAACAGGGCTGCATGTCCTATTAAGTTTACGTCTAAACTGAAGTTCAGTTGGGTGGTGTGTGCCTCCATGTGGCTGAAAATGACTGACAGGTAAGTACCCGTTTCACTCAAACTCATTTAGGCTCTACTTTAATAGAGAGTTTGAAGATGCTTAATAGTTCACACATGCATTGAAAGCTTCACTTCATGGGAGGTGGGATAGGAAGGGAAAGAATAGATTAAAGAGGACAAAAGTCATTGACATGGAAATAGTCTGGCTGGATCTAGCACCACCGAAGTAGATGGCTGTTTTCAGTGAAATCATGAGCAAAATAAAATTGAAAGAATTGAGATCAGCCATCTCACATTATCTCATATTTTAATAGAGTTTGCTCTTCTTTTAGTTAGTTACAGAGGACACACTACAATTGTGATCTTAATGATCACATTGTGTAAATAATCATAAGCAGAACCCCTCTTCTAAGTCAGTGCAGTAGCCAGTATAAGTGAATACTGCTCCATGATCAAGGCAGTAAGATGCTACCACATACAAAAGAAAGGTATTTCAATTAACATTTTGATGCTGCTTAATCATTTCCTCACAGGTATTTTTTCAATGGACTGATGGAAATCCCCTAACTGTGGTTAGCAGAGACTTTTTTTTTGCAGTTGGAGTTCTGAATAATTTTATCCCCCCAAATGCAAGTGATTTTCTTTTTGCACAGTTCAAACTTACTCTTGGACCCATAAGACCAGGCTCACCAGGACGGCCACCATCACCATTAGGACCCTTAGCACCAACAGGACCACTAGCACCACGGTTACCAGCAGGTCCCTATCAAAATAAATACACAAGATTAGGCAGAGGTAGCAAAAAGCACCATGTGTCTGTATATAAAAAAATGGTTTGGAAATAGTGACTCTGGGAGAAGTCTTACCATGACACCAGCTCTGCCATCAGCTCCAGGGAGACCACGAGATCCAGGCACACCCTGCAAGTGAACACAAAACAAATCAAGAAAGGGAAAGAGAAACCTATTCCTGTAAGGTGGATAACACTTATTAAATTTCAGCTCTTCAAGCAGGTATACTGACTATAACATAAGTGCAGCTCTAAGCATTCACAATACACATTTGCAATGAGCAGTGAAGAAATCTCTCACTTTAAACTCTAACCTGCTTTAGGAGAGCATTTTCAGTGTTCAGTGTAATTTAACAGTTGGTGTGGCCAACAGCTAGGATTCCACAACCTGGCAGGTAGCGTTTCACCTTCACTTCTCTGCAGAGCATTACTAGCTTATCTGACTCTGCACAACCAACATGAGGTGCAATACTGAATCCTGATCTCGATCAAAAAAATGGTGGAAACACTGCCTTTATTTCCTAGCCTTTTCCACTGAATTCCTGCTCCTGCATGAAGCCACATGCCTCCTGAAAGTCACTGCATTATCTCCTCCCCCAGCAAAACAGGTGCTAGACATCCATGAAGACACTGAATTGAAGCCTTTGTCACACTATTTGTGAGCCAATTATCTCTTTCAAGCAGTTAAATCCCATCATGAAGGTTTATAGAGAAATCAATAATGATTCACTAAACGTTAAACAATGGATAATACAAAGCAACCTATAATTAATTCAGGGATAAGATAGCAAACATTAATGCAAAGCAAAAACAGGATTGTTCCCAACTAATCAAAAGGCTCAGAATGGCAAATGAGCTTTGCCTAGCTGCAATAACACGCATTTAATGACTTTAAATTATTTAAATTGCCTTTGTCTAGCAAAGCCTAGCTTTGTTTCTTCTTTCCTTTTTGTTTCTACTTCCGGAACATGAAAAGAGAACTTACTCTCAGACCAGCAGGGCCAGGGGGACCAGCAGAGCCAGGTTCGCCATTGCTGCCTCTCTTGCCTTCCTCACCACTTGGACCAGGAGGGCCGGGAGGGCCAGCAGCACCCTATTTCAACCAAACAGAGAAAAAGAAGAAATCAGATGCTGTGTTGCAGGTATTATGAGGCTTTATTCATTGAAACAACACTCACACATTGCCATACTTACAGGCTCACCCTTGTTACCGCTTTCTCCCTTGGCACCAGCAGGGCCTGGTTCACCCTAGAGTCCAACATAAAAGAGATCACAGAATTACATGCCATTCTAAGAATCTTTTTCTACCTGTACAGCTTTCATGAATCAAAAATATCTTTCATCATCCAATGTCATGCCTGTCTCTATTCTGATAGATGGTCTATGAATGTAACTTTATTTTTGGCCTAATGGGCATGAAAACGAACATGTTAAAGATGTCTAGAAATGACAGTAATGGAAGTATGAAGTGTTCAGGGCTGGTTCCTCCACTGAGGATACCCCCTAAGGGCCTGATTGTGAGACTGCTGTCACATCTCTTGATAGCATCAACATGGACAGAGCTTAATAGTTCTTGCACTCAAAGGGAGTACAGAGTCAACCTCCTCAGTCTCAGTGTAACACAAATGAGCTACAATGCCTAATTATAGTGAAGCCCTAATTACAGTGAAGCAACAAGAGTGTCTGCATTAAATGCAAAAATATATCTAGAGGAAATCTTTTACAATGATGGACACTGTGTCCAGCTTTCAAATGAAGACATGCAACAGAGAAAGTCACTTACAACAAGTCCTCTAGCACCACTTGGACCAGCGGGGCCAGGAGGACCAGGAATACCACGGGGACCAGGCAGACCAGGAGCACCAGCAACACCAGGAAGACCCTGTCCAACAGAGGGAGAAAATGTATGGTGAGCTCATTATCTTTTCTGTTGCATTTTTTTTTTTTTAATTTAAAACAAACAAGTGGAAGTATGGCTGTACTTACAGCTGCACCTTTAGCCCCAGGAAGACCATTAGCACCAGGGTTGCCCTAGTAAGGCAGAAAAAATGATACTGGTTAATTCAGAGTCTCAAATGCACCATTCAACAATGAAGACTAGCAAGCTACTCACTGGAGGGCCAACAGGACCGCTGGAACCAGGAAGTCCAATCTCTCCTCTTGGACCAGCAGGACCACTTGGGCCAACATTACCAGCAGGTCCAATTTCACCCTGTTTGAGAAAAGGATAAAGCTCTCTATCAGTATGCACAACGTTAGGGCAATAGCAAAACAATCCTTTATTTGCCTGACATTAAGACCACAATACAATACAAGTCCCTGTTTCAGAGACCAGGGAACCAAGGGACTGAGAGCCTTTATTGGATTTCTAAGGCACTGAAGCCCAGGTAGACCCCATTGAAGCTGATGGTTAACATGAGAACAACAGATTATCAGCATATCTGTGTTATCATCAAGAATTACACATCAGGTTGACCTAGAAAGTTAGGATTAAGATTGCAGTCTTATCTGCAGCCATGTGTCATCAGCAGTGGCCTAAGATGCCTTACAGTGTTTGAGACCTAACTGACTATTATCTTGCATCTTAAGCTGCCATTTGAACTGATGCAAAGTGCAAAATGTTGGCTGATCAGAGTACTGTGGAACAGTGCTCACAGTAGTGTAAATGATAGGGGAAACTGTTCTAGGTACCGCTCTCAGAACTTTGTATTCACTTAGTCTATTACAAAAGCCTAAACTGAATATAATGACAACTTCTAATGAGAAATTCTGTAAGTATCCAGAGTCCACACCCTGGATATGTAGGTGGTTCTCTCTTGAAATTGCTTGCTGTAACCACACTGACATCTGTATCAGAACAGATTTCATGATTTCCAGAAGTCTTGGTTTTTCAGAATAACCATCAGAATAACAAATGTTCCTCATCTTCCATGCAGTTAATATAAAGAGGTCTAGCAAACAATATTCTATCTTACTATAAAGGGAGATCAAGATAAGAATTTTGTCTATTGTGACACAGAATTTGTGTACACGTGTTAAGGATGAAAAATGGTATCATACTACATGTGAGTTTATGCAGCTCTTCTGGACAAATAGTGAAATTTGTAAATGCAGTGTATGGACACTTGCCTAAAATCTTATGGACAATTTCAGTAAAATTCAAAATAATGAGCCTTGCCCAGGTAAAAATGCTAAGATCTGAGCAATAAACTGAATTATGTAGTCCACAAGAGCAAAATGGCATTGCCCTAAACCTGGAAAGTTTGAACGCAGTTTCTGCATCGTAAATTCAAGAATTCAGGTTAGAAGGAGCCTGAAACTCAACTGCAGCTTCTTTGCCCTCCACTACTTATTTAAAGTGACAAAAACTGCTACTTTGCTTATTTGTCATGATCCACATCATCTTTCAAAGGTGCATAAAACAGCAGCACCACATCGGATGCAGTGAAAAAATTAGGCTATATGTCTTACTGAGCCTGTCTAGCATCAGTCCTCTGAGTCAGCTCCCACCTAACCCAGTAACAACTACAGCTCCCAGCTGTGACTTGCTGGCTGTGCAGGCCTCCTGAGCTTTTTTCTACATGTTGTTTTGGATGTAGAACTGCATCTGTCACACAAGACAGTACAGTCACTTCTGGAATAGAATGGGACCTGGATCCCAAAGTAAAATCTTTCTTCTGGACATATAACATGGTAAGTAACTTGTTAACACTTCAGTATGTGTGCATATCAGCTGTGAAATTAACCGCTGTATTTGTTATTAACATTCATATATCAAGTTCCCCAAGTACTGTAGGAGTTCATGCTCATTCTGATCTGTAACAGTTTGATAAGACAGTACTCCCACTTCGAAGAGGGTGTATTTTTGTTGCCTGTCAATACTAGTAACTATATTTTATATTCATCGTACCAGTAGAAGGAGATATTCATACCTTAGCACCAGGAGCACCTGGGAAGCCTGGAGGACCAGCAGCACCAATAGGGCCCTATGAAACCAAGGGGAAGCATATGAGTAAATGCATTCTGTGACTACACAAATACCTTGCTTGCTCAAGTAAACAGATTCTTTTAAATGCACATTTATTTAGACATTTCTGCACATTACCACTTCAGAACATCGGTTGCCTTTTGCAACTCCAAATGGACAGATTTGGTTCACTACAAACAGTTGATAGCATGGTCAATGGTGAAAAACATTTGTAGTGCAGCTAAAAAAGTGATAGTTAAGCAATGACTGGTAAAACCTTGCCTTGAGGGCAAACACCTGAGAAAGAATAAAACAGAGGATGGGCTGAGACAGGCATCTGCGAGGAGAGATGTCTTGCTGTACAGTCCCAAGATGAAGGAGAGCACTGCACCCTGCAACTGCAGTTCTTAGGTGGCTCTTTCCAACACATTTACTGTGCAGGGACAACTGTGTACACTTTCACAGCAGTAATTGTTCTGGCCTATCACAAGAGCTCATTGTCCTTCAGCATTTGTCCTTCCTCACATATCAAAGAGGATTGGTGAGATCTCTGCACCACTTTACAAGCCAGTGCTTGACCAAACTTTTAATTAAGTCAGTAAGAATGTTTACTAGAATTTGGATCAAGCATAACAGCTGCTGAGGGCAGGAGTTGATTCTAAGGTGTGAACAGATTAGCAATCTTGATTTATAAACGGAATAATTTTTGAGGCAGCAGGTATGGACAGCCACAGTGCCCTTTCACGTCAGCTTGCCAAGGACCTTCTACTGAACCTAGCAACTGTTGTGAAATTTGATTGTGATAGGACAAGTTTCCTAGCATACAGTAGCCAGAAGAGGAGATACATTGATGGATTCATAGCCTTTGTTATTCTTTAATGTACAAAAATACAAAGGGATAGTTTTTCTTTGATTATTAATGAAATATCCAACTCATTCACAGCTATCGGAGATTGACATCTGCTTTTGTGAGCTAACATCTTTGAATTATAAATACCTTATTTCTAAGGAATTCAAATGGGTCAGCCTATATGGCAAATAGGAATTGGCTTTTGACATTCTATAACCTACTGTGGTCAACTGGGTACCTGGCATTCTCACTGGTTTTGCACAAAGAAAATGAGACTAATTGCCCTGTAAAATATGTATGAAAATATCAACTTTCTGAATTTCCATTATAGTGACTCTTCACATTTTAAATTCCTAGAGGAATGAGAATTTAACGGTATTTTTGTTCTAGTTTAAAAAAAATTGCTTTACAGAATGTTTGCAGCATCATAACTTAAGTATATGTAAAATAACTTCACTGGCATAGACACAGTGACCCAATGCAAACCCCTGCTACTACAGGTTGTCTATTTGTCTGTTTTAAATGCCTAATGATGTATGTTTTTAAATACTGTGTGGGGGAATTGAAGTGAAACTCATACTTCTGTAAACATTCTGTTTTGCTGAAGCATGACAGATATTTGCTGTGATGAGGAGTATTAAAATCAACTTCTGGCAAAGTAGACAGGACCAAGTTTGGCTTCATCATTGACCCACATTTTGAAGGCAAGAAGGAAGAACTATTCTGGGATATTCCTGATTTTTAGATCTGGGATGATTATTGTTCTGTTACACTAGTGCAACTGAGGATTCTGTTCGTCAGCTGTTTCCCTATACGCTGGTGTCAATGAGAGAGTATTTTGTCCCTTTGACAAAGATGTGTTTAATATAAAACATGAGGATATTGTCTGCAATGGGCTTATACTGTTGCTTATCAGACTATCACAGAAAAAGACCTGTGTTAAAAACATCCACAGAAGCAACTTCTCTGAAGCCTGAAAAGTCCTATATAAAGGGAGTAATGGACCTAAGGCCAGGTTGTAAAAGATCAAGAACGAAACTTACAGCAGGTCCAGTGGGGCCAGCACTGCCATCACTTCCACGAGCACCCTGTGAGCAGAGAACACGGTAAGTAGAAACTGGAAAGAGATTCAAAGATCAGAGAAAGCCACAATAAGCGGCTGTTCATGACTACAAACAGACAGATAGAAAGCCACTTACAGCTGGTCCAGGGGCACCTATTCTTCCTCTCTCACCAGGGAGACCACGAGCACCCTGAAAGAAAAATTAAATTCATTTATACCTGTTCACTATATATATATATATATATATATATATATGTATATATATATATACACACACACACACACACACACTTCTGCTAAGTCACTATATGAAGAAGGGTTCAGCCAGACAATTCTATTCCATATATTCATAGATTATTACATTAGAACATCTAGCTAGCTAGATTGTCACTGATGGTAACTGGTCAAAACATTGGCTGAGCCATATCTATCAAATTTTTGAAAGCAGTACTAAATACTTACAGGTTGTCCTGGGGTACCATTTTCACCAGGGGCACCAGGTTCTCCCTAAGAAAGAAAATTCACAGATTTAAATTACTCATAGGATTCCTTGGACAGACAGCACAACACCATTGAAAGAGATACTCAATTGCTGTATTCTACTGTCCTTGTCTTCTGTAGCACTCACATCACCACGCAGAATAACAGCACGTCATCTCCTAAGGATGCAGAGGCAATGACTGTCCCTTTATATACTGGAACATGGCCAGTTGAAATCACCTTAGAAGAGGAGGCCCACAGCAAGTTGCTTCACTTGCCAATCTCTGCTTTCTTTATCGCCTTTCTTTATTCTGTGATATTTATTCTGTAGCACCCATCTAAGAGATAAGGCCTAAATAATCAACTAACAATTCAAAGCAAATGGCAGGTTTATTTAGCTAGAGGAGAAAGAGAATGATACTTTATTTTGCCTTAGGTTACGGTGACAAAGTTCCTAACCTGTGCTGTCAAACATCTGGAAATACGACAAATATCTGAGGCAGACCCTTAAGACCAGTACTACTGATATGAGTGACAGACACTAAAACATGATTTATCTCCCTTTAGGACTAAGCTCTCAACAAGCCCACAGATGGTCTAGACTGGCCTATAATGACAGGATCTGTCCTAGAGCACTGGTATCCTGAACAAATCTGAATGCACCCAGTCTTAAGTGTTGCAAACTCCAGAAGTTTTTGCTTTAATCACAGTTATGAGTACCCTTGATTCATTATACTTGTGTTTTCCAGTCAAATTAGCACTCTAATACCTATTTCTTTGTTTATTTATTTAATTTATCTGCTTTTAATCTCCAAGACCAGGGAAGTGATTGTTATCTCATTCCCAAACTTTTTCTGAAGGTTAAGTTGCACTGATATGGGAAATCGCTACAATACAATTAATAACTCTATAAACAAGTAGGTCTAAGCTTTTGGAAACAAGCAATAATGAGAATTAGTACTTGACCTTTTCACTGTTACATTACAAGTTCTTGAATACAAATCTACCATGAATAAGTCAGCAGCATTAATGTTTCCTACAACCCAATAGTGCAGCAGTGTTTAAGAACACCGCCATTAGATACTGAAGCGGAATAGGAGAGATGAAGAAATTAAGAGAGAAGAGTTTGCCAAACATGTTTCTAGACCATGTTTAAAAATACTTTCTTAAGCAGAGTGTTCAAATATACACCAAGCTGAGGAAGGTAAAAAGGAAAAAGACTGAAGATCAAGTAACCTTAACTCAGAAGAGCACTGCATTTATCCAAAGTTTTAGAAGGAAGCCTTAAAATAAAGCAACATATCTGAATTTTCTAGAGAAGTGAGATATTCTGATTTCACTGTGCTTTAGAGAAAAACCCCGATTACATTCCATAGGAAAGCAGAGAAAGCCAGCTATTAGCAGCCCAGTTCTGCAGCTCTTACTCATTAAAAGTAATTTATTCACTAAGGGCTTAAGAATAAGGCCCCAACATGACTTCTCACGTTGAGGTGCAAGTATTTGTCTTACATGGATCTATTGACTTCTTTATCATTGCTACTGAGCAACGTTCAATGACAACATGAAAGATCAATTGGAGAGGACTTCATATATATTTCTCTAGAAAGAGCTAAAAATGCACCCTACATTTACAGATTTCGTCTTTACCTTGGTGCCAGGAGTACCAGGTTGTCCTTTTTGACCATCCAGACCATTGTGTCCCTATATTGAGTAGAAAAAAAATACTTAGTATTTTCTCAGTAACTGTTACACACAAACTCAGTCTTAAAAGGTAAAATTCTGTCCATACAAAATGATTTTCTAATATAATCTTACAAGTTTTTTTTAAAGCATTCTCTTTTGCCAAGCGATATTAAAAACTTCAAAGATATTGAAGCATTTAGAATATATACTCTCAACTTTGAAAGGATTTCCAGGTGTTTTCAGGACGTTGAAGTTTTGTCAGTTTTAACTATTCAGAGAAAAGGTATGTATAGACTCACCCTAATTCCCTTAAAGCCAGGCAGACCAGGAGTTCCAGGGAAACCACGAGCACCCTAAAAACACAGAGCATGAATGATTGTCTCATGTTTTATACGGCAGTTAAAAAGAAAGAAAAAGCATCAGTCTTTCATTAAAATTAGTGAGTATATTGGGGTCATGATCATTCAAGTGAGGACCCACAATCATTCAAATGAGGATCGCAGTCCACTCCCAAACCTCCCAGCATCAGATGTGTTCAAAGACTAAAAATAATTAACCTGATTTTCCAGTTCTGTATCCCAGAAATTTCACAAATTAACCTGTGATAACACAGCTATTTTAAGTTTCTATGCCAAGGTACCTGCTCACCACCTACGCAGCTCCTCACTATGTTACCTCTATTACTCTTGCTTTACTGGGGGGTAAGAAGGTGGGGGACAGGGAACAAAAGAAAGACATAACTATATGATAGCCCTGAAGGTAAGAACTACAATGGAGATATTGAAATTAATCCACATAAGGAATATTGATGAATTGTTTATGGGGTGCAATTCAGAAATGTCATTAGGTTTCATTGCTAAAAGCACTGTTTTATATACCAGACAGTAGATCAATACTTACTTGAGGGCCAGCAACACCCCTTTCACCAGGTCTTCCAGGTTTGCCAGGGTGACCCTAAAAATGCAGTAAAAATGCACTGAGAGGAAAGCTCATTTTACAAAAGAACATCATTTTTTTTTTTTTTTAAAGAAGAAAAGACATTAGCAAAGCTTTTCCTTTTTGGTAGACAGAGCTTGTTAGCTTCCCTTTTCCCGTTTTCAGAAAGCTAAATAATGTATTTGGAGAGATTTTAAAGTTATTTATTTTTCTGTATATTTCCAACAGACAGCATCTTTTGTACTATTAAATAAATTTTCAGGGGCTTATTTATTCTATTGGATAATAATGAACAATATAGAAATGATGGCCAATAGAATGCTTAGTTTAACAATAACCTAATGTTCGAGTTGAATCATAACCCTCAAAGAGACAAAAAGTTTTAATAACAACTTACATCTTCACCAGCCTTTCCTGGAGGACCAGGGGGACCACGAGGACCTTGGGGACCCTGTTAAAGATAGATTAAGTATAACTTCGAGCACCTTTCTTCAGGTTAGTCTCTTCCCTGGTTTCTCAGTAGAGTTTGGTCATAGCTGGAGCCTGAACTGAATCAAGGTACTTCCATCCTAATTGCCTTTGCACAAGTTTCCAATTGGAAGGAGTCTGAATCTGAATGTTCAGCTGTTTCTGTAACAGGATCAAGCAATTCTAACATTCAAGAACAAGCACATGGATAGGATTAACAGGCCTAAGCATTACAGGCCTATCTTTGCATCTTATTTCTAACGCTCAGTGTCTGTACATGAAACCTGTACTTACTGTTTGACCAGGTTCACCAGGCTCACCAGGAACACCCTGAAAACCAGGAGGACCCTAGAAGAGAATGGAGATTGTTAGTGTTTGAACTGGCTATTTTATAGGTATGTCTAAATCCTACTACTGACTAATACATTGAGTGTACTTACAGGGGGTCCAGATGCTCCAGGTGGGCCTCTAGGTCCCATTAAACCCTAGGGAGGAAAAAAAAATAGTTTTGTTTGTTTAAAATCATTATTACCTAAACTCATCTATAACACCAGTTCCTGGTATTCCTAAAACCTTGGTAAAGGCAACAGTTTTCATTGTGCAATGTCCAAATGAAATTTGAGGAAATTAAGAGATCTGCATAGGCAGTCCAAATACAAACAAATCTGAAGCCAGTGAGACTATTTAAGAAGGTACCATTATGGCTGAGAACCTTTTGATTAGGCTTCTTATTCTATTCTGGCTCATTAACAAGTGCTTTCACACAGTGGCTTAGTCCTCTATGTACCCACTTCTTCCCTGTGCATGAACTTCCAGAGTTTAAAGACAGTCATAACACATTAAGAAGGGTTGTGTTTTGGGCCTGTCCATTTTATCATAGTTTTCAGGAATAGATATTGGAGAAAAGGATCATTAAAATAGAGAGAAAAAAATGAAAACATATGTATGCAAATGGGAGTGTTACCATGAACCATGAGGTTCACACGTCATTTTGAAAAGAAATCAATTTCCTCTTACAAATATTGAGCACACATCTATTTCAAATAATGATCTAACTCTATTTAATTATTTCAATTTGCTTGTTTTTGACTAATTTCTCTTCATTTCACCTCCAAAATAAGTCACTAATATACTCTCATTGGCTGATTTTAGAGATTTATATACAACTTGAAAAATTTGGTCAAAAATCACTCCCAAAAGGGATTTTTCCATAGATTAGTGCACTTCCTTAACAGCCATCTTAAGCTTTACTAAGCAGGCAAACAACTTTAAACTGAAATTTAATTTAACCTTCTGTTGTCCAAATGGATGTTTCATGAGACGTTTTCAACAGAAGCTATTATACTTTTATCTGCTTTTAAAATTTCATTGGGAACCCTGTTAGGTTTTTCTCATTACAAGCGGACTAACAGTTCTTCAATGGCTTATATACCATTCCAATGAGACTGAATAAGTTTTCTCAAGGAGAATAAATGTATATTCATTGCAGGCATTAACTTATGGAAGCTAATGCAATCATATGGCTATAACAGTATGCACTAATTCTAGGAAAAAAACAGTTACTGGACAGTCTGAATCATATGTGCTGCATAAGCCCTGTGAATCTTTTCAGAAATTATATTCCATAACTGTTTTTCCCTGCTCTTCTGTGTTCCCAATCTCTCACGTTTTCTTTATGGAAGTTAATGCCTCACAGAAGATAGAACTTACTGCTTTTGCTGTCAATGAATCCTCATTGAGTCAACAACTGGAGCTTTTAGAAACGGTGACATGCCATATAAATCCTCATCTACATTTTCTAATTTATTGTCAGACACCGAAGGCCAAACTTGACTAAAATAATCTCATTTTCTTATATTAAGGATCTCAACGAATGCCAATGTATTTTCAAAAATTAATCTGATGATATACTACTTTCAGGAATGGAAAAAAGTATTTGACCCAGAATATGACCCAGACTAATCCTTGGCAGCCTTCATCCTGCTGTTCACCCATCAGATGCATTGTCTGTGATGTCAACGTGTGTGATGAATTTAACCCATAATCTGCTATCTACATGCACTGAAAAATACCTGCTATCATCAGGAAGATTTAGAAATTCATGTAGAGAGGCAGAAGACTCCTGAAACGTCCATTTGAAAATAGTATACTGGGAAAGATTCCTCCTCAGAATAACTTCGTAGTAGCAAGTGCTAGCTTTTTCACTTGCTCAGAACCAAATGTAGTGGCCAGTGTTCTGCCAAACCTGTACAATACCAGCATGCCAAAAGGGTTGTCCAGCCATGGAAGATAAAACGGTCACTGACTGGAGCTGAGATACTGAGTTACTTTCTAGATCTGTCTGCTTTAGAAAGCATCTCTACAATTGACCTCATTCCTACAATACAAACTTCTTCTGTCTCAGAGGTAAAGTAATACTGTACCAAAGCAGATGTTCCATCATTGGTTAATGAGATTCACAGAAGTGTGATCAACAGACAGAATTAAAGCCCGAGACCTATTTGTGCTATATTCAAGTTGAAGATACAGTCCTAAGACTTATTTCTAGCACTTCACATTGTGCTATGTCGAAGGATCAGTTTACAATCTCACTTAATATATGATCAAAACACTGATTTTAAAACTATGCTTTGAATTAATACAGCTGGATTAGACTCAAAAAGAAAATGCGAAATACATGTTTATGCAAGTTATCAAGCGTTAAATCTTATACTTACCATAGGTCCTGGGCCAAAGTCAGCCGCTTTAGATGGATCATATTGAGCAGCGAAATTCTGTGGGCGACAAAAATTTGAAATTAAAGCACTAAATTTTTTTCTTTAACAAGTATTGATAGTTATCATTCTATATGCAACTGTCATTTGACTTGCTATATGATATGTTAAAGGAACATACTTAAAACTCAGTAAACATGGCCCATTTATATTTGCTTCTTTCCAGAAAGACTTTATTTCACCAGGAAGACCCTTTTACACTTTGGCCTCAAATATCTATCCAGTAGTGAGAGCGGCACTGCAACAGCCTGAACTGAAAATTAAGGATGTAGACTTGGTGCCCATTAAAAATTGAAAACATTCCTGAATCTCTCAAATCATTCTGCTTAATTTCTAATGAGGGTAGTTTTGCATACATTTTACCACATTACTTAAGCAAAATTCACAGCCCAGCCCCGACAAATTACTGGATGAGGTGGGCCCTTCAGCTTCAAAGAGATCTGAAGAGCATGCCGCCTCAGAAACACTGCACTGGATTTCTGATCTTTTATTATGTAAGTCTTGTAGATAAATACACCTCTTGCTTTGTAGCATATATTTTCACTAAAACGGAGGAGATCTATGCAATACAATCAACAATCTTATTCTTGCTTGTTTCATTAGTCTATTAAAATAATAGAAATTAACAAAAACAGTTTTTTGTTTGCTAATAGGAAAATAAATTATTGCTGTACATATTGAGGGCAAGAGTCCATTCAAGAGGACTTACTACACTTGCTAAAAAGACACTGTTTAACGTCTTTATGTTCCCAGCCCAAGCCTATGTCAAACAAAGAGTTAAAACAAGCATTTGACAGAGCATACATGATGGACACTTCTGCAGAAAGTGTGTACATGACAATCCACTTGTGTTCTGCAGCATTCGTGTGGATAGATGAAAAATTCTAAAGGAAAAGAGGTACTGACGTTTAATTATGGACTTCTAGCTTAAGGGTAGTTTTCTCAAGCTTATTCGAGTACAGCTGCTTTCTCTTGAACACAACAGCGAAGTACTGTTTCTTTCATCCATCCACTTAACAGCACAGGTTTCCTTTAGTTGACTCCTAATCCGTATATATTGTTAGCACAGATCTAATTAACGGGGTTGATTTGCTCCTCTGCATAAGTCCCTGTTGCACATAGAATCCAAAGTTCCTGAGGAAATCCTAAGGAGTGTTTCACTGGAACTGGGACCACAAACTTCATGCCGACTCTAGTGGTCGGCATGATCTTCTCTCCAGAGTATGCTTCCTCTACTCTCCAGCAGAATGTCAGTGTTTTCCAGCAAATATACATTTAGCCTTTGGATGTCATGAAGCTCTGATTATCAGTTTCAGTAACATAAAATTTGGATGCCTTACTCCGCCAAGACCTGGAGGACCAGGGGGGCCTGGAGGACCTGGTAGACCGTCTTCACCATCTCTGCCTGGTGGACCTGGTGGACCCTACAGGCAAAAGGAGGATTATAATGCGAACATTAGAAGTAGCTCATAAAACCTCTAAAGTGATGAATTTATTAACAACTGGGAACCTACAGCACATACTGCAGCACTGCTGTACGTGCAGTTTCAAAGTATGTCCAACTTCAGAAAATAAGCACAGCCTGAATTTACATTGCCTCGCCACTCCTCCATCAGATACGCACTGTAGTTTCATATTTGAGAAGATTTACGAGGGTAATATTGCACTATGCTACCAAAGCACAACCTCCAGATTGAGAAGTTTCATTTCAAGCAACTAAAGCTTGGACATGAACCCCGGGTGACCCATGCAGACCTACACAGCTTCTGTTTGTGAGAGCCAAAAAATTTCTGACAAGCCGAGGACTGGCAGGTCAGTCTTACTGCTATGAACTAACATATATCCAGAAAAAGTCAAAGGCCAGTTTTTAATCAACCTGGATTATCTGCTGCTATAATCACAAATTTGATGACAATGGAACAGTACTTTTCTACAGGTTTTTGGTTCCTTTTGGTACCGCCACTTTGCTATCACTGTCATAACCACTCCTACAACAGCCTGAAGGGACATGTTCAGTCCAGAATATTTGCTCTAACATTCTATCATCCTCAACACACAAAGCTGATCAAGGTTTGCCATCACAGTATTTGAGGTGAAGCATTTCATTTGGTCTAAATGAAATCCGTAATAAAAATCTTAAGGATTCCTAAAGGGACAGGATTAGGCTTGTTGTCTTCAGGATAAAGCATGTATCTTACTTCATTAAACAGATGTAGATAGTGGCAGCCTAAAGCAAATATCAGCTAAGGATGTGAATTTCAGAATACAACTCTATAAAAAGCAGCAGTGATGCAGAAGTAAATCAGAAAAGCAAATATCAACAATATGAACATTACAATTAAATACAATTTAATTATAACATTATAATTAAATTATCATACAAACTGTCTTAATCTACGGTTACATTTAAAACTGCCTTTAACAGCACAACGTCTGCTCTGACTAACAAGATGTAGATGACAAATGCCTAGCTGCCAAGAGGGGAGCTTTTTCAAGCCACCTTTGGAGGTACAGGTATTGAATGATCCTCTAGGCTACCTTTGTCTATTTGGGTTTGATGTAGAGAGCTTATCTTTACACCATCCTGTTCAAAGACTATGTCTTTACATGACAGCTTTCTCTTTTGCATTTTCATGCACCGTGTCCAGTACAAGAAGTCGTAAAAAAAAAAGTTTGCAACCATCATCTGGAGTGCTAGGCTGTTCTCCAAACCAAAATCACATCTGATTAGGTACAATGACCATAAGTAGGTTGGGGCGGTATTGCCAGTGGCAGCATCGGTACATAGAAAACTTGATTTCTTTTTAACGAAATTGTACCTGTAGAAGCTTGCATGTATAATCACTTGATCTGTCATTAATGCCTACACTGATTTTTTTTCCATACTGATTTTCCTACAACTGTTCAAAGACCACAAATAAATAAGCGTCAATTTAATTCCTTACCCTTTCTCCCTGTGGCCCTTTGTCTCCTCTGGGGCCCTGCTGGAAGAAAAGAGAACTTAATGAGTTACCATGGAAATTTTCCAGGACGATACAGAGAAAGAGATACATTAAAAATAATTAGTGTTCATGAAAAAAGAGAAAGAAGACTGCATATAGAGGTCCTGTACCTATTTCCATGGTATATTGTTTTTTCTTCAATACGCTATTGAAAACAGATTAGTCACTATGATCACTATGTCAGTCAAAGTATCACTGCACAGTCCACAGAAGTACTCACACAGTTTGTTTTATTCTCGTCTGAATAACTGGCTCTAATTTAACAACAGTGACTTTTAGAAGTAAAATGGAATCTATTTAGCCTTTTAGACCAGTATGGATATTAGTGTACGGTTCAATTCATGAAACCTTTCTAAAGGAAATCTTGTTGAACAAGAATCCTTCCTTGAGGCAGTTTTGTTCTTGGTATGCTTAGTTCTGCTCTTGGATAAAGCAGGTTAAATCCAAAATTTGAATTTACCATGGTGTTAACATGTTGCACCCACTATTCTCTCCTTTTTATGTCCAACTCATCCCAGTGAACACTGAAAATAATGATTTAGTCAATATTCTGTCAAACATTCCACAAAATATTACTCTGCCTGGGAATATTTGATGTCATCTACATTTCCACGAAAGAAAAATGAAAATGCTTACCCTTCGCCCTGCAGGTGCCTGGAAGAAATAAAGCAGAGAATTAAAAAAGATACAAGTTATCCCAATATTTTAAACTAAACTAATGTACAAATTTAGGCTCATCTTCTTACAACTCTGTAATTTATGTCGGTACAATATATGTAAGTATACCCTATGCTTTTTAAATTACTAGGAAGGCTAAGAGTTTATTATCTAGTGAAAATATATGCGCCTACATAAGAACATTCTATTGAAGACTGTCAATTTTATACTTACTAAAACCTACAAATATAACATAAATGGAAGTCACACCTGAGTTCTTTCATAATCCTTCTGTGCAATGCAATTTAGCCTCGAAGACTGGCCTTAAAGTACAGTCATCTCCAATCCACACTGCCAGGTATAACGTCCGAACACCACTGCTCAGTTATTTTTCTCTCCTCATGATCTTTACACCTATGAAGGCAGTCTCTTAAAAAGGCCAGCCCACTTGAGAAATTGGGGTGGGTACATTTCCATGCAGTCCCTTCAGGATTTAATTGGTACCTTTCCATGGCCACCTTGGGAATTAAGGTTAGTAAATAATACTGCCCTGAAAGGGTAGCCTAGCCTGTTAATTGAAGTTGAATATTATATATTAGACGAAAAATAATCATACTGACCTCACTCACATCTGTAGAAAGAAGGGAAAGGAAAAAAAAGATAATTAGATTGTGGATTCAATGATTTTAAAAGGTTGACATTTCAGTATTTTAAATAAAAATGTATTTTTTTTAAAGCAAAAAACATTTTCTTAATGCAATTTCTCTCTTAATGTGATTATCTTAAACTGTAAGGACTCGCAAGTATGATCACTATATATTCCAAGTCAAAACAGATTTGCTAATAAAATAAAGCAAGTAATTTGGTTGATATATAAAAAGACAGGTATTTTCTATAAGCCTGTTGTAAATACACTTAAAAATATCTCCCTGGAAAGAAATACATGTGTTTTCATGTATGTGTACATGCAACAGATTACTAAAGCCGGGCATGATGACACATGTGAAGTCATTAATTGGAAGCCACAACTTTAGGTTTTAATATAGATGGCCCCTCGCACTTTTTATGGGGAACGGTTCTACTCAAATGGACCCATTTCTAAAATGTAAAATGCCATTGTGTAACCAGAATAGCTTGAAGCTATTATCCACCAAATAGCAAGAAACTCTATTTCTGTATGTTACTTCCTTCTAAGTATGCTCTTGTTAATTAGATGCAGAAATCAACTTTTAAAATCTGTTTTCCAAAGTTCAAGCAGTGAATGATTTGGTTTTGGCTGAAACTTACCATGGTAAAGGATGTCTTTCACCACACTTCAATGCCAACAATCCGACATTTTACTAACAGGTTGTTGGGTGTGGCGTGCCCGTCCCCCACAAAAAGTGTCCCTTTGGGGGTGCTTGATGGCACTGAGTTCAAATGGTTCACACAGTACAGCATGAAGTGGTGTGGGGATGTGTGATGATGTGCAGAACATCATCAAGCTCCAGAACAGCGAGTGGGCAGAATACCGATGGCAACTCAATATAAAAGTTCAGAAAGCGGCTGTCTGCGGGTGCTGGTGACACGGAAGACCCCGCTGTGTTATCTGGGGAAAGGGCAGGGGCTGTGGGGACGTCGGGCTTCTCGCCCGGGCCTCTCAGCCCCTGCCGCCGGCCCTCAGCGGCCTGCCGAGGGCGCTGCTGCCGCCGCCCGCCACAGGGGGAGGGAACGGGCCGGGGGCCAGGCCTCAGACGGGGCTCCCCATGCTCGCCTCGGGCCTCGGCCACCGGGCTGAAGAAGCCTCGGCGCCGGCAGCGGGGGGCATTGGGGGGGCAGCCGGCGTCCCCCCGGCGGCTCTGCTGCCCCCTTCAGCTAAGCGCGGAGCCTCCCCGCCGCCCTCGGGCCGCCTTCCCCCCTCGGCGGGCGGCTTAAAGCGTGCGGGGAGCCCCGGGGAGGGGCCGTGCGGTGCCCCCCGTCGGCTCGGCGGGGCCGGCTCGGGGCGCTCTCCGCCGCGGTGCCCGCTTCGCCTCCAGGGGGCGCGGCGGCGGCGGCCCGCGGGGAGCCGCGGAGCGAGGCGGGGGGGCGAGACCCCGCTCCCGTCTCGCCGGGGCTTTAAGCATCTGCTCTCCTTTGGATGCGAGTTTTTTGGTTTTTTTTTTTTCGCCCTTTTCTTTCCTTTTTTTTTTTTTTTTCCTGTTTTTCCTTTCTTTTTCTTTTTCTCTTTTTTTTTTTTTTTTTTGGAGGGGCTCCTTGGGCTGATTTTACCTCCTTGGGCTTTTGCCATCCTTTGCTAATTCTGGAAGGAAAATATACCCTAACCAGGCTAGACCCTGCCCTGGGACGGAGGTGGCACTGTTACCAGATGCTCTCCGGGGCGCCGAAAGCTGCCGCTCGGCACTCGCCGCCCCGCGGGCTGCCGTCGGCGGGGAGCACGGCGGGCACAGAGCGCGGAGAGCCGGCCAGCCGCCGCCCCCTGCCACCACCCCGGCCACGAACACGCCGAAAGCAACTTACGTTGGCTCGTCGCTAGGCACGAAGTTACTGCGAGCAGCAACACAATCCGCGTATCCACAAAGCTGAGCATGTCTACACGCTAGACATGCAGACTCCTTGTGCCGCAGAGTCCCCCCGGTCGGTGGCTAGCTATTACCTGCGGGACGCAGGCATACAGTCCCGAGAAGTTACCCCCCGACCTCCGCACACCCCCGCTGCCCGGCACGCTCAGTGACCCCGGCCCCGCTCCGCCCTACTTATACCGCAGGAGGGTCCCGGCGCCGCGAGCCGCCGCTGCCGCCGCAGCCAATGGGCGCGGGGCGGGCGCGGGCCCCGCGCGGCTCCCAGGGCCGTCACGTGCCCCGGGGTCGGCGGGGAGGGGGGGGGGGGGGGGCGAGGAGGAGGCGGGCAGGGAGGGAGGCAGGGAGGGAGGGAGGCGGCCACGCTAAATTGGTTCCATGCTTTGAGGACGTGGACACTTTGAGGCTTTCGGAAGGAAAATCTGACTCGCCGTCTGATTTTTTTTTTTTTTTCAAGACGTCCCCCGCCCCTCGCCCTGATTTTTTTTTATTTTTTATTTTTTTCCCTGGGCTGCGCGGCCCCCGGGGGCGCTCCGAGGGCTTTCAAAGCGGGAGCTGTCCAGGGCCTGGTGGGGAGGCACCGGGGGCGGGCTGCCTGCCCTGCCCCTGCTCACCCCCGTCGAGCCGCCCGGCCCCTCGCATCCCCTCGCCCTCCGCATCCCCTCGCCGGCAGCGCCACGGCAGAGCCCCCCTCGCTCTCCCTCCCTTCCCCGTGTCCGCCGGGTTCCCCCTCCCGGCTTCGCAGCCGCCCCGGCAGCGTGCGGAGGTCCCCGTGGGGGGAGCAGCCCGGGGTGCCCCGCAGCCGCTGTCCCCAGCGCCGCCCGGCTTTGGGGGCACGGACGGGGCACGGAGCCCCAGGGCGGCTCTCCGCGGCCGGGGGAGGGAGGGAGGGCTCGCAGCTTGCCACGTCTGTCCGGTAGCGGGCTGCTGCCGTCGTGGGGTGTGGGTGTATGGGGAGGGGGAAAGGGGGGGGGGTCTGCCCCGACCGCCCCACAGCGCTCGGGGAGGTAGGGGCGGCTGAGAGGAGCCGCCCGCGTTGCCCCTGGGGGTGGCAGGGCCCCGTCCTCCCTCCCCGGGCTGCAGTCACTCGGGGTCGCCCACCGCGGCCCCGCCGGCCGCTGGCCCCCGCGGCTGAGGGGAGCTGACGTGGTGCCGCCGGCCGGGCCAAGCCGCAGCCAGCCCGCCCGCCCCCGGCCCGCCTCCCCGCCCAGGGGCTCCTCAGAGCAGGCGGCCGTCCCCCGCCCCGGCCCCCTCCGTTCGCTGAGGGGAGTCCCGGGAAGAGGCGAAGGCGAAGGGGAGCTCGGCGGCGGGGGAGTGGGCCCCCTCGGTCGGGGCGGGCTCCGCTTCCCTCCCCCGGCCCCTCGCCCAGCAGGCGGGTCCCGCTCGGGGCAAGGCTCCGCGCTGCCGGGGCGAAGGGGGGCCGCTCTCCCTCGGCCTGTCCTCGGGGAGGTGCCGGGGCGTACCCGGCCCTCCTCTGGAAACTGCCTCGGTTACAAGGAGCGTGGGGGCTCTGTTCGGGGTGTCCGTCTGAGGGGGCAACCCGCTGGGGTTGTTTCCCGGGGCGCAGCCCGGTGCCGAGATGAGCCCACGGGGCCCCGGCCGGGCTGAGGACGCCTTTGGGTACCTGGCTGGCAGCTGCCACGAGTGCTGGTGAAATGGGTGACAAACGTGGAATTAAACCCTACCTCGGGCTAAAAAGCGGCATCGGCAAAAGGTGGTGGTCCAGCAAAGTATGTCTGGCCACAAAACGGGAGCCCAACAAGTGATGGTACCAACGCTGTAATAAAAGTATACCACATAAACAGCACATATGTACTCTTTCAGATCGTATCATGTCGATGGTATCATTTTAAATAGGATTTAAAACTGAGCTGGGCAGCAAAGTTAACTACTTCAAAGTTTGTACCAACATAAATCTACAATAGCCCACTGAGCTTCCAAACAAGTTGAAATAATGATTGAAATTAGACCCAAAGCGCTGAGGCTGGAGTCCAAGAATGAGTGTTTCCTGACACCTCTGCTTCCACCGAATAGCAGGGTTTTTAAGACTCATCCCTTGCAATCAATCATTTGACTCTATAGGAGTTTTTCTTCATTTCATCTTCAAATTAATTTAGTCTCTGTTGCACCAACAGAACGTTCATCATCTGCTTATAATAATATTTAGAGTATTTTGTGATGAAATTTTTTCTAATTGCATATGCATAATGTCAGGCAACTACTGCTTGCCTACTTAAATGCATGCTTTCAAGAAATGATAGCCCTTCTCTACTAATGGAATTCTCTTGGGGGTGCAACACTGTGGATACATGTCCTGACCAAACTGAACTAAACCATCAGTTCCCTCCCTCCTTCCCCTCACATTTTACACAGGAAAGACAAGCCCCCAGCTCCCCCCAAAAGGAAGAACACCCCTCAGACACAGATTTTCAACTGCCTCTTCTTCTACCATGAAGCGAATAGGTGAGGGAGAGAGAGAGACAGAAGCTCAGCAATGCATGAAAGCTCTTGAGATGATCAACTACGGTTCCTAACCTTCATAAGATATGTTTTTGGTGTGCTCCAACCATTTCAGGATTGGAGCATGTAGGTCAGTATGCCCTTGTTTAGAAAAAAAAAATAGAGATGGAGATAAAGAATAATAATTCATTGGTATGGCTCTTTTCCTTTGACTACAGGTTTCTGTCAAAACCCTACCATGCTGAAAAACACATTAGTGAAATTCTTTAGGAATGGCAGCTTTGACATAACAATCTTGGATGTACACTTGACCTTCAGAACCCGTGGAGCCTTTGGTCACTTTGTTCACTAGTACACATCCATTGTCTTTTTCCGTATTTTTGAAGAAAGAAGAATCCCTTTTTGTCTCTACCATCAGCACTGATTCAAACAACACTAAATGAGTTTAGGGTAAGTGACAAAGGCCTATTATGCTGGGTATCTTTATTATAAAGATACTGTCACAGCTTCTATTGTAAAGGTAGGTTACATTGCTCACCTACTCTGTCTAAGCAAGCAAAAGTCTTATTAGAAACTTCAGAAAAAATCAAAGTATATATATAAAAAAAGTGTGCTCACTGAATTTGGACCTATAGTGTGAACTTGGAGAATATATTTCCTCAAACTGCAATTACTGCAAATGTTTGCTGTCATGCAGGTATCTTCACTAGTACAAGAACTCTAAATTAACAGAAGTAACATGACAGCTTCTGGAGCCATTAGCATAACAGAAATGATTTGATCAGCCAGCTTTAACAAGGAAACATCTGAGAACTCATTTTCTCTTTGCATCGTATTTATTTGAAGGAAATATTTCACACTGAAGCCAGTAATGCCTATGGCACAATTTAAACTGAAACCAATGATAATAAAAAAATAACCCTTGGAAAATCTGATGTTAAGTCAAGCTTTGAAAGAGATGACGCTCCAGGTGATGTCAAAGTAGATTTATTGCTTGTAATTTTGAACAATTCATTAGAATGCAGACCTAAAATTCCAAAAGCTGTAACAGTTTTTAATACACTGGGAAGCATTTGCCTTGCTTACTCCTTTAAAACTTATCAGTCATCCATCCATCCATCCATCCATCCATCCATCCATCCACCCAAAGAGTCTAATACTCTTTGGCCAGTAGCATAGTACAAGAACACATGGAGCAATGCTAGAGCTCAGAGAACGAATCTACATCTTTTTAGGCTCTTGCCAAACCTCATACCCCAAGGTGGGTAGTCGGGTTTGGCATGCTCTCAGAACCCAGTTCTCCTCAGGCTGATATGAATGGGACAGCCAAAGTATTTGTAATTGTTGCGAATAGTTATTGATTTCTCTGCTTCTATTTCAATGCAAAGCTTCACACATTCGTTCAGATAATGGATACATGCCCAACTATATAGCAGTAAAGGCTGAGCAAGAAAGCTACATAGGGGAAGTAGTTTCCCAGTGATACTCCTTTTAGTGGTGGGGATGGTTAAGTGACACAATCAGTCTCTAGTGCAGTGCTCTCATCTTTCTTTTGTAGGATACATGGAGATATGAGTGTCTATACAAATTAATGCAGCACAAAGCTGAACCCTGGATAGATTCTACTTGGTGTCTGCTTTGTAGACATATTAGCTTAATTAGATCTAGCTTGAGTGAAGGTGCTTATGACTCTGTACTTCACATCTTAGCAAGGTGCAGTCAGTATCTTGCTCTGAATAACAAGGAGAAAAGAATCTCTGTCGGTGGAGAAAACACAGAAATGGTACAGCACATCCCCCTCCCTGCAATTTGTTGTTTCATGTTGCTTTTTTATTCCTGACGGCTTAGTTAAAACAAAACAAAACAAAACAAAGTAAAACAGTTGTGCTAAATCCTTATAGGAACAGCCAGAGGAGAGATGGGAGAGTGCAAGGAACTTCCACCAGCCCTCTGCACACTGTGTTGAAGGACCAGGTACACAAAGCCTCTGTGGTCAGGACGCTGCTCCCTTGTAGGACTAGAGATATACAGAAGTCTAAGAGCATGGCACAGGTACATAAAAGGAGTCTGTACTGGTCCATGGACCAGCATTTAGGAGTCTGTACAGTGCCACTGAAAGGTATGGAAGAGTCATAGCCATTGACTCTTGATACTTCCTAGATATTCTAAGACAGTTCTTTCATAATCATCTAAAATGTCTTTTGAGAATAGTCCAGCAAATTGACTTGTAATGAGAAACAAGTAGGTTCTACATTAACAGCTATAGCAGCTGCTGCCTTTAGTTCCTGTTCCCTGGGGGCTGTGGACACTTGAAATAAATTATCATTCGTTGCTCTCAGTGGGAGCAATGGTCATGGATTCTCAAGAAGAAGCTGCTGGTGGGCATGGGGAAGAGATTTGCAGCTCCGCATTCCATGTGGGAGCGCTGTTAAAGGGGTCAGTAGGCAAATTTAATGGAAAAATTTCCTCAATTATACTTCAGACAAAAAAGAGGATTACTCAAGTCTGTTTCACTGAAACTGAGATGTCTAGGTATACTTCTCAGATGGGATAAACTTCTGCAGTCACAGTCACTGGGCTCTCTGAATACTGGCTACTTATGTAGAATATATATATATACATATATATATGTCTTTTTGTTTGTTGCTCCTCAAAGGTTACATATTTAGTAATTGAAGAGGTCAAAAAAAAAAAGGCTTAGTCCACATATTGATAGAAAACTCAGTTGATCTTTACCATAGCCAAACTTATTTCTCAGGCTTAAGCAAATTCAGGACGCATAGACTACTTTTAAAATCATTATCAACTTGATCTATTGCTCTGTGACACTGAAGATCATCCAATAAAGTAACACAATAATAAAATAATAGATTAATTTGCATCTGAAAGTTAATTTTAAAACTATTTTTAGGACCATTTGGTCTTCACCTCCATTCCATTTAATAAAGTATAAGTCTGCACAGCTATTATAATAAGCCCTACACACTGATTCTGTTCTTGCTCAGATAATAGAATGGAAATTTCCATTGATTTCAGTAATAACAGAGCCAGGCCACTATTCACTACAGTTGCAAACCTCACATGCTTGGAAAATCTCACAAGCATCTAAGCCATATCATAAATATTTTGGCATTTTTTGTTTGCTTTAACTATCTTTCGTTGGCCCATTCCATTTGCCAGCATTGGAATTTTGGCATAAGGCACAAACAATTCTCATCAGAAACAGAAGGCAAAATAAAATTGAGGCAGGAGGTCCTTTTAAAATGATCATTGGCCTCAGTGAATTCTAGTAAAAGCAACCTAAAGTAATGCTAAAATAAAGCTTATACCACCGTTAATCAGCACATTGCTGAAATGGAGATCAAATAACAGAATTTAAAAGTCCCATTGCATCTTTGTAGCATAGCCTTGTAGTGACAGCTACAGAGACCTCAACTCGTGGGCACTTTCAGAGTTCCCTTTTCATCACAGACAGAGAAAAGAAAATGAAAATGCAATGAATCACTTGTAGCAGACGTGTGTAGATCCATTCCTTCACATTCTTGACAGCAGGACACAGAAGTACACAAATAAAATAAGCACTGGTAAATGTAAGAGAGATGTATCAGTGGAGTAACTGAGCATAAGCAAACATGATCATGGGCTATATTTGGTTTGTATGAAAATGTATTTGCACAAAAGGTTCTGGATGGTACCATATAAAGCTCTAGTTATTACTTGTTATGCTTTTTACAACAATCAAAATCACACATGCAACATTACAGGAGACTGCCATATAATGGTACTTTGCCTTGATATTAACTACTGAAAAAGTTCACTGCACAGTTAAGAAAATAAATAATAATAAAAATACAAGCAGAACTGTTTATAGCTGGTCAAAAAATAATCAGTCTTTTTGTTATTTTCAGATTCTGAGTTTCAATGAACATGAATAGATGTTAGTTTTCCGTAGCAGGCAATAAATTCTCACTACAAGAAAGGATACATAACTGATGATTTAAAGGAAAGAAATATGTCTGAAGGAAGCACTTTCAAACTGATCCTTCATTATATGGATACCATTTGGTATGCATGCTGACAGTCTAACATAAGCAGCAGTGCAAGTGAAGGCTTGTTTCAGACAGCGCACATCACTAAAGCTAGCTTCTGAAGCAGCTAAATTCCCACAGGCAGTGGGTGTACTTTTCAAATACAGCTAAATCCTGCTTTGAAAGATGAGGAAGCATCCAGATATTAGTAAGACTCAGAAACAAAGTTGCCCCGTCAGTCCAGGCTTTTCCCTGACTTTAAAACATTTCACTCCTTGTCGTCCCACAGAAAAAAAAAATAAATTAAAAAATCCTGCACAGGTCTGAAATGCTTTCATACCCTACAACAGCTATGGACAGATGTCAGTTCTGCTTGATGTGTGGTTAGAATCCCTCATTCTGGTGTAGAGATTCAGGGGAAATCATCAGAGTGCTGATCACTTTCACATGTCCTTCCCACAACTTTCTATGCCCCATTCAATGAAAAGACAAGCAAGATCTCCTGCTGCAGACTAGGAAGAAATCTTAGACCATCTGAATACAAGGGCTGATGGCATATGCTCACATCACAGTGGCAAATGTAAAATCTCTGCAGATGCAATCACGCATGAGGCCCGGCTGAGCACAGTATCTTGCTATGTCCCATCATTACTTGTATACCACAGAGTTCCCTTTTTTAAATGGTAGAATCAATGAGTGGCATACAGCATGGCATCTCACCCTACAAGAATTTTTAAAGCTGCTTGTGCTTTGTTAAAAGCTTTTATAATGCATTAATGGGTCATCATTCATTGTAATAGCAATGAAAAAAAGAAAAAAAAGAACACAAGACAATCAGGCGATTCCGTGAACCTACCACCAGTTTCATGAAACTTGCAGAATTTTAGTATCTTCTTGGCTTCTTCCATCGTTTCTGCTGGAGTAGGCTACAAGGGGAAGCAATGGGCAGGCAAACAGGGAGAAGAAGTGTTCCCTTACTCAGGTCTGTCACGCCTTCAGACCAAAAGTACATTTGCTAAATGTTTCTGACACTATTCAGCACATAATACCTTCTTAGTAGTACCTTTCCTTGCTACTAAATACTGCTAATGGGGACAGAGTGGTAGCTCTCCATTCTTTCTCCTAATTTCTCCTAATGGTTGCTAATCCTTGAGTTGTTATATTCGTACATAGCCTTGTGAGATATACGCACCGTTGTTGTAACAGTGTACTTGACTCTTTTCACAGAGTGATACTTTCATGTATGAGATTTTAATACGATATTTGACATGTTAAGCAATAGATCACCGGACTTACTGAATCTCTGAAAAGGGCACACTGGCAGTCCTAAAACACTGGGAAATCTCAGCGGATTCGCCTCAGGAAGCCAACAGGTTTTGTCTTAGGCATGGTGTTGAAAACCTGGCATGGTGGACTTGATGCCATGCTGCCCTGTAGGACAGGTGGTGACGAGCAGGGCTAAATCACTAGTGAGCAGGCTGCCCTGCTCTGAGGTGGCCACAGGTAACATATAGAAGAGCGTGCATTGGGCATGCTATGGTGCAAGGCTCAAGGGCATGAGCTGCATGTATTCCCCAAGCAGCCCTCCAGAAAGCAATGTCTCCCGGAATAATTTGGGATTGCAAACTGAGTAGCCTGGATAGCTTCGGGAGGTGTGATTCAGCAGCTGCTTAACCTCTCTTGCAACTGGTCACAGGACTGGGACTACAGGCTGCAATCACATCAGAGATTATCCAAACCAAAACCAAGAATGTTCTCTTAACTTTTTTGTACCCAAAAAACTCTCATAGAATGGAAAAGGAACAAACCAACAAAGGGTTAAAGCACTTCCAAAACAAACCAGACTGTCTAATTAAGCGACTAATTATGATTTAAAACATCTTTGGTTTTTGGAAGGCTACCCTGAAAAGTTTCAAACTACAGAGGATGGTGCCTCTAAGCTATAAAACTGCTGTAGACAAGAAGTTGGGGGTCAAGCCTACTACAGTCCCCTCAAAGACATGGCAGCAAACAAAGCTAGCCACAAGCCTGGTTCAAGATGCTTTCCATCTGACTAGTCTGAAAACAAAATCACCTGTTATGGCAGAAAAAATAACTGTATCCATTCTTTTTTACCCAGCTGATTTGGACTAGGGATTATGCGGCATCTGAAGCCATACTCTCTCTGAGCCATCAGAGAACTTACTGTTTTCATGAAATTAAGTGAATGTGTTTGCTGCAAACAAAATATATCTCTCTTCATTCATCCCTGTCACGAACTGAAAGATATTCAGCTTTTTGGAGAGCATCTGTGTACTTCTGGAGATACAGTCTGACTGTGTGTGTGCATCCTCCAGAACTGGTTTATAAACTTCATCTTAGTTTAAATGCTCTTAGGAATTATTGCTTGAAAGCTATTAATTTGCATTCAAATAGAGAATGTGAAAGAGTGACATCAACCTTAGTTCTTTTGTTTTTTGTATTAAATACTCATGATTTTATCTCTAATTTTAAATGTTGAGACAGTTTGTACTCCGAGTTGTATACAAATTCTAGTTCTGCATTGGGAGCATCAGCTGTGTCTAAGAACCCAAGACCTGTGCAATCTTTGTGCATATAGAGACATGTCAACACACTCAGTCTTGCAAGTACATACTCTAAGAATTTAATGCTCTTAGTTTAGGCAGATGCCTCCTTCAAAATTCAGGCCTCATTGTGTTTTTGCATCACAGTCACAGGACAAGATTTGCTTGTCCATCACACGCAAACTCCAACTTCATTGTACAGATACTTGGTCAGCAGAGTCTGAGTGGCAGCAAAGGGAAAAGCAAACTGCAGCAGAGAATATGTATCTTAACTTGTATAGGAGTATAGGAGTTTACTTTTTTTTTCTTTTTTTTTTTTTTTTTTCCCTTTGGGTTGATATCATTTTCTTTAGCTGCTTCCAAATCCATAACTTACCCTGCAACTCAAAGTTGCCACATTCCAGATGATTTCTGACTGGGGTTGCCCAGTTGAACTTTTACTGCTTCATTTCCAAACTCTCCTATTTATGAGCTCTTTCCAAGTTGCTGGAACTGCTGCCTCTATTGCAAGGAAGAGCTATATTGAAGTGAAGCACACAAGTGTGCTGCCACTTATTCATGCACAAAGATGAGAACAAGAGGAATGATATTATTGATGTTTATGCAGTATCAGCTGTGAAGACTGTGTATGGGCAGTGAGTTTTGTCACGGAACTCATAGTTTCTTAGGATTTCCTTAATCAGAAGTAGGAAAGAAGTAAGCTTGCTTCTATTTTAACACAGGAAAACTTTATGGAAACCAAATCCTTCTGCTTGATTAGTAAGGGTTAATTTGCTCATGGTTTAATTTTGCTCATGAGAAATTATCGTGGTTCACAAGCTTGACTTAAAAATGGGATAATTTAAAGAACAGTGTAAAGTTTCCTCTCATTCTTATTTGAGGAAACACATCAGGAAAGAGTTACACAGAAATATAAGACAACTCACAATTAGATATAAAACACACATAGAGAAACAAAAAACTATTTATTTAGTTAAAAATAATACGATTACTTATCCTAGGAGGAGGTTTTGATTGGCGTTTGCTGATGGTATCAAGAACGACAATATTTCTTGTCTATTATAGGAGATACGCTGAATTAGGGATAAACTTTATGTAATACATAACTAACAAATCCATCATGTATCAGGTAATGTATTAACTTGTAAGCATACAGAGTGAAAATGTAAGCCATTCGTGTTTAGTATTATGGGATAGAGACCACATGGCCAGATTCATGGGATTAGATTATAGACTTCTCCCCAGTAAACTGATTTTGGATAAGGACACTGAGCTATACTGATCCAGGTCTGATCTGTTGGTACATTCATGAGAATTACAAAAGGTGAGTTTGAGTCTTCTTTCCCTTGTGAGCCTCTATGCCTGCAGCCTTGGTGCACTCAGTGGACTTCTTCCAGTGACAACTGGGGAAGTGGGGAGAAAAAGGAATAAGAGGGGGTCGTGGGCAATGCCTCAGGCTTTTACAAGGAAAACTTGTTCATTAACTAGCACAGAAGAGGTGACATCATAATTTGGTGAGCAGCTAGCTTTTTTTATTCTAATCCAAAATACAGGGGGAATGTCTGGGAAGAATTAAGACATTGAGGTTTTGTTTGGTAAAGAAAAAATCCTGTTGTAAATTCATCCTTTCACTGTTATTCTTAAGCCCCTAACATTTAAATTTGCTTTTTCTCTTCCAACTAAGATTTATTTATTTTTTATGTTTTTATCAGGAATAGTATCTCAAGAATAGGGGGAGGAGCATACTTAGACAGACCTCAAACATTCCAAGTTCCTATGAGTTATGGATCAAAAACTTCATAGCAAACTCTTATCATTAAGAAGCTGCCAAAATGTGGAGCACCTGTCAAGGCATATCACATATTCAGCGGGTCCAGTTCTGTCCTGCAATTGTCTGTCTTTGTTCCTTTATTGACTGATGGGGGTAGCTCAAAGGTGGTGAGGTGGGAAACCCTTTCTTCCAAGACTGTCAGTGAAGATTCCTGACAAGCGTTAACTTGCCTATGAAAACTATCAGGACACTGAAAGGAGGTAGCACGTAGTGTTTCTTACCTGTTAGAAAACTAGGAATATGCAATAATAAACAACTATTTCTGACTACATCCTAGTCTAATTTTGTTCTCTAAGACTGACGATTGAAATTATTTTAATTCATAATCTTTACTCCTAATAGCTTCATTGTTTCCCCCCCCAGTTAGTCACTTTTCCTACACCCACAATCCTCTTTCCAACAACATGATTTTCTTAATTATTTTTTCTCTAGGCAAATATATATCTATATATAGCTTCTAGATTAATTACTTGTTTGTATACAGAACTGCGTTTGACAGTTGCAAAGTTATTCATTAAAAATGAAAGCATATCAATTTTTACATGGTTCAGGTACTCAGTTCTTATTTCACCAGAGTAACAACTGCTCCTAAGGTCAGAGCAGGAGAAGAAGCTCACTTATTACAGATCCAGAACTAAATAATGGCCACATTTACACCTGGGGGAATCTATCACAGTACACCAGAGGGTTTCATTGGTGCAAGATCCACACTACTAAAATGACAGGACTTTGGTTCTCATTCTTCACATCCTTGCCAAAATTAGTCTAATTAAAGCAACGAGCACCTTTACATTCACTCCCTGCTGTATTAGTTTCCGTTCCTGGTTTTCAACTCATTTTGCTGTTTCACTTTCCACACCTTGTCTTAGCAGTTAATCAAATTTTATTCAGAAATGTGACTAATAATTTGCATGTTAAACATGTCACATACACCAATATTCAGTTTTCAGGTCTTTAATATAGCCAAGGGACTCAAACAGATTAGTTAGCTATAGCCCCTATTTGCCAACTTAAGAGAATTTATAATCTTGTTATTGCAAAGGCCCGTTAAGCTTTCAGATAATTTCTCAATTTCATGCAACAAACGGAGTATTTGCAAACAAGTTATATAAAAAGGCAGCATGATGGTATTGGCCATAACACCAGCAGTCAAGCATTTAGCTTCATGTGAAGCCACCAATTTGCTATTAAACCTCTGGCAATTTACCTCCTGGGTCTTTGTTTCTTCCCATGCATAATGGTTGTAAGAGCCTTCATTTACATGACTTACAGACTTGTGATGCATACTAAGAGTTTCGTGCTGGCACAGGTCTTTGAAGATAGGAAGTTCAACAATGGTGCTAAATATTCTTCCTTTAGTCAACCCTACCTTAATTTCAACTGACACAGAAAAGTTAATGTTTTGGCTGAGCTCTAATGCTCATCTGAACCTTTAGTGTTGAGTTTATTCACTCAACTCTAACACACCTGGGTATTACCTCTCACCAAGTAATTAATACAAGAATTATCCTTCAGTCATCACCTGCACACTTCTGTTGGACTGCTTACCATTGTTGCATGTGATCCTTGAATGTAATCTATGAGTCTATTTTTAAGCAGAATATTAGGCCTTATTTATCATGAGTGGGCATAACTGTGAGTATGGTTGGGAAATGCCATTCTTGCTGCCTGAATTCAACTGTGGATATAATTCAGCTTTTCAGCGTTCTTCACACTGGGAAGGTGTGTCCAGAGGGTGTCTGCCCATTAAAATGCCCACTGGAAGACTCTGCCTTGATGGCCAGCTCTACAGTTGTCACTTCTAAAGAAATTTTAGAGGAAAATTTTTGGCTGATTATGGTTCTGACAGCCTGAGACACTAGCTTTGAATCACGACAATGGAGCTATGGATGCATATATTTCTTACACGTATTGCTTAATGAGTTGGCCAGAAAAGGACTATATATATTGTCACTTGCAGAAACTTTACCAGTCAAATAAGGCTGTAAAGGAACCATAACAAACAGGAAGCCCTTGTCTTTAAACCCTAATTTGAACAGTATGTGTGGTTACACAGAGACAGCTAACAACTATTTTGCTATATGATCATGCTGATCAGAGATTTGCAGAGGCTTATCAGGTAGGCAGAATATGAACACATCCTGCATTTCAATGCAGGGATAGATGACGAAGTGCAGGAAAAAAATGAAGAAGAGCTGCGACTGAGATCAGGAGATGGCTTAAGGCAACCTTTCTGTGTTCCAAGTATACCTGCAAATACGTAGATATGATATAAGCTGTTCTTAAATTTCAGTCCTACAGATTACCACCTTTCAAAGAAAGCAGCATGTTAGCAGTGCTCAGAGTTCCTGGGCTTACCCCACAATGAATAGGTGTTTCAGGATTTGTCCCATAATTCTTATTTTTTCAGCTGACCTGGATTCTTGTATCCTTTCTGCCCTGCTCATGAGTGCGTATTAAGCCGGGTGCTGTGTAGACTCACTCAGGTAGTGCTCAGGTAGCATGGAAAGGGGACAGAGGGAAGGTGAAGAGCTTTGTGAAATGGCTGCTGTTTGTCCTGCACCAAACATCTGCCTCTCTCCTGATGGGCCAGGAGCTGCAGCTGTGTGCCAGCTGTGAGAGAAGCAGGAGCACTGTGCTGTGTGGGAAAGACTGCAGCAAGGCGTGAGAGGAGCTGTGCTAGCAGGCAGCTGGCTTTGCAGGGCACGTATGCAAACGTGGTAGTGAAATGGAAACCACTTTCCACCTGATTTCTGGGTTGGCCTTTATGAACTGCTCATGCAGCTGGGTCATGCAGCTAACAAGTCCTGGATATGAAGTGGCTTGAGGTATTCCAGCCTGTGGAGAAGATTCTTCTCTTTCGTTTCTATGAGCTCTTGTGCACCACTGCTATGATCTATTAGAATAGTTCCTTTGCCACACTGTGTGCCCTTTGCTAGTACACACCACCCTTTAGCTAAAATACTCTGTGGTCACACTAATTAGGAAATGAAACATGGAATCCTATCGGTTTTCACAAGTCTTTCTATACAACGCAATCACAAGTGAACTAATTCATGTAGGTGCTTTAACAAATGGTCTGGCACTGGCTGAGCTATGATAAGTGTCTCTGAGCAAGACTCAGAAATCTCTGACAAACAAGAGAAAATGAGGTTACTTTGTCCCTTTTCCCTTAAGGGATAAGGTAAATTGTTATTAGTTTGGTTTTTACAGGAACTGAATGTGTGCGTGTAGACAATACCATAAATAGTTGATATGCAACCATATCTTAAACTACAAATTTGGTTGTGGGTATGGGTCTATACCTGCTTCCGTCTGAAACTGTGTAACTGCGGAGGTTCATTGTGTTCTTTATAAGAGGGAGGTCCTACATCTGTTCCTTATATAACTGTTTGGTAAGTAAATGTATGTTAATCCTAATGAGATTAGGGTTTTGCTGTAGTATCAATACAGGCAATACTTTTTCTGTTACACTACAAATTTTCTTTTGGTATTTATACAGAACGGCCAGTCTTTTTTTTTTTTTTTTTTTTTTTTCCTGAACTGATCAAGGCTACATTTTCATGTACTGATTCCAAAATCTCTTAAAAAAATGAAAGAAAAAAAAAAAGCTGGAATGGGAAGTGGGAGTTCCGCATAGTTGGTCCCACGTCAAGCTGTGTCTCTCTGAGGCTGCAATCAGGAAATCTAGGAATGAGCCCATGTTCCCTCCTCATGTGTAATGCAACAGCCATCACCCAACATGGTGATTTTGTCTGGTTGGATTGAGCTCCCTGTGCTCAAGACTCCGAGGAACTGCCTTTTTTTCTCCTTTTTCCTCCAGCAGATTAGGTAGAACGAAACTTTTGACAATTTGCCTGGTATTTCAACGGTTCTAAAGCGGCAGAGAAATCATGAGTCAGAATAGACCTAAGGAATGTTTTCCAACCCAAATAGTTTATTTAAGCAAAGTACAGTCTGAAGAATGGGGGCGGGGAGGGAGACGGGACCAGATCAGACATTCTTACAATTTCAGCTGCAGTTTTTTGGGTTCTAGGCAGAAGTTTTTCTTAACCCTCTCATTTGTACTTGAGCATCTGAATAGCTAAAGGTGCAGACAATCTATGCATATTTTTCTTACTTCAACAAGAGCTATATTTTCATGACAAGTAAGAGAAGGAGAGTAGAAGGGGAATAAAGACAGACAAAATGACTGCCATCAGTTTTGTTAAAGGGAACAGAAGAGCTTCCCTCAGGTACACTAGTTTTAGTCTGGAGTAACTAGTAAATTCAAATATTTTTTTTTTTTTTCGAAGTGCCACTAAGTCTGAGTAATCAATATTTATATCTTCATATATTCCTTTGCATTTACTGATGCCTATATTAGTAGATTAATGCTATTATTAGTAGTAGATTAATTGGCTATTCCACGTATTCCAACCTATAAACTCTGCATATGAATCACAGCAAACAGGTAACATCTGATCATCTGCATTACTGCCAGCTACCTATATATTGACAGCAGCCTATACACAGCGGTGTATTGCCACAGTGTTTTGTCCTTCTGTACTGTCTCTCTCCTGTCCTCCACCATTAAAAAAATACCACCCAAAGCAGCCTTGTCTGGCTTTTGTTTCCACTGTGCTTTAGGGAGCTGCTGCAAAGCTATTTTGTGGTTTGCCTTGATGCAGTGCAGCTGTTGGGAAGTACAGTACCTCTCCTGCTCTCTGAAAGCTCTGTATAGCTGCAGCTGTTTCCCCCTCCTTCTTTTCACTAAAACTGCTTGCGACTCCCTGATTTCAGTACTCAGGGAGATCAAGTTCATTCTGATTATGTTGCTTATTCTGGAGTGCAGTAGGAAGGGAGGGAGAGAGAAGCCACTATGAACCTCTGGCTGTTATACAAAAGTAAGATGCAGTCATTGTTGACTAGAAATAATCATATTTAAGCCACTCTTCTCTTTCATGCAGCGCATCAGAAGAAGAGAAGGGGCCTTAATCTCAGATGGAAGTCTCAGCAGTATGCTTTGGTTCGCTTGAAAAGCAGAGGGCTTCAAATAATACAACGATGAGTTACCTGCTTTGTTAGAACCCCCTTTTGACAACAAAACCATTGTTTTCTTGTTTTCTTTTTCTCATCAGTGCTGTGCAGCATTTCATAGGCAGTTAGCTTGCAGTGTATAAGCATGGACCCCAAAATTGAAAGCTCAGAGAAAGGCACACCCTTTGGTCAGCATAATAACCATTTACCTTTCAGTGAAATCCACGACTCATGTATTTTTTTAACCAGACACATTAAAGAACTAAATATATCTGTGACACTGAGATATGTATGAAAGGCAGCTGGGAAGGGCTGGTTGAACCATAGTTTCTATCTGGCTGTGGCATCTAGCAGCCCTCTCTTATTTAAACACAATGTCCAGTGAAACTCATTTTAGACTTCAGTAATTCGTTCAATTTAATCGCAGTGTGGGCATTGCACATCGTGGACCGTATCATCTCTTCTCCTAGTTCAGTGAAACTTCCTATTGACACCCAATCTTTTAAAAATTGTTTTTTATTCTCTTTATATGTTCCAAAGCTCCCCAACAAATAAGTTGTCTGCCCCCAAACCCTGTTATTTTAGAATATATTTTAAAGCTGTTCCACTGTTTTATTTATTTATTTATTTATTTATTTTATTTTTTTAATGAAAGACTGACAGGGCTCCTTGTTTAGGATGAGATGCTGTGGATTGCATAGTGGAAGGATGGTTTAGGATCTCAGTTCTAATAACACAAGTGACCCTTGGCTCAGTGTCGTCTCTCCCCTCCTCATTATGAGATTGATTTAAATATCATGACATGCGAAATGCAAGGTGCACACTTGGCATTCTCTATGCTCATTCTCTGATTTTTGTGAATATAAATCAGAGCTGAACTTGATTTTGTTCCAATCTAAAGCTTCCATCCATATTTAGTCACCTTACCCCAGGACCTGCAGCTAAAGAGAAACACAAAATGCTTTTAGAATTTGGATTACATGATGAAAGTGTAAAGTGCCTCTGTGCATGTGCACTTACAGCAATCAGTCTGACTGAAATGCAGTGGCAGTTTGGATTAGTTCTGTTCCTATAGCTTGGGGTAGGGTCACTCCCAGAGAGATTGTGTTTCAAGTCTTTAACCCTTTTAACCTCCCTGCCTTGCTGTTCTCAGAAAGTTCTCTTGTGCACCAGTCGGGCATGGCCCACGTGAGCTCAACTGATTACAAATAATTCTTAAAAAAAGGTATTGATCCCATTTATGACCACCCCAATCCTCCTGTGTATGTGAAAAACAAAAAAAAAAAAAAAAACAAAAAAAAAACCATATACTTTGTCTAGCAAAATATCGGAAAAGTGATGATCTTTGTCTGGAAATCCTTTTGACAAAAATATCAAAAATATGAAAATACCAGGAAAATAACAGAAATTCTCAGGAAAATAGGGAAAAATAGGAAAATAGCACTTTGCTAGGGCTGGACATAATTTTATTTCATGAAGACTGGCTTTTAATGCAGCTGAGGATTTATTGCTGAGATATGAGTTTTTGGAAATTGCTTGGAAATTCTACTTGACTGTGCCTCTTCTTTTCACCATATTGCGTATTGGATACGCTTTTTCCTTTTCATTTCTTATTAATCTGGAATAAATACAGCTGGATTGTAACTGCTGCAAAACAGGCTGAAAAACTCACTAAGATATCAATTTTGAAAGAAGAGCAGGGTCAGAAACACCTGTCCATGGCCCATGGACCTGGTGGTACAGATGCTTTAAAAGATTGTTCTGGTTTCTATCAACATGACCTTGAAGTGCTTTGGCAGGCACTGCCTCAGAAAAAAAGACAGGGAAGTATAAGGACAGGGGAGAGAAATGACTAGGAAGTACTTTTAGAATAAAGCCTACCAATCCTGAAAGGAGTGTGGCAAAGTTTCCTTGAAATTGCTCTGTCGGAGAACCGGAGGCCTGGTTTGGAGAAGTTACTGCTGAGCCACGTTTACTTGTGTCTTTAGGAGGGGGCTGGAGAGCAATAGTGTGCTCTGTTCCAGCCAGCTATCCATGTGGCACCGCTGCTGTTGCTGCAATAGGATTCTTTCATCATTACGTTTCTTCTCTGGGGCTCCACGGACGGTTCAGCTCTCAGAAAGTTATGAGCTCTCAAAAAAAAAAAAAAAGAGAGAGAGAGAAAAGCCTCCTTCTGCCCTCCTCCCAGTAGTCTGAACATGAAGTATGAAATAATATGTGGCAGTAGCCACACTTCCCATTGAGAAGGCGAGAGACTGTTGCCTTAAATTAAGCGACGAGCAGTCCCTGGGATTTCCATGCTGGCTAATAGGGGAAAAGATGGGGAAGCTAATAGGGGAAAAAAAGATTTTTTTTTCCTCTCCCATGTGGTAGGAGGGTTCGTGGACAGAAATCACATCCTGAAAACCTCCTGTGCTGTCTCCTTGGGGGGGAATGGCTGGCTTGTCCTTTTCTGACATAAGAGTTGCTGATGGGCATGCAGGTTGACCCCAGCCATTCCTGCTCATTCCTGGGGCTGTGGTGATGTCTGAGAAGGGCCAGCCCATGCTTCATCCTGTGTCACATCGCAGGACTACAAGCGAGGCCATGCCTTAATCTGTGCATATGCAAGACAAGCTACACACAAACAATAAAGCAGTGAAAACTGTATTGTTCCTCTGTGTGCTACAGTTTGATAAAAACCTTTAATGAACGTGTTGGGAACTAGCTGTACCATGAACGTGCAGAAGCCAGTTGCTCACACAGCAGTGACATGCTTGTGGAGCAATTGTCTTCCTAAGATTTTTCTTTCAAAAGGGAGGAAGAAAAAAAAATCTTTCTCTGCATTTTTTTTGACTTTGCAGGACTGAATTAAAAAAAACCACCAACAACCACCACCAACAATAACAAAAGAAAAACAACTCTATTATTCCACTTAATTTAGTGAATTAAACATTCACTAAAATTTATCTCATTAATGACTGATGGTTATGTGTTTGCTTTGTACTTAGCTACTTAAACACAGCTGTAAGATTCTAAGATAATAAAAAATAGGCTACAGAAAGTCTTTTCAGGTGACCAAATTAAAAATCTTAGGTTCTTAAACCAACTAAGATCTAAAGTTTATTCAATTCATTAAAAAAAAATGGATTTTAAAATGATTTTTCCAAAATGTGTTAGATTTATGCATGACAATAGGAATAATTGGCACAACATGTTATTACTGTAGGTATCCATCTAAGCTAGCTGGGTAAGTGTTATGAATATTACTGCTTTTAGTGAGCTAGTCATGGAGTTTCTCTGTTATGCGGATGGGTAAACCAGTTTAAATAAATCTCAGTCTCTGGGGAAAGAACAAGAACCTTACCATTTCTTCAATACCTAAATACTCTGCTCTCTGTCTGATCCTGTTCCTTTCCAGGTGATATCTGTAGCTCTGTATTTACAGTGTGAAGTATCGTAGGTTTAGTGAATTTTAAAGATACGCTACTCTTTGAAGGACAAATGCTGTTCCTACTTATGGTAGAGTTACATCAGTCAGACAGGTCTGACATCTCAACAACTGTCCAAAAAGCCATTTCCATTCCCACATAGTCCTGTCTGCATAGTCCTACTTTTGCTAGTCTGAGCTTTCCTCTAAGTCTTTGGTGAACCAACACAGTTTACTAAACCAGCTGAAAACCACTTTTTTTTTTTTAATTTGTTTTGTTTTCTGGAATTTTAATAAGCTGAATTGACTCAGAAAGAAGTCAGACAAGCTTTGAACTGCAAAACTGCCCCTTTCAAGCTCAAAGTTCTCAACTTCAATCAGTCCATCGTGTAAATGTGCATCCTTTACACATTGCCTATTTGCACTTACAAAAATTGGACCAACAAGTTACTAAATCATAGTCTGGGATCTCTTATTAGTACCACTACTTCTTTACAAACTTTCTCCATTTTATTTCACATATACCAAATCTGCTACTGAATTTGTCACCTTTCTACCCCCTTTGCTACTTCTGTTGTATTAAATTTCACTATAGCTGACCTATGCTATAAAATAATAATAAAAAAATGTTATCGAGCACTTTTCCATTTCATTCTCTCCAAACATGGCATCTCTCATCCATTCTTTCTAGTCATTGGAAAATTTCTCTTGCTCATTGTTCACCAGGTTTCAGTGTGGTGTTCTTTCAAATTCTGATACACATAGAAAGCCAGTTGCAAGCAAGCAAAATAAAACAACAACAAAAAAGAGAAGATCACAAATTATCCAGTGACATACATTATGCTGTGGTGGACTTAGAATGAAACAGGTTACAGTTTGTCTAAGAGTTTCTTGAGCATGTTTTCATAGGTCTGATTTTTACCGATTGCACCTTCAGCTTCACTGTGAATGCAAAAACGCAAGCACAGAAGGAAGACAAAACACCATTTTCTGCCTGGGCTCCTATTGTTCAGGGACTAGGCAGTCCCTGAGCTTATTAGCTGCTGCTGGCTCATCCATTAGGAACTGGAAAATGACATGGCTGCTAAACAGTAAAATCACCAGTGCTGGAATGGAGAAGTGCCCATTATATTGCAGGTATGTATCCTCATCTATTTTTATCTCAGTAGTACATCTATACTACTCTTCAGCCTGTTACCATTCAGTGGTTATAGTATGAGATATATGTGACACCAGATTAAGCAGAGATGCAGGAAAAAAGATCTAGAAAGCCTTCAGACTATTGATTAAATAAAACTCTGTGCACCTACAATATAATCCAACTTTTGTTTCAAGGCTTCCCTGAACTCTTCATGCGATAAGGTATCTATGTGAACTGCATCATCACAGATCACATGCTCTAACAGATAGGACTATACTTTTTATAGATGTAAGTGTCCGCCCTGTTGAAGATACAAAGCAAGCACTAAGTCTGAGGTTCAGATTGCCCAGCTTTATAAATCTGCACTATAGATACCTGCATTAGCAGTAGTCCTATCAGATTCATTTAGATAAACACAGGATCTAAGGATACAGCTCATCTTATAGAATCGTAGAATCTGACCTACTTTAGACTCTTATTTTTTTGGATGCGAAGAACTGCACACTGAAAGTATGCATTTTTGTTCTTGACCTTAAAGGGAACATGGTGGGGGGTTGCTGTGGGAGTGGTTAGTTCAGCTACTTTAGGTCTACATTTGTTCAGATAAATCCCACCGTACTTGGGTTAAGAAAATGTTCCTTTCACACATTAGTTTAAATTAGCTGCAAAAGGAGGCAGAATTCTTGCAGAAACAGCTCCTGTTACATTTTTCTAAGTAGTCCTCAATTTGCTTTGATTAAGCATTTAGGTAAGATTAGGAAGGGTTGTTTTATGTTTTTGGAACCAGTGAGATGTGGCTTGCATTCCTGGATTGTTACAGACTTCCCAACTAGGTCTATAGCCCCATATACATCAGCTCCCATGAGCTACACTTTTTTTTTTTTCATTTGTATTGCTGGCTGTAGCTTCTACATAACAGCCAGCTGCTACTGGGCTGAACACCAGTGTGTTTTTGCTTCACCTCACAGTGCTGTTCCAGATAACTGAAGGGCTTGGTTCACATGAAAGCATTAAGGGGTCTCAAACATATCCCTTGCTCAGGGAGCTCTACTATCTGAGCTGCAAAAGTCATCAGCATGGCTTGTCTTTGAAGATAATGGATGATGTCTATATCTAGTCTTGAAAATTGAACTGCCACATATAGTGCATCCTTGGTCATTTAAGCCTTCTGTCCTTTCTGCTCTGAAATGGAGACATTAATATTCCTTACCTCAGAAGGAAGGAGTTTTGTGCACAAAGTCTTGACCGTGGAGTTCATTCTTTGGGAGTAGATATAACTCTTTCTTCCATGTTTCTTGTGTGTCAAACATATTCAGCCCTCTAGACATCCATTTTTTAACTTCCATGCTACACAGCTGTAAACAGGGCTATTATACAACTTCAGCTGTGATCAGGGTGACTCAGGAAACTGAAGAGATGTTCACGAAGTGCTTTTCATCACTGACATTTTTTGTATGTGTTTGACTGGCAGACCTCAAATTCACACCCTGCTTGAAGAGATGGTCAGCAGTTAGGGCACTGGATATAGGCGCTGAATCTCCTTTTACTTCCTGCATGGTCTTGAACGTAACATTTCAGTTAATTCACAAAGGAAATTCAGTGTGACAGGTCTGACCATAGCCATGTCTAGCATTCACAGAGATTGGGCACCTGCCTGATTTTCCTCCTTGAGCATGCAGAAGCGTAAGACTGTCTATATGTGTGAACTAAACAAGGCCAGGATGTGGGCTTGAGCATTTGGCCAATGCATCTTCCAGACAAAGCCAGGCACAGTTTGAAGATAATACAGGTTAGGATCTATGCTTAAAGGACAATATGCAAGGGTCATCCCTCTTTTTGAGGGAAGTGGTGAAAAGGAAGATTTTTTAGCCATATTCATAAGAGCTCTGATGTGTGCCTCTTGCCCACAGGCCCAAGTGATAGACCTTGCTCATTACGTCTACTAATACAGGTGCTGGTATAGACAACTAGTAGTAAATGTAGGACAGAGTGATATGTCCTAAACCCTGCCTCTCTTCCAAAATTAGGCAAATCCTGTTCTGTCTTAATTAGAAGCCTCTGGGAAACTGGGATTTCCAGCCCAAAGCTGCTGCCTGTGTGAAGAGGTGTTAGTCATCTTTAGCATCATTTCATCATTTGTTCATGCAAAATTTCATGAGCAATCACTGAAGCAGATATCAGAACCCACTCCTTGGCTGGGTCATCCCATTCCACAATTTGAGTTTTGCACTCCCGCATTTTTAAGTGAATGTGACCATGACTGCTGTGCTTTGAACTGAGCTAATACTAGTGCAAGTTGTGGAGATGAGGTGATCTAGATGTAACCTCTTCCGTTTGGGTCCATCTGACAACTAAATGCAGGTAAGTATGTGTATGAAACCCATTGAAAATGTGGGTACTGAGTCTCTAAGATCAGCTGAGTGTGTAAGAGGTGCAGTAGCTGTACCTTTGGCTTCTAAATTACTTTTCTTTGGAGAAAACTTGGTGATATAAGGATGCTTATGTGCTTGTTCACCTGGGCAAGCTTTTTCTGGGCCTCTAGGATATGCATACTTAGTTTGAATTTTAAGAGGTTTGATGGATTTCACATTTCATTTCCTTGTGTTTCAGTTCTTCAAGCAGCAGCCAGTCCTTGTCCTATAGCCACACTGTGAGAATAAATTCATTAAAGTTGTTATGAAGCACTGAGCCGCTTTGCAAATTTGAGAACATTTGTGCTACCAGAAATTAGTTTATGAAAGGTAAGTAGAAGGCTACATTTTTGCATACTTCAGACTGCAAAAACCTGCAAACATGCAAAACATAGGCAATATATTTAGGCTATAAAATAATACTTGCTTTGGCCTTCATTCCATAAACTCTTACCTTTCAGAATAATCCTTCTCACTGAAAGCTCTAGGTTCCTCAAAAAGTTAGAAAAAGTTTTTCTAAATAAGATTAATTATGGAAAATTAAGATAATGCACCACTGAGACCCAAGGAATGGGGATAATGCATCAGTCTTGTGAGATAAAATGGTAAAACAACCTGAGGGATCATTTTCTCCAGTTTTTAGTTTACTCATGCCATAGAATGAGAAGTTACCTATTTAACTAAGAAAGTGTAGTTTGTTCTGCTATAACAAATTCTTTACTAGGGAGTTTGCTGTCTATTGAGTTATTTTTACATGAAATGCTTTTCTTGTATACATACCACGTGTATATATGTATGTGCAAACACACACACATGTACATCACAGGGTCTCCTCAGCTTATCTGCCTATAAACATAGGAAAAATCCTCTTAAATAGAGCAACTTGTTAGGAACACAAACTGCTTTCTGAATATAATAATGTTCAAGCTATCTAGTTTTCAGCAGATCATTACAAAGAAGTTCAAAGAGAGTTATAGTACTGAAATATATAACTAAGGCATGGAATCTATTTTTGCTGTGCAGAAAAGTTGATCAGTCACAGTGGGAGTAAAAAGGAGGGGAAACTCTAGAAATACACATCTCTAGAAATGTAGCACCACATTATTAGCTGATTTAGCTTCAGTCCTCTCAGCAGAGCTGCATCCATTTGCCCCAGTCAAATCTCAGACCCAGACTCACTTCCACAGCAGCTCTTTGAATCCATGCCAGAGCGAGGTATAACTTAAACCAGAAACAGATGTGGATGACTGCAGTTAAGCTGCAGAATATATATAGGTTCCATACGTGTTAATTTTCCAGGTATTTGTAACAGGGTTGCTGAAATAACTTTAGAATCTTGTAGCTAATGGACCCTGAATGGTGAGAAAGACTTCTTCTTTGTTTGTTGCAAATTGTCTTTCATTTCCGCCTTCCCTGTTTAGATTGCACTACATTTATTTTGAATTGTTTTCAGCCTTTTCTGCTAAGCATTATGGGAGCCCACGCTTAAGTGATTACAAATGTTTCTGTGGTAATCATTTCCATTAGAGATGCCAGCTGGATCGTCCCCTATTAACTAGCTGAAAACTCTATCTTTGCTTTTCAGAAAAATAAAACCACAGTGGGAGAAATATTGTTCGTTTGTATAAGTACAGTCCTGAAAATGTAGGGTGCAGGTATATAGCAATATATAAAGTGAGCATTCCTTGAAGCAGAGATATGCCACAGGAGAAATTCTTTTTCAGTGCACTGTGGTTTTGGAAGGCAGACCGAACGAAAAATGAGAGGTTTCCAGAAAAAACAGGGTTATGGGCCAAACTAAGCAAAATACTTAAAGTGAGCAAAGCAAAGCAAGAGTCCGTTAACAGTTTGCAGCAAGAAACTGTATTTTCTTTTCCAGCCTCCTACCCCAGGAACTTTGTCTTGACATCAAACAAAAAACAATGGGAATAAACAGATTGCTGTGGGTGTATTGATTATGCAGAAAAATAGGATACTCCAAAGCTAAAATAATGTCTGCCTTTGGATATGATTTTTTTTTTTTTTTTTAAATGGAATATTTACTTCTGATAAACTTGCAAATCAAGACTAGATCACTGTACATTGTCTTGCCTTAACTCTGCAACCTGATTAGGCATTTGGCCTGTTTATTGAAGCACTATTAGATATTTTGTTTTGTTTTGTTTTTGTTTTGTTTTGTTTTGTTTTTCAGAAGAAAGGACCTTTGTCTACTAATGGCAGTTACATTTACTATTTAGATTGCAGGACTGAAAAGATGAATATTTAAGGAAGATTCAGAGGCCCACTTTTTTTTTTTTTTTTTCCTGTGATGTTCGTGCAGTCTGAAATGAAGGCGGAGAAAGAGAGTTCAGCTTTCCCATTGCAATAATTTCCATAGCTCCTTTCACGCTGAGTAAGTCATCACAGTCCACAGCAGGCTCTGCATCCCTGCTTTAATACTAAAATCTTGAGCGGCGTATCTGTCAAATTCTTCATTATTCCATTTCTCCTCACCTTTGCAGAACAGTACTGCAGTGGGCCACCAAATGGTCACAAAAGCTTCTGACTCAAATTTCCAGCCTCTGAAGTTGCTCACTGGTATTTTAAGTTGAGAGTTACTTACCAGGCAGGGTTCCAGCACAGGACCCATCTGCCACGTATGTCCCATCTCTGTGTGGGTCATAGGAATGTGAAGAAGTTGTGTTGGCTCCCTGTGCTTGTGGGAGTGTAACAGTGTCGCTGGCGGCTTGCAGACTGGTTTTGCATCAGAAAACAGCATTCATCTCTAAATGTTTTTCGTTTGTTTATTGCAAAAGAAAAGGAAATGCCTCTGAGTTTCAGAAAAGTCACCTGAAGAATGTAGCGTTCTGCAGAGATGACATGTAGAACGTGTGCTGTGGAAAGCCTGAGATAGTTCTGATTCTTGTTGGACTGTTCAAAGCAATAGCTAATAAGATGGTGAGACTGGGTATCTTCCAACTTTAAAAGTTACTGAGGAGCACATCTCTGTGCAGCAAACCATCCTTACTGCATTTCAATATTGGGGGCGTCTAATTCACCAAAATGAGGAAAATTATATCAGACAATGGACTTTATTCAGATAGAGTGAGAAGAAGCAATCTACACTGTTATGCACCTGCAGATGACTAGATGATGACTTTCCAATGGAGAAAGTTTGGGATAGCAGCATTGTCCATGTCATTTTCCACAGTTTAGAAAATACCACTCATAAAGAAAGTATTTGTCAGAACTCTAAGGCCAGAAATAGGCCTTAATGGTGACCAGTCTCACCGTGGCACCTCCACCATCATCTATGGGCCCAGGAGCTCATTCTGGGGCCATCAGTCCCTTCACGAGTTGTGTTGTAGGTACACTGGTCTTCAGCCCTGTTTCAGGCCCTGCCTTCTGCATGGATATGGGCCCTGTGCCATAGGTAACTTAAGTCATGCATGGATTTTGGACCCACAAATTAACTTTGCCTTCAGCTCTGTCTCCTGTCGCTGGTGACTGGACTTCCCAGAAGGCCCCTAGACCTGGTTCCTTGATTGCTGTGCCTCTGACTCTCAGTGGATCCCATTACCAGCACCTGGCTTTGTCTGCTGTGTCACAGTCATCCAGTCACACCTTTCTGGAAACATTTATTAAACTATCTTTAAATCGTTTATAATGTATTTTTTGAATGTGGAAGAAAAAAAGTGAAAGAAACCAGAGTGACAAGTTTGCAGCAGATTCCAGGGCTGAACCCAGAAGTGGTACTGTATCTCAAAATATTTTATTTTAGTTGGATAAGAGAGAGAGGAGGTTCCTGTAAACAGGTGAAGTCGTCATACGTAGAGAAATAAAAATTCATTTGCACAGGTACCACATCTCACATAGGGTATAGAAACGAACATTCACACTGAAGACTGCCGCAGCACCCAAAATTGGAAGGAAATCAACCTTTTTGTTCTGGTGAAATTCAGCACCATGCAACTATATTCTCATGAATTAAATTGCACTGTATTTCTTGTTATGGAACCTGCGTCACCCCGTTACACATGTCCCTGTGTTTTGTGCAGTTAACGTCAGTATCCTACTTCAGAGAGAAATACAGAAAGTCCTAAAGAATCCAAGTAATTCAGAGAAATTTCACTAGACCTATTTATCACCTTGGTAATTGCTAGACTGTTTTGAAATCATTGCAAATACTATATAAATGCAAGAATTTAATTTATTTATTTTTTAACAGTGAAAATGCTTATTATTTGGTTTCTCAGTATGCATTCTGGCTGATTTTATGAAAAATAAGTTAAAGAAACAGGTATCTGGGTGAGTTGATTTTCCTTACCAACCTTCAGCTGACCAGCAAAGAGATCAGTGTGTCTGGATGACAAGAGGAAAGTTGCATGGAAAATTATTAAGCAGGTGTCACTAGGATCGAAATGACAGGCCCTCATGTGCCATCAGCTACATATACCTATATCAGCTGAGGCCTTCACAGCCTCAGAGGGAGTCTGCCTTCAGAGCAAATCTAAAGAATCCGTAAGGATGACTCCTCTGCATTTGTAAGGGTTCACCCAAGGCAAACTTCTATCCATACAGAAATAAAACTTCACAATGCTTCACAGCACACTTGGCTCCCCAGTCCCTCAGTCACAAGTGGTTTCACCTTAAGAATTAACGGTCTCATTCAGCCTCTAGCTGAGAAAAGTAAATATAAATATGGGACCCCCCCAGCCCCTCCCATTTGGTAACCATAAAGGCAGCAGTCACATGTTAGAGCTGGAATTTGTGCAAGGCCTTTCTCATTAACCTAGAAATTGTAGCCAACTGAATGCCACAGCTTCAATGTATAAACAAAATGCTATGGAAAGAATGACCCTGTTACAGGCTGCCTCAGTTTAGCTTGCTTTCTTAAAATCTTAAAAAAAAAAAAAAAAGAAAAAAATATTCTGCAAGTTGTTATGCTGTCGTTACTTTCTCTAACTTAGGGAGAGAGAAAGAAAAATATTTCAGCTGCTTTTATTAGTGTTACTATCGCTGTGCACCGAAGGGAAAAAGGCCAAGCTAGGAAGCATAGGACAATATTTTAGCCCAGCAGCTGAAGGGTGAACTATGTATCGGCTGTAGCCAAATTCAGGCCTCCTTAGACAAACTGCATCTGCAGGAAAGCAGAGCAAGTGTGACCAGTCTGCCACACTCCAAGGGCCCTGAGCGCATTTTGTCTCCAGTCTACAGCTTTCTTTTTTGGCAAATATAAGTATCACAGGGTCCAAGCCCTGCAATGCCTACTCCAGTGATGACCTTGGTGCCAGTGCTGCAAGCAGAGTGTGGGGACCTCTCCCCTCGGCCGGCTGGGACCATGCCAGAGGAGGAGGCCCTGAGAGGACAACCGGGCTCTTGACCCCATGACCAGGAGAGGGGCCAGGCAGGTGGGAGTTAATAGGGGCTGTAGCAGATTTTCCACATTCAAAGGCAGGGCTGTACTGCTGGCTTGTATTTAGACAGAATAAGGGGTTTCCAGAGGCCTGGAAACAAATTGGCCTATATGTTTTCTTTGCATGAAGGGGCTGCAATATAAAGGTTTCCAAACAACTCTTTAGCTCAGATGGCAAGCCTGGAAGATGAACCTGTACAAGACTTTTCTCAGCTGCAGACCTTCAAAAAACAGATTTTTATTAAAATGATATTTAAGATGTAGAGTGCTTTTACACAGGGCTCCATCCTTTTGTTTGGAAAATGCCTTCCCCTTCTCCTGCAGGCAGACTGCAGCACAGGTTTGGTATATGGCTGAGAAATTAAACCCTATGGATCTCACGGAAGACTTTGTGGGCTTGAGTTTTAGTATTTATCTTCTGAAGTCACCAGGTGATAAACCCACTGTACAAGTGTTTATCCAAAAAGCAATATGAATCATCCTAGAACTGCACTACACTTTACCAAACCCAACCTTACCAAACCCTGTTGTGTTTGTATACTGGAACTGTGTTTTAAATTAACTGGATGTAAAGTAGTTAGGAAATATGCTATATTGTTAAACTATTAGTCTCCAGCTTCACGGAGCTAAAAACTTGATTTTGCATAAAGTGAAATACGATTTCCTGACATTCTTTTACTGTTATGGAAATTCTATCTAGAAGAAGTTTATAGTATGAATACTTAGGAACAGGTGATGTAAATGGATATAAAGACAGAAATTTTAGCTTGTGAATTCATGTTTCTTCTTCTTTTTAAATAGAAATGGTTTTATCTTGTTAGAATGCCAGTGAAAATATTTTTTGTTTGGATGATGTCTGTTCTATAAAAAAGGACAAGCAACCAAACAAGCAGACAAAAAAAAAAAAACACACACAAAAAACCATAAATCCTGTGTATATATTTTAGAAGCTATACTTACATCAGTTAATAATATATAAAACACTGCAAAAATTAAGCTAAGGAATTGTACTAAAGTCACACAATCTGAAACTAATGTGTCAATAAAATCCAGACGATGAAGGCTACTTAGGAAACCTGTACGGCCCCTGGTGCATATTAAGTATAATGAATGGAAATGTAAACAATTGCTTTTTATGTTTGTAAGGTGAATTGATAAATACCTTTTATCAATATCTGCTGTACAAAATGTTTGTATTTCCTCATGAATTCATGAAAAGAAGTCAAACATTTAATTTATGCTTCAAAAATGTTTAATTATAGAACAAAACATATTATTAAGAGGTGCTAAAAACAAAGTTGAGAATGACTGAAGAGAATTTTTCACAAAATGGCCGAAGTATGATGTACTTGAGGAACTGATATCCTTTAACCAATAGGTTAGTTTTTAAAGCATGTGATTGTGGGGTGACTGACAAAGCCTTGCTCTGCCTGAGAATGTCATTCCTCTTGGGAGAGTCACTTTTCAGAAAAATTGATTTCCGTGTTTATGGTTTATTCTTAGAAGGTTCTTCAGTCTGGATACTTGTTGTTAATCAGAGACCTCATTCAGAAACCAAATGTCTACCCTTCATTTTGTTTCCCTACCACAATATTAGAAAGCCACTTGCTATATGCAAGTGCAGATGGGAATGCTGCACCATTAGACCAGGAAAGAAAAGCACAGGGAGGATTCCCAGATGTGGAGAATCATCCTACAATATAACATCTTGCACTCTGCATCCAAAGGATAATGATCATCCTTAGCTCCACTCAGCCCAACCTGTTCCAGGTTTGGGGCCTATCATTTTCAGACTCAAAGAGCCCACATATTTCTTCCATATGGTTCTCCCCAACAGAAAGAATCCCAGTCCCAGAGGACAGCAGAGATGGGCAGTCATTGCCTTCAGTTGGAGGTGGGCCATGGCTTGCATCTAGTCTATCTGATTCAGCACTGAATGCTCAGAAGTCCAGTTATAGCACTGCCCCAGTGAAGAAGGAAGACAGTTTGGGTTGATAGAGACATAAACACTCAAAACCAAAATCCCTATACCCAAGGAACTTTCAGCATGAATAACAGATCAGAAGTATATCTCCATGAATGCACTCCTTTCCATGGGTTAAACTTGCATAATACTCATTTTCATTACTTTGCTGTTAGTTGCAGGCATAGATCTGCCCCAGAACAGATCTGTTCTTCAGAACATCAGAGACCAGAAGATATTTTAATTCTTATGCTTAGTGGAACATATAGCTCTAAACCTATCTGCTTACCCAAATGTAATATTTCAGGCAGGTAATCTAAATATGACAATATTAATTGTGCAGTAAGTTCAAAATATATGGATGAGTTAGTAATACTAGTTGAGCAGAAGTTCTGCTGAATTTGGAAGTTGAGAATTATTTTATATGGAAGTGGAAATAAAGTGGGAAGGTACTAAAGTCTGTCCTTGTCTGCTGAAAACACAGTACATCCTAAGCATAAGTGGATGAATGTCTTCCATGGCAGTTAATAAACAATTTGGCTTTGCAGGACTAAGTTAAAGAAATACATTAGCTGTGTTTCCTCCCTGCTAATAGTAGCTGGTTCCTCAAGTGATATAAAATCAAGCACTACAGTTAAAGATCAAACCTTAGATTTGGCAGTAAGCTGCAACCAAAGGAATTTAAACATCTTAAACAGAATTGCTCAATGCTGTCATTTAGGACTCAAGGTAACAGATTTCCTTGCACTGTTCCTTACTCTTCAGGGTGTGAACAATTTCTGTGAAATCTTGTGATGTATTTTAACTGCATCCTTGAATGATCTCTTCAGAGCTAAAGTGGCATTAGATCTCCATTCAGTTGTGGAGCTCAACGACTCCATTACACAACAACAGTAAAATGCCTGGCTTGAAAGCCTGGGCCCTACTGAAGCCAGTCATTTACCCAGTGTCTTTGACATGCTGAATATAACTTCTTCTAGTCCGATCCTTGTCTCTTAACACTTTATGGGGTTGGAGAATAACTTCCCTGAGCATCCGCAGAAGGGAGAGAAAAATGCTTTCCTGCTTATGTAAAAATTCCCCACACAGGATGCCAGGTAAAAGGTAAATGCGATGCAGTGATTCTTCAACACTTTAATTCTTTGACACAGTTTCTTAAACTAAGAAGGCTTAAGCAGTATTTTCTTTCTGTTCCCATCTTAATGATATTTTAACTTCCTAGTTATTTTTAACTACACTCAAGGGTGGGTTAGAGGTCTCAGAAATATTAAGCTCTTAAAAGTTTAATGTAAACAAGGTGCTGAAGAGAGAGACCTGAATTAAAACTTCTACATCCTGCTCTGGGAGAGCAACAATGAGAGCACAGTCATATCATTGGACACAATGTAGTTAGCAGAGATGGAGAAAATCAGGATCCACTTACTTTGCTGCTCATGAAATGGCTTGGGTTTTTTTCTTATTTCTGTTTTGTTTGTTTATTTGTTTTTAGTAACTGAACTGCAAGTTAAGCCTGTTCCCAGAAGGCCAGAATCTGGCCTAGGTTTGAGCCAGCTCCATAGCTCACACTTCATGGGGATTCTCCATCTGCACAAAATCTCATGGTAGCTGACTCTGCGATGGCCTTTTTGACCACTTTGGTTGGGCCAGACTGAACCAGAGATGGAGCCCAAATCTAGTTCTCTGGTCTCTGCTATCTTGGTGTAATTACGAATGCCCTTTACCTTCCTTACTGAACAGGTGCAGTGCTGGAAAGCACTAAACTAGATTTTTTTTGTATCCCAAAATTTTTAAATCTCCAGTGAGGAAAACCAGGTAGTGTGAACAGATGCATTGCTAACAATGGGTTATTATGAGGGAACACTAAAAGTGGTTTGAGGAAATATTACATCAGTGAATCAAAATTTCTGTTAAAAAATTACTGGCATAAACAATCTGGCTGAGTGCTGTGTTAAGTATCCAACATATTTTTGATAAGAAACTAATAAGCTATATTTCTTATCAGTTTGCTTTACTCTGAACAATTCCTTCCCACATAGAGAGTTTTAATTCTTAAATCTTTTTGTATTTGGCCGCTTGAATCTGTAGCCTTAAAATATTCTTTTAATTTAGGCCTATATTTGTTTTATCTATTTGTATTATAAATTGGATAAACTGTTTCCGAAAGACTGGTTAGGTGGTAGCTTGCCTGTGCTAAGCTTTACGCACACAAACATACCATCCTGTTTTCCGGTCTGAACTGTAGATGCTTTTAAGCACTTACTTCAGGAGAGGCTCAAGTGAGGTTATGCAGATCCCACAGCATCACCAAGTCCAACAAAAATACTTCAGGCTGAATGAACCAGTCATTGACATGATGGGCTTTTTAAGCTATCCACACAGAGCTCTAACCACATAAGAGATGAGAAACCACCAACATAGCTACCTGTGGAGTTCATTAAGGAGCCAGATGTTGTTTCAGAAAAATAAATACTTCCTCCAGCCTGGCATCTAAGTCCTCCAGTTCTCTTTCAGAAGAGGGGTGTTAATGCAGTAGAGCTGGGCTGCAAACAGGTACAATTCTGCCTTGCCACTTCAGCCACTTCATGCCTCTATGATTTTTACATTAAAATAAGCATTAGAGGTGCAGGTGTTAAGTTCATATTAGTGTTCAGCGCATACACAAGGGTCTTTGTACAGGGTGATTAGACATCAGAGGGCCTTCTGCATACATTTATTTTCAGATTTCACACAATCACAGAATTTATATAGTAAATAACGAGTGAACTACTCAGATCTCTCCATTTTGGAAAATGGGATACTGCCTTTTTTTCCCCACACAAGAAGTTCATGTTGAGGTGATTCAACACGGCACTTAGGACAGGCGAGAGAGATGACTTTACATCAATCATCAGCTAAAGGAAGTCTGTAATTGCCTTCGTTTTCTAGATGATCCAACAGTCATCTGTATGGTTGTGTTTATGATTTCTTTGAACTTTTCCAAAATATTTGAAAAGTATTGTCTGGATACTTTAATGTTCACCTTTAGATGTCCATATCAGACTGCTTCTGTCTATATAAAGCATGACCTTCAGGAAAAGCTCACTTATGTCCTCCATTCTTCTTTCAGTTCTGGTATTTATCTCTCCTTATTGCTCCCAACACAAGCTTTTTATGATTGTTTTTAAATCTCTGTATTTTCCTGTTCTTTTCCACATATTTTGACATCTCAGATCAAGTATGGACCATTCATAATCAGTGTATGACAACAGCTCTGATACTTCAGAGGATGGTTTTTACATGAGACTCTTCAGCAGGCTTTTGCTTTAAGTCCTTATTGTCCTCATACCCACCATGTCTGTGGTACAGCCATGGCTGAGATTCCCTGCTGCAAAGTGCTGTATAGAAGTGCAGAACTGGCATGTTGGCCTTTGAGGAACAGTTGAACAACATTAACTAAACTCATCTAGGAGGGCTTCTGAGGCAGGCACACAGTGGCCCTGATATCATTCCTAATGAATAGCACTGGGCCAAACTATGTGCAGGTAAAGCACAGGGAATATTGTCTTCTAACACAGTATGGCTTTAACTATGTACCAAATAAGCTAAAACATGTTTATCACAGTATAGTTACTCCACCTTAAGCACTGCATCAATTTAACACTGACTACACAGTTAAATAGGTGCAAAAGGGCACATCAGGAAAATCTTTTCTTTCATTAATATTTTGGTACTTTTAGGAGCTGAGCAAACAAATTGGGAGACCATGTTTGTGCTGTTATCCCTACAGGGAGAGCACGTATGCACGTAGTCACTGTGGACCAGCTAGTTCACTGGTTGGCCTTGCTGATGCAGTGATAAATTATTCCTGGAACAGCTTTTCATAGTTCACAGAATTGCAAATACACACAAGTGTTTAGAGGTGAATGGTTTTAGATACACTCTGCTAAAAAACTACCTAATGGACCCAAACCCAGGTAAGGTATCACACATATGACTCAAATTCCCTCTCCAAACATCTAGACAAACAATACAGCATGAGTTTTCATATGTGCTGGGTACTTAGAATGTGAAGACTGTGGTACCAAAGCTATCTAAAAATTAGATTTATGCCTACACAGGAGTAGCAGCATCATAACTGAATTAATTCTAGTACTGTGTCTGTTATGCTTTGATTCCCAAGTTAACTGAGGTATTTGTGCATGGAATTGCAGTACGTGGTGTAGGTATACCCTCAGTATCCCTGTGCCTCAGTTGTTTTCCAGTTCACAGAAATCTTCCTGAACTGTGAGTGTATGGATACAGAGGTAGTAAGCTCATGGTTTCCTAAATGGAATTAGGTATTTTGTTTTAAACAGTGAGGTTTTAAGTGTGTTATATCACCTTTCAAGTCTGACTGAAATCTGAGGGACAGAAGGGCAGAAATAAGTAGGCATTTGGGAAGAGCTTTCTGCCTTGAATGACTTTTAGCGTGCATGTTTCACTTCTGCATTGACTGAAAAGCGCTGTGCTGGGATACGCTCCTGCTGATGTGGCACCAGAATTTCCAAATTTGTCAACTAGAAAGTATTCCTGTTACCTCCGCCTTCTTTTGCATGCTGCAGCACTACAGACGTGGCAGCTTCCTGAATGACTTCCCAATTATACGGTATGCATACTGTATGTCCCTTGTGATGGTCAGGACAAGAAGAGAGTCAACAATTCCAAGTTAAGAGCCACACAACACACAGACACACACACAAAAAAAAGTGTGTGTGGGGGGGTGAGTGAGGAGTCGGGAATAAAAAACAAAGATTTTTTTCTTTTTCTTTTCTTTTTTTTTTTTTTGATAATGGAACAGCACGATACACAGGGACGGAGAACCGCTAAATCTCAGGATCTGGGACTTCTGTTTGTTTTGTTACGGTTTCTCAATAACATAGCAGAAATTACTCTTACAGTCTGACAAAAGCTTGCAAGATCGAGAAATCTGCAAGGGAATCTTTCAGCCTCTTTCGCCTGCCCCTTCTGAAAGGGGAGAAGCTGGGAGGCAGGATGACTCACTCACTCTCTGGGACTTTTAATTTTAAGTGTCTAGAGCTGTTGTGAGTGAGGCCAGGCTGTGGAACACCCGGAGCCTAGCAGGGTTTTATGACCCCCTTCCACGTCATCCTGCAGCTCTCAAATCCCTGGAAGAAATATTCGGGCAGAGCAGGGGGGAAGGGAATCCTTTGCTTTTTGACCTGCAAGTTTTCCTGCACTCCATTCAAGTGTTTGCATCTTTAACCCGTAAGCATACGTTTTGCCAACATTCCTTCCAAGTGCATTTCCACTTCCCATCATTTTCCGAGTGCATTTTTATGTCCTGTGGGTTTGTTTGGAAAACCAAGGCAGTTAGCATTTTCCTTTTCACCATGGAAAAGGACATTTTGCCTTTCTCTGCGTCTGTACTTTACCTATAGCAAGTTGTTCTATCACCTCTGAGACTTCCCATTTTTCAATGCAAAGTTTTGGTTTTTATTTGTGTGTAAAAACCAAAGCTAGGCTAATAGCAATATTTCTGAAAATCACAAGGAAGTAATGTAAAGCTAGAGGCCACTTCTCATTTCTGTGCCCTGAGCAGCATGCATTTTGTTACTAAGATAGCTAAGTAAATCACTAACAATTTGCATCTAAGCAGAACAGTGCTTGCATTTCTTTTAGAAAAACGCACAGAGCAGGAGCAATAGTCTCTGCAGCAGCACTAGGAAGAGCAGTTTTAATGAACAGCAAATGTCCAAACTTCCCCGCTGCTCTCCACCCTCCCAAAAAAGTTTCCCTGCTCCTTGCCACAACATAAACACTGTATGTGGCATTTTTATTTTTTTTTAAACTTAATCTGATCTGTTTCACATAGCTGTGCAACAAAAGAGTGAAAAAATCATCTGGAAAACACATGCAGGATAGAGGCAGGGCTTCTAACAGTCTGTGCAGGGTAAGATAAGAAGAATTTCATGGAGCAGCTCTGCTAAGAGAAGCTGGCTTGTTTCATTTCATGACGTGTCAGGAGGATGCAAATGATAGACCATACTCAGGCTGAGCACAAAGCCTGGGCAAAAATCAAGGAATAGCCTTTGCTAAACTGCCCCCTGGATCTTGATGAGTAAATGTACCGCAGCTCAAGATCATGCAAACTAATGAGGAATCTTTAATGATTACGAATATGAGAGCTTTAAATTAACTAGATTTTAGAAAATAGGAGATCACCAATGACAAATGAAAAAATGATTTTGTAAAATAAAAATTTGAGACTTGTAAGGATTTTTCTGCTGTTTCAAGGTTTCATAAATATCCATTTTACATTACTTGAAAAGTTTTACATACTGCTTTTTAATTGTTCCTGATGGTTTTAGTGATCAGCATTTTTACTAAAGCACTTCTATTAAAAAAGGAAGGAAAGATTTTAACTAAAAACCTTTTCATTTTGTTAAAAACATTTTTTTTCACTAAAACCATTCAGTTTTTAGTAAGACACGTGGTTGATAAACAATTTTATTTAGTTCTTCACATAAAAACTACTGAAAAGTTTACAAGTACCCAAAGTTACAGTAAAACCTATTGATCTTCAGTGAAAAATTCTGATTTGAAAGAACTTATTTTTTCAAAAAAAAAAATGTTTGTATGAAAAAAATCTGAAAAACTCTTCCCACCAGTAGTAAGCACCTGCTTCACAGAATCCTGCTGAGATAGTTGGCAGTCAGTTAATTCAACTTCTTGCTTTAAACAGCACTGGTGCAAATGCTGTAATCAGGTCAGCTATGGCTAGCTCACCTGTGAGCCTGCTTCACTGATAAATTTTTCCCTTCTGTGTTGAGATTTCTGATTAGAGCCTTCCCAAAGAGTCAGGTGCAGGGATTAGGGGAATACAGAGGAAGCTAAGCTGAGTATGAGCGTTGCTGGTGTCGTTTGGAAGTACGTTCATAAGAATATTATATGTAAGCAGCTATACTGTGTTTTCTGACACTGATGAAGTCTCAGCTGTGCGTGCTCTTGGAATGCATATGAGAACAAGAGAGAGCAGGAGCAAGAGAGCAAGCTGGCACTCAGTCAACAAGGTACATAAGAGGATTAATAAATCAGTTTTGAAGAAATGAAGATTGAATGGATATAAAATCTATATTTTGCCAACTTTTGAAAAGTTGCTTACACTTCATTTGGGCAGAAGAAACAATTCTTGTATTCTTTTAATGCAAAAAGTCTGGGTTTAGGTATTAGAGAAAAACTTTCTACTGGGACTATTGAAACAGGTGGCAGAAATCTTTTCCTTAGAAGTATATGAGGTATTTGTCAGAATCTGTATATAAATATTGAACCTTGCTTGGAAGTAAAGAGATAGATTAAGATGACTTGACTTTACTTCTCAGCCCTACATTTCTGTTAAGTTTAACAGACGCAGTTTCTTAGATTTTTTAATGAGCTTACTGTCCAAATATTAATTCCAGTGTCTACCCAAAAACCCCACTGGCAAAACCTTGGCAGGAGCTGGGAACTTTTCCTGATGATAGAAATGTTGGTGATCAAGGACTTAAAAATCTGTCAAAGAATAATGAGTCTCAGAGCCGCCTGTTCAAAATGACTCGTCACTTTTGCACGTCAAGGGATACAATATGTATTTTCTGATATGAAACCTGTGATATTGCCTCAAAGCTATCTGAAACTTTTCTGCCAAGTGTTGCTTTGGATATGAACAAAATTCCAGCATCCCTCTTTACATCTGGGCCAAGCTGGCTATGGCTACAGTGGTAATTAAACAGTACCTGAGGGTGTTCCCAGTCACTATAAATGATCTATACTATCAGAATGGTTCCTGGGCTGCTTTTAGCCCATACTAATTCATGGTGTGCCAGACAAGTTGTGGTACTCTTTGTGAGCGTGCCTATTCCAGGAGTCACTTCCCAAATCATCTTTGTATGCAGTGTAGGGTTAAAAAATATTTGCTGGCTTGGGTGTGTGCCAGTACCTGATGGCTCACCTTTGTGAACAGAGTACTTCTGGGCATGGCAGATGTGCTATACTAGTAGAGACACATATAGCTATGAGTAAAATCATAAAATTCTTTGTTTTAATGGCTAAAAATATTAACACTGTAAAAATGAGAAGAAGCTAAAGTCTCTTCTATGGCCACAGTTAGAGTTTCCTTCTTCTGTGGGTTAGAATGAATAAAATGGCAAAAACATTTTGATGTATAATTGAATTCATGTTGTAGGTAAATGTGATCCCATCACACACACGTTATGGGTAGAGCTATATGAGGTAACTTCAGATACGTAAGACATACAGTTTTGTATCTGACCTCCCTTTATTGTCCCTGGACAGTTTTAGGGCATGATTCATTTTGCCTTAGTGATGATGTTGACCAGATCTCCATATATTATGAGGGAGACAAGGTGACTAGCTCAAATGTAAGAGCGTGGTTGACACAGATATCTCAGAGCTGGGGAAACTGATGAGTGGTTTGTAAGCACCACAGTGCCAGCTCCAAGTACTGTTTGTGACATCCACCAAACAGGGCTTGCCACAGGCTGTCTGGTCCCATACAGCTAACCCATATATCTATGGCTTTGTACCCTCTCCCTCATCCATCCACAGTTGCACTCTACAGCATGATAGTAAAAACTATACAGATGGAAGACTGTGAAGCAGCCCCTTCATGTGTGTGCTAAGTTGCCTTGTCATGGTTCTTCCTGGTGCTTGGTAGTACCAGCTTGTACCTATAAACAAAATTTCACCATCAGGAAAATTTCTGGCAGCAATATGGAGGGATAGATGTGAAACTGGGCACAGGCTGGGCTTGGGTGAACCAGTGAACAATGCAAGGAGTTGAAAGCTGCATATGTTTAAAACAAAGGTAGTTTAGCATCTCTGCTGATGTTCTCAAATACTCTATGGGTCTTTTGGCTAGTTGGTAGCTAATGAATTTTTGCTGGTGCAGAAGATGCCAGAACCTGAAAGTCACACCTCAGAGGCTGCTCAGGACTTATAGAAGGGTATCTCTTCCACAGGTAACATCATCTCCTCTCCCCTTGTCATGGATAGGAGGTCTGGAAGGACCATGGAGGTGGACATTTTGATGTGAACATCAGTGTTAGGGGAAGAAAGCATGCCTGGGTAGTGGAATGATGGGACCACTACAAGATATGGAATAAATACAGCCTTAATGAATCTGATTTCTTTGCTCTGAAAAGGTAGGGCTGGTGATGGGGCTTAAGCGTCTAAGGAGTCGATGAATCTCAGTGGTTTGCTGGCTTTCACAGACAGCAGTTCTTAGCACTAGTAATTTTTTTTTTTTCCACAGAATCATAGAATGGATGAGGTTGGAAGGAATCTTTGGAGGTCATCTGGTCCAATCCCCTCCTCAAGCAGGGTCACTTAGAACAGGTTGTCCAGGACCATGTCCAGATGGCTTTTGAACATCTCCGGAGATGGAGGCTCCACAACCTCTCTGGGCAACCTCTGCCAGTGCTCAGTCACCCTCACAGAAAAGAAGTGCTTTCTGATGTTCAGGGAACCTCCTGACCTCCTGTGTTTGTTTGTGCCCATTGCCTCCTGTCCTGGCACTAGGCACCCCTGAAAAGAGTCTGACTCTGTCCTCTTTACACCCTCCTTTAGATATTTATAGACATAGATGAGATCCCCCTTGAACCTTCTATTTTCTAGGCTAAACAGTCTGAGATCTTTCAGCTTTTCCTCACAAGAGAGATGCTCCAGTCCCCTCACTGTCTTCATGTTGCCTTTCTTTGGACTATCTCCAGTAGCTCCATATCTCTCTTGTACTGGGAGGGCCAGGACTGGACAGAGTACTCCAGGTGGGGCCTCACCAGTGCTGAAAAAAGGGCAGGGGTCACTTCCCTCCACCTGCTGACAACAATTTGCATAATGCAGCCAAGAATACTGTTAGCCTTCTTTGCTACAAGGACACATTGATGGCTCACGTTCAAATTGGTGTCAACCAGGACCCTCAGGTCCTCTTCTGCCAGGCTTCTTTCTAGCTGGGTGGCCCCCAGCATGGTGCTTGGGGTTATTCCTCCCCAGGTGCAGGACTTTTCATTTATTGTTGCTGAATTTTGTGTGGTTCCTGTCAGCCCACTTCTCCAGTCTGTTGAGGATGGCAGCATGACCCTCTGGTGTATCCAGCACTCCTCCCAGTTTTGTGTTGTCTGCAAACTTGCTGAGGGTACACTCTACCCCATTGTCCAGATCATTAATGAAGATGTTAAACAGGACTGGACCCAGCACTGACTGCTGGGTTATGCCACTAGTTACTGGCCTCCAACTAGACTTTGCACTGGTCACCCCCCCTTGGACTCAGCCATTCAGATAATTTGCAATCCACCTCACTGGCTGTCAGTACAGGCCATACATCAACTGCTTGTCCAAGGGGTTCTTACAGGAGACAGTGTCAAAGGCCTTACTAAAGTCCAGGAAGAAAATATCCACTGATGCCCCCTCATCTACCAGGCAAGTCATTGCATCATAGAAGCTTATCAGGTTGGTCAAGCTTGACTTGCCCTTGGTGAATCCATGCTGACTACTCCTGATGATTTTCTTCTTCTTCACGTGCCTGGTAATGTTTTTCAGGATTGGCTGCTCCATCACCTTTCAAGGGATCAAGGTGAAACTGGCAGGACTGTAATTCTCTGGGTCCTCTTTCTCGCCATTTCTGAATATAGGATTGGCATATGCCATCTTCCAGTCTTTGGGCAGTTCTCCAAGACACCATGATCAATCCAGGATTATTGAGAGTGGCCTCAATGACATCTGTCAGCTCACTCAGCACTTGGGGGCACATCCCATCAGGGCCCGTAGACTTATGAATGTTTAGTTTGCTTACGTATTCCCTGCCCCAGTTGTCCTCCAGCAAAAATATATATTCTTTGCTTCAAAAGAGAGCAGATTGTCTTACAAATGTTATTACTATACAATACATGGCAGCCTTACTTAGGCTTTGAATGCACTATTCCAGAAGGGACTGCTGGTTTTATCTCCAGCTTAACAGACACATTATGGTTCCTCTGTCATCCCCTACATGCTTCAGAAGCTGTTTTGACCTTGCAAATGTCTTTTCATCTGAAAGTCTTTCAATTTTTTTTTTTATAGTGTACCTGACTACTGTTGTCTCTATTTCACACAGGGGGAAACTGAGGCATTAAGAGGCAAGATGGTTTGATTTAGGTGACTTATCAGAACGGTGACACAACAGCATGAAAATCATTTAGTTGTGGGGAGTTATAGGTTTGTAGAGTAAGTGTTTTTTTTGTTTTATATTCAAATTTATGCTTTTTTACATAAATATCAATAGATTGTAGGGAACATGTTTTCACCTCTTTCCCTACAAGGAATTTGTGTGACTGTATTTCTTTCACTTTCTGTCAGAAGGTTTCCTGGAGATTGAAGAGAAACAGCAACAGACATTTTATTTCTCCAGCTCATCACACGTTTATATAACCAGAATGAAATCTGTTTTCTGTTAGAAGAGAGAGGAGGGCAGAGTAAAGCTGCTTTTTTTTTTTTTTTTTTTTTTTTTAATGTTAGCAGAACCAAAAGTTGACTGGAAACTGTGCCAAAACAATAGCATATAAAGAATGCATCTGGAAGTCATTAGGGAAGCTTGGAGTGAGCAGTGATTAAAGCAAGATGGAATTTCTACTTTCCTTTTTTTTTTTTTTTACAGTTTCTAAGCCAATCAAATCAAACTTTTTAAATCTTATGAATATGCAAGCAAGAAAATTCTTGCCGCCTCATTTCCCTCCTGAAGGCAATTCCAATCATCTCTTCTGTAATACATCCTAACGCATTTCCCTATACTATTTAGGAGAGTTCGAATCGCTTTGCATTTGCTCTGCCTCCCCTCCCCTCCCCTCCCCTCCCCTTCCCTTCCCTTCCCTCTTTTCTTTCTCTCTCTCTCTTCCTTTCTTCCTCCCTCCCTCCCTTCCTCTTTCCTTTCCTCTTTTCCAATTTGTAGTGGATTACAAGAATCAGATTACAGATGAATATCTTTCTGCAGCTTCTTCCATTGACAGATCTGTTTGTCTGTGGGAGACATTTTCCTCCTGCAGCCATCAGTGCTGTGGGACAGACCGATACAGTGTCCTCCCAATAGCTCCTGACAAATCATGCCTTGAATGCAGCAATTACTGCCATCAAAATAATGCCAGGGTCCTCCTTTCCTGACTACCTCCAACCCCTTCATAGGACCGCCTTCTGATTCACATGTCTGGTGAGGCAAAGGTCTGAAAACTTGATCCTTTATTATTCTGTTAAAGTCCAAATTTTTTTCATTCCTTCTTTAATTCTCTATAGCAGGAAATCTAATCTACTGTAAAGCCAGAATCAGCTGCAGTCAAAAAATCTGATAATGCACTTTTCTCAGCTGACGGAAAAGATAAATGACATCACACAGAAACATCCACCGATCGCATTTCATCTCCACCACAAACATGATGGCATGTACTGAATTAATAGATACTGTTCCTGGTACCTGGTGCCTGGTACCATAAAGTTGTGTCTTCTCACTCTGTATTTTCATGCCTGCTTACACGGTGTTTGTACAGTTTTCCACTGGTAGAGTGCAACACTTTCCAGTTTGTGCTGCTCTGTTTTCCTTCTCTGTAAAAAGAGAGGTGTTATTTGTCCACTGTTCTCAGTGTTCTTGCACTTAAAAGATGAAGACGTGCAAGATTGGAAGGATCAGTGACTGGTGTGAGTGATGACTGTATTCTGCTGTTGGATTGCCCTGTGGACTTGGCTGTTTCCTTGGACAGGCCAGGAAATGTTTGCAGAACTTCAATCGTGAGCAAAACGATAAAGGTCTGGCTTCACAACTGAAGCTTACCTGCTAGTCCCCAGCAGAGTTTTATGGTTCATTGTAAACAATTCATTTTAGTGTGTCCTATAGAATCATAAAGTTATGTAATGGAAAACTAAAGTAAAGGAGATCATACGCAGATGTCCCATTTCTGCCAGGTAAATTCTCTCCTGGCAGGAGCCCTAGAGAGGGAAGACGAAGAGGGGTCTATGGCCACCAGCCAAAACAGTAGCCTGTGCCTTACTCCATGCCCACAGGAGCCCCTGTGAGTATACAGAGCTGAGCTGTGAGGACTGCCTGAGCAAGATGAGTATTTCCTGTGGCTCCTTGAACACGCTTTTCACACTGCATCTCCTCCGACCTTATGGAAAAATGAAATATGTTGTTTTACCTGACATTGCATGTTAGAGAAACAAATGTTTTCTTCTTTCCACTGCCTCAGAATAAGTGTTGCCAACAGGAATTAACCTATGTATTATTTTGGCCTTGAGATTTCCAAAATTTGGAAATTGGCCTTGAGATTTCCAAATAATTTTTTTAGCCTAAGACATATACCTCAATATGAGATTTGTTTAACAACTTCCAACTTCTTATTTGAACCTTGGAGCTGCTTATGGCATTGTCTCATCCTCTCCCCTTCCCCCCAGTATTTTCTTTTGGTTTGGCAGCTCTCAATTTTATGCAGAAACAGCAATGAGGCCACTGGGGCAGCTGTCAAACTATTGCTTCCTGCCACAAGGACCATTAAAAATCCACTGTCTGGGGCTAAGAAGATTTTCCTTGAGGCCAGGTGCAGATGCAATGGAAAAATAAACACAGCTTTTAACAGCACTGGGAAAAGACTTTATAAGAGCCTGTTCCTGTTGCATTCCTCTTAATTTGCTAACAAAGATCACAAAACAAGTGAAAGAACTCAAATGGGAAGGGATGTGAATGGCACAGCAGTGTGAGAGTGGGGAAGAAAACGTGAAAACATGAGGGAGAAACTTGATTGACACTGACCATGTAGGACTGACTCAGATGTCTCTCCATGTGGAGGATAATGGACTCCTCTCTCCCATGAGTGGCTCACCTGTAATCACTAAAGCCACTTGTATGAATAAAACCCGAAGCATTAACCTCTCAGGTAGAGATGAGGTTGATCTATTGATAGGGGCAGCATTTGGGGTACTCAGTCTCTATTTCAGATAAATGAGTGGTAGTCATATCTGCAGCAAAATATGGATGCAAGAAAAAATCTTTGTGTGACTTAAAGTGGGGATCTGGAACAGTGGAACCCAGAGGCTTCATGAAAGGTGCAAGACAGGATGAACTTCTGTGTGCCCTGATACATTAGCCTGTAGAAACTATTGAGAAACTGGGAATAGGAGGAATTCATTCCACACAAACTCCTGGAGTATTATAATACAATGATCCCAATGCAGGCAGGAAAGAAATCACACTTGTCAGCTCATGCATGCATTCTGTGGAGTGCTAGATTTCTGTTTTCTCTCACTGCTGTATATTTCTGTTTACCCACGAAACACAAAAAACAAGCTTGGAACTGCAGCTGGAAATTGGTGAAGAAGGTAACCCTTGCAAGAGAAAGAGAATCACATGTAAACGTACATTAATGATCATTTTCTGATCAGATTAAGTTCTCCAAAGAATGATTAGGAATACCTGGTTTCAATTCTTTGGCAAAATCTTCAAGAGCAGCCGTTAGCCTCAGCCCTGGAATACAGTGGACGAAACTGCTAGATTTTCCAGACATTGAAATAGGAGAACTTTCAGCCTGAGGTGGGTGTGGGGATTTCAGAGCTTCTGAGTGTTAGGAGAAAACCATAAAACTTTCCCAGTTTGCCGCTGATACACTCTGTGTATGTTAGAGATTTTCTTTATTCCAACTTTCTTTTCCACTCCTTTTTCTCAAATAGCATCTCTATTGTTACCCACACAGGTGAAATTCTCTGTGAAATTCATGTATTTCTGCCAGCATACCCAAAGAAGGCAGAGCAAACAATAAATATAAATGGTAGGCCCAGGAAGATCATTAATATAATGCTCATGTATTCCCCCATTCTTTGTGCATCAGCCTTTCCCAAAGGAAATGGAATACATTTTGAGCAAGTAGAAAAACATTTGCAAACAACTTCATGTGAATTCCCTTTCTGATATCATCCCAACCTTTGTAATCAGGTATAGGTAATCATATAAGCAAATGATTACACAGATTCCTACATTTGAAGAATTATACAGTTCATCAGAGAGAGACATGTAGATCTCAAGCAACAAAGGCCCTTTGCCAAAAGAACTTTCACCATTTCAGAAGTGAATTATCCTTGATTACCCACTTTTCTCCAGAGCTGATATTTTCATATCAGCAATGAGGCACATCTGGTGTGGGGACTGATTTGCCAGTCCTGAAGAATCAGAGTTTCAATATCCAGGTCTGTCAGACAAAGACATTTCATGTGATGAGTTACTATTCCCCTCCCTCAGTATTACTGAAGAACCCTGGAGATTACCCTTCAAAGTGTGCAAGGCAGAAATGTGAGGGAGAAAGGGAAGAAGATGCTACAAGAATAAGTGTACAATCCCCCCAAATTCTGTGGAGTTGGATATTCAGCTGTCATGTGAGATACACAGACCCAAATTCTTGCTCAGAGTCAAACAGAAGACTTAGAAGTTGAAATTCAGCACCTCAGATTCTTGTTTTTCTCTCTTAAATAAGGGAGCCTACTAAATCATCCTTCTTCAGAAGGAAATGGCAGATCTGGGAACCAGCCAGTGGTCAGCCGTTAATCTTCCATCTTGTCACAGGGTACAAGAAATAAGGAAATAATAGATGAGAAAATCAAGATGTTGACGTGAAATGATAGAAATTTTATTTTTCTCTGCATGTTTCTATTACATAGAACCCCTAAATTTCTGAACAAAAATATTTCTGCAGAATGGTGCTAGGAGATATTCTTGTAGTGTGAGAGAGAGAATGATTGACACACAAGAAAGGCTATTTCATTCCAGATGCTGGTAAGAAACTGTATGGATAAAAATGAATTATATACAATACATGAAAAAAAGTAACAGTTATCCTGTAAAGGACGTGAAATGAAGTGGAATGAACAAAACTGACTACTTGAGCTTCCATGTACTGGATGAATTAGAAAAAAAAAAAAAGAAAGAGTGAGTGCATTCTGGAAAATCTTTAAGTTGGAAGATTTCATTTAAAACTGCAAGGGAGAGATCTGAAGAAATCCTGATGTCACAGGGATTCTGATTTGAGCCTCAAAGATGACCTCGAAGTCCTGAAAGCAATGGGGTGAGAGGAGAAGGAAAAAATGAGTTAGACCTTGAAACAAACAGCAAAATGTCTTTCAACCATATAAATGAAAGAAGAAATGTGCTGATAAGCAGTGAGAAAGGTGAAAGAGAGAGAAAAGGCAAGTTTTTCTTGAGTCAAAATCTAGATAAGTACTTCATTCTTCATTAAGAAGGTAATGCTTTTCTTTGCTGGGAATTTAGAAAAAAAAAATCTTGACACGAATACTTAAAAAAAAAAAAGAATACAATCATAGAATCATAGAACCACAGAATGGCTTGGGTTGGAAGGGACCTTAAAGATCACCCAGTTCCAACCCCCTGCCATGGGCAGGGACACCTCCCACCAGACCAGGTTGCCCAAAGCCCCATCCAGCCTGGCCTTGAACGCCTCCAGGGATGGGGCATCCACAGCTTCTCTGGGCAGCCTGTGCCAGTGCCTCACCACCCTCAGAGTGAAGAATTTCCTCCTAACCTCTAATCTAAATCTCCGCTCTTTTTGTTTAAAACCATTCTCCTGTCACTATCTGCCCAAGTAAAAAGTTGCTCTCCATTTAAGGAGCAACAAGGTTGCCTCCTTTAAGCACTGAAAGGCCGCAATACATCCTCCCCAGAGCCTTCTCTTCTCCAGGCTGAGCAATCCCAGGTCTCTCAGCCTTTCTTCATAGGAGAGGTGCTCCAGCCCTTTGATAATCATAGTGACCCTCCTCTGGACCCTCATAAACAGCTTCATGTCCTTCTTGTGCTGGGGACTCCAGAGCTGGATGCTGCACTCCAGATGGGGCCTCGTGAGGGCAGAGTAGAGGGGGACAATCACCTCCCTCCCCTGCTGGCCATGCCTCTGCTGATGCAGCCCAGGATGGAGTTGAGGAAATACAGATATGCATAAGAGCATAGGTCAAGAACTTTGGGAAGAGAAAGAAATATTTACATATATATATATTTATGTACATTTATTTATATTTAACTTGTTTTTTTTTCTGTTAAATAATTTCCTAGAAAATTGTGGAGCATACTTGAGAGATCATGTTGGTCTCTGAGTGGGACAGAGACTTGTTTCAGTGTTTCAGTGGAGGCAGCTGGAGCCTTCAAGGAGTCTTTGCTGAGACTGACTGCTGATCATATCAGACCTATATCCTGGAGTAAGCATTGCTGGCAAAGCTACAGGAATATTTACGTAAAAATAATACACCTGATGAACTACAACCTAGGTTTAGGCATGGGTCCATTAACAAAGTTTTGAGACATTTCTGTCCAAAAATCAACCACTTACTGTAAAGAAGTAGAAGATACAAAAAGCACAACAGAAACCTTACAGGAGTTCCCCACAGATGACCTTTACGAAGTCCTCAGAAGAGCCTACACCCGCTCCATGTGTTGGACCAAAGGTGCATCAGAAAGTCAGATACATCTGACCGAGGTGCTTCAGCAGGAATGTGAGAACAGATGTGCACACCAGTACTCCTGTGATACACAGTTGGCTGCTTAGGACTTGCAGACCTCTGGATTTCAATCAGATGTCAAGTTCAACAGTCACTGGTGAAACTATATTCCTGATGAATCTCTCTCATCTCCCATTGGACCTCTGTGCACATGCACTAAGTCAGAGTTATTTTTGTGAACTCCCAGTGCAGCACAATCCTTTCACACCCCTAGAGGCATCTGTTTGTTTAAAACAAGACACCCCTCAGAGCCTGGTTTTAGACATGGACTTCAGCACCTACTCCATGAGCAAAAATGATGAACAGCTATAAGAAAATGCCTTTCCTTGAATAACTTGTTTTCCCTATGACAATTTTCTCTCTTGAACTTTGAAGGAAGCCTTTCATTTAGTTTCAAGTAATATCATTCTGTCTTGATAATAAATTTACTCTGCTCTTTTGAAGAGGACCTGCTGTTGTTCTCACTACACAATATATATTAAAAACGCCTTGGATAAGTTTTGGTGACCGAAAGAAAAGGGATATCTTGTTAAGTGTATTGCAAATGAGCATGGCTGTGTGCTGATTTTGGCTCAGTCATTTCCTATTCCACCCTTGTATTTGTAAATTAAACTCCTATTTTCAGATTTCCAAAGACTGTTCCAAAGTTTATGTGATTCCTTTAATTATGGCATGAAGCAGAGGCATATGCATTCCAAGGAACCAACAATTACCTGGAACATGTTATTACAGCGAGACTTACGGAGATCTGCAGCATTTGTGAAACTCCGTGCAACACAACTGAAGGAGAAACTGCTGAAGATGGATCTGAGTAGGTTAAAATAAAAGTCTCAAAAACTAGCCTTCTTTCAGTAACGTTAATTGTTGTCGCAGAATTATAGTTCAAACAATACTGCCATTTGAAAACCTCACAAGGTGAATATGGAACATTTTTCATCAATGAAAAAGATGAAAAATGAGAATTATTTTTTTCTTAAGACATTACAGCTATCACATATGCACTTGTCAGCAATATTACTTTTGACATACGGAAAGATTTTTTCAGTGGAGATACTGCAACCAAAAAAACCTGAAAATTCAATACAGGAGCTGCTTTCCTTAGCAGAGTCATGTGGGGTGGGTGTTCTGCAGATGTTTCTGCAGAAGAACATCTATTATACCATAATTTATGTTTGTTTGTTTGTTTGTTTGTTTTTTAACTCCTCTCTTAACCTTGCTTCATAGACGGCTGCATAACAATACTCCCAGTTTTAAGGAATTAGAATAAAACTCTCTCCCCAGTTTAAAATTCAGAAGAATAGAAACATTGAAAAATCAGGGAGAAAGAAATACCAAGAATATCTTGAATTTCCTCCATCACACCTGATTAGTATGAGATTTTGGGGGACATTCCCATGTTAGGCAAGAACACCTGTAGTCCCTTAGGAGACAGGCATTTCTTGTGCAGCTGTGAATCCTGTGAACACTTCGCAAAGCTTTCAGTTCTAATCTGCAGCTTCCTCACTGTGAATATTACTCAGGGTCATTCTTGTTCCTCCTTCCCCCATTAATGGTCATTGTTTCTAAGATTAAGAAAACAGCTGACATTTTCAAGCCAACAAAGCAACAGTTGTTTATTCTTCAATTTAAATAGTAAATGTGGAAAGGAGTGCCCATGAAAAGGGGATTGAATTCCATGCTACCCATGCTACCACTTAATTTTTGTTCTGGGAATAAAGAGTAGCTGAATAACGGTACACCGTGGTCAGGTGAGATGAAGCCCTTTCTGGCAATGAAAATGAAATCCACTGCAGTCACTGGATGTGTCCAGATGGCTCTGGGCAACCTCGTCTTCTGTGACCTGCAAAAGGTAGGGTTTGCTTTTTCATTGTAAGACTTCAGCATGATTTGCATCTTTAGCAGCGGGACTGATGGGCCTGATCCCCTCTTGCTGAAGGGCTGTTAAATCTCTTCTGCATAAGAAATTTCTCTCAAAATGATGACACAATCAGTAGCACTCTCTACTTTGAGAGACCTTTTACACATTAGTGCCCTACTCATCACCTGGGAACCAGAATGGCAATAGGCGAGATGTCCTTAAAACCTCTTCCATTCCTGAGAAAACAAAACTCTGAAGTAAATATATTTTTCTGATGCTTACACTGTGAATTTCAGTGTTACCAAGAGCTATATGACAAAACGCACCTTAGTAATAAATGTAAGGCCTTCTCTGCTCTCAGGGTGTTTGGTAGGCAGCTTCTTTCATTTTTTCTTGTACATTTTTCCTTCCCCAGATCCTGTGACTTCTGTTTTTAGTTATGCTTCTGTACTGCCAGCCTGAAACTAGTCCAGCAGCTGTCTCAGTCCTTTCCGCCATAAACTCACACTCTTTCTCTCTCTTAAAAGCAATGCTGAAAATACATTTTGATCATTGTTTTTAGTGAAGTCTCTAGAGAATGCTGACGTGTCACTCAAACCTCCGTATTTAAACCTGGGATTTTTTTTCCTGGTTGTACAAAATTGAAGGGAATATACTCCAGTTTTCTGATGCTGAACATCCGTTGCTGAATAAAAGTCTTCTCAGATCTTGTCTGCTCAGATATGAACTTAGCAGGAGAGAAGACGAAGAAGGCGTGTGAGCAAGCCAGGATAAGCAACAGCCTATCCTCAGTGTGAGATTTAATGAAACATTTGAAAGCTGGTGGAAATAAACATCAGCCCTCTAAGTGTGCATATAAAAGCTGTGGAAATGGATACACAAGTTACGGAAGAAACATCAATGACTTGTGCTTATATACCACTGTTGAATACAGTGATAGCTGCTGTTGGAGCAAGGACTGCAGGTGTGAGGAATTCACGTCTCTATTGATACTATTATCAAATTCATGAAAGAAGGAAGATGCCAGTGTTTCATTACTGATTTGCTTGCCATACTGAAGCAGGTGCATTGTCCTGACTGAGGATGTGCAAAATATAGCATCATCCTATCAACGCAGCTCTTTGGTGGGGTGCAAGTTACCTCATTACTTCCTAGCACTGAGACCAAAAAGCCATAGAAACATATTAAGGAAGTCCTGGGTCCCTAAGGGTCCCCCACAGATTTAGAGGTCACCTGGAAAAAGTGTTGTGAAGTGTCAGTGTGGCCAGTATGTTCTAGCCAGCTGGATCCCTGTGTAATATGGCCACTGGCCAACTGGCAGCATTAGTCCTGGGGACAGAGGTCACACAAACTAGTCCGTAATGAGCTTCTCCTTTAATAAGTTCAATAGGAAGACAAGCTGCTCAGTGCTTAATGATTGGTCTCATTATTCTCAGACAGTGTGTTCTTAGTGTATGTTGTCCCAACTAATTCTCAGGGCGATTCACCCAAAATTCAAAATTTGGGCTACAGGACAGAGTTCAACTCATCTCTGTTGAGATTTTTTGAAGTCAAATATGTACATATGAACTTAGCACCTGAAAAGGTACCTTTTGAGAGAGAGTATCCTAGATCCCTGTCCACTAAAGTGGATCATTTCTCTAGCTGTTAGAAATTGGGACTGATGAAGACCACTGATAGTTCTTATGGATGATTCATGCTTAGCACACATTTGTAGTGAATTTGGTCCAACAGCTTTAAAGAATCACTTAACCTTCCTTAATGGTAAAGGTGACCCATCCCATGGTACTTGCTACTAATTCCTTCAGTGGCTATTGCAAGACAAAGGATGCTTCCGCTATGCCTCTGCTTCCAGTCTGTGTGGAAAAGAAAGAGCTGTATTGGCTGCTCTAAAATACCATTATTGAACTAGAGACTGTTCCCCCCGAGGAAGACAATTTCATTTCAGTGTCAGACTCTTGTTGCACATTTTTTAGACTCAATGTGTTCATGTGCAACACTGCAACTTTTTAGATTTGTCATTCATTGTATAGCTATGGATTAGCCTTGTGTCTCTGTATGTACAGAGATTTAAGAAAGAATAAACAAGACTATCTTTAAAAATGAAATTACCTTGATTTTCTGCTGTATGATGCTATTAAAATTAAGTATAATTGTGGTGGTTTTACCTTGCAGGGCAGCTGAACTCCACCACAACCACTCTCTCACTTCCCCTCAGAAGAAGAAGAGGGGAAGAAGAAAGTATACTGGAAAGAAAAACAAAACAAAACAAGACAAACAAACAAACAAAACACCTAAAGGGTTGAGATAAGGATAATTTAATTAAAGGGTAAAGGAATAGGGGAAAAAGCAAGCAATGGATGCGTGGATGCACAGAGAGAGAGAGAGAAAAAAATATTCTGTACTTCCCATCAATGAGTGATGTTTGGCCACATCCCAGGAAGCAGGGCCTCAATATGCATAGTGGTTGTTTGGAAGGACAGATGTTTTAATAACGAGAACCCCCCTGGTCTTTCCTCTTTCCTACCTTTTATTGCTGAGTGTGACACCATAAGATTTGTAATATCCCTTTGGTTGGTTTAGGTCAGCTGCCCTGGCGATGTCCCCTCCCCAGTGCTTGCCCACCCCCAGCCTGCCGGCTCTTGGGGGGCTTGGAGAGGGTCCTGATGCTGTACCCATATTGGTCAGCAGTAGGCACAACACTGGTGTGATACCAACGCTGTTGTAGCTACAAGTGCAGAGCACAGCACTCTATGGGCCGCTGCAGGGAAAGTTACCTCCACCCTAGGAAGACCCAGTACAATAATTCAGGTGTTGCTTATTATAGTCTTACTTTCATCTTGTAACAAACCAACTGTGTGTGCTTAGACTATATCAAAGCTGATTTGAAGACATGCAGCCTTTAAAAGCAAAAGCTGTGTTTCAGACTTGTAGGGGGAATGCCATGTCCACCCGTACTCCTGTAGGTCATTGACGTAGAAAGCCCCTCTCCAGGGCTTAGAAATAGTTTCAACTATTTTGTCACTATAAAAGGAAAGTGTTTTGGTTCAGGTGCTTACAATAAGTTTAGCCACAAGTTTGTCTCACTAAATTATGTCATAGCTCCATAAAATTTGTGTCCTCTTGACTGTGGTCTGGGTTAGGTTTTGTTGTTTTGGTTTTAAATTATTTTGTAGAGTTCTACAAGTATATATCTACAGACCCTGCCCAGATGCCACGATACCTTTCACCCTTGCTTCATTTAGTGAGAGAAGACCAACTAACATTCCTTGCTTGAACCAGTAGATGAAAACACACATGAGAAAATGAAGTTCAAAAACAAGCTGAAGGGTTTCTCTCTGTCATGAAGAAGGTGTCTTAAAATGGGTACAAGGAGGAAAACACAATCAAAGATCTGGAAGGGACCTCCTGGTCACTGCATGTAGTCCACTGCTATTACAGAGACCATGCCTATCTTGGTCAAAACTTTCTTAAATTTTTTCGTAAATGTATGTTCCATTTGTTCTGTTGAACTTAATTGCTATGGTGGTTAAAGCATGATAATTTCCAGCTTAAATTTAAGAAATCATTTAAACCTATTTTTTTCACGTGCCAACATTGTTTGCAGGGTTAAATATTAAGTCCACACCTTTGATGCTCATCGTCCCTCTCTGATCATCTAAAATACTGTTTGATTTGAATTACGGCTTTTTGTGTGTGTGTGTGTGTGTGTGTGCTCAAAGCATTGTCTTCTGCATCTGACTACATAAATTAATCTAACAAAAACTTTTTTGTCTGCCTACAAACCTAATATTTCTTGCATCCTTAGTTTCAACAACATTGCTATTATGTTAGCAATGGTTCATGCAAATGACAGTAGTTTTTGGTTAATAACCTTCAGAGAGAAACAGGGTAATGAAAAAAGCTAATGATAGTCAGTGGTAGACTACTTAAGTGACAGTAGTGATCTAAGAAGTTGCGCTATTTTCTTTAATGATGGTTTTGTAAAACTTCATGCATAAAAACAAACAAACAAACAAAAAAACATATTGAAATTGATATATATACAGCTACCCACAGCACAAGCCTTTTTTCACTACTGTAGGGTGGGAAACATTTTAATTCCTGTCTCTGGAAGATAAGGAAAGAGAGCCTGCTTGCCAGTTTGTCACCTATACATTGTCTTAAATAGTGTAAGTTATCAAGTAAATTACATCGGGTATCATAACTTAGTGCCTAACTCATTCAGTAAAAATTGTTCATTTTTTTTTTCCATCACAGTAGCATAATTTACAGTCCCATCTTGTGCAATTTGCTATTCCATCTCACTAGGAAATGATTAACGTTTATTTTTCTATTCTACTTCTAGGCTTCTTGTGCAATGGCATCCACATAGATTAATTTCTGGCCACTACTTTTCCGAAAGGTTGCTGAAAGCCTGTCTTCAATCTTTTTGTTAACCCTTTGCTGCTGTAAAGCATTTTTTATTGATCATAATGCTCAGTAACTTTCTTCTACTATTTCATTCACGTGCTTTAAGTAAGAGCTCACAGAAACAAGCTGTAGTAGCTACACCAGTATTTCTACTCCTTCAGGGAGATTAAATTTTGCCAGGCTTCCTGCAGGATAAATACCTTTTGCTGGTCAGGGCCCAGAGTGACTGACTTGCACGCTAACGAACTGTGGTCCTAGCTTAGAGGGCTGATTTAAATCCAGCTAAAATCAACGCTAGAACATTAGCACTTCACTTTTTGTATCGACTCACTACCTAGAAAAATTTTCCCATGATAAATATAATAATTCAGGCCACCAATGAAAATCATATTTTTAATTGTGTCCTCAGTCTGCTTTAGTTCCACTGAGGTTTGAAATGTCAAGGAAGTACAATCTGTCCTACCCTGAATCTGCAGAGAAATGCACCTTCATTAGGATTTGCTTCATCAAAATGCTATTCTTTAAAGCTGTTCTTTAACACTGCGAATGAAATGAAACAAAATGGAACTGCTTCTCCAAGTTGCAAGAAGCCTCTCTCTCCTAGGTGGCAGGACTGTGACATTGGAGCTCTGCAGAAATCATTCCACCTTCTGAAGGGAGGGGAAATGAGATGATGCAGATGGTATTTGGATTAAGGCTGAATGAGCAAGATGCCTCCTCTTAGTGCTCCTTGCACAAAACTATTGCCAGAGACATTGTATGAGTGGGGATGCAGTTCACCCTTGCTGCTTTTGAAAAGTTTGACACCCTTTTCTCCTGGAGTGACTTCATCTCTTACAGTATGGGAGGGAGCGCTGACTTCACTGCAGATAGAGAAAGGAGTTTATTTTCCCCAGCCACACTCTTGCATTTTTCAGGCATGCTAAAATTCATTTGAAATGGAGAGAGAAAGAAATGAAGCCTAGAGGTGATTTCGCAAAACTCCGCTTTAAGCTTCTCTTTATTCTCTCTATAGGTCAATGGCTCTGCATTTGCTTCATTTTATATGAAACTGATGAAATTCATATGTAGCTCCTCCAGTTAGGTAAGTATTTCCATAAATGCAACGGTAATTAAATTCAGCTATTGGCAGAACTGTAGAAAGTGCAATGCTGCCAAAATCACTGACTTCGCTATACTGTAAGTTCAGCCTTTCACAAAAGAATGGAGTTAGAAAGTCTGTGCAAAGGCTTCGTATTTCACAGCTTTAAAAGCACTTTAATTTTAGCCTGAGAAAATCGTTCTTCTTCTGTTTTATATACATTCACTGTGCATACCCGTGCTTCCTATAGCAGTTCCAGAACTGGCTGCCTTCTGTGCTATCCTACTGCAGATTGTGGACTGTTCAGTATAGAAGTTGCTGCAGTGCCTATAAAGCAATGCCAACTGCAAAATCCAACCAACGTCTAATTTAGGGAAGTGATGCTGGCTTCGTGCAAGGAGAACTGCAGGGAAAATCTTTCCTTAGTGCTTTGCTGAAGCAAGGCAGTGATCTGTGGGATGAAGATGACAGGGAATTATCTGAAATTAAAAAATGCAAGCTGAGGTAACAGAAGCGACGTGGCTGTCAGTAACAGCAGTTATTTAGGATCAACCAGAGGAGGTCAAGCCTCAGCTTCAGCATGCCAAATAAAGTCCTTCTAAATAATAGAGTGGGAATTCCAAATAGTCTCCATCCAGTCTGCTTGGAGCTCACTAGACCGCAGTGCGAGGCATGGCAGTTAGGCTTGCCAGAAATATGGCAGGACAGGGAGCACCCTCTTGTTCAATACTTTTATTTTCCATGTTTGGGTGAGGGTCCTGTTTCACCCACTCAACCCATCTTCATACGTGCTGCACACATGGAATAAGGTGGGACTGTTCATGCATGTGCAGGGCATGCTTTGTAACAGTAGGGTCAATCTCTCGTGTTTGGTTCACCAGAAGCCTTAAGGAGTTCCCACTTCTTAGCTCCTCCTCAGGCAATACAGTGGGTACCTCATGTGAACCTGCTAAGTCAAAGCCAAGGATTTATGCTGTGATGAACAACTGCTGCAGCAAGGCCAGGTGTTCCTTTAGTGATTTAAAAAGAAGGTAATTAGTCACAAAAGATAGGAAAGAAGGCAGGTTCACTCCTTTTATCACCATTGAAATAAAGGGTGCTCAGTAGGGCTGTCTTTCAATTTTCTCTTTCTGCATAGGGAGAACAATTTAAAATAATTTAAATGTAATTTAAAAAATGAAGATTTTAGGTGAGCTTTAAGAAAATTAATAATAGAAAGCAAAAGAGTTGAAAGAAGCAGTTGAATCTGATTAAAGGAAACTTTAAGAGCAACGTATTCTCCTCCAGCTTCTCTGGCAGAAAGAAACTAAAATTAATGGGAAGCCAGAAGAGATGAAAAAGAGAACCATACATCTGCCTGCTTTTAAGAACTGGTTGCTTCTTAGTCCAATGCAATGAAACTAAGATCAGAACTGACCACAGGTGTTCTAATTTTTTTGTTCTTCCATGTATGACCTGGCCTATTCACCACCAGCCTCATCTTTTATGGTCTCTTCCACCAGCGCAAAGGGGGTTCAGCACTGACACCAGCCTGAACTGAGGCAACCAGGAATTGAGCGCTGAGTCCTGGGACTCTGGTTATAAGGATATATGTCTTACATGGCATCCTTGAATTTCACTTTCAGATTCTGTAGGACAATTATTTCTTTTTTCTTACTTTGGCCCATATTCCAACAAATATATTCTTTCAGTCAGAATGAACTTTATCTGAAGTGCTAAGAACAAACAACTGAGAAATGCAGATTTTATAAGAGCGCACCCTAGGTATTTGCATAGTCCTATAAATACATCCATACCTATAATTTTGTGGGCGTAGATCAGCTTTGTGCCGGTCCGCACTGAACAGGATATGGAGCAGTTCTGTTTCAGGAGGTGACTGCATTTAAAGATGTAAGGAAAAGAAAATCATCTTTGAGAGCAACCTCCCTGAACTTGCACAAGGAGATTGGTGAACCGGTTTGTTTTTAATCTAAAAACTGGGCAAGAAGGCTTTGTGGTCTAAACAACCTTTTTGAGGCTGAAATAATAAATGAATCAGAAGCAGGTCAGTTGATGTCCCAGAATATATCTGGTGCTGTGAGAATGTCTAGAATCATTACTTTACATTACTTTACAAATAAATGTGTAGCTAATTACTGCAATTTACCATATTTTAATACACGGTCAGTCTTTTCCTTTCCAAGACTCCCCAGCTGCTGCTCACTTAACCACTTGTGTTTTCCTTTCATCATTCCCTAGCAAGAAGCACAGAGCAGAGAGGTCCGGGCTGTGCTGAGGCAAGCTGCAGGGGCTGGCAGGCTGCAGAGGGAGAGGGAGCCACATGCAGTCCCTCTGAGCCCTAGTAAACTCTCCATCGCACATTTTCTATTGGGAAAAGCTATGCTGAATGCAAAAGACACAGATCTCTGTGAAACAGATTTGACTTTCAGAGGAAAGAAAAGCTTTCGGATGAGGAGGTGAGTGGAGAGAAATCTTGGTTACAGCTACCTTCCCTCCTGAAGGCAGTCAATTCTACCTTCATGATGTCTACTCCAGTTTTTCTTGGTTTAGGCTTGTAGCAGGATAGACTTTTAAAAAATTTCCTCCTTACTAGACTGCTGGATTTGGCATTTATTCAAAGGGCAAGGGCCCACCCAATCAGTCTGCTGGAACCTTCCCCAACGAAAACACCTCTCTGCTGCAAACCTGTAATCACTTGCAACTGAGTAGACGGCCAAGGAAGAAGGGGGAGAAAGGAATTCCTCCAGACTTTCAATTTTGCAGCTTTTCATTAAATTTCACCTGTGTGTGCTCAGTTTCTTCAAACACTTTTTTGTTTCATATACGGGGGGGGGAGGGGCGGAATATGGCTTAGAGGCTGTGGATGTAGTTAGCCACAATAACGACATATAGTCATTAAAAAAAATAATTCTTTTATTAACAGAAAAATCATTATTCTCTCTGGTCCTCATCACAGGCAGAAATGTGTGGGTGAGAAAATAATCCCCAAGTAGGAGCTGCGCTTCTGCCACATTCTTCCAGGGCAGAAAGGGGCTGAGGAGAAGGCATCAACTGGGCTCCGCCAAGAAAAAAAGGAAAAAAATAATAATAAAAAAAAATCAGAGCTATTTTCCCAGCTACCCATACAAATGTCTCTCCCCTGCTTCTAGGCTATCTTGTCCCCAGGGGATGGGACAGCAGATCCCGTAGTCAAGCTGCTGCTGCTAAAACTTTGCCCAGACAGCAGTCCTGCTTCATGCAGCTTTTCCTGTATTTCTTTCACTGTCCTTAGAATGGGGTGAGGAAAAATTATTCAGCTTGGTAACTGTTTGGTCAGGCTCCTCCCTCTGTCCATCCTCCTCTTTTATTTTTTCTTGTGTGCACAGCCCACTGACGACGTGGACACTGTGTGGATGAGCGCCAGGGCGAGGGGCACAGAAGAGTGGAATTCTGTGTCAGAGCTTCTCTCCCTTCTCACACAGCTATCTCGGCTCTAACAGTTCTTCACCCAGCTCAGCATTTACCAGGGGAAGAGAGATAATTTAAGGAATAAGGCCTCAAATGAACATTTTTCACACTGGAGCTGAGCTGCAGGAATTTTCCACATCTTCAGCCTCAAATAATTTCATCTTGACTATGTGACAGGAGCATTTTCCGAGCATCCTTTCGTATCTCTGTCTTAACCCCTAATCCCCTAGATAGTATATTTTGGAAACTCAGTGCTGATAAGCCTTGTTGATTAATAGATATATAGATTGAATTAGTTCAATTTATCCAGGTTGAGAGATACCTTGGGAATCAGCCTGTCCCTTAATCATAAACATGCTTACACCATTGTAAAAAAATTATACAGAGGCTGTGTTGTGCTAAAAACATTTTCAATTGTTACTGTCTGTTCTCTTGTCTTAGGATCATCACCACACAATTCATGTGTTGCACGCTGAAGTGAGCAATGCAAGTAACGTGCATAGGAAGCCCAGAGTGCTTTGAAATTGGAATAGCAGAGTGTGAGTGGAAGTGCATTGTGGATTACTGTGGGGCACGAATCTGTGACCAGAAGATCATGCCAAGAGTTTGCTGGTGTAGCGTGGAAGCATAACGGAGCCCTCCAGACTGCTGAGGATTTGTCAGAAGGGCGGTTATTGCCTTCAGGATGTTTGGTGAATATTTAAGGGATTTAAGAAGGTGCCAAGAAGGAAGAACAGTGTAATGGCTTGGCAAGGATCGCGGGGAGAATTGATAACGTGCTATCGGATGCAGGGGCCTTTTAGCACAACTCTGGGAGTATGATCAGGCTGTGGAAAAAAAAAAAAAGATTACTGAATAACAGCAGATTTTTCTCAGAAGTTATGAGAAAGGGCAAAATCAGGTAGAAGGGAGGAAAGATGTTTCAAAGCGAAATTATCTTGGTGTCTGTAGGATATCCTTGCAACAATGAAAATCAGCCCTCTGGCTATGACTAAAGCAGTTACTTTTTTTTTGTTTTTCTTTTCTTGCTGGGAAGATAGATCCAGCAGAATATCTTTGTTAGGGACCCCCTTTGGTCTACCATAAACAGAAATGTATTTTCTATAAGTAGAAATAGTGTATTATTAGATAATTATTTGACCAAATGCTTTGAAACAGGAACAAAATTACCAAAATGCCATTCCCTGTACCAGGGTTCATGAAGGGACCCTGGGAACTTTGAAATCTGTTGAACTAGGTCCAGTCCCTAAGCCACAGAATAGGGATTTTCCAAAATTTGAGAAAACAATGGGATCCTTGAGACCCATTTCTGAAGGTTCCCTGCAACCTCCCGGCTCATGGGATTCATAATGTCCCAACTGCTGCCATAAAGCCCCTTAGCAGGTGTTGTAGTGGACTGACAATATTGCCTCAGGCCCCATAATTTTCTTAAAAGATTCCTGCCACGGTTGGTGGAATTATGCAATCTGCGTGCTCTGAAATCCTCCGGCAGCTGTTCCTCCATCCTTATCCTGCATCTCTTCTCTTTGCAGCTGGGGTAAACTATCTCAGGGAGCACTCACATTCAAAGTGGCTGATCCCTCCTCGACTGGGGAAGGGGGAGACCGCTACCAGATGGATCCAGTCCTTGAAGAGGCCCTCACTCACCTTAGGCTCCTATGAAGAAAGGGGAGAGAGGGCTGCATGAAATTCCCTGATTAATGCAGACTATAACTAAATAAACATTTGGGGAAAGCAAGAAAGTGAGAGAGCACATAATAGAGATAACAGAACCCAAACTGAGAAGAGTAGGCGGTGGAAAGGAAGGGAAGAGAAAATGCTGGAAAAATGCAGAGGCCAGTACTGGGGGAGATCAGCTACATTACAGAGTTGCTCCTGGGAAGTCAGCCAGAGTATCTCTGTAGGAGTCTTCATCTCTCTCTGACTGTAAAACAGTGCTCAGGCCTCGCACAGCATCCAGTTAATGAGCTTAACCAGTGGTAACAGGATTCAGATACCATCAGATATCATCAAATCTCTTCCCCTAGACTATGCCAGAAGGGAAGTCACTGGATGGAGATTCAGAGAACTCCATCAATTTCCCTGTAAAGCCTGATGGCTTTTGTTAACCCAAAACTATCCACAGCATTTTGTACTCTTGTTTGTACTTCAAGAGTACTCAAAGAAAACAACTACTTGCTAAAATATCCTTGCTTCCAGGGTTTACATTTATTTTATATATATATATATATATATATATATATATATTTTTTTTTTTTTTAACCTGGAGAACTTCCTACAGCATGTGAATGAGCAAATTAATTGAAGAACCCACATAGGGGTACCACTGAAATGATCCAGGGTCTGCACCATTTGTGTTGCACACTGCAAATACAGCCTGAAGATGTGTGCTTTATTACTGGCATGAGCTTTGAGGCAAGTCAGGGTGCAAAAACAGTCTGTCAAGTTTAGGTTGTAACAAAGTGCACCAAAATATTCTATGCCTCACTTTTCTTCACCTATAAAACAGAGACACAGTCATAAAACATGTTGATATCTCTAGCATGCTGCAAACCATAAATATTGTTATTCAATTAAGTTTTGAGTTAGGACTTTGCTGCAAGTCAGAAAATAATATATATGTATTTTTCTTTTTTAAGTATAGCAAAACTTTTGCTGATTTTCAGCATGGACCCATCAGATGATTCTTGCAGTCACTTTCTGACTTATTTCTAATTTGGCCAAAATTCATGAATGGCAATAGCAGTCACTTATTTCAATAGCATATCATAAAGCAGTTCTTCCAGCAGGACCAGCAGAATGGCATAGTGCACCGGGTCCTGTGAGGCGCAGGACAGCACTCTGCAATCCCTGCAAGTATTACATCCACTAGGCCTTTCAGCATTCAATAGATTTTTGTTAAACATCCATACATTTTCCAAATAAAGTAATGAGAGCTGACAGAAAGAAAATCTCATTTAGAACAGGGCATTGCAACAGAGGAATGCAGGTACGTATCTCCTGGGCCTGGTAGCTGTCATGGCCTGGGAGAGCACAGCTGGAAGCACCATCTATGCTCAGGCTCTGAAGATTGTGGCATTTGATGGTACATGGTACCTTTCTGTTCAGGTCCCTCTGATCCCCTGCTTGCAGGTGACTGCTCCTGTTGCAAGGTAGGCTGAAGGCTGCTGAGCATCTTCCTGGCAGGTGTGGTGCTGCCTCTGCACTCAGACTGTCCATCACAGGCTCTTCTCGTGGCAGGCACTCCCTGCGATGTTGCCCAGGCCTTGTGCTCTGAATCTCACACTGCACTCCACCTCTCCCTCTCTTCCTACGATCAAGTCCTCCAAACCTCTGAACGCTTTCCTTTCTTGAGGACCTCCTCTTGAACCTCCTTTCCTGAGCCCCTGCCTGCCTTGAATGACTGAGTCAGTCTTTCTGATTTTGTTCCCTTCCTTTCACAGAGCCCGGCAATGAGGGTCTATCAGGCCCCTGAATCAGAAGAAACAACCGTGTCAGAACTTAATAACAACATACAGGTAAATCTGAGGTCATCTGATTAAATGGAAAACCTTCACCCCCAAATTTGGCCATCCACATTTTGTATAAAGTTTACGGGCACATGTTTGTGTGTCCATGTATATGTAGATTGTGTGTGTTCATATGTATGCGAGAGACAAAGCTGAACATCTCTTGAGATTCCACACTCTCTACCATATGTGAATAAAACCTTTAAAAATAAGCCTACAGATGCTGGTTGTATTCTTAATGATAGTCTAACAATTTCCCTGGCAGAGAAAAAATATGTATAGATACACACCAAAACATCTATAGATATTCCTATGCACCGTTTGTGAGAAACTGTATCTGCATAATAGCATTTGTGCGTCCTAGATAGCTGCAAACAGCAGTGCACTTACACAGAAAATGTCATTTCAGTGGATAAAGACTTGGTGTGAGTAAGTGAATATCTACAGACTATAGGAAATACTAATGTTTGAATTTGTCTGGCTCCCATGTTCTTTCTGAAATGCCCTGCACCACCTGATCTTCCGCTGTAGTTTATCATCCTGCCCCACACCTGAAATTCCTGTACTGAATCAAAGGCATGGCATGCAGTTTATAAACGTCCTCTCCACAACCTTCCCAGCCTCTTGCCAACAGGCAGTGGGGACAACCTACAGTGCAACCAAACCATCTCCGTGCAGGATGTGCAGGATGCTTTAGCTTCTATCTGCTCTTTGGGTAATCATGAGAGGTGTTTAATAACAGGGAGATCTGGACAAGGGTAAGGCAGATGTGAGAAAGCATCAGGGAGATGGAAAATTAACAGATCCGGAGGGTCAAGAATCACCCTTATCAGGCATGATGATGGAGACGTGATTCAGTGAAGGGAGGTACGGAAAGACAGCTTATTAGCAAAAGAGGAGAGTGAGCTGATGGAAGGTACAAGAAGTGAGCAAAGACAAGTCTTCTGCTGCAGAAGGGTTGAGGTAGTGTGAGAGAAAATAATAAGGGGAAAAGTGACATGGGACAGAGGGAGTAACAGGTCACAGTCTCAGGACTGCAACAAGAAATAATATCATATACAATTTGAGCAAAACTGCAGTCTGAAGATCTCCCAGATGTGGGTTATTCATTGTCACTGTGCATTTCGTGAAGACAGATCATACAAGGGAGGCAGGACACAGCCTATATTCTCCAGTTTTCCAGCATGCAGAGGCATAATTCAGACCAAAGTAATTCCTCCTTCCCACAGGACCTTCCTTTGTCCTGATGTTGTTTGCTAGGGAAACTCAGGCACCCATCCCATTGAAGGCACCCATCCCCTTTAGGTGAGGTGTGCGGCGTAGGCATCCCAGCTGGGATCACTGTCCTGACTGCCAGTGAAGGATGCTGTGGAGAAACAGTGCAGCTCTTTCCAGGCAATGCTCTCCTCCGTCCCTGACACTTCCCAGACTTATCCACGTTGGCCACCACTAGCATCCAAGGAAATCCAAGATCTTGGAGCCAGCTCTCATGGCAGGTGCCCAGTCCTCCTTCCAGACAGAGGAAGACCAGCGTGTCCATGGAGTGGGGAGCTGGCCCAGTGGCAGGCGTGGAGGCAGGACAGAAGGGGAGGGACAGGCTGCAGGAGGGGCTGACTGCACCATTCACCCAACTCTGAGGTCTCGGTGCTCACAGCTCATGGGAAGAAAAGTATTTCTCTTCACTCCCTGACTCCCCTCACTCGCACACAAGATAAGGGTGGACTTGCGTTCATAGCAAAATTTCTTTTACTGATAAGATCAGATGGATATGTGTACAATTTAGAGCTTCTTTTACAGCTTCTTTTACTTCCCAAGCAGTGAGGCAGCAGGTTTTTCCACTTCTTTCCAGGCTCCTCCTGCTTGACATTTTTCCTTTAATTTTCGTGGTGACCCATTTAGCTTTGACGGGACCCACTTTGGCGTATCCACAAAATTTCAGCAAGGGTTGAATTAGGATACCTAGTCCTCATTAACCATTTAAAGTCGTTTAAAGTGGCTGCAAACTTACAAAGCATCAGATTTAGAGCATGGCTTTCAAAGCAAAAGGTATCTAATTATTATAAGGACTATCGCTTTAAAAAATAGCAATCTTTTCTAACTTCTCACGTGGTGAAAAAGTGGTGATATCAGCAAAAAATATTCTAAATCTTGAATGGACCTCCACAAATTAATGTCTTGAAAATATGTCCCAAAGACTATTTGCATAATAAATTAGGTTTAATTGATTGTTTCATGAATACCATACTTCTAATTCTTAAAGAAAAAAAAGATGAGAGGCAGCGACTTTCTTTAATAAGTGTTAGGTTTGTGCAGCACAACCTCAAACTTACTCAGGGTGGAAAAAAGAAAGCATACCATTATTTTCAAAACCTCTCTGCTTTATTTTTAACTCTCTTTTTCATCTAGTCTTTTTCAGTATAGCAACCTCTCTGTATTACAGGGTGTATCCAAATTCAGAGAAAAACTTCTGGCCAATTGTTTTTGAGGAACTTTCCAAAGGACTGCGCTGCTCTGTCTGGGAGACTGAGAGTGCCACGTCGCTCCCTCGTCTTAAAGGCTGAGAAAGCCATCATGGTTACTTTTGCAGTTCTTGATGTGGTTCTGGGTGGTAACTTCAGATCGCCAACATTGTTTTTTTCCCCCTGGCTGCAAGGACATACCATAATTGTACTTGGCCGTGTCAGCTACAGAATGCTCTGAAGTGCAAAACTGGATCACAGGGACCATCTAGTGTCTTCAGCCTGCATGCTCCACAGCAGCAACGCCTTTCGTCAGACTGAGAAAGTCAGACAATGCTCTCCAGCTTGCTGGGTTAAGTGCCTCTATTTCTGTTTCTTTTTTTATTTTTCCCCTGTGGGGTTTAAAAAACATTCCAGAGGAATAAATCAAATATTGCTGAACACTGTGGGTCAGCCGAACCAGTTTTCAACAATTATGACTGATAAAATGAGACAGGTATTTTTGAGTGGTCTTTTTCAAAGTCCTGCTGTGAAGAAAATGAAAGATATGTTTTTCAGCATGTTCACAAAGATTTGCATATTCACTGCTTTTCACCTAATATTTTTTAAAGCAAAGCAGAAACAATGCAGAATGTGTCAAGAATAAAAGAATTAGAGTTCAAAAGGTCTGAAGTTTCCATTGCTGATGAATGTAATCTTCACGCCTCTCGGAGACCATCCAGTGGCTACCGTGCCCATGCTCCTCTCCACACCCGGGTGGGAGGGCGCCCAAGGAAGGGAAAATGAGGGTGGGAAACCAGAGCTGTGAGGCAGGGTTGAGGGAGTCAAGGCTTGCTTGCCACATAGCTCAACCCCACCCACACATCTGTAATGGGAACCCTGGGCCGGGGGACAGGCTTATGTTGCTACCCTTCCCCTCCACTTCAGGGCACCGCCTTTCTCCTCCTGCTCTCTTCTTTGAGGTCAGAAATCTGGCCCCTCAAAGGGTCAGGCTTCTGCAGGGGGATGCAGGTTTGGGGAGAATAGGTTTTCTAGGAATACAGTCAGCTTTTACGGTTTGATCCCAGGCAGAAGGGCAGTAGGCTCTCTTGCTGTGTTTGGACACTCCTGATTACATCCACATTTTAAAATGTCAGTGGAACAAAAGGTTTTAGTATATTGTGCTAACTTGTCAGAATCCCAGAGCTATTTCATCTCACCTTGAAGAAAAATAAAAGAGGCAGAGGGCCTTAAGGAAGTCTGGAGCTTGACTGTATCTTAGTTTGCAGATAAGAAATTCCTCAAAAGAACATCTAGAGGCAATAGAGGCAGGGAGGGAGGGGAGAAGGAAGACACTCCTTTCAGATCATACTCCCTGCAAGTATGATTAATGGGAATTCTGCTGCACAGCATTTCATCTGTATGATTTTTTTTTTCTCTGAAATAAGAAGCCTTAGCATGACCACAGCAGTTTATGAAATACTTTTGATTTCACCAAATGGTTCAGCCTGGTAAAAAAAATAAAAAAAATAAAGGAAGAAAGAGCTGGGTAAATATCTTAAAAAGTAGAAAGAAAATCATTCAGTAAATCCAAGTGAAATATATTTCAAACTTTACATCATAATTTCCCAATTTTAAAGGAATGTTAAAAATGATGAAAACCTTAATAAAACATTTTGTTTCATATCAATCTAAACATTTGTCCAAAATCACGAGGAATTGTATGCAGTACTTTTCATCTTACACATCTACACTTGCACACCAGATTGCAAGACCTGTTCATGTGTTGATTCATTGCTAGGATGAATGCCTGGACATGTCCAACTGACCCACAGATGATGGGAAGGACTAAGACTGGAAGAAATCTCTGATTTACTCTGAAAGAGTCTCTGATCCATGGACCAGGACAGCAAGGTATAACTTTGATCCTGTAGAGGATGGAACAAACATTGCAAGGAACAGTTTTAAGCAATATTTATCTAAGGGTTAAAATCTGACAACAGTATTCAAAACCACTTCTTTTCTTTAGCTTAGTAAAATTGAACTTTTCTGAACCTTCACCATGCCAGGACATGCTCCTGAACTGGAAAACTTACTCTGATTAATTGAGATCAAGAGACAGCTTTCATTCCAAGACAAAATGCTTGTTTTCCATAACCAGCTTTCTAACAGGATAGTATATTGTGGTAAACTTAAAAGTAGACATGATATGATATAGTCTTACTGCAGATACTGCCAATGTCTCCACCATATGTATTTAACAAGCCACAAATTATGTTCTTTAATTGCAGTGCAAAAATGGGTGACACCTTGTTAGTGACATGCGGGCTGAGGGAAAAACTTGAGTTCTTTTAGTAAAAGGGTGGGAAAATTTGCATTTTTTTTAAGGTATGTTATAAGAAAAAAAAACAAACAGGAAAAGTAGGGAAAATAAAAGCACTTTAGTAAAATATTTTGCTTTGGAATAAACACTGGATTTATTCAGAGAGTAATATTCAACACGTCAGAATTATTTATCTGATGAAGTATTTTCAATGAAGTTGCTTTCTTTTTAATACTACTTTATTTTCTGACATGGTTTCAAGTTTTGTTGTTGTTGACAATGATAGACCAAGTGCTGTTGGTCTTGCTCTGCCATGCCTCAGCCACATTATATGAACAAATGTGAGTGTGTTCTGTTCACTTAATGTGATGCCCATGCCCAGCCACTTCCAGCACTAGAATAGCTCTGGCTCCATGCTGTCTATCAGGTAAGAAGCAAACCAGTCCTTGATGCATCCAGGGTTAGCTAGAATGTGCTGACCAGCCCTTCTGGTGTAACTGCCTCTATGAGGGCATTAATTCTGGCCTCCCTTCTCCCTCCAGATGTTTTCCTGGTGTTTTGAGGAACCATCTCTCTGAGATGTCTGCTGTTCCATCAGATCTGGATAAGGTTACTTATCAGTTATAAGTTATTGGTGGTGGAGGGAGAGGTACAATCTGAAAAGAAAAGGAATTGCACAAGCTCATGATTCAATGAAAATAGGGTTACTATATGATGTGGTTTATGGATGACGGTAAGCATGCTGCAGACATTGAGGTGCTCAGACACCTTGTCTTGGTGTCTACATCCCATGATCACTTCTGTCTGGTGTAAATCAGCACTTTGCACAACAGGGAGATCTTCCTTCACCTTCTCCCCTCTGCCGGCACTACCACGCATGTGGCTCATGTGAACTAGACCACATTGCTGAGCAAGCTGAAAACCAGCCAGTGGTCTGCTGGGTTGATTGCCCAAGCCTCTCTAATTAGCCTGTTTGTTGCAAAAGAGCCATTTGCCCTTCAGCTGCCTTGCTGTGCCAGACTAAATATCTCTGATTCTTTAGTAACGGCATGAGGAGCAGCTCTGGGCACTGGCTGACCTCTGCGTTCAGAGGCATCATTCACATCAAAATATTTTAACACTCTTTTAGAAAAATCTCTGAAGCCTGGGTGCAAGAGGAGGCAGAAATGTGTGTGAAGAGTTGTGAAGCTTTGCTAAGAGGATGGTTACAGCTCCCTCTGCCTACGTATAGTTTTGCTGCAATCCTGTCTCTTGGGCTGTGATGTGTCCCTGAAGGAAATTGCTGCAGCCCCTAATTATGGTCACCATGGATGATATGAGGGCTTTTGATTAACAGGATAATAAATATATGAAAATCTGCCCTCCAGAACTGCTGGCCCTGTACTTTCCAAATCTGCAAACTCACAAAGGCCAGACTTGAAGCAACTGGACTAGTAGGCACTTAGTAGCAGGGCTCTGAACCAGTGTCTCCATTATTCCTCTGAATGTCGTCAGGTTTTAATGGAACTGAAATCCTAACTGCTGTGCTTTAAAACATACCTCTTTCCTACTAGTACGGCTGCCATGCGGATGTATGTATTTTAAGCTGGCTTTTTAAAAACAAATGCAATGTTTTGTGGCTGTGACTGCTTGTGGCTTAATGTATCTTCAAAGGCAAACAGTTTGTGTCTCCTCAAGGAGAAAAGACTGTCACACACATGTAATGGCCTATATTAATGTTTGTTTTTCTGCTTTTTATCAGAAATGTGGTAGTTTTCTCCTTGCTTTTCATCATGTAAAATTATGATAATTGAGAATGCAACACATGGTTTTCCTTTTATGAGGAATATTAACAAAAATAAAGTTCAAAGCATCAGTCTCACAGGTAATACATGAGTGAAAATGATAGGGAATTAAATAGGCAACCTCATTATGAGAGAAATCATAGGTATAATGCTATCTCCAGGCATGAATAATATAGTACAAATCACTGGAGTTATTCCAGATTTTAACTCATGTAATGAAGATCCAGATGTCACCCAGCAGCAAGATAGAAACATGTGGTTATATAGATTTAGAGTAATGAAAAATAAAGTTAACATTTTCATCATAAAAATATATAGCTTTCCTCTGTGACAAGTGAGAGTACTTGGCAAAACAAGAATATTGCTGCACTTTAAGCTCTTTACTAATAAATCACTAGTTATAATTGCTTGTTTAATAATAAATGAAAACTAATAAGTTAAATTATACAGCTTCAAATCTTGTTTAGTCTTTATATAAACATTATATAAATGAATGAAAAAGGTGTGGAAATGAGTAATGCAAAAAATACTATTTTTGTGGCAACACCACACTATTCATATTTAGTATGTTAAGAAAAATGAAGTCATTAGCAAGGTAGCTAACTAATGCATCATTTGCTGAAAATCAAGAAATCCTACATGGACTTGTGTGTGAGAGACCAAGTGCCTTGCACTTTTATGGTTTCTTCATGCTGTAGTAACTGTGAAGTTAGCTTCTCTGGCTAAGGAAGGGTTCAGTGTGATTTAAAGAAATCACTGGGTGATATTCTGCCAGTTTCAGGGCTTTAATATCACAGGAAAAATACATTCATGAAAAAAAATGGACTGACTGAGCAACTCTAAAGCTGCAGCCATCATTGCAAGCCCTTTTACGTACCAGGTAGTTTGTGAAACTTAAAACAACCTCAAAACTACTCTAATTTTATGTTCCTGGCAAATACAGTGGTTCCTATCTTTGATTCGCTTTCTAGTCTTACATCGTTGCTGGAAGGATTGAAAGATTCCCCTTCCTTACATGCAGAGATATACAGAAAATGTGCATGCACAACTTTACTAGCTTTAATCCTATTGTACTCCTAACAATGAAGTGCTGCCAGAGACCATGTAGTTATCAGAAGCTCCACATGGTGTCTGTAGTGCAAAAGAAAAGAAGTCATATGAAATAAAACTCAAAAAATTTTAAAAGACTATTTTGTTGGAAACCTGACCACACGCTTGCATAGTGGGAAAGGGGGAGGAAGCATAATTGTTACGAGTAATGAAAGTAACAAGAATATTTGCTGCTTTCTATTAAGTACATTAAAAGAAAGAGTTAGGGGATGAGAACTTACAGTCATGGGAAGATGTGTCTGAGAAAGATCTCCAAGGGTCTTCTCGTTCTTCAGCTGTCTTCATGTCAATTTTGACAAGTGCTTAAGAAAAATGCATGAGTGACAAGAAAAGAAGGCGCAGAAATAAGATTTCACTGCCTCTTCAAGCAATCTCTTTACTAGCATTATCACTGATTTTTTTATTTTTTTTTCCTGAACTCTTTCTTGCTCAATGTCCTGTCACTATGGACTTAGGCACCCAGTTCTTGCCTTGCTCTTTTGCTATGCTTCTGTGAATTTTGTCCAGCTGGTCCACATCTTCCTAGAAGAAGAATGCCCTAGGCTGAACTCAAACCTTTGAAGAAGGCCTTAACATCGCTCAGGAGTGATGGAGCGACAGGAGGTTTCATTTGCATGCTTTGCTAGCTCTCATTGCACTTTTCATCTTTGGATAGTATTTGCATTTCCTTAGTATTTTTAACTTTTATTTAGCTTGCCACTCTTTAAAAATCTTCCTTCTCTTTTGTCCATGTAACTGTCAGATCTTCTTGTCCAGTCAATTTTTCTGGACTGAATGAAGTACCACATTCTTGTCCCTGCACCACGATTCATAAGACCATATCTCCAACTTTAAAGACTTCATAGAACTCTGAACTTCAGTGTGACTGGAGATTTTCTCAAGGCGGCAATGCCTTTAGATCCAGATCACTAATAATTATATCGAGGATATTTGGATGTAGCAGAGACGTTTGCAGAACCTCAATGCAGTCTTCCATTTTTATAGTTAATCACTTACAGTTACAGTAAAGTTAATCACTTACTCTCTGAGAATGGCCTTCTATTCCTATAGTTTAATCTAGGCTACATTTTCCTAGTGTGGCAGTAGATTGATTAATACTGACTGGAATTTGTCTCCTATTTTTTTTTTCTAGATAGTTACAAATAGTTTGTTGGATAATGATGGGCATTTTTTCAGGTTAACTGAAGTAAAGCTGTTGAGTTTCCAGTTCCCCAGTTCTTCCTTTATCATTTTTTAAAGACAAGCCTCTTATATGCTTCTGAATATTTCTTTTCTCCTTGAATAACTAAAAATAATTGTTTGCAGACTTGAGAATTATTATTCAACCCATTTAGGTATTGTGGGATTAAGTCATCTGATTTAAATGCATAGCTCAGTTAAATACTCAAGGATGAGGTCTTTCTTTTCTGCAACATATTACTTATGCTACCTCACTTGCTGGCACTCTTTTTTTGTGACGCTATTTTAGTGAAAATCATTGCCTTGGTCTTCCCTTTAACTACGGATGTACTTTTATTTTGGATGTTTTCTGTTAATTACATTCTATTCTTTCCCTTTCTGAGTACTTGTGCTATACCTCAGTATTCATCCTTGGTAGCTTGACCTTTCATTTTACTTCTGTCTTATAGCTGAACTCCATGATGATTGTTAACAATTTTGGCACAATGATTTTATAATATACTTCCTGTACCCCCTCCACAACTGGATAGTCCTTACTATTAATTAATTAATTAATATTCTTACTCCCTTTAATTTTTCCCTCTAATGCTGTCAGAAGATGTTATCAAGAAATCCACCTGAGTTTATGGGTATCTGACCTTCTGAAATCTATAATTCTAGGTTTTCTTCCATTTCTTTTATCCTAATGATCTTGATCTTTGTCAGTTAATGGCCATTGTTACCCTAGTTACCGACTGCTTTGAGGCATTTTCTGCTCTGATATGCAGAAGACTGTCTCCATCTACTGTATCAGATTATTACTTATATACTGCACAGGTCTGATTGACTGTCTGTACCCTGTGCCTACTTGGTATCTGGGTATTTCAAATCTCCAGTAATGAGAAGATGCACACTATGGATGATTCTGTAAGAGCTCACAAAAATATTCATTCGTGTTTTCTTCCTCGTGTTATCAGTGTTATGAAGCGTATTTTCCTCTGTAATTATTACTGAGAAGCTTTCAGCAGAACACACTGCCATCTAAATCAAAGCATTTATATGTATCCCTGACTTAAAAGACAAAGTCTCCTTCTTTTTTGCCTTCCCTCTCCCTTCTGAACAAGTATGCCCTTTTAGAATATTCATTCCCATAGGTTGCCCCACCAAGTCTCTATCATAACAGCTCTGTCAAGCTATGGCTATGAGTAAGAAAAGGCACAAAAGGCTAAGCTAAGATGAAAGCAGGAGTGGCTAAAACTGGCTGAGGCCAGCTACAAGATGTGTATCTGAGTCCTAGATTAGACTTTGACTCAGACTTTCTTTTGAGTCATGGTTTGGCATCCAAGCATCCTGTACGTTGCTGGCATGTGTTGTTACTTTAACCATGTTTACACAATTCCAGCATTTAACAGCACACTTAGTATAACTGATCTTCAGGAAGAAATTTATTCCTCGTTTCCAAACACACTTGCATTTAATGAACAAATTATTTGCATGGACATTTTGCACATTATTTAAGATCCGTTTGAGTCTATTTGAGATGTGTGATCACTTGAACAGTAAGTAGGGGATAAAAGGAAGTGGAACCTGATCCTGTTGTCTTTAATTTCTGTAAATAACACACGTATCCTTTCTGATCTGTGCTAGGCAATGCAGAGCAAGGTCTGCAGATTTAGAGAAGGATTTTTAGTCCTTCCTGAATAATAATTAAATGATTACTTTTGTTAGTGAGCTGGTGGTTGAATGATTTTCTTGCTGATACTTTTAAGGTATATATTCTCTTCTCGATACCATTCTGTCTTTTGGGGGTTCCTCTCTGATACTCGGAACAAAAAGATTCAAGATTTCTTTATCAAAACCTTGGTAAACATGGATTATTTAATCAACCACCCACATTGCACACACAGCGGAATGCTTGATTTTGGAGTGGCATGAGGATATTAATGAGGAGAATTATAACAAGAAAAGAAATCACTGAAGATAAAGCTTAACTGAAAAAAAAAAACCACCACAGTCAAGCTGTCAAGATTTTCCTGTCATATTCCAAGTATCTTTACAGGAAAACTTTTAGCCTTTATCATATTTTTAAGAGTTGAAAGAAAAGGGAAGGCCAAGGTCCCAGCACCACGTCCAACACAGAAAATGACAACCCATTGTCTGACTGCAGATGTTGGTGGGGGCAGAAGCTCTGTGTTGTAACTCACTTCCAAACTCTGCAGGTCTTGAAGAAGCACAGCGGTCACCTGCAGTATGTGGAACTGCATCGAACTGCATGCTGAAAACAATGGTCGTAGTCTCAGTGGTGCCCTCTGGGAAGCGAAAAACACATTCAAATTGTTCAGTGCTAAAAATTTGTCTTCTCTTCCCATGACAAATTCCTATGGGCTACCAGCAGACTAGGTATTTGAGTGGTACCAGCTGCTGGGAACGGATTACCCTGGCAGCAGCAGGGGGCAAGGAGATTACTGTAATAGTTATGGCATGAAATGAACAGGCACTGACTACTTTAAAGCTGCTTTCAGATACTTGTTTATGTCTGAACTGAGACTCCAGAAGACTGAAGGCTCTATTGAGCAGGCACTATTATTTTATGCAGTTAAAAACTGCACTATTATTTTATGCAGTTACACCCAGCAGGGTAGCGGGGCCATTGTCAAATACTATATTGTTAGAGCACATTTACGAAATCAACCAATCAACCAGTCACAACTATCAGTTCATGGTAAATTGGTCATCTGAATGCCATTGCTTCAAAGCAGGAACACAAGTATTTTGAACTAAAAAAATGCAGATCAACCTTCTGAGGCTGAAATGCTCAATCGCTGTTTGGATAAGCAGTCTGAAGTACCAAACAATGGGAGTGAAAAGCCTTGATTCCAGCAGCATCAAGATACTTAAGTATCTACCCCAAATCAGTTATCCGGCTTGGAAATTTTGGTCTTACACTCTGTTTCCTGAGGCAGAACATACAAAATATGTCTATTCATATTCTCATATAAATGACAGCAATAATAATAATAAAAGAAAATACCACCACCACCACCAAAATATAGCACAGTGCTCATAAAAACCAAATGCTGCTGGTTTACATCTCCTGATTTTTCAGTACATTATATGTATTCTAGTTTCTCTTTATGCCAATAGTACCTCACAGGTTAACATTTCAGAACTGAATTAAACTGCTGTAAAATTTTCTGTCTGGTATATCCCACACTACATTAAGAATAATAACTTTTCCGTAACCTCATGTTACTTCTACGCTGTTGAATTTAATGGAAGTGTTGTATAACACTGCACGGTTGTAAAATGCTAGCAGAGGATTTTTATTTTTCATTCTATTAACATTTCTCTCACATTTCTGCTTAGATGGTATCACTTTATTTTCTAAAGGCAAATGTACAATGTTGGCGCTTTGTTTGGGATCATCTTCACGGGGCTTGGATGGGAAGAGGGCACACCCTGCTGGCAGCAGTCCTCCCAGCAGCATAAAGTAATGCTCTGAGGAGCAAAGTACTTTGAAAATTATTAATTAGAAGATTTGTTCAAAATTCCTTGCTCACTGGTGCCACTATAGTGAGTCAAAACTTGTTTATAACTAACCATTTGTTTTTTAAATTGGACTAACTTAGAGATACAAAGTATTTCACAATTTCAGATATTTAAAATGCCTGGCTAAAGTGCATGGCTTTGCTTATAACAGCAGATCTCTCTGGACTTGGGGAAATGCAGTACAGTCGGAGGAAATACTTCAATTATTGTTACAATGCTCAAAACCATCTCACTCAAGAAATTTAACTCTACTGCGACTGGGGTGTAACTCATGTATTTTTCTGAGATTTTTAACATTTAACTGCCTTCCTGAGCCTAAGATATTTTTATTTTTTTTCAGAGCTTTAGTTTGCCCATATAGAAGGTGTTCTGTCTGAGTCACAATAAACTAAAAATAGGGCTACTGAAGACTTTAAAATGTCTCAGAATAAAGGATGCCTCAATTAAAAAGCAGCTAAGAGAACTAGTACAGTAGTTTAAACTTTGTAAGACAAGTTAAAAAAAACTGCATGAGGATTTAAGGTAAGGCCAGTTAGTGGAGTGGTATCATTCATAACTCATAGCTGATTCAACTTGTTTCAGCTGCATATGCAGCATGGATTCACAATGTTTTCCAGTTCCTAATAAATCTTAACTATTTTCCCAGAGAATGCTTTCTCAGCCATATGCTTCAGATCATGCTTCATCTTTCTTCTGTCTGGCCTTGCACCCAGTTGCAGGTGCATTTCAAGGATGCTCTTCTGGAAGTACCAACCCCAGCCCTTACCTAACAAGGCATGTTTTGGTTCAAGGACCTCATGCCCCTCCAGCTCCTTGCCATTGTAATCCACATGGACCCTGGCAAACAGCTTTATCCCAGGATGCTCTAGGAGACATCTCAAGATGTCCATCACTTTTGTACTCAGCACTCAAATCCACAGGCATCATGAATTTAGCTATGGGTGTCTGAAAACTGAATCTTCTGCCACCGTTGTCTGTGCTTTCCTTTCATCTGTGATCTCAAACCTGGAAAGGCTGCTCTCATTGCAAAAGGTCTTGTAATCATCATCTCAGGGGAGGGGGCAAGCTCCCTCTACAGCACTGTTTGCCTACACTCCCTCTTGGGTCTTTCCTTCCAGACTATACCTTTGCTCCCCAGAAACCTTTGTGGTGAATGAAAGCGGTGTGGAGGGGAGGAGGTTGGAACTGATCTATGGCCCATCTTTATGTTTTATGTTTCCTGAGCAATTTTGGTTCAGTTATTCTGGCCATGAGATGACAACTTCTCCCTCAGGTTGAAGAGCTGGCTTCTTGGTGTGCATGTGTGTTTGTCGCTTACCTACAACAACCTTAATTGCTCATGTGAGATCTGGTTCATTAACTGCAAGATCCCACCCTGGAAGTGGATTTCAAACTCCATTCTCTCCTTAGTATTTTTTAGCTGGGATGTATCACCTGTAAAACCAGTTCAGATTTGCAAAACAAAACACCACTTAAATTAGACTAGCTACTGTGACATACCTTTTAAACACTCATAGCTCTCAAGTTATTACTTTTCTTCAAACTTTCCGTATTTGCAGAGGAAATTATTGAGGACAGTTGCAGAAGCTGCAACGAATGCCAGATACAAAAAAAAAAAAAAATGGTAATTAATTGCTATATGTGATATTAAATGACAAAATATTTCTCTACTATGAAGTAAATATTCAAAAGAAAGCTTCATGTTTTGAAATTAAAACTGAGATTTTACTCTTGAATTTCCTAATTTTTTATTTTATTATTTTTCCAGTCTTCTCAGTGAAGCAGCATGAGGACGTTGTCAGACTCTAGGTTGCGCTACTGAATTTAAATTCTTCTGAAGTGTTGTTTTTTTTTTGCTCTAGCCTGTCTTGGGTCTCATCATTTGCTCTCACCCTAAAAATATAAGAGAATAAATTCTATTCATAAATCAAATGTTAACTTTTCCTCAAGTCATCTTCAAATTTGAACCTCTATTCCAAGAAACTTCATAGTAGATATGCAATATGCAGTTGAATGAACCCTTTATGTTACATGATAGCAATTCTATTCTAACCCATTTATTTGTTTAAAAATGCATAGTTGTGCTTTGAAATACTTATGCTATTTTGGATTTTTTTTTCTTTTCTATAATGATTTATCTCATAAATATCACTAATATATATGCTTTCTATTGGACAATTGCCATCAGTATTGATTTGAGCTTTATTGACCTTTTCCACAGAAATTTTGTTCTCAACACAAATCTCAGACTGTGAGAAGCACAGAGGTGTCACTGGATTGATTCTGTGAGGTGTCGAGCACTTGATTTCAATGGGAGTTGCAAGTCCTTACACCTCTGGAATGGGAGGGAGAGGGGAATAAAAATGCAGATTACTTTTATCTGGCATTAGCTGAAATGCATGAGAGATTTTAATATGAAAGAAACAAATTATTCAGATTGAGAGAAGCTAGACAAGTTAATTGCATCCTTCAGCTTGTAGCATCCATGTAGGTCCCAATTAAGCAAACAACCTTCTTTTTGGAGGTTATGTTGTGAAGGTTGCTCTCACGTGATACTTTCAGTTGACTGCCTAAATAATTTGAAGCCTTTCATATGAGTGGTTGAAGCTCATCCCTTTTTCTACTGCAGATCTTCCCACTAACTACGAGGGCCACTGAAGTATCTGAGGTGACAGCAGGTTTCACAGTGATATTCAAACATAAATATTTAATAAGGCCTTAGGGCACCTAGCAAGAATCACAACAGAACCAGGGACATGCTGTCTTTCCAGGGCACAACAAACCCATCTAGAAGAGACCCCACACAGTGAGTGTGCCTCACCTGTGCTCTCGCCTAGCCCTGCAAGGTGGCCTTGTAAAACTGCATCTTTTCCTGCCCATTTTCAGTTGTCACTTTCGTTTCCCAGCATATTTAAGTAAAAGTAATGTGCTAAGTCTTTTCACACTGGAACTCACCGTTACTTATTTTTTTGTTACAAATGTAGTGGAAGTTGGAAGAAGTGTACATTTATTCTGTTAACATGATATCTGGACAAATCTCCTGTGCATATTGTACTTGATATTCTACACCAAACTGATTTTAAGTTTCTTGAACACTTAGGTAACCCCAAAATCACAAACCGTCTACATTATTTTTATTTAAAGCAAGATATATACAGAGCATTCTCTAGGATTTTTTTTAAGGAGTGATTCATTTGGTCTTCCCGTAGGACAAGACTAAAGCAAGGTACATCTAACTATGCCTGTTACTGAGAAAATTATAGGGTTTGTTAAACTGAAAGATACAATGCAGGAACCATCAGTTCTTCTTTCTGATAAGCAATGAGCAAATAAGGTGATATATTTAATAAAATGTTTTATGTAAGAAAGAATAAATTAATCACTGTGATCATAATGATTTAAGGCAATGACTTATGTAATGAAATTTCCTTAACTACAGCTAAAGAGTAGATAGGAGTCTTGCTGCCTTTTCCTCTCTTTTCAATTTTGCTGTTCAAAGAAGACCAATACGTCAATTTGAACTATACGGTAGGGTCTCCAACAACCTTCATCCTCAACTCAGCTATGCTACCACCCTGAACATTTTGGATTTGATTTTTTTTTTTTCTTCCAGATTTTGTATTGCTTCTTCACCTTTCTTTTGTCTTCAGTTGGAACAAGACTTTTAGGAGCTGTGAGCCCAAACATTTCACTGAACTCAGATCCTGGGAATGAGCATCCTGATAAAGTGTTCTCAGAGGTCAGGACTGGAAGACTTTGTGATCCAAATGACAAGTTATGAGGCTTTGGAGTTGTCATTTGTGTCTCAAGTGAGCTGAGTGCTTGGAACTTAGAGCAAAAGGAACGCTCCAGCTCTCCAATCCCTGCTCCAGTTCTCCAATCCCTGCTCTTTGTCCAACCCTCTTATCTGCTAAATATGCCCCTGGATTTTTATTTTAGATTTGTAAAGCCAGAGTTAAAAAATTACCTGAAGATAAGAGCTAAATTTTATTTCTCTCAGAAAAGGAACCTTCAAATGGCCTTCATTGCTATTACTGATATTAACATTACATGAATGACCTTTTTAATAAAGGTGAAAGGTGACCAATCTAAGCTGGCAGAACAATCTCTTCAGAACAAAACAACCTCCTCAAACATCTGTGATCTTATCCTTCATGGTTTTGACTTTTTCTCTAACACAGAGAATTTGCCCTCATTTGTAAAAGCAAATGATCAAAATGTAACATTTGCAATTTGCCACTCAGAAGAAAATTGAAGAGAAAGGAAACCAAAAAGAGAAGAACCTAAAGCTGTGATAGACTCTCTGCAACTGCCTACACTGTTAAATGGGGTCCTTGGAGGTGCTAATCTGCAGCAGAGGTAACAGGGGTATAAGACCCTTAGGGAGTACTTGTTAGTATGGGCTACATAGGAAGACAGTGAGCAGCAAATTGAAGGAAGTGATTATCCCAGTCTCCTTAGTTGGTGGGGCTACCTCTCTGCCCACTTTTGGGTGCCATACAACTACCGGGAGGGAATTTACAAAGATACTGGAGCCAAATTCCACCAGGCAGTGTCAGATGCTATAGCAGGGGACAATGGTCACATACTGAGCTTGGGAGGTTCACGTTGGGTGTTAAGAAAATATTTTCTTTGGATAATGCAGGGCAGGAACAGGTTGCTCATGGAGGATATGGGATCTCCATCTTTGGGAGGTTTCATGTGTGGCTAGATTAAGCCACATCTGATCTTATCCTGTGTTGGCAATAGCCCTGCTTCAAGCAGATGTTTTGTCTGATCAATACTTCTATGATTCTATATGGACATTTCCACTTGTGCTGCCCTGTCATTACTGGAGCTAGTTGGAATGATTAGTGAATGCAAAATATTTGAAATACATGCTTTCACAATCTGGTCTTTATTGTCAGGTTTTCACATCCAAAAATTTCAAATTTTAATTCCCAAATATATTTTCTACCAAAATTCTTTTTCTGCTTTGTTCTAAATTCAATGCAGAATAAAAGGTGTTTTTGGAAAGCTGATATGGAATGCAACCAACATCCTCTGGTTAATATTCATCCTCTTGTCTTAGAAGAAGCTCTGGAATACCAGATTTCAGCCTCTGCTTGCTGTGTTAATGCTTGTGTTTTAGTTCCCCTTTTCTTTCTGCCATCTAACTTAGCCTTCAAGGTTTCTTTACTGTAAGTAAAAAACTACTGGTTTAAAAAACATGAAGCAAAGTTATGTTGCTATGGAGATGTTTGCTATAATGGTAATACCTTATTATGCGTTAAGATAATAGAATACTATACTCCATGAGAGGAAGACACATACAAACCTTGACAAATGCAAAGTGTGGTATTACATAAATATTTAAACACAGGTGTAAAACACACAAAATACTCAGCAACATCTGTTTCTGAAGAATTTTATCTATATACAGTGAAACAGTGAACATGAAAGAAATATTCTTGTAGATGCTATTTCAAAATGTACATCTTATGCACATTGATGTCATGGTCATGGTGGTGTAAAAGCAAAAAGTGAGAGAGAAAAAGAAAGAAAAGAATTCAATAAACGTATCAATAACCAGTGTCTGGGCTGGCCTCAAAATTTTGAAGAGTCTCTGAGGATTTGTGAGCACCTCAGATACTGAGAAACCTGGATTTTCTGAACTGCATATCTAAGGACTTGCAATGAAATGGCACACAGATGAATGAATTCAAAGACCTGGAACAGATGTAAAAAGGGTAGATGGGGGCAGAAAATGTTAATATAAATCTGCTCCAAGACAAGCAGTTCCTTACAGCCAAGGTTGTCCATGGTTCCCACATATTTTTATTTATTTCTTTAAAACTTATTCAGCTTCAGTAGCCACCAAGTCTAGCGATCTGTTTAAAGACTCAGTGTAGAAAGTAAGGCACAGTGGCAGTGTTGGAAGGCCTTACTGAATTCATTGAACCAAAAGGTTGCACTGTTCTGCAACACTGAATTTATCAGCTCCACCCAGATTTTACTGGAGCAAAATCTTTATGAGCTGTTTGATACTAAACTTTTCCTTTCTTTCCCTAAGGGTATGTGTGCTCATATACATGAATACAGATGGGGTGTGGAGTAGGATGTGGAGGGCAGAGTTGGAACCTGCACACATTTGTGGAGCAGAGAAGCCTGTTTTTATTTACTCTTCATGCTCCACTTTTCTGGAATGCAGCATTAAGAATAAAACTATATGTTACCAGATCACTATTATAGCCTTTGGGCCGTCACTGCATATGTGAACTTTGAGGGATATTGCTCTGTTTTTGAAAGGCAGTTTTTTCACAGCACAAGACACCTATTCCAGCACTCCCAACATTAACTTCATGAGAATTGTTCCTTTCCCAAGGAGTAAAACAAAACCACCCATAATGTTTTAGGTACAAAAAGGTGCAGATAATATTTATTACAATTATGCATTTGTGTGGATGGGCCTAACCACAAAGTTACTGACTTTCTTAGTGAACACAGTCAGGAACAAAGGTCTTCATGACCTTCACCACAGGGTATCTGGTTCCTTATCATGCCTATTTGCGTGCCAGCTGAATTGACTTAGGTTGGGTGCACTGGAGCAACACCACTGGGAAGTTACACTGAAGTCTCCAGAGTGTGGCACTCTCTCTGTTACCAAAGTTGTATTGCCTTCCCTATTCACTAATCTAGTTCTGTTCATTAGGTCTGCAAAAAATGTGAAGGCCATAATTTCTTGGTAAAAGTCACAGAGCCAGCTTGATGTTTGGACTTAAATTCTTCAAGGCAAGGGCTCAGTCCCACGATGGACTGGTGATTCTGGCTGGGGCCATGCCTTTTACTGTGGTACAAACACTGAAAATCTATAATGTACAGCGCTGCCCAGATGGAGGAGCTAAGCACAAAACAGGTGCATTTTCATTTTCCAGCCAAATGAACTCTGTGTGAGAGAATCAAAACTGGATAGGAATCTTGTCTTTCTTCTTGAACTTTCAGAGGTCTCCATCATATACATAGCCAATGCTACTGCATAGCACCTATTCCCTGCTTCTAGCAGTGCCATTTAAAAAATAGACAGCATTGTTTAAAATAATGATCAGCTTAGGTCCTCTTCCATATAACTGCACATGAAGCAAATAGCTGAAGGGCAAATTGGCTTCTGTTCAAAAGTTTCCTAGCAACAAAACAGGTAATGCATAAAACAGCAGGCTGCATACTGTCAGCATCTGAAATGATGAGTTATACACACAAAAAAGCACTCTTTATATAAGAGATACTTGTTCTAAGACTGAATGGTGCCTGCAGGACTATTTTGTGAAAGTGAAGTCAGAAATACAAAAGGCTATGGGCCTCAGCACTTTGTTATTGCATTGTTATCCGCTCTAGTCAATAGTTTGCAATTTTCAGATAAGAAAACAGGGAAAATTCAGACAAGGAGAGATAACAGCTGCTTGGTCCTTTGTTAATGAGTTTGTCATAAAGAGAGACAGCCATATTTTTAATGGGGCTTAAAGTACCAATAGGTGTTATGAATATCTCCTTGAAGTCTAGTCAAATGCCATGCCAAAATATTACCCTGAAGTCATGACCACAATTAATGCTGTGTTGTTTTGACGCAAATATTGAAAAATGTAACTGTGCTTTGGAGCTGTGGTGATTTTTGTATTTATATATATATATATATGTACTTTGGGAGAAGGCCTGTGCTGGTTTTTGTTTGAACTGCATGGGCACAGTGGGCCCTGCAGGCCAGGCCGAGTGTACAATCCAATTTACTCAGCCTTGGCACCCTGGTAGTGAAGTTTTTGGGTGTTTTTCCTCTGCTGTAGGTGGCCCTCCACCCCACTGTGTGTAGCTATGTGCTAGCACACCTGACTGGCTGGCTGCCCACCCTGGCTTTCCCTTGCAGGCCCGGTGGCCGTGTCTGCAAGGCCATGCCCTGCATCTCCTCAGGGCTGGTTGCTGCCCCAAGCAGCTTGCTGCACATTCAGCCTCTTTAGGTTGTAGATCAATTCACGGCTTATGGAGAGTGCCATGGGAAAACCAGGGTGCCTCTGCTGCTAAGCAAGAAAAGAATTCCTGTATTTATTTATTACGTTTTCTGACCACTTCCTGTAACTACTTCAGGGGACTTTGTGATTGACTTTCAATATTACACAATTGTTCCTGCATTTCCTTGTTTCATGTGTGAGATTAATTTTATATTGAATTTCCTGGCTTATTATTCTGACTCTAAGCCTTAGAGCCATCATGTTTCATTTTATTAATCTCCTTCCAGCACGGCTCACCGTCCTCATGCCTGGCACCCTTAACTTCATAATGATTCCACCACAAAAATCCTGTTCCTTACACTTACATATTTTGTTTCTGTCACATTTTGCTGTGCTTTGACAAAATAGCTGCAGTTCTTCGGAGACTCATCCTTCTTGAGGAGTTTTTGCTTTTAGCACTCTTTCCTGAAGTTGTTAGGATATGTTTTAAATAGCTGGAGGAGGAGATGACTTTGCAAAATACTTTAACTGCAAGGGTTAAAAAACAAAACCAAACAAAAAAAAACACAGGAGTTTCAAGGAATCAGAAAAGCCTCTGTAGGCAGGGATGGGATTTTGGGTTATTTATAAAGCCAGAGAGATATTGAGAGAAAGGAGGGCTTTTAGGAGCTTTGCCTTTTACCACTGACTTCTGTGTGCAAACAGCACGGCTGGGAGGGAGTGCAGCTCAGACCTTGCTGCAGGAGGTTTGTCCCATCTGGGGGCCTGCCAGTGCTGTGACTTAAAGCTGCAGCTGGGTCTCAAGCCACCAGGGAACAGCAGTGACTGAAGTTTTGGGATCTTGAACATGTGCCGGATATGCTCAGGAGTCTAAGAGAAACACGCTGCCAGTGGAGATTGAGGGAGTTTTTACCCGTTTGCTACATGGGGAGGGCAGGGGCACTAAGGCAACCATCTCACCTGAGTACCTCTCTCCTTGCTGATGAAGGCATTGCCTTGGCAAATGGAGTGGCGATGATGCTTAATTGCACACAACTAAATAACACCACCCACTATTTTTGGTTTGGCAAATGGAAATGACACCTTTTCAGGACCCTAAGCATGTGGATTCAATTGGTTTGGTAATCTCTGCTTTTATCACCTGTGTACATAAGCCAGGGGTAAGTAATCAAACACAGCAGCTTTTCCATGTTTGGTATGCTGAAGAAGATCAATCTGTAAGGGATAAAAAACTTGAAACTGGTAGAAGTATCAATATATCTAGTGCCATTTGAATACACTAGGGTAGGTACTCTCTCTGACCTCCAGTGGCTGTTTAAGAAAGGTCTTCCACGGGTCCTGGGTCACATAGCCAGACACAGGTGGGTGTCTCAGCTCCCTCAGATGGCACCAGAGCCATCTTGGTGCAAGCACAAGTTCTGTACTTCACAGCTGTTGTGATGGAGCCATGGTCACTGCAACTACACACCCATCCTGTCTCATGCTTGGGAAGACAAGAGCCTGTAGCACCACATCTCCACAAGGTGTCTTGTCTCATGGTGAGGCTCCTCATTGAAATGGGACTCCCAGTTTTCCACCTGCAGCCCAATTCTGCATGCTGTTCCCCTTTGGGTGATCAGACGGACTTCTCTCATGCCAGTATCATAGAAAATTAAGAGTTTTGCAGTGAGTTTACAAGTAGACAAATGCATTTGCTAACTTGCAATTTCAGATGGAGAGTTTGCAGGTGGAACTACCTTTAGGCTCAATAATTTTGTGAAATTGTGTTGTAAGGCACTAGAGACCTGGCTCCAAACATCAGCAAAAATGCCAAGGTTTCTAGGTGCAGCAGAAATAGTTCTGGCCAAACGAGGCATAGAAGAACAGTCGGAAAGGTAACTGTGTTCCAAAAAAATGGGTAATGAAGCCACATCATCAAGGAAAAGACCTTTAGCTGCTTTAAATGCTGTTAAGTGCTGAGATGGCAATTCCTTACTGACAGAGACACTGATTTAGACAATGGATTTTGACTATGGAATCAAGAGTCAGCTGTATCCTAATGGCATTTTGTCCTTTATTCTTCAAATCAACTAGCATTCACACATGTGCCCTCAGGAGACAGCAAGCAATTTCAGACTTCTAAGTTTCTGCAGATTTTGCACACAGCTTTTTATTGCAGGGAAGGAGGGGTCAGGCTTTAAGTAGTTCATACTGAAAATGTTAAATTGAATACACATGCAGCAGCTAATAGTACAGTTATTAGCTTTAGAAAGGCTCAGCTATCACATTGGAGAATATGGGTCTTATGAATGGCTCTGATTCTCTAGTAAATTTGTTTCTTTTAAATCAATCCACCCTAAAATATTAACCAAATGGCAATAAAAAGGCAACAGTATTTTCAAAATTCAATCCTACATGTTCAACAAGAATAGTCACAGTGAGGGGCTAGATACAAGGAAGACAGAGTCAGACTGTGAAAAGCAAAATAAATAAGTGGGTACTGTGGATTTAGGGGAAAGGTAGGAAGGGCTAGGTCAGTCTGTGATCTTTAGGTGTTTGCTGAGGTACAGACTGAAATCTGACAGACCTATAAGCCTTTGCTCAGTGTTGCAACTACTACCACCAGTCCTCCTGTTATTACTTTCACCTCCTTCCCAGTATGAAACCTTTCCAGACAGTGTCTGTCCTCCAGGTATTTGCAGTCCAGCTGCACAGTGTGCACTAACTCCAATAGCTCCATGCTACAGCTCAGGGGGAAAACTAGTTTTTTATCTGTGTAGTTCACACACACATTAAGTGTTACTGAGAAGTCACAGTTGCACCTTCCAGTGATGCTCTAAGTTTAGAAAGAAATAAAGGAGTCTGGAAGACCATGGGTCATTACGATCACAGTTGAGGTGAAATGAAGTGGGTTGGTGGTGGTGGGGGGGGGCATCAAGTCAAGCCATTAAAAATTCAGGAAGGTTCATTAATCCAAGTGCAGGGTGGCAATGGCCAGACATGTCAGTCACACTAAGGATAGGACCAGCCTTTGCACAGTAATGAGATTTTCATAAAGGATGACATTAAACACACCAAAGAAGATTTGAAATATAAGGACGCATAATGGCTGATAAGAAAGAGGGTTCCCCATTCAGCAACCTTTGAGATTTGTCATCCATCCTCAGCTGAAACAAAAAACAAAATCTCAAAGATATTCTTCAGATGAAAGTTTTTCAGATATAAAAAAAGTTGAATAAAACTGTATTTAGGCAAAATGGTTTGTTTAAACAGATCAAAACATCTTGTTTTAATTTAATTGGTTTTAAATAATAACTTATTACTAAAATTCAACGGTGCTGTGTAAACAAGTCATTCTCAAGTGAAAAAATAATCTTTTTCTGTTGAAAAGGGGTCAGTACATTGTATTCTGACATTTTCTCCATTCTTTTAGGTTGCAAGATTCTTGTGAATGGTTTAAGTTCCAGTAAACATACATTTTGCTAGGAAAAAAATCATAGTTGATAAATTGTTAGTCACATCAAGAGACAATTATGTAACCACCATATTAAAACATGACACATTGTCGTTTTATGAAAGATGTTAAAAGCCAGAGGCAAGCACACAGTACCAGATTATAATGTAGGAATATTGGTATTAGAATGCAGTGTGGGACCCTTCTCAGCATATTGATGAAGAGCAGCATATGCTAATCATATATTAGATCCATAAAGAAGGAGCGTGGACTTATGTTCAAGACTATATAAGCTGTGAGATGCAAGACTCACTATTATCTTAGAAGACATTTCATGGCTAATTCAATTTAAGCTGCAGTGCAGAGAGTTAGCAGGTGAAGAGAACTGATGAACTGGAAGAAGAGAATGTATGAAGTTAAATGCCACAGCTTCCTACCAACCTGGAGTCTGACAGGATCAGATTTAAGATTTTGAGAATTGACATCAAGAGTGCAAAGCTGTCAATAAAATGTCCATCTGGATATTGTATAATCTATAATGATGACATGTTTGAGGGCTCAGGAGTGAATCACTTCCGTTTGATAAGACACTATGTAAGATGTTTACTGTATACATGCCATAATTTACTCTACTGGAAGCTATGTAATTGAAATGAGCACTGACTTTAAAGAAGTATGTATTTGCAGTAAAACTTATCTGATTTCTAAATAAACATATAGCTGAAATAAAAGGCTTAGAACATACAGTACTGGAACGAGGAGTCCTTCACATATAAAATAGAGTGAGTTATAGTAGTTCAAGCTTCTTCTTCCATCTCTACCAATTGCCTTCACTTTATTCTGGAAGGACCAAATCTACATGTAATTCACTTGTGCCATTTCAGTACCTGGCAACTCTGAGAAAACTAAAAACAAGAACTCAATTTATTAAGATAAATTTGGTGCAAAACTATGTAGAAAATCAATGTGCTTGATTTATAACTTTTTTGTTTGTTTGTCTGCAGTGCAGCATAGTGTGAGTAACAAGAGTCCATTCTCCTTTGCCTCTCTTTTTGTTATCTTCCCATCTTCCCACTCCTCACTGAAAAAGAAGAAAGTGAAGTAGAAGGACAAAAGCCTATCTTTCTCCCCACAATTTCAGAGAATTTCATGTTTGACCTAGTTTTTTTTATTAGTTGTTGTTTGTTTATTTTTGTCTTGCCTCTAAAAACACTGGATCCAAAACAAAATGCTGTACAAAGGTTCTGGGAAAATGTTTCCTGCTGTTCTCAGTTTGAAATGAAAGGTCCATTTTTCTTCATTCATTCATAAACTTCCTCAATTTCTTCCAGTCTAAAAAAAAAAAAAAAAAAAAAAAGGATAACGTAATTGACATTTTGTAAATGGTGCATTTAAGGTGGATGATATTTTTATTAAATACCCCCTTGAACATCATCTGTTTTCCAGTTCATGGAATACAGCTGTCTCTAAATGTGTATGTAAATGCCTTTTGCACTTACAGGAGCTATCATGTACATCAGGCAAAAAATAAATTTTTTCTTGCATTCTTCTCCGGGCGTTAGTGCCATGTATTCTCTCATGTTGAGGAGGCAGGAGGTTATAAGACTCAAAGAGAAGTTTCTCCTACTAGAAGTGAGTAGGCCAGCTTTCAAACAATGTTTTTACCAATTTCAGTATTTCATCATCTAGTTGAGTAACTTTGTGACATTAACAGTACAGGTATCTTTGCAGTTAATTTTACACTTTAAAACAAATGGGTTTGCACTGTTTTCAGGAACTGATTATGACAACGATACCTACATAGCTGATTACAGCAGAAATCATTGCCATAGTCAAGTAATAGATGATCTCACCAGGATAGAACTTTATATGATCATATTATCTAATCTTTGGCCTCCAAAGTGATATGTTCAAGGTGAAGTAAGTCAACAACAAAAGATCCCAAATGGTAATATCAATGCATGAACCTGAGGAAGTGATTCCCTGAATTACTTCATAGTTTAATAAAGCAAAATGATCTTTTGAAGTAAGCTTGATTTTTCTTTTGGGAATACCTCATTCTCTGTACTCTTTTAAAAACTGCCTTTGTCTTTTTTATTTTTATTTTTTATTTTTTTCTCTGATGTTCTTCTACACTGGCCTCTGTCTCTGCATCCCCTTGCTGTTGCCATGTAGTCTACCTGGACCAGCTGCTGGAAGCAGTTGAACCCATTTGGCAAATTCTAGCAGATGCAGAAGATTATTGACTCCAGGGGATGCATACAACATAAGTGACCTCCAGAGTCCATGAGATTTAAGAGGCTGTGTTTCACTTTCAGAAATGTGGTGCATACAGCAATTTTTAACAGGAAAGCAAAGTTTGATGCAAGGAAGAGGAATAACAGAGCAAAGGGACTGGCAGAGTTGCTGAGTCTTGCAAAATTAGGAAAACACATTTAGGATACAGATGGTAAATAAATGAAACTCCCCCAAGAGACAGAATACCTGCAGGTTCATTGAAACTAAATCAATGCAGATTTATCTCACTAATTCTTATTAGTGGCTGGTTACAGACAGTGTGATTGAACAGGAAAATGTTAATGGCAACAATGACTGACTTTACACTAAACATAATTGAAAGTTGTTGCTGCTTAGGGAACTGGTTCGTGCACGTAAAACCAATACTAAAGATATATAGCATTTTCAAAACAGGCGCAATAGTTTCTTCTGGTAGCCTTAAGTGAATGATTCTAATTCAAAGGACATTGCTTCCTTTTGATGATGGAAATGAAGGTAAGTATTCCTTGTCTACTGACTTAATTGAGTTTGCATCCTTATTTCCCTTTGGTTGATCTGAGTGTTCTTCAGTTAGGTTGTGTGTCCAGTAGACCTGAATTTTTTTTTTTTTTCAGAATCTTTTTAACCTGGTGGTCAATTTCAACTAATTGTGACAGCAGGATTAAATATAATCAGGTTCCTAAAGGTTTTGTGAAAATTGGTGGTGCTTACACTATGATAACCATGTGAGCTCACCAGGCTTGGGCTGTATTTAGCCTAGGGCTGGCTGGTCACCATGCTGTGCACTGCTTAGTTAGGCAGTAATGCATCATTTGGGATCAGCAATAATAGATACACTGCTTTCTCAGTTCAATAGTGAATCAACATGAGGAATCTGAGGTACTGTGAGTGGTGTAGAGTGAGCAGGAAAGGGGGAAAGCAGGGGTTGCAGTGGTAAGAGTTTTTGCAAGGACATAGGACACATACACATAAATTACTTTGTTCTATTGGATCCATAGCACATGGAAAAACCTGCTCTGCTCTGGACATAATATTGCAAATGAATTTCAAAATGTAAAATAGCATGTATAAGAAAAGTATGTCTGAATATCTGCAACACATGCATAACTCATTTTCCCAGTTGTTTTGTCTTTTCTTATTGCCTTTTCCAAAGCCCATTCCAGTATAGATTAATGTCACTGAGTTAGGTTATCCAAAATAAAAGTGAAATGTGCCAGAAGTATAACAGTTGGCAACAAATAAGACCAAAAGATGTTGGATTTAGGGGCTTCTTGGTGACAGAGCAAAGCTATACAGAAACTCTTATGGACACTTGACAGAAATCTCCTGTAATTTCAGAGATAATGCATTGCGTTAACTATTATCTATTTAAAAAGTGTATGATAACATGAGAATAGTAAACATTTACACAGAATTTCATGATGTGGTAAAATGAGGGAACTCAATTCTTCCTTTTTAATTTGGGCAATGGTTGATGCTAAAATCTGCAGAGCTGATTTTCAGCAGTCGAGCAAAGAACATAGAAAGTATTGATGATCATCAGCTCTCAAAGGCTTTTTGCTTGCACAGGTAGTTAGAAATCAGAACTAGAGCCCCAGGGTCACCCTTGGATTCAGGGAGTTTCCCTTTGTCCACAACCCCTTACATTCAAGGAGTGGGTCTGAAGTTCAATTTCAAGGTCTTTTCTCTTTTTTCAAGCTTGAAAAAGATGATAGCTAAATCTAGACCCATTGGAGCACTGCACGCTCCATGGTGTAATTGCCTCACATCTAATTAGTTCCTTCTGAAACAACTGTTGTTTTAAAAATAGAGTAAATGGTGTGAACCAACTCCTTATTAATAGTTAGATGAATAAAACTGTATTAACAAATTAAGTCCACTGTGTGGTAGAGCTGTGGCTTATGTACTGTTGAGGTTTGTTTCCTTTTCTCATAAGATACAATTGATTACTTTTTAATTGCATGTCATGCTTTATTTTTGGAAAAAAAAAATTATTTATTTATTTATTTTTCGGTGTTGGTCATATTCTTTTGGTCTACCAGCAGAGTGTGCTGACTCACAAGAACAGTATTGTTCAGATAAAGCTAGGGCTGAAAGGGGATTTGAAACAGAAAACAAACTTTGAGGTAGTAAAAAAAGGGGAAAAGTAAGCCTGTTTTTAGGACAGCTTTTTTTTTTTTTTTTACTTCTAATGGCCTTATATTTTTATGAATCAGTCAAAGGAACTAGATGATGCTTTAACTCACAGTTGATCAGAGAATCATAAAGCATTTAGGTTGGAAAAGACCTTCAAGATCATCAAGTCCAACCATCAACCTGACCTACTAAATCCCATAACTAAACCATGTCCCCCATGTCCCTTAGTGCCACCTCCACACGTCTCTTAAATATCTCGAGGGATGGGGACTCTACCACTTCCCTGGGCAACCCATTCTAATGCCTGACCACGCTCTATATAAATAAGTTCTTCCTAGTGTCCAATCTAAACCTCCCCTGGTGCAACTTGAGACCATTTCCTTGTGTTCTATCACTTGTCACCTGAGAAACGAGACTGACACCCTCCTTGCTGCAAACCTCCTTTCAGGTAATTGTAGAGAGTGATGAGGTGTCCCCTCAGTCTCCTCTTCTCCAGATTAAACAGCCTCAGTTCCTCATAATTCTTGTTTTCTAGTGCCTTCACCAGTTTCACATCTCTTGTCTGCACACACTTCAGCAACTCAATGTTCTTCTTTTAGCGAGGGGCCCAAAACTGATCATAATATTCAAAGTGTAGTCTCGATGATGCTGCGTACAAGGGGACAGTCACTTCCCTAGTCCTGCTGGTCACACTATTTTTAACGCAGGCCAAGACCTCATTGGCCGAAGGGCTTACGTTCAGCCAGCTGTCAACCAGGTCCAGTAAACGGCGTGTGTGTGTGTGGGGTGTCCTTTACTGCCAAGAACATTTCCAGCCACTCTTCCCTAAGCCTTTACTGCTGCATAGGGTTATTATGACCCAAGTGTAGAACCCAGCATTTAGCCTTGTTGAAACGTCATGTGATTGGACTTGGCCCATCAATCCACTGTACCCAGATCCCTCTGCAAAGCCTTCCTACCCTCAAGCATATTGACGATACTGCCTAACAGTATTGTCTGTAGATTTACTGAGGGTGTACTTGATCCCCTCATCCAGATCACTAATAAAGACATTAAACAGCCTGACCCCAGCGCTGAGCCCTGGGGAATGCCACTGGTGACTAGTCACTAACTGGATCGAATTCCATTCACCGTGACTCTCTGAGCATTTGTATTGTCTTTTATAATGCAAGCCAATCACTACATCATCCTAACCTAGAAATCCATATATAAATTTTAAGACAAATGGAAAAGAAAGAAGACAGATATTTGCAACTCACTCCAGTTATTTCTCAGATTTTGTTCTGTGGAAGTAGTTATTTCCAAAGACTAAATTTTTCTCCACAGCTGCTTGGGAATATCCTGTTTGCTCTTTACTCTGTGACTTGATAATATATGATTACAATTCAAATGCAAACCATTGATGACTTCGTAATTTAATACTAATTGAAATATATTACTTCCTGCTTTCAAATAATCACCTCTTGACTAAACATCACTATAGGTATGTGTGGTAGCTTCAGGATTGTTTGGAGTGACGAAGACTTCTTCAGGGGTCTTTTACACTCTTTCTAATCAGTGCAGAACTGAATGCAGTGGCAACCTCAGGTCGTAAAAATATCTGTGTAGAAATAAGATCTGGCTTGCGCTGAAAGCTAAGGGGTTTCTTTTCTGCTTTGTTGTGGTTCCTGTATCATATCTTAAAAATTTGGAACTATTTCATTAGTTTGGGGCTTTCTACATGTGTACACGGAAGCTTCATATTATTTTCTGGAAACAATAAATGAGAAGAACACCTGCAGACCATTGTGTTTCTGTGGAGCTCTTTTCTCTCAGCTTTGTTTCTACCAACCTGAGTACTGGAATTGTGTTGGTCTTAAGTTAAAAAGTGTGGGCTGTCTTCTCCAGTGAAGTAGCTTCAACATTACCCACAAATGCTTTCTCCTCTCCTGCTTCTAGGCAACAGCTGACTCAAGAAAAGTAAGCACAGTTACAGCCCACGCAATGCACACACCCACACACTGAATATGAGGAGCTTGCTTGAGGGCTTTCAAAACATGGAAAAGAAAGCTAAGAGACTTGAGAAAGAATTTGAATTGCATATTATCTGAGCTTATTGACTGATTCAAGTAATTTTCTCTTCCTAAAATTCTTAATACTTACTGGGAATAATAAATTTTATAATACCAACCCAAGGCCAATTTTTAAAGTTTTAGATATCTGAAGATACAGTTGAGGTATCAAAGATGTTTTTTGCAGGCATGTATGTACAATGTTCTCATTCAGGTTCCAGACTGTCATTGGAAAACCAACCCTAGACATCAGCCCTTGACATTGTCCATCTCTTTATGTGAGCCAGACTTATTCCATGTAACCTAACCTTTTCTTATCATAAGTCACATTCATGATGCATGTTACTCGGGGAGCACAAGCTAGGGTTTAACTTCTAAAGCAGCTTGCACTTAACCTGACAGGCCTTAAATCTGAGTCTCTTTGCCTGATTTTATATTGACCTTAGGACAGGCATTGAGTCAATACAGCTTGTGCTCAGCTGCTTTATACAAACAGACTGCATTAATGTAAGAATTGGCTAACTGTTTTCTATTTGAAGATTGTTCCTGGTGCATTCTGGACTGCTTTTGCCATTAGCTTACCTGGGTCCTGTGCACATTTGTCACTGGCAACATCTATTCCTGAATCTCCTTGAAGTACCAGTGTACTCAGAAGTTGTTACATGACTACAGAAGTAGGTACGTGTGAATTAGCAACCAGATGTTCCCTTAAGGTTAAGCAAAGGGGAAAATGTTAAGGAATACCAAAAAGGGATTGTTTGCTAGTTGTAATTCCTTAGATGTAACTGGTGGTATAATCAGAACAGCTGGTATTCTTCTCTACTCATTTGTCAGGTACATTGGATGATACATCAGCAATGGTTTTGCTAACAGCCTGAATTTCTTTGTTTGAAAGTTAAGAATTTGGGTCATACAAAAGCAAGTACAAATCCACATGGAACAAGTGGCTTGGATGTGTTCTAAATGTATGGTGGGCCATCCAGGTATTAGGTAGGTTGAAACACCCTTCAGACATGCATCTTCATTTCCATGAAATAGAGATGGATACAGCTCCAGTATACTGACCAAATGCATAAAGTTGGGGGGGATGAGGGGAGGCTGAATCAAGGCAGAATCTAGGTGGTCTTCCCTTCTACATGCAAAAGGATCACTAGCGTTTACTGCGCATGGCTTAGCTATAGGGATATAATCATAACTCAACCAGGAGAGTCTACCTCAAACACCACCAAAACTGGAAGTATCATTCATACATTTCTGCATGACTTTGTCTAATTTTCAGGCTAAAGACAAAAGTAACAATCAGTTGCTTCTGGTAACAGCATCTTTAATGATATGTTATGCGGAGTTGAAAATATGGATTTTTATTGGAAATGTCGCACACTGCAGAATCACAGAAACTGTCAGGACCCCGAGGGCACCAATAAGCCTTAATAAGCCAATAAGCCTTGGCCAGCCTCAGCTGGGACATCCACCCACACTTTCTTCCCACTGCTCCAGAAGCTCCTCTTAGTTGCAGCTGGTGTCCTTAGATTAGGTTATCTAGGAACCTGTTAATCCAAGTATTTTGTATGTCCAATGAGCGAGATTTCACTGATTCCCTGGGCAATTTCTTCTAATGTTTAACTGTTCTTATGACGATTTTTTTTTCCTTATTTCTCACCACCGAGAACAGAAGAACAGTAATACCCAAACTCTATAAATATCTCAGCAGTTGATGTTTGCTTTTTAATAGGTGTTTTCCAGTGGGCACTGTTGAGTAATTTATTTGTTGAACCAGAAGAACAAATGATGAAGTCCTGACCCATGTAGGATCAATCACCTCTATTTTCCCTCTCTGCAACTGGAACTTTCAATTCCTGCAGCAAAAGATCTTGGCTGGTTCAAGGGAAGGCTGCTGGGGAAGAAGCTATCAACAAATGTCCCATTACAATTCTGTAGGAAAATACTAAAGAAACTTGTATATAATACTAAAGAAAGGCCATTGCCACCACTGCCATGGCCTTTTCCTATCATGTGATGGAAGAGACATCAAACTACCCTCCAGTCTTCCCTTCCAGGTATCAGGTATATCCAAATTTTCTTGTAAAACACTTGATTTTCAGTTCTGAGAACACATCTTAAAACATTGTTATTGCTAAGGTGACTGGGAAGGAATTTGTATGTGCCACTTGTTTTGCAATTGTTATCTTCCTTTTTTTTTTCTGTTTTGTTTTGTCTTTATTTATTTTTAAATGAGTACTAATATCACACAGAAAATCCATCTCCTCCAACAGCTGGACAGTTTTCGAGGCACACTGTGCTGATTTTACATGCTTAGATGGAAAGAGCTGTAATTAGACAGACCTTAACTTTTGGCATGTTTCCTGGCAAATGAGGGTGAAAGCATCCCACTAGTATGGCGTGATTCAGAAGTTTTTGGGTAATGCAGCCAGACAGCGATCTAGTGGCATCTTCCTTGTCCATATCTCCATCTATATAACCAATCTTTATGGAGTGGCTTAGAAAAGAAAAGGGATTCATATGAGATTAACCTTGTTTGCTCTTATTTACAGAATTCTATTTATTTGTTTATTTATTGCCATAGTTCTTTAGAGCCACTTGGTAGTCAGACACACATTATTTAAAGACAAACACATCTTAACAATAATAATGCTAATAAGATCTGAATAGCTACTGTCACTGAGTATGAGATGACTGATGAGCCATTTTCTCTCTTCAGATCAAAAGATAATCAAATAAAGAAAGTGCCCCAAATGCAGATCTTTTCTCTACTCAACCTGGAAATTAAACAAGTAGAAATACATAAAAATGACAAGAATTCACCCTCTACATTTTGAGTAATGTCCTGCGGGAAGAATCAGTTCAGTCTAGAGCTCTACATTGCTGCAACTTCTGCTTCAGAAAGTATAAAATACTATTTTTCTAGAGATTCATCGGAATGGAAGTCAGTTTTAGAGTAGCAGAGTTTCTTCTTCTATTCAGGTTTGGAAACTAGTCCAAAAATTTGCAATGGACTCGGTGTTGGTGGAAAGGGGAAAATAAAAATAAAAAAAAAAGTAAGAACATACAAAAAGATGAATGAGAGTAACTGCTATTCTCATGCTGACATGAAAATAGAGTGGAGGATAAACAGAGCCTAGAAAGAGGGCATGTAGACAGCAACGCTAAGTGGACAAGAATCTTCAGGAAATGTATTTTTGAAATGGAGTGTGAGAACAATGACTGGGAAACTTCACAGCTGGTAATTGAATAAGAGGTCAGGTTCAAGATGGGAGGTCTTGGAAATAAGTGCAACGACCCTTTATGTGGTAACACCATAAAACATAAGTTACTCTGAGGCTGCGACAGAGGTTATCTCCATCAGTGAGAGACTAGGCAAAGCAAGGAGCCTCCCAATGAGAAGCTAATTCTAGGCCAGGGCTGTATCAATATGAAGTGCTCTTCTCCACAAACCTTTGTGAGATTTAGCTAATTTATTCTTCTGAGGCTGTTAATAAATGAATACTGATCCACTGTGTAGCTGGAGAGCTAGGAAAGAGACGTAATTCTAAGAAATGTAAATTAATTTCTCCTTTGTCTACCTCCTTTCTCCCAAAGTGCTAGTTTTGTGCAAAATGTTGAGTAAGTCTGTTCATTTCAACCCCTAGGGAAGAGCTCTGCTCAGCTCCTCCATTCAGTCCCTCCCATTTCTTTAACCTTCTCATTCTGCTGGGCCAGCTTCATTGCTCTACTGTTTTTTCCATTTTTCTGTCCTAATAGTTTTGCTCTCTCCCTTAGCCCTACTTTCTTCTCTGCTTAGTGTTGCTGTTTCCAAGACTATTCAAACCTCACCCCATTTTCCTGTTATCGTTTCATATGTCCATAAAAAAACCCACAAAACAAGAACAACAACAACAACAACAACAACAACAAAACCCTTGTGCTTATCCAGAACTTGTATGAGACAAGATTTCTCCAAGCTTGCTCTAAACATTAGACAATATCAAAAGGATAATACCAAAAATTATCAGTATTTTAAAAGGGTAACTTAAATATTACCAGCCTTTTTACTCTTCTTGTTTGGTGGCCAAAAGATCTGTCAGGTCCATTCAGGAATCCCAAAGTGCAGCATCCTAGATTGAAGGCCTGTGGCTTCTGTGGGAAAGAATCAGCGAACCCCAAATAGGAACGTTGACATCAGAGCCATAAATTCACAGCAGGAGTGTGCATGGTCTGAACACTGGGCATGCCAGCCCTTGATGTCTTAAATCAGAACTTGCTAACAATGCACCGAGGGGAAGTTAGTGATGGTTCCTCTTCCAAAGCAAAAAGATGGTTGGGAGCATTTTCCTGAGAAAGTCACTCTATGAGGCTTCTACAGTATTTTTAACGAGTGACTCATTTATCTTTGGAAGTAACCTGATTCTCAAGTGGCAAAGATTAAAAAATATATATTTCTCCTAGGGAAAAGAGGCTATCATAAGTCTGGAAGGCAGGCAAGCCATGTTTTCCCACAAGAAAAAGCCCCCCAAAATACCGCCTCAGCCAGCACCGGATGCCCTCACTTAAAATTCATTCTCTAAAGTGGTCAAATTACTTTAAAGCAAAGTTTCTCAACAATTGATACAACATCATACAAACTTAAAGTGCATTTTTAACTTGGCCTGTAATTAGTTTGACTGAATATATACATGCAGTGTTCAACGACATACACGCCCCCCCCCCCAATTTTCTTCTTTCTTTCTTTCTTTCTTTCTTTCTTTCTTTCTTTCTTTCTTTCTTTCTTTCTTTCTTTCTTTCTTTCTTTCTTTCTTTCTTTCTTTCTTTCTTTCTTTCTTTCTTTCTTTCTTTCTTTCTCTCTTTCTTTCTTTCTTTTCTGGAGGAAAATAGTTTCTTGGAACACAAGAGTGAATTCTGATGGGTAGAGAATAGACAGTCCTGGGAAATAAGATTTATATCCTTAAATGGAGCATTATCGCATTAAGAACAAAATGAGAATGATGCCTTGCTTTGATGAAGGCTCTTATGGCTTTTGTGGATAATCACTTTTCCTAGCCTTCCACCAACTCCCTTCCTTTGAAATCAAAACAGGACTAAAGCTTATTGTCTCTCAATTTCTCTGCTCGGTAAGCAGGAAAAACACAAGAAGCCATGTAGGTTGCTGTTCTGGGATGTGAGCTTGCCAGGGTTCAGTTTAGCTGAGGAATGAAACAGCCCAAATGTGGAACTCCATAGGTCTTTACTTTCTTTAATCATTAGATAAGTATTAATTCTTCTAGAAGGCATGCCTAGCATCATCTGTGCCACAGCCTCACATGATTTCTTTTTCTCCTCATTCTTTCTGCTCTGCTAAGAACTGGCAAACTCCTGAAAAAATGAGGGTGAGAACTGCACCACTGGTATGCTAGAGATAAGGATGAACAAGGCAGCCCTTTACCTGTTGTTAGCTTATGTCCTACAGTTGTACCTCAAGGCCATTAAGGAAGTGATGGCCCAGCTTTTCTGCATATGCAGAGTGCTAACACTAAACAGTAGTCCCTAGTTTGAGGAGTTTACAAACAAAATAGCAAGATACAGGAAATGCAATTATTAACTCTATTTTGCCTTAAGGAGCCCAAATGTCTCCAAAAATGGCACCCAGATCATCTGTATCCTATGCTGGAATCAGCTAAATCTACATCTCTCCATCTTCCAGCAGATGCAAGATCCACACAAGACTGATTGCAAACCTACCAAAAATGCTACAGCCCTGCCCTGGTGGTGGTTGCCAGCTGTTCCAGCACAGCATGGGAGAACAAAGCTTTGTCAGCCAAATTTAAAAGAAATTAGATTTTTCTAAAATCAGGTATCTGGCATGAAGAAAACAATATTGCAAATAACTAAGAAATGTGTCCACTATAAACACATTACACATCTGAAAAAAGACATGGCTTGTATTTTTCTTTACACATCTTTCTGTTACATTATCACTTCAAGCTTTGAATGTTCCTAGTGGACTTCTTCCCATTACACAACCTGTCAAGCATCCAAACCATAATTACTGATCAATAAAATGCACCTTCTGCATCATTTGTCTTCCTGTCTAAATGTCTCCTTGAATCCCCAGGCTTCATCCAGTTTACATGAGCTCTTGCATAACTTCATGAAACACCTTAAACATTTCATCTGTTGCTCTCTTGGTCCAAGAGATTTTTTAGTTATTTTTTTCAGTAACCAGTAAGGTTAAATTCTGACAGCTTGTTGTATTTGTTTGTTTGTATTTTATTTTCATTTTCTGTAAGTTAGACCTCAGCAATTTATTGTAATGCAAATTGAAAAATAAACATATTTCTGCTTCCTTCATAGTAAATTTATTCCAGCTACTTCATAAAAATAAAGTCTCCTGATAGGAAGGTGCCAGAACTACCACAAGTATTAGCAGTGGAAAGACATGACCTTCAGATGGTAGACACATATTTTACAGTATTCTTCCAAATAAAAATACTGAAGGTTGAAAGGGAAACTGCAGTGCTCAGATCCCTAATAGAAAATAATTTGAAAATTTCTAGACTTATTTTCAGTCCACTCCCAAATAGCTGTCTTGTCTGCTGTACTGCATCCTGTTAAATTTATATAGAAGACAGTAAACATCAATTTTACATTCAGAGTACCTTGGGTATTAGCTGACCTTTAGATTAAATGGCAGCAGCAGCAATATTTAAGGTAACATTGGAGGCACAGTGTAAGTTTATTGGACTGGCGTACTGGGAGTCTTTCCCCTGGATGCCCCCATCAGCCTGGTGCAATCATATTTTGGCAGTCAGACAATAAAAGCCTTAGGTCTTAATTAAAGGAATACAGGTTTTATTTCCTTCCATCTTATAAACATAGACTTTAATGAACTCTCTTGGAGGAATGAACACACTTCTGAGAACACTTTGACTTCACTGTGTAAGGGAGGATATTCTGAGCCACCACATTTTGGCCTTCTTAATGATGGGTGAGAAAGATGCAATAACTGTACTGGTGAGACCTACATTAACATAATAATTACACATCTGAAAAGGAGCAGCACATTCTCAGTAGTTGAGAACAGATCCTCCTAATGGGCACTACTCTATTTGTTATTGGAAAACTCAGGAAAAATATGAATATTACTTGAGTTTAGATGGAGCTAACCACCTTTATTAATAACATTTCTTCATATTTTTCTACCTATTCTCAGCAACTATGAAAGGTGGCTGATGTTGAATAGCACTGACTAATCTGAACGTACAGGCTCAATCTCAAACCATTGCCAACTGTCACGTCTATATTACTGTATTCGTGATGGAAGAGCACAAGGGAAGTTTGAGGAGACTATAGTTTCTCAGCCGTGTTAAGAGACACTTGAGAGGATATATGATATAGGTCTGTTAACCATGTGTAGTGTGATGAATGTGACTAGGGAACTGTTGTGGTTTTTTTTTGTCCATCACAATATATGAGTGATATGGCCTCAAAAGTAACTGCCAGGCATCAGGCTCAAAATGTAATCCTATATTTATTTATTTATTGACTTTAAAGAAGATAGAAGCTGTGGATCACTTTCTGAATTCCAGACAAACCCTGAGTTAAAAACTAGACAAATTAATGGCGGGAAAATCTATTAAGGGCTATTAAGTAAAATGATACAATCTCTACTTTAGAGTCTGTAGATGCTAGGAGACTGTGTCAGTGAAGTCTCAATGCATGGCTGCTGTTTTGACTGCCTTTCCTGAACATCAAATTTGGCCATATTCCAAGTCTTTGTTTCTTTCATCTGTTTTCATTCCCATACTGAAATATTGGTAAATAATTAATTTTCCAAGAACAGGTTTTAAAGAAGTCATTATCAATTTCTTTAGCTTCATTATAATTTCTAACAAGAAATAAACTTCAAATAAGTTCATCAGTTACCTTTAGTGGATTTTTACAGTTAGTTTGTGAAATAATGCAGCTCTTAGACTAAGAAAAAAAAAAAACACCAAAAAAAAAAACCCACAATCAATTATCATGTCAATGGCAATGTTTTCTTTGTCAGCAAACTTATTTTTCAAAGATCTATGAAATTGTAACATGATGTTCAAGGAATATCAACATTATTAATTACAAATGAAAATTCTTATGATTCCTATGAAGAAAGAATGTTTGTTTATTGTAATTGTGCAGTTATCTCTTTATTAGCGTTAATATCTTGGCTTAGTTGAAGGATATAACAATAAAAAAATCATCTTTTTTTTTCTTTTTTTCTTTTTTTTTTTTTTTTTTTCCCCTATAATTGTTCTCATTGATTACTTGCAATATGAAATCACACTTTGTATTCTTATCTGTTATTCACAACTTAAAGTCAGGTAGCAGAAGTCAGAAATCAATCTCTATTCTGTTATTTTCATTGTATACACAATGCAAAGGTCAAAACCTATTTTTTTGATTGAATGATTCAAGAGTGCAAATGTTATAAGCAGATGCAAACTTTGGCTTAAGAATAAAAGTAAAAGCCTTTTTTTAACAAGTTGAGGTAATGTAGACTGAATTAATGTCTCTCTGAAGGGTGGGAGTTTTATTCTCAATTTATCCCAATATACTAATTTGGATTGAGTTGTACATTTATTCACCTTTAGCAGAATCTTACGCTGTAATCACATCCAGTAATGGCTGGAATTTCTTGTTCAGAAAGCACCATCTAAAATGGATAAAGATAAAAGAACTGAACCTTTAATAGAAAGATCTGAATTCTCCAAGGAGAGCTCGATTTCAGTCCTTTTGTCTTTAACGATGTTTTTGTGGCAGTAGGTTTTTTAACTGGCTTAGACTTTATACGAAAGCCATATCATTAACAACGTAAAAAATGCAAGCTATTATTCATTAATAATATTTCTTCAAATACTATTCCTACAGTGCAGCAAGATGATATGGTGTCTCATTTGCTGAATGCCATATAATTATACTATACTTTAATCTCTTTGCAGACGTTACACATTTCTATAAATCACCTGTACATTAATTACATCACATTAATGTTCAGGAAAAAAACATTTTTGGGGAAAAGAAACTTTGGGGTTATCCATTCCTTGCCATCACTCTAAAAGCCCTGTCTGAGCTCTACCACAATTTTGAATAGCATCTCTGTCTGTTAGCAGACATCACTCCATTGTAGAAACCACTTCTTTCAGATCCCATGCAAAGAAAGTGCCTCTCACAGCTGCTGCATCCACTCTTCAGTCTCTAGTTTTGCTCTCCTTTCCTGTTGATTCAGGTACCACCATTATCTGATCCTTCTTGCTTTACTATTCTCAGTTTGGTGCCTCCTCTGTCAAGTGGTGAAATTTTTCTCAGTAGCTGGGTATCAAATCTATATGTCTCTGGCATTCTTGGATGGAGGATTATGGATTGTCTAGTCACCAAGTTCGAATATTCCTTTCCTTCCTTAAATCTGATAGATTAAATCTGATGTTTTTCCTGCACTGACTGCTCTTTTTTAATGATGCCAGCAAATGCTTGATCTATAGTTGACATTATGCTTAGAATGAGCATTTCATTTGCATTAAGCAGAGCAGAAAGTGATGTTCTTTTTCCTTTAGCTTCACTAAGACAGCAAAGAAAATAGCTTCCCTATATCTCTATCAAGGCATAACTGTGAAAAGACAAAAAGCAGGCATTAATGATATCATTATGTAGAACAGAAACATGGAAACTACGTTAGCTGATTTTCAACATCAAAGTCCACCTTCAGAGAGGAATGTTTTTTAATGCTGGATGAGCAAAGTTGTAGTTGGCAGATTAGGGTATATTGTGGTAAACTATAAAAATATTCTTCCTGTTATTTTGCCAATATGAAAAGCTAACAAAAAGGAGGTTAGTCTATGTAGCGTTTATTGTTTACCTTTACCATGGTCTCTTTTTTTTTCTTTTTCATTCAATCATGCATGAATTTTACAGCTTCAGTGCCAAGTGGCAGAGTAAATGTTATAATTCAGAGGCATTGTTCTTTCCAAAAAGCTGATCATATTTGAATAGATGATTAATGGTGACCAATATACCATGTGTGCTATGTAGCACCTACACAGCTGTGCCATCAGAATTCCTCCCTAAACAGCAATGAGCCAGCAGCAGTTGGTTTCTCAGAGCCAAAGCAAAATCACCAGAGTCCCATGTGCTTGAAGAACTCCAAGTGAGGACCTTGCAATGTGGCTCACCACCCACAAGCTGGCCAATGACTAAAAGTCAGTCTTTTTCTTGTAGGTTTTAGCTACTTCCCAACAAAATATTTGTTGCCTTCCTATTACTTCTTGTGAAGGAAAAAAGTGCCAGAAGAGTGGCTGTGATAAATATCAGAGCATAATGTTGTTGCAGGTGCTGGGCATGTTCCCATTGCTCTCTGTGTGATTCAGATAGTAGGATGTATAACAAAGGCTGCAAGCCATACTTACATCTTCTGTGATTGATGGATATTGGTGGTGCATCAGTCTATGGAATAATTTAGAGCACTTTGAGAGTTTCAGAAAGATAGGATCATTGACTGTAAAGCCTTTTCTGTTCTATTTGACTGTTTCTTTCAGTATAGTGATACAGGGAGCTTGACTGATCTTTCCATACTTTAGGTGAAACAACATACCTTTAAAGCTCAAATAAGTTAAATTTAGATCTAAAGAACTAGCTTCTGCTCTCACATCTATGTAAAAACATGTAATGCTGACAAAGTCAGAGGTGCAACCCTGAGACCAAAAAAAACAACAAAAGAGGCAAAACAGATGCTAAAACATGCTAAAGAAGAAAAGGGATAGCTAAAATACTACTGGGTATACCGGGTATGTTTGAAACAGTTGCCATAAACCACTTATCATGTGTTATTGAAGTAAGTGGATAGGTTTGACACAGAGTAACACTACTTTTGAATGTGATCCCTAATTTGGCCACAAAGAAAGAGAGGCTCCAAGTTTCATGTTCTGGTATAACCTCATTTCTTATTCTTGAAGATTTATGAATTGTGTCTGAGTTTTATTTAACTTCCTTGAATGCATGACTTACCCTAGGAATAAGTTTGTAATTAAATGATTAAAAGAAGAAAAAAGGACATATTTTGGATATGAAATAATCACTTACTCATGTGTAGGGATCTTACTTTTACAGCTTTTTTTTCCATGAGGTATAACATTCTCCAGCATAATTCTAACTTTTAGCTACTGATGAATTTATTAACAACCCCCCCCCGACCTTAAAGATGTTGGTATTTGTTGTTTTTCTAAAGAAAAAAAAAAAAAACAAAAACATTTCCTGTCAGTATGAGAGCAATATATTGTTTGCTATTTTATACAGAGTTTTTATAATACAGTTTGATTCAATTGAAGCAATATTGCTGTGGTTTTACTAGTGCCTCCAAGAAGCTGAGATGTTTCTTTAATGTTGTACTGTTCAGAAACTTTAAGTATGTGACCTCTTTTCCAGTCTTCATGGTAGTATGTTGCTTGATGAATGGAATTGTGTGAAAGTGAAAAAAGAATTTTGAAAGGTTTCATTTTACACATCTAGTAAAAAATGCACTGAGTATAATTTTGCCTTAATTGCAAGTAGATTTTATTCATAAAAGCAAGGTATGTATGCCACAATAGGAGTCCTGTGAAGAAACAATATCCATGGACATGCCTTGTGCAGAAATCAGATATAGTCTCATCATTCAGAAAACAAGGAGAGTGCCTACGTTTTAGTGTCTGTAATTAGCAAGGAGCCTAGCTTAAAGTTGTGGCCAGGTTACAAAGGAGCTTGACTTTCAATGCCATGTGTTCTCCAAAATCATCAGGTTTCACAGTACAGGTACTAAAAAATTAATTATGTCACTGGCATAATAGTAAAAGATCTATTTCTGCTGCTTCTGTTACTTCATGGTCGAAGTATGACTTTCCCTGAATGGCCATTAAAACTGAATGGTGCACATGCGAGCTGTTTAGTGATGTCATGCATGTCACATATGATGAGTAGGAGACATTGTAATAGGGGATGTGCTTCCCACAGTTTTCCCCTATTATTCTACATGCATACACAATGAGCCTTGTTAATTTCTGCTACTTCTAATGCAAATGAGCTTTCATATAGTGCTGTGTCCACGTGGGGCCAAGTCATTTAGTCTAAAGTAAGTGATATGAAACTTGTACAGTAATACCTAATCTGTGTAAAATCTATTTCAGAATGAAAATCTAAAGTCTGAAGTAAGGCTCTTCCTGAACCTTGTTCTGTTTTTCTGGAAAGTCACCATTTCCCTGAGATTCTCTAGAAATTTTATTGCTTTCATTGCTTTCAACTTAGTGACTTAGGCTGCACCTTTTTACTTGTTTTCAACAATAGATACTGAGAGTTTGGACTTTCCAAATCAGTCATTGCTTGGAGAGTGGTTGAACCTTGGTCTGCTTCTGAAAAGTGCTATATGTTTGCCTTTGCATTACTTGTTTTTATTTGTTTTCATTTGTTTTTCTTTTTCCTCTTTCCTTCACTTATTAAACTGTCTTTATCTTGACCCACAAGTTTTCTGAATTTTGCTCTTCCTGTTCTCTCCTCCATCCTGCAGTGGCTGGGTGGGTGCTTAGCTGCAGGTCAGGGTTAACCTGTCACAACTTCCTACCTCTTTGGACCTCAGAGGCCTCAAGTCCCAGTCCTGCCTGATACTTTTAACCCTTCCACAGTTTAGTAATATCTAAAAATTAAATTCTGTGAGCTGTTTACTAAGGAGACAAAGGGGGAAAAAAGGTGCATGTAGCAACACCATAGCTTACAAATAAGACTAAGTACATACTCTAGTGATATTTTCTTATTCTGAGTTAAGGAACAGCCATGTTTCCCCTAATATATATGCAGTCACAAGCAGTGCATATGTTTAAGAAATTTACCTGTCCACTCATCTGTGGATTCTTCACATCCTATGCACGCCAGCTAATGCTAATGTCCCTGGATAATTTTACAAGGTCCTGTATGAGGGATATGGGGCGTAATGGAAATGGTTGCCTAGAGACATATGGACCTTCAGCATCGACAAGGGTGAAGGGAAGTGTCTGGGCAGCCTCTCCTTGTAGGGTGACAAAAACACATCCCACATATAGTGGTACTACTATGTGGGAGGGTTAAGTTGCTGTAGCTTCCTACCCCAGCATGAGTTTTTCTCTGACATTTTTACAGGGACAGCGTTTGTTGTTGGATCCTGGCAGGATGAGCTGCTCTGTCCTCGCTGTGTCAGTAATGGGAACATTACATACCCCTGCAGAGAGAATTCCCTAGCTCTGCAGAGTGCACTGTCTCATAGCCTCGAAACATTAGAAGCTGCCAGGTTTTAAAACTGGCATTTCCAATTCTCTAACAGGCAGTGAACTAACAGATTGGGGGAAAAAGTAAAAATAAAATATAAAAAGAAAACTAATAATAAAAGCAAACAAATAAACAAAACACTACCAACATCATCAACAACAAAACCAAAACAAATGACACCACATTTCCTTTAGGAACCTGATAATATTATAACTATAGGTTTGTGTTTTAAAATTGTCTTCCAAAGCCTGGTGTATGAATCTGTTTTGGTGCCTAAGAGCCACTTTGCAGAGATATTGTGCACAGAGAAGTCCCAGTGAATGACTGAGTGTAATGATAGGAGCCTTGTCAATATGTGAAATAAATCATGTGCCAGCACTCTTCTTCTATCTGTATTAGTAAGCAGAATAAAGCAACCTAATATCCTTTCCTAGACTTAAAGACAAATGTCTTTTTTCAAGCAACCTTAACAATTTGGAAGAGATTGGCTATAAGGATACTAAATATTTCAGAGCCTAATTTACAACATATATAGTAAAAAAAAAAATACATGGAGGCTGTAATTTGCAACATTTAAAAAGTAAATTGTGAATGTGTTAATCTCTTCTTATTTCCCTGGGCATGAAAGAGTAACACAAGCTTGGTGTAGCTGTTAGTGCTCTTATTTTTGACCTTTCTTTGGTAAACAAACATCAGATTAGATTTACAAGTCCAAATGGCAGTAGATTCTCCAGTACACAGGCATGTCTTCCATAGATCTGTCCACAGTAAATTCTTCTTTTAAATTCACTTTCATTTTAAAATATGATGTGGTGATTCTTGTTATTAGCACATGTTCTGCCCAGTACAACTAAATATTGCATATGGGCACCATTTTGCAAAGGATATTGTGAGTTATAAAGGATCAAAATATCAAATCAAATTTGTCATTAAAATTGGTGTTGTGTCATTTCTCAGTCTGCATACCTGCTAATCTGCTGCATAATCTGCCTTGGTTTCTTGGTGAGTAGCTAGCCAGGCTTTTCTTTGGGATGAATTTGAGACATTAATTATTTTTTTCAGGATAAGATGACATAGTAATTTGATTTTTTATGGATTAGTGAAGGCTATCTCAATATAGCAAGTGAGCAACAGTATAAATAAAATGGCAAGCATTTATATTAGTGTACAAAGCCTATAGACAAATTGACTGCAAATAGTTAACTGCCAGCTAACCATAATAATATTTATAAATCTTCTGAAGCAAATAACTGCTTTTAGCAAAGTGCATTAAGATGTAATTTGTTAAATATTTTGAATTCTGGAATCACTGTGTTTTAACAACTACAATCATCCATTCAGTTAGTCATTCAGAATTTAATAATAAGCATATAGTTATCCATTGATTCAATTCAACAGTACTCTATTGATCTAATTCAGATGTCTTGGGAGCTGTTCCCTGCTTTAGAAATGTCACGAAATATTAGCTAATTTGATCCTTAATCTGATACTTGCTAAATTTCTCCATAATGTAACTCTTTCATTGTTTCCATTAGAAAAATAAAAAGGCAGTGATAATGAGAAGGGCCAGTCAATTATAATAATGAAGTGAAACGGTCTTTTGCCTTCTGTCTTTCTCCTGCAATGCAGTGGAACAATGATAGTTCAGTATGTAGAAAAGCAACAGGATTTCACTTGTGAACTCCAGATATATTAGAAGAAGCTTGTTAAATAACCTTCTTGCGTATCACAACTCAGGGTTTTTCTTATAAGAATCTTGCTTTAACATCATATTATCTTTCTAATCTCATACCTTTTTTTTTTCCTTTTTCACTTTGAATTTTTACCTTAAGCCTACTTTAAAAATGTCATGAACATGAACAGACTGTAACTACCACTGACCACTTTTAAGCTTCATCATTTTGCTGAACCGGTGCTTCACTCATGGAGTTATAGCCCAGTTTGTGAGGAGTGCTGTGATAAGTGTGAGTATTCTCTAGGCTCATCTGGCATGCTGGTTACCTTGTAGGTCTGCAGAATGATAGCGGTGGAGAACTGGGGCATTTTGTCATAAATGTTCTGTTGTAAACCTGTTAATATTTATTGTTGTAAGTCTTTTTATTGCCCTCACATCACAACTTGTTTGTAGGTTTCCTCGTTATGACATCTTTCAGTGGTATCGTTTTATCCTCTGTGCCATGTATGTGCAGTCAGGTGTAAGTTTTTTCATGAGATCCTAATGTTTAAATAACTAGATCCAGCACCTAAAGTCTTGTTCCAGAAGCCCAATATCTTTCATTTAGTACCTTTGGATTTAAATAACTTGGTAGTATCTGTTTTCTAATAACCACAACAAGGCATGTGCGTGAAGAAAAAAAATATATATATATCAGGTAAAACAAACTGTTTATTTAAAGCATATGTTGGAATGAAGAACAGGATAAAAACTGTAGGAAGCAGCCAACCTTACAAAACTACTTTTCTCCTGGTACTGCTAAAGTCATTTTGAATGCTGCATCTGTGCCTATAGGCTGGCCTTTTAATGCATTCAATTTTTAATTTTTATTCCTTTTAATAATTTTTTTGTATACACTATTTTCTATGCCTGCCTGCTACGTCATTCAGTGCAACAGTCCACTAGGAGGCATTAATCAAACACTTGATTTTGAAAGTGTTTTGCGGTACTAACTTCTTCTGAAATTCATATATGCTTCACAATTTGTCTGCATAACTTATCCAGCATAAATGTCTGCATAACTTACTTAGCTCTACAGCTAAAGGAAAGCTCATCATAAATCACTTGGATATATGAAGTAAAGATAAGTTCTCTAAAGCAATCATTAATAAAAGTCTTTGCTGGCAGAACAGGATGAGAAATTAATGGGATTAGAATCACTGAATCACTCCACCATTTTCTTATTAAATGTCAGAACTGGGAAACTCGGATTTCTATTGTCTGGGTTTCATTCTTCCTTCTCATAACACAAGTGAAAAGAGGGCACTGTGTCTCCCTCCCTGCTCCCTCTACCATATGCTTATCAGCGATATCCCATAGCTCCAGAACATGGAGACATGAAACCTACAATAAGTAGCTTGTGGGACTTCTAATGATAGCAGGGACTAAACTCGTCACCAGATCTTAATAACATTCTGAAAGGAATATTTTGCCCATAAAATGAATGCTTTCATGATTTTTCCACCTTTCTTCCTCATATATCTGTGTAATTTTAATGCGTTCCAGTGCATTGAGCAAACAAAAAAAAAAAAAAAGAAAGGATGCAAGATCCCTGACCTCAGCAACCTGTGTGGAGATGGACCTTGAGCACAGACGTGCACAATGAGACCTTAGCTCCTTACTTACTCTGGAGTTCCTCTCACCCCCCCATCACCTCCCACACAGGTGAGCAGAGCAGGCAGGGACACTGACTTTTGGCAGATCTCTGGGCAGGCCTCAAACCTCTGGCAAAGGCTTTCCCCCTGTGCTCATCCTCTGGGCAGTCCAGCACTGAGCACAGTTGTGCCAGCTGAGCTCCACACCAGCCCAGCCCACACTCACCAGGGGTGAATGCAGCAGCACAAAAGGATTTGCCTGTACTGCTCCTTCCTCATCCACTTTGTCTCTGCTTTCTCATTGCTTCAAAGTGTCTCAGAGTCCAAGGCACAGTTTATTCAACACTTTGTCTAATAAACGCTACAAAGGTTTTGAAATATTTAAGCTATTACCTAAGAAAGCGAACATGGGCTTTTCTGAGAAAGTGGGAATTAAATCACCTCATTCAGAATTTTAACAAGATTTTACAGTAGTATTTTCACTTGATCTTTTCTATGTGCTTTGTATGGACCTCTTCTGCTTACTGTATTCAATGAATTGTAAAATGAAAAAGCTATTTACACATGAATTATGCTACTGATGGTATTCAAACCAAACACAAGACCATTATTGTTATCAAGAGACTGAATAAATCTTTGATCATTTCAGGTTGTTCAGCTGGAATTCAATGTTGTAATGCTATTATGTAATAGCTTTAAAAGAAGGATAATGATTCCTTGTGCAAATGCATGAAAAAAAAAATTGTTTCAGGTCTGAACTGGAAATGTTATAGTAGATTACTCTGATGATGCTCAGAGTATTCCTGACTACTGAAAAAATTACTAGTACTAAAACAGGTGACTGGTTTAAATATTGATAGTAAACCTCATCCCTAGAGAAAGAAAATTAGATATATTTTTATTTCACTGTCAGAGGAAACGTCTGAGAAAAGTCTCTGAAGAAATCTAGAAAGTTAATTCAATAGCAACAAAGCAAAAGGAAGCAAAATAAACTGTAATTACAGAATTGTTTTTGGTCTCACTGACATTTAGAATATCAGCTAACAGAAGTATTGCATTTGACAGCAGTTTGGCTGTCCCCCAGTTCCTATCCCAAGGACAAGTACTGTCAGATGGGAGAGGTTGTGTGCATCTTTGTGGTCGGGTGTGTGCAGTGCTGTCTCGTGGGAAGGCTCAGTGATGACCACACTGGGAGACCTCCCCTGTTGTGATTGGAAAGTCCTACTCACATCTCACCAGAAAAATGCACACAGACATTCTACATTTACAATAAAAACCTCTGGGACAGAAAACAACCAAATAAGAATAAATCTATGAATTTTGATAGCATGTATAAAAAATTGAGAGGACAAGGGAAGGCTTTGTCTCTGAACTCTTTTGATTGACTTACTCAAAGCATAGATTTGACCAGTAGCAACCACCAGCTACTGTCTCTCAGAAAGAGGGAAACAGCCTTTTTACATAGGATAGATAAATCTGGGTATTTCCAACTCTATCCTATTTCCTACTCTGTTCTATTCAGTTCCTATTCTATTTTCTGTTCCCTAGTCTTGCCCCCAGGAGGACCACACAATTATAAAAAATAAAGCGGTGTTGCAGAAATCACTACACTCATTTAGATGTCAATCTGATATTTCCATTTCAATCACAGGATAATGAGTTTTGTTTTCAGTCCCCGAGATGGGAGCCTTCAGTACCCCCACCTGGTTTCTACAGCAACTTGAGAAGCTTGCTATGCTTCAGGGATGCTCATCTTCCAGCTCCCATGCTGGTGTTGGAATCACTACGAAGCACTGGCACAAGACAAAGGAGTTACATCATGGTGCAAATGTACTCCATCAAGGTCTGTGCTCAATGTATGCTCCATTTAACTGTGGAAAACATGCTGCTTATAACCTGGCTTCAGGCATATGTTCTGTGATCTGGGACTCACTACTTATAGGTGAAGTAGGAATAAAGGCAGACTTCACCTCTAAGTAACTGTACTGGTATGAAATGTAGCTGGTCAAGTTGGAAACAGAAAAAACTGCAAGAAACATGAGGCTATAACATTACTATAATTTGTGTTAACCCTATTTCAATTTCACTGCTGGTAATGGTTGTCACTCTGCTGTGTGAAAGAAAGCTTTGGACTGTGCCTTCTAAATGAGCTGAAACTCCATTCCAGGCACTGGAATGCATTTTATGGTAATTCTTTGGACTGAATGAAGCTTTATAATGGGTAGTTAATAAAGTGCCCTGTGGCAGTACCTGAAATAAATATCTTTATCGAATCTCCCAACAGTATTTTTTTTTTAACTTCAGTTTTCTCTTTTATTTTGCCATCTACTTATTAAGGCTTTAGCTATCTGCCTTCCATAAAAGCATCTATTAGAGAAATTTTACTAATAATTGGCACTGCTTAATTCTGCAGTGTCTCAGTACTTAAGAACAATTTTTTTTCTATCAGGGACTCTGTCCTTCCTACGATAGCTATTTGGCATTGGCAGAATAGAGATAAATGCCTCTACTGCCTGCCTAATAAGGACATTTCACCTAACCCAGGAATCTCTGGAGTTACAACTGAAATGGTTTATTACTGATTTCACTGGTAATTGGCTTCTAGGTCTGTACTACAGACTTTACTGAAATACAGTAATTCCTAGTTAGAAAGGTGCTTGCTACCAGTACTTGCTTGTGCTCTGGAGGTGTCATGTACACCAGGCCTTCTGGATCACAATGGAACAAAAATCTTTCCTTCTGTTGCTATTCCAAGATTGAACATAAATCAGAAATACAGCAATATGACATAGCATTGATTTTTTCTCTTCTCGACATCCATAGTTTATGAAATACGCAGAATTGTGCCAAAATACTGGAAGGTGAGACCATGAAAAATCAGATTCTCCCAATAAAAGAAAAAACCTACAAAAAAAAAAAAAAACTTCTAGCAAAAAGCTCTGTATGGCCTAGCTCATTGAAAAGAACCTTTTTCTCTGTTGGGCAGCTGTCTATAGACCACTTACAAATCAGCTGCTATTGTCTGTCCGTCTTAAACAATCTTTAGCTTTCACTTCTGCTATGGTCACAAAAAGTTTCTGACAAAGGTCTCCAAAGAACCCATCGGGTGCTTCAGGCACAAAATCTCTCTTTAGGGTTATTTAGATCAGGACAACCTTGTGTGCAGTGATATTAAACATGTTAAGGACAACAATAAGAAAATGATGAAAACTGTTTCCTTTTCTAAAACATAAAGCTTTGTTTTTCATGCACTGTGATGAAACAGTTGGTTCAAACTGCATTTTCCTACAGGAAAAGAAGTAATTACCTAAGCCAGTAATATTTTTTTTTTATATACAGTATGGTTATGATTTATCAAGGATTTGTACTTCTTTCTCTCCTAGAGCAGAGACGAGGCAACCATATCACTGAAATGAGCCAGGTGGTTTCTGCTTCACTAATGATTTTATCTCCATGGCTAAATACCAAGGGACAAATACATCAGTTTTTCTTCAAGCAAACTGTGACTAATGCCAATAGAAGGTTTGCCAGATAAAGTGTCATAGGTTTTTGCTATATACACAGGCATACATGCCCACACACACGCACAGAAACTTCTGCATATAATTTGACTGAAAGCCCACTCTGACCAGAAAACTTGTTACTGATGTCACTGGTTTTTGTTCCTAGCTCTCCAGGAAACTTATTTTATTTTATTTTGCATTTAATCACAATGAACTAAAAGCCTTCAGTTAAACATTTGATTTCATCCTTCATTAAGCAAAAAAAGTCAATAAGCTTACTGCTCCCTTTAAACACTGTACTCAGTATTTTCTATGAAATTCTGTAGGAAATTTAACACCCATAATGAGATACTTTGTAAGTAATCATTATCAGTTATGAGGCCAAAACTCTAGAAAATAAAGTAGTTTTCAATTCATTTTAATCTCTGCTGCACTTTTCAATTTTATATCATTAATTTAACCTAGAATTGGTGAAAAGAGATGCTTCAACAACTTCTGAAAGTCAATCATGACAAGACAGTCTCTCTGTTCAAACTGATAATATGTCAGGTAGTAAAAAATAGTGTTTTAAAGTGGGATAAAGCCAGCAGCTCATTTTGTGGATGGCTATTACCTTCTAACTGTGATAGCCTTGACCTCCATTTTAACCTGCAACCTAAGGGATAGTCTCTTTAACACCGTGCATGTTCCTGAACTGCTGTTGTTACATGTCTTAAGGAGGGTGAACATTTTTGTCAATACTACTGCATAATGACCTTCTGACCTGCAGTCAGAACAGCTAAATCTTTTACAAATCTCCAGCTGCTAACAAGCATGTGTGCACAACAACCTTTGTTGGTGGTTGCTGATAGTAGCAGTGCTTTGGATATGCTATATTTCACAGAGAGGGCACTTTGCAGGCTCTTTTCAGTAGTAGCAGATAGATTTTACTTGTTTGTGCATTCTGATAACTCTTAGTTTTTGTAACCATGGTGTTAAACAAACTGCTTACACTAAGTACATTTGCACACTATCACCCTGATGTCCTTTTCACAGCCACTAGGGATAATCTACATTACTTCATTGGAGTAGCATGGCTTTGGCTATAGGAAAATAAATTTGACAGTGACCCATTTACCAAATGATCCACGGCATTATTTACCATTCTATCCATCTGCAATATCTACAGACTTTTCCAGCAACAACGTCATAATGTCTTCCTGATCACTGAGAAAACCTGATTAGCATTTGACCAGGATCAAGGGCACAGTGCTGCCTCCATAGCAGTAGCTCATATGAAAGCTGCCTGCAGGCAGGAAACCATTGATGCAAGTAGGAAAAAAGAATGGAAAACAAAGAGACTCCCCCAAACATACCTAGTGGTGCCAATAAGAAATTCAAATAAGAAAATATGGTGTCTGAAGAAACAGATCTCCATGATCCATACATAGTTACACACACAGCTCAAAATGAAGACTGGTATGACTGACAATGCAGCTGCATAAAATGGCAATAATTGATGAAAATCAGCTTCACCAATGCTCTCTCATTACCCCCTTAGCAATCTGCCAAAATGTTTCCTGCCACCAGTGCCTTTCTGGGTGTAGTGATCAATGCCATCAACTTCAGAACACAAAATAAATCAAACTCAGTAAGACAATTCTCTCATTCTTATGTGCTAATTTCTCCATGTTGGTGTGGTTAGATTAAATGAGGTGATTGTCCTCCTAACAGTTCATGCCTTAGGGAACAAGTGCTTTCATGTTCTTTGATTAAATTGAGTATACTGTGCGGAAACACAAGGATCTACCAAGGAGAGAATCCCACTGCAATGGTAGATCTGCAGTATGCAAAAGCATGAATATGCTATCTTGAGTATTTCAGAAAACAGCTCAGGTCTGTCAGCTCAGATATTTCTGCTTTCCATTTTTTGGAGTAGACGTACCTTTTGGAAGAGTTGCATTGCACAAATGCAGTAACAGTACATAGTCTGAGCTTAGCACATGAAGGCTACTTTTGCTGTCATTCACTTGCATTTTATACACAAATATATTTTAATTAAAATAACACCCAATTCTATTTTCCTCATCAGCTCTTGTTTTGGATTTCTTTATTTGTCATTCACCATGGAAACAGCATACTTGAAAGAAGAGTGATACCTTTGCAAGAGATGGTGGCATTTAAAATTTGTGACATTGCAACCCTTTGTTTATAACACATGATAGACATGCAAGGAAACAGATAGCAAAAGATGTATGATGACAAAAATAGCAAACTTACAGAAAATTTGTCAGTGAATAATTACGCTGGAGTTTTTTTCTGGAAAAGCAGGATGTTTGAAATCAAGAATTACTACCATACTGTTCCATCAAGTTGTTTTATGGTGGCAAAATACTAATGCTATGATCTTAAAATATTAGCTATTTATAACAGAACCCAGCCAATAATTGTTTTTTCAGCTCACAACAGCTGAAATCAAAATAATTTTGGTTTAGCCTGAACTAAGTTTGAATATTTGGGTCTCTCAACATATCAAAATTTACCAAGAATTATCTCTATATTGTGAAATAAACCTTTCCTTTCCACCCCAAATAAAATATTATAATTTGAAGGACAGGAAAGGAATGTAACTAAGTTTAGGCTCACCAAATCTGCTTACAAGGGATGGTAGGATGCAGTTATTGACAGCTGATTAATCTTTATTCTCAGGGACTATTTACATACACAGATTGTTTGCATTCCAGTGTCCCCATCTTCTAGATATTTCACATGTATTTGAGCTGAACTTCCCATAGACATTAACCCCCAAATGTTAAAGTTGGCTCTCTTGTGTTTTGCAGAAATTTATGCAACATCCAACTGCAAGAACTTGGTTTCCCATTTGTGATATCTGTGGAAAAAAAATCATGTTGCTCTGTTCCTTTTATCTGGTCTTTTCCCAGTTAAAAGAAAGGGAAACTGGATTCAGGACCTCTGAATCAGTCTTCAAAACCAAAACCTGTTTGAGCTGAGCTGACATTGTGAGAAAAAAAGGGGAGGAGGGGGAGGAGGGAATAAGAATGTTATCCATAGCAATAAGAATGTTATCCATAGCAACTGAAGGGAATATCTGATAATCTATTTTTTCCATAAAACAGGTTATTTTTGAAATGTATAGATCAATAGGAATGATGAGTGGAATGCTCAAAAAATCGATCTTAATCAATCTTCCGCCCAAGGATTTTATTTACAACAGAAGGGAAGGCAAATCCTCTGTAATAGATATGGCTGATTTTTCTGCATTGCTTAGATATTGATATTCCAGAAAATCATTAGTAAAATGCAATTATTTCTACACTAGTATTTCTTTCTGATTTCTGGTCTTTAGTTAAATTATAAGAGCAGGTATGTTCTTTTCAGCATATGTTCTCAATCACTTGCAGAACATTTGCAGAATGTTCTCAGTCAATGGTTGGGAAAAAGCAGTTAAAGACAAGCATATATTTTGCAGCTTGCTGACAAAATGCATAAAAAGAATTTCTCTCTCAGACATGAAGCTTCTCAGAATTTCTGAAGCAATGAGCCAAACCCCACTTTAGCTACCATCTTGCCTATGAATCAAAGAAACTCTGCCTATCCCAGGCTGAATTCTGGCTGCCAGAGGGTGGTTCTATGGATGGTTATGTTACCTCTCAGGAGGGGGTGGATGTTTAGTGCTCCATGAGACACTGTTCCAGGTACAGTGGAAGGCCTGCAATGGCAATGTAAAAGAATAAGGTGATGTTCACTCTGTGACACTCAGGAATACTTTCCAGATCCAAGGTCCAGGGAGCACCAGCCTGCATCCCTGCAGAGCAAACTGCAGAGATGTGCAGATTCCCCTCTGTCTTCCCCCAGACTTTGTCCTCCACTAGAAGGAAACCCATGTGGTTAGAAGTGGTCCTTCATGGTCTGCTCAGGTCATGGTCTAGATAACTGGGGACCATAACTGATAGCTGCATGGTGGAGTAAGTCCACAAACTGATAAGACTGTAGAAACCTGCTCTAAAAATTTTAGACAGTTGGCAAACAAGTGCTTTGTTCTATATTTCATTTAGCCATTTCTAGACTTCCTCTGTGCTTGGTAGATCTTTTTTTTTCAGTATGTTATTGTTACAGTACTGTTGCACCTCAGCTTGGAAGCAAGCAAGCAGAAATGCATCCAGCACACAAGTAGGATCAATGGTACAGACCATAGTGTATTCCAGTTCTAAGGTAAAGAATCGGGTAAGGTAAGCAAGCCCTGATTCACAGAAACTGAGCAGGATGCCCAGAGTTTTGCTGCAGACACCAGACAAAAAAGGAAGTATCCCTAGCACATGTGGCTAAGAAGGACCTGGATTTCTGGGTGATTTTCATATCCTACGAGGCTGCCCCAAATTGCCTGTAATTTAAACAAAAGATAGGAGATTGAAAGTGAAATAATAGAACAGAACAGTCAAGCAAGGAGAAAAGTCCAGGCTTACTGTTTTCATGGAACTACTATAAGGTTAAAAGCAACAACAGAAACAAAAAGAAAGAAGAAAAAAAAGTGGATGGGAGAGGAGGGCAGGCAAACATACCAACATACCAGTTGCTTAATATATTAGGTTATCTTACCTACACATTATTGTACGCAACACAGAAGACCAACAATGCTTTTGGAGCATCTGTGTCTTTTTGGCAATTATTACTGACTGTTAATAATTTGAATCAAAATGGAACAAGTTACCTTTAGAGAAACAGCTGGATTTCCACACCCCAATGATAATTTTTACATTCTATTATAATCCAATAGATTGTAACACGTACACAGATCATTTCTCATTCATAGCTGAATGGAGTTAAAGCCCAAGGCAACCTATCAATTAGCCTTGTCCTGTATTCATCATTTTTATTGAAATTAGTCCTCCAAAGATATTTTTTATGTCACATTTTCAGTTACGCCTATTGTCAAGGGAACAGCACAAAACACGTTTCCAAGTACAAAAAATTTATTTTGGAGGTGACCTAATCTGTAACTACTTGTCATTAGTCTACATGCTGTCATCTGCTTTTAATGTAATAAATTTCAGGAGCCACATTTTTATTACCATAGGGCCAAATGCCAGATTGCACTGTGCATAGTCAGAAATGAGAAACACGTTCCCAGGGAACTCTATGTTTTTCAGAGCAAATCGCCTTTAAAAGTCACTTGACATAAAGTTGGTTAAACCATCCAAAATAAATAAAACTCAAGAGTTTTATATAATGTTATTATATTATTATATATATATAATGCTATTATATTATTTTTATATAATGTAGAGGCTTTACTATATTTAAATATCTCTTAATTTTTACATAGTTCGCTTCATTAGCCTTATGAACTAGTTTCTATTGGGATCTACGCACAGTCATGGAGTAAGAACACTCAAAGTAAGTCAGAGCAACGCTGGAGATCAATCAAGTATCTCTTCATGAAAATCTACTTCCTCTTGATACAGGAGTCTTTTATTTAAAAACAACAACCAAAACCTGCCTCAAAATTTCATTTCAGCAGCTTTTCCTTTCTTTGCTGCTTTATTTTAGGTTTGATTAAATGTTGTTATTTCTGTTGCAGCTTGTGGACAGGAAGGGTAGCAAAAGGGACAAACGGAAATCCTATGTGAAATGCTTGAAAAAAGGGACAAGGTGCCTTGTTCCTTGGGAGTGTGTACAAGAGAGAGCAGAAGAGATATGCACACCATGTGTTGTCTATTTGTGGTTAAGGTTTCATTTTTTTAATGTTCTCACCTCAGTCCCTCGTTCCTTCCTCATATGAGCATTGTGGCTTCCCAGTGTGCTCCAACTCCAACTCTTTGCGCCCTCTCATTAGTCTTCCCTTTTCAGGGAAAACCCTTCCAGGATTTTAGCAATAGTTTTCAACACATTTCAATGCTGTGTTGACATAACATTTGGGATGGACCATTGCAGGATGCCACATTGGTAGTACCTTTGCAGCTCCAGAGACATTTGGTGTGGAGATCTGTGTAGAGTGTGGTCCCCAAACACCTGGAATTATCTCTTTTGCATAGAAACTGCTTGCCTGCTCTGTAGGAGTAATAGTGATGGTTGGCCTAACTCAACTTCTACCATAGGGCAAGCAGCCTGGAAGAGGTTTTGAAAGAAGTCATAGCAAGCCTTAAACAGATTAATCAGGTGTCACAGAATCACAGAATCACAGAATAGTCTAGGTTGGAAGAGACCTCCAAGATCATCTAGTCCAACCTCTGCCCTAACACTAACAAGTCCTCCACTAAACCATATCACTAAGGGCTACATCTAAACATCTTTTAAAGACCTCCAGGGATGGTGACTCAACCACTTCCTTGGGCAGCCCATTCCAATGCTTAATAACCCTTTCGGTAAAGAAGTACTTCCTAACATCCAACCTAAAACTCCCCTGTCGCAACTTTCGCCCATTCCCCCTCGTCCTGTCACCAGGCACGTGGGAGAACAGACCAACCCCCACCTCACTACAGCCTCCTTTAAGGTACCTATAGAGAGCGATAAGGTCGCCCCTGAGCCTCCTCTTCTCCAGGCTGAACAAGCCCAGCTCCCTCAGCCGCTCCTCGTAAGACTTGTTCTCCAGACCCCTCACCAGCTTGGTCGCCCTTCTCTGGACTCACTCGAGCACCTCCATGTCCTTCCTGTAGCGAGGGGCCCAAAACTGAACACAGTACTCAAGGTGCGGCCTCACCAGAGCCGAGTACAGGGGGACAATCACTTCCCTAGACCTGCTGGCCACGCTGCTTCTTCTACAAGCCAGGGTGCTGTTGGCCTTCTTGGCCACCTGAGCACAATGCTGGCTCATATTCAGCTGCCTATCAACCAATACTCCCAGGTCCTTCTCTGGCAGGCAGCTTTCCAACCACTCATCTCCCAGCCTGTAGCGCTGCTTGGGGTTGTTGTGCCCCAGGTGCAGGACCCGGCACTTGGCCTTGTTGAACTTCATACAGTTGGCCTCAGCACATCGGTCCAACCTATCCAGATCCTCCTGCAGAGCCTTCCTACCCTCAAGCAGATCGACACATGCACCTAACTTGGTGTCATCTGCAAACTTAATGAGGGTGCACTCGATCCCCTCATCCAGATACCTTTGTCCTACCAAAAACATATTTTAAATAAAAATAATAAGTTTTAAGGTACCATTTGCTACTTTTAATATCATTCAATATTTTTACTGAGCTCATTTTTCATAGAGCTTATTTCTGGCTTGTTGTGGTGAAGAAGAAAGTTACTTATGGGAGTGATATTTTTGAGGTTGGAATAACAGCAAAATAGCTCAGTGAAAAAGTTAGAAAAACAGTGGGGGAGATAGACAAGGAAAATCTGATAAGAATGAAACAAGGATAAAAGATCACCATTCTAATGTAGCTGCAGTCTGTAAATGGAAATATTCTCTCTCTAACTGGTACCCACAACAGGGAGAACAGCGTATGAACATCCTGTCACAGACCAACCAGAAAACTCTCAGGTCTGTATCTTGAAGGATAATTAGGTCAGAAGCCTCCATAGATTTTCCACTTATACACCCTAAACAACTTTGTACCTAATTGGCTACCAGGAAAGTTAAGCATGCTGAGGAGTCTGCAGGAAATGACTCTAGTATTTTGATGAAATGGTAGACCAATGCTGGGATGCTGCTTTTCTGCAGCAAGCATATCGGTTCATTCAAAATAACCGTATTTGCTTTGGCAACTATTTCCAAATATTTAAAAAATATCAATGCTAACACCTTTATAAAATATATCAGTTGAATCTAAAAGTCATTGTTGCAGAACAGGCAAATAATAAATATGAGCAATCATATAACAAATACAATGGATACAATTTTTTTTTTTGAAATAAGGTTCTTTACAGATTTTTAAATAATTTTTTAAATGTAGGAGTAGCGTGTATGAGATTTCTACTAAAAATGTTGTTTCTCATAGAGTTTCGCAAAGGTAGATTTGGAAATGCTTGTATGTATTTGGATTATGAAAAAAGCATAATGAATCTACAATGTTCATGGGTCTCCTGAATCTGTTGTATGGCATTGAAAAGGATAAAGTCTTAATATTGGAAACTATTTTATTTTCATTAATAATTCAGTACAACTCTCTAATAAGTTACTATCCAAGTGTAAGATTTTAAATTAAAAATAAAATTTCAAAATCCTTCCAATGTGTTATTCCATGATATCCTTCTAAAAGATCTTTTCAACCATCTGTTTGGCCATATGAACAATTCAAACAATCTGGAAGGCACCAGTTTGCAGGCCTTTAGATGGCTTCTTGACATTGACTTGACATGGTTCAGGACAGCATCCTTTCAGTCCCTCTTACTCTGGCATAAAATCAACTTAATTTCTGAAGGTGACACTGAACTCAATGGTAGCAACATGCATTCACAGCTCCTGTAAGCAGCAAAGATTGAGGGAATGGGACCACAGTATGTGACTGAAAAAGCACGTGGATGTGATGGATACCCAAGTCCACAGAGGTAGGCCCTGAGGGACATGGATCCCTCCCTTTCTGTCCTGAAATTCTTCCTCTCTCTGAGAAGAGTAGCTACAGATAACAGACACTGCATTGACTCTTCGACGTTTTGCTGAAATATTTGAGTTTGTTTTCAACTTTTCTGTACTCAACAAGGTAGGGCTTGTATTGTGCATTTTACAAAAAAAAAAAAAATATATATATATATATTTTTAATTGGAATGAATTGTTAGATGATTGAAATGTTCTATGGGAGGACATGAATGCCCTGAAGTTTAGCTTGTCCTATCCTTTGGTCAGTCTGTTTTAAAATGGAGAACGTTCCCTCCTGGAGCTTTTATGTATTGCTTCGAAGCCCTACATAAATACACTTTTTTAAGTACACTTTTAATAGGACTCTTAGCAGGGAGTGCATTTCCACTCTGTCTAAACAATCCCACTCAGGTCTTCTGTTCCATATCCAAATCCCTTATCTGAAGCAATTTTACTTCTTGGTATTTTTTGTGCAGTGAAGGAAGGCATCTTTGTCATCTACAGATCTCCTCCATCAGTACACATATCTCTGTGGCCTCAGCCTCCTGCATCCATATGGCAGGTGCCTCCAAATGCTCCTTCCCAGGGACACTTGTGAATCAGGCCCCACCAGCTGAGCTCACAGCTGAGAGTTTTGGATCTGGCACGTCAGCATATCCCAACAGAAAAATGTTCCCAGGAGGTTCCTCCCTGGCTCTAATCAACATGAGTGATTTCAAAGAAATTGTTTGACAATATTCCAAAGTAGAAAGGTCATAGTACTCGCCAGGAGACTGTGTATCTGGAGAAGTTGAAAGAGAAAGTAACTCTAATCTTTAGTTTTAATAGTGAAAAATACTAAGTGCCTAATGTTTCCCTCCTTCTTCCCTTTTTCCTCTTCCTTCCTTCCGTCCTTCCTTCCTTCCTTCCATCCTTCCTTTCCGTCCTTCCATCCTTTCTTCTTTTTCTTTTTCTTTCTTTTCTTTTCTTTCTTTCTTTTCTTTTCTTTTTCTTTCTTTTCTTTTTTCTTTCTTTTTCTTTTTCTTTCTTTCTTTTTCTTTTTCTTTCTTCTTTTTCTTTTTCTTTCTTTTCTTTTTCTTTCTTTCTTTCTTTTTCTTTTCTTTCTTTTTCTTTTTCTTTCTTTCTTTTTCTTTTTCTTTTTCTTTCTTTTTCTTTCTTTCTTTTTCTTTTTCTTTTTCTTTCTTTTTCTTTCTTTCTTTTTCTTTTTCTTTTTCTCTTTTTCTTTCTTTCTTTTTCTTTTTCTTTTTCTCTTTTTCTTTCTTTCTTTTTCTTTTTCTTTTTCTTTCTTTTTCTTTCTTTCTTTTTCTTTTTCTTTTTCTTTCTTTCTTTTTCTTTTTCTTTTTCTTTTCTTTCTTTCTTTTTCTTTTTCTTTTTCTTTCTTTTTCTTTCTTTCTTTTTCTTTTTCTCTTTCTTTTTCTTTTTCTTTTTCTTTCTTTCTCTTTCTTTTTCTTTCTTTCTTTCTTTTTCTTTCTTTCTTTTTCTTTTTCTCTTTCTTTTTCTTTCTTTCTCTTTCTTTTTCTTTCTTTCTTTCTTTTTCTTTTTCTTTCTCTTTCTTTTTCTTTTTCTTTCTTTCTTTCTTTTTCTTTCTTTCTTTCTCTTTCTTTTTCTTTCTTTCTTTCTCTTTCTTTTTCTTTCTTTCTTTTTCTTTCTTTCTTTCTTTTTCTTTCTTTTCTTTATTTTTCTTCTTTTTCTTCTTTCTTTCTTTCTCATTTCTTTTTCTTCTTTTCTTTCTGTTCTTTTTTCTTTTTTTCTTTCCTCCTTTTCATTCTTTCTTTCTTTTCTTTCTTTTTTTTTTTTCCTTTTTTTCCGAAATAGCTACAGTGTTTTATTTTGACCTTTTCAGACTTAAGACTTTCAGACCTTACAGTTGGATGTATGGAATATACACTGATACACCCTCTGCAGTACCCAAAACAGTGAAAAAAAAATACTTTATTAATTTCCTGTGTTTATAAAATATATTTATAAACTTTATTTTCTTATAAACTTTATTGGGTTTATAGATAGTGAGAAAGATGTTTAGATTTATTTAAATGGAGATTTCCCAAATTGGTACTTGAACACTTGACCATGAACAGATCATGGTGAATGTCTTTGAGAAAGACTTTGGTTTCTATCAAGACTTTTTAAGGAAAACTGCACAGTAAAACTACCTGCAAACCCTATATGAACCTAGAACATAAGAGTAAGAAGTGTTTGACAAATCATCTAGAGGGAACTAACTTTCCTAGAATTTGTCAAATTAGTTCTTATCAAAAGAGGAAGAAATAACAACAACAGAATGATCAGTCCAGTTTTGATCAATCTCTCATTGCAGCTAATGAATATGTGACTGGAAAACCATTGCACTGGACAGAAAATTACTCAACATTTTATTATTTGAGTATGATAAACAATGTGCTTCTGTGAAGACATGTATAAAGTTCCACTGAGACACAGAAACCTAGAATTGTAGAATCATTAAGGTTGGAAAAGACCTGCAAGATCATCTAGTCCAACTGTCCCCCTGCCAACAATATTACCCACATGTGTCTGACCGAAAAGCTCCTAAAGTTCAGATGGACCTAAAATCTTTCCTATAAACAAAGGAATTAAATCCATGGAGGTAAGACCAACATGGAAAGATTGCAGCATGGAAAATGTGGGAGGAAAGATCTAATGTCAGGCTGTGCACCTTGTCAGAAAGGTAGATTCAGCAACAGAAGCTCTGTCTTTTGTAAATGGTCACATTACCTCAAAATATGTGTGAACTTGTTTTACTTCCAGCCCAGGAAGACATTTTGTTCTGTATTGGAATGCTAAGAATTAGAGTTTCACCTGCAGCTCCTGGTTCATAATTGCTGAGTAAAAGATTTTTAGAAGTTGCTTTTTATTCATACCTATAATTTGATTGTTTTGTTGGTAGCAAAGGAGGTTTATTACCTGGAGCACAAGAGACACTTGTCTTCAGGCAGGATTATGTGAAGATGTGTGTCTTGGCAGAGACCCACACAGCAGAGGCAGCTAGCTGGCCTCACACAGCATCCTTATCCAGACAAGCTCCTTTAAGTGGGACATGTCTCTGCTGCAGCCCCTCACACAGCTCCAGCCAGGCACGTAACCAGAAGCTGTGAGAGGAAGTCATTTTAAAAGTCTTCATTTGGAATTTAGACTCATGAAGGAATCTTTAGAAATAGCTCTGAGGTTAGATAATCATTTAGTTTTAAGAGCTAAGCTACTTCATTTTCTTCCATTTTAGGATGCAGTTGACATTGATTTAAGTTGAAACATAACAAAATGGGTGGTGATATTTTTAGAATGTATCAGTTGATTGTTCTAATGACTACTTAATGATTCAACTACATTTGATACTTTAATTGCAGGACCAAGACTAATTGGCAGATCTGATGGTCTAAAATGGATATTAAATCAGTCAACCTAAGATATTCAGCAGCTCCTGCAATATTTTTACCTGGAACTGTGGACTTTTTCACATATTACTTATAAGAATTAAGATAAATTCCCTGTGGAATAGCCAACAATTCTCAACTCATAAAGGAGAAAATGATTTTTTATTTGTTTGTTATTTTTACTGCCAGTTCAGCTATTGATTCCTCCAGTGTCTATCTCATGTATAATGTTATCATTTTTCTGTCAAGAGGACTAGAGAGGCTCATTTAAAGTAGGAATGACAATTGCAATTAGCCTGCTGTTTGTATTGAGCAGAGAAGACCTTACCAAACCAGGAGCAGCTCCACACTGTTATTCCCTTTGCTGATCTGCTCCCTGCTCTCCTACATCCAAAAACTTCCAGCAGTATTTCCACAGTTGTCCTGCCAATGGATTCTTTCTGCCTTTTAAAATACCTGTTCAAACAATGTTTTTGCCCTTTTTGGTTTTGATTTAAATTATTGAACCATATGGCCTGCTTGGCTTTCCTTGTAGTCTTATTTTTTGCTTTTGGTATGTTCTGTTATTTGCTGTTCACCTGGGAGATATAACATACAAACAACAGCTTTCACTCTTGACCACAGTAATGTTCCTACCAAAAGCATTAATATCTTCACTGATGAATCCATAGATTTTCTTTTGTACTGGAAAACCCTCCATGTATTACTGTATTATTACTCCATGTACTATATCTCATAAACCTTTCAAAACATTTTTTTTTCTAAGTGATATTCTTGTGATGAGATGAGCATTTTTCCAATGTTAAGGTCAGGAAACTGAAAAATAGATTATCCAAGACCATTGTATCTGTGCTAGAGACTCAAAATATTTTCCCTTCATTTTCATATACCCATAGGGCATCACCAACTCCTACTGATGATGAATTACATTTTAAAAGCAGTGGTTTCTATTTATGCAGCCTGCATAAAACAAGAACAAAAACATTTAACTGAGCTAAGTCCCAAAATACTTCTGAGAGCAAGGAGTGGCTAGTTTACTTGTATAGCAACAAATACATGTCTACATTTACTTTCCATTTGGAGTAGAATTTTCCAAATGCTGCAACAAAAGCACATCTAATGGTCTTATTCCTTTTGCTTATTGATGCAGTTTACCCGAGAGACCTCTGCCTTTATAATAACTAAGTAATCTCTGTAATATTCCCTGTATATTTTCAGTTACCTGCCTTGCAAAGGCAAATAGGCCTTTGCAAACTACCAGTTTTTAGAGCTTGTAAAACTTACACAACACTGATTTCAGCTTTAAAAACTTTGAACAAAATTCAAAACTGTCCTGAAAGCAGAGAGAAATATCGAAGCCTTGCTCTTCCTGGTTTTGTGCTCTAACTGGAGTTAAGGTCCTTACTTTTTTTCTGGGCTCCTGAAATTGTTCTTTACCAACCTTAAAGCAAATCTACAGTAAAAAACTCATCTTCAGGTTTTGCTAACTTTAAAATTCCAAGAAACCTCTGGCAACAGGCCTATACTGGAGGCATACTTATAGGGAACAGAAAGAAATGTCATGGTATGACAGAGCCAAAGAACAGGTCTTTCTTCTACTGGTCTTTTTGTTTACCAGGCTCCTTAGACTCCCGCCTTCATAGGAACATAGGATATGGAAAAAAACAGACTGTTGTTTCCCCTGCGTGTATGTGGTGATAAATTGTGTCCCCTGTAATGATAACAGCAACAGAAGCTTTGTGGGATCCTGGAAAAATTTCAGCTTGGAGTTTGTGTAGGAAGCATGAATAATTGCCTGATCACCACATGGGCTTTCTCCTTCCAGGCAGTGACTGGGCCCTGTTTATTAATCTGCACTGCTGCAGTAACACGTTTCATTGGGTATCTATGGACTTGTAAGCTGTACCCATGAGTGCAATATTTTAAAGCTGCTGGAAGTATAAATGTCAGCCTTCCATTAGCACAGAAAGCCCCCTTCACTTAGTACAAATGGCTACAACTGGCCCCAAGGCACAACAGAAATCAGGAAAATAATTTTTTTTAGTGTGTTTAGTGAAAGTTCACACAGATCAACGACATATTTTGTACTGTCCCCTGTTGTAGGTCCATGATACATTGCAAATGCTTAACCAAACATTTCTCAGGTTAATAATTTTTCAGGTTTTACTGTCAGACACAGACACAGATTTCTAGGTTGGAAGAGACCTCAAGATCATCGAGTCCAACCTCCGACCTAACACTAAGTACTCCACTAAACCATATCGCTAAGCTCTACATCTAAACGTCTTTTAAAGACCTCCAGGGATGGTGACTCCACCACCTCCCTGGGCAGCCCGTTCCAATGCTTAATAACCCTTTCGGTAAAGAAGTACTTCCTAACATCCAACCTAAAACTCCCCTGTCGCAACTTTCGCCCATTCCCCCTCGTCCTGTCACCAGGCACGTGGGAGAACAGACCAACCCCCACCTCACTACAGCCTCCTTTAAGGTACCTATAGAGAGCGATAAGGTCGCCCCGAGCCTCCTCTTCTCCAGGCTGAACAAACCCAGCTCCCTCAGCCGCTCCTCGTAAGACTTGTTCTCCAGACCCCTCACCAGCTTGGTCGCCCTTCTCTGGACTCGCTCGAGCACCTCCATGTCCTTCCTGTAGCGAGGGGCCCAAAACTGAACACAGTACTCAAGGTGCGGCCTCACCAGAGCCAAGTACAGGGGCACAATCACTTCCCTAGACCTGCTGGCCACACTGCTTCTTATACAGGCCAGGATGCTGTTGGCTTTCTTGGCCACCTGAGCACACTGCTGGCTCATATTCAGCCGACTATCAACCAATACTCCCAGGTCCTTCTCGGCCAGGCAGCTTTCCAACCACTCATCTCCCAGCCTGTAGCTCTGCTTGGGGTTGTTGCGCCCCAGGTGCAGGACCCGGCACTTGGCCTTGTTGAACTTCATACAGTTGGCCTCAGCCCATCGCTCCAGCCTATCCAGATCCTCCTGCAGAGCCTTCCTGCCCTCGAGCAGATCAACACACGCACTTAGCTTGGTGTCATCTGTGAACTTACTGAGAGTGCACTGGACGCCCTCATCCAGATCATCGATAAAGATATTAAAGAGGACCGGCCCCAGTACCGAGCCCTGGGGGACACCACTTGTGACCAGCCTCCAACCAGATTTGACTCCATTCACCACAACTCTCTGGGCCCGGCTATCCAGCCAGTTTTTAACCCAGCGAAGCGTACGCCAGTTCAAGCCCCGAGCAGCCAGTTTCTTGAGGAGAATGTTGTGGGGAACGGTGTCAAAAGCCTTACTGAGGTCAAGGTAAACCACATCCACAGCCCTTCCCTCATCCACCAAGCGCGTCACTTTGTCATAGAAGGAGATCAGGTTCGTCAAGCAGGACCTGCCTTTCATAAACCCATGCTGACTGGGCCTGATCGCCTGCTCGCCCTGCAAGTGCCGCGTGATGACCCTCAAGATAATCTGCTCCATGAGCTTTCCTGGCACTGAGGTCAAACTGACAGGCCTATAGTTCCCCGGGTCTGCCCTCCGGCCCTTCTTATAGACGGGCGTCACATTGGCTAGCCGCCAGTCAACTGGAACCTCCCCCGATAGCCAGGACTGCCGATAAATGATGGAAAGCGGCTCGGCCAGCTCCTCCGCCAGTTCTTTCAGTACCCTCGGGTGCATCCCATCCGGCCCCATCGACTTGCGCACATCCAAGCTCCTTAGCAGGTCGCCAACCATTTCCTCATGAATAGCGAAGGCCACATCCTGCTCCCCATCCCCTTCCGCCAGCTCAGGGCACTGGGTATCCAGAGAACAACCGGTATTGCCGCTAAAGACTGAGGCAAAGGCGGCATTAAGCACCTCAGCCTTTTCCTCATCCTTAGTAACTAGGTTTCCCCTCGCATCCAGTAAAGGATGGAGATTCTCCTTAGTCCTCCGTTTTGCGTTGATATATTTGTAAAAGGATTTTTTGTTGTCTTTAACGGCAGTAGCCAGGTTGAGCTCCAGATGAGCTTTGGCCTTTCTAATTTTCTCCCTGCACAGCCTCGCTACATCCTTGTAGTACTCCTCAGCGGCCCGCCCTTTTTTCCAAAGATTATAAACCCTCTTTTTTCTGCTAAGCACAAGCTGCAACTCTCTGTTGAGCCAGGCCGGTCTTCTTCCACGCCGGCTCGTCTTTGGGCACGTGGGGACAGACCGCTCCTGTGCCGTTAAGATTTCCTTCTTGAGGAGCGCCCAGCCTTCCTGGACTCCTCTGCCCTTCAGAACCGCCTCCCAAGGGACTCGGCCAACCAGCGTCCTGAGCAGCTCAAAGTCAGCCCTCCGGAAGTCCAAGACAGCAGTTTTACTGGTCCCCTTCCTGGCCTCGCCAAGAATAGAGAACTCTACCATTTCGTGGTCACTCTGTCCAAGACAGTTTCCGACCACCACATCTCCCACCAGTCCTTCTCTGTTTGTGAAGAGAAGGTCTAGCGGGGCACCACCCCTGGTAGGTTCACTGACCAGCTGCGTCAGGAAGCTATCTCCCACGCTCTCCAGAAACCTCCTAGACTGCTTTCTCTGTGCCGTGTTGTGTTTCCAGGATATATCCGGGAAGTTGAAGTCTCCCACGAGGACAAGCGCCGACGATTTTGCAACTTCTGTCAGTTGCCTATAAAACTCCTCATCCGTCTCCTCATCCTGGTTCGGCGGTCTATAACAGACCCCGACCAGGACGCTAGCCTTGCCGGCCTTCCCGCGGATCCTAACCCACAGGGATTCAACCTTATCATTCCCAGCCTGACGTTCCACAACATCAAAAGATTCTCTAATGTAGAGAGCCACGCCACCACCCCCTCTGTGCTGCCTGTCCCTCCTGAAGAGCCGATAGCCAGGCATTGCAGCACTCCAGTCGTGGGAGCGGTCCCACCACATCTCCGTGATGGCAACCAAGTCGTAGCCTGCCTGCTGCACGATGGCTTCCAGCTCCTCCTGTTTGTTACCCATGCTGCGTGCATTAGCGTAGATGCACTTCAGCTGGGCCATCGCCTTCTTCCCCAGCCTAGCCATTGTTTCCCCCGGCACGGCTCCAACAAGCCTTGTTTGAGCCCCGTCCCCCTTCTTGCCTAGTTTAAAGCTCTCTCTATGAGCCCCGCCAGCTCCTGGCCTAGGATCCGTTTTCCCCTTGGAGATAGGGACCCGTCTGGGGCCATCAGGCCGGGTGCCGAGTAAAGCTCCCCATGGTGAAAAAACCCAAAATTTCTGTGCTGGCACCAGCCTCTGAGCCACCTATTAACCACGTGAGCTTTCCACGTCCTCTCCGTGCCTCTCCCTTCCCCCGTAGGGATAGACGAAAACACCACCTGCACTCCCGCTCCCTCCACCAATCGTCCCAGCCCCCTATAGTCCTGTTTGATAGCCTTGAGGCTTCTCTTTTCAAGATCATCACTGCCAGCCTGGACTATCAAAAGCGGGTAATAGTCAGAGGGGCGAACCAGGTTTGGAAGCTTCCTGGTAACGTCTCTGACCCTGGCCCCAGGGAGGCAGCAGACTTCCCTATGTGTGGGGTCAGGCCGACAAATAGGGCCCTCCGTTCCCCTGAGGAGGGAGTCGCCCACAACAATCACCCTTCTTTCTTTCTTGGTGGAGGCAGTCCTGAGGCGTGGAGTCAACTTCCTCACCACAGGCATCCTCCTGGGTAGGCTTCCTACCTCGTCCTCACCCACCGGTCTCTCAAGCTCCAGGGCCTCAAACCTATTGTTCAAGGGCACCTGGGAAGGCAGCGCCGGAAGGGGAGGGCATCTCCTGCGAGGTCGAGAAGGGACCTGTCTCCATTCCTCCTCAACTCGCAGGTCCCCTCCCTCTGCCCGATGGCAACAGGGCAGGGGGTCCACCCCCCTTTGGGGCGTCTCACCCCGGTCCCTCTCCCTCCGGTCCTGCAGGGAGCCGCTCCACCAGTCTATCTCCCGCTCGCACTCCCTGATATCCCTCAACCTCTGCACCTCCTCCTTGAGTTCCGCCACCATGCGGACCAGGTCGTCCACCTGCTCGCACCTCACGCAAGCAGTCCCTCTGCCTCCCGCCGATGGCAGCAAGAGGCTCAGACACTCCTCGCATCCGGAGACCTGAACTGCCGCATGTTTGGACGGGCAGTCGGTCTGGGTGTGTACTGACTTCCTAGAGAAAGCACCGTGCCTGGTGGAGACCATTGCAGCCCAGCTGACGGGAGAGTGCCGTTAGAGGAGGTGTCCCTATGGGCGGGTGTGAGCGCTCCGCCCCTCCTGCCCGCCCTGCCAGCGCTAACTGCCTCGCTAACTGCCGCGTCACTCCCTGTTTGCCGGCCCTATTCGCCGCGCTCCCTAAGGGCTGCCTTTGAACGGCCGGGGGGAGGAGCTGTCGCTGACGCTGCTGGCTCCGCCTACGCCTCGTCAGCTTCCCTCACGAGGGCTGCGGGTGCCTGGCGGCTCCCTCACGTAGGCTCGATGCCCGAAAAATAGCCCTGCCTGTCCCGATCCCGCGCTCCGCTGCAGCACGCGTCTGCCCCGGAGCCGGTCGCCTCGGCAAGTGGTGTCTGAAATGACGGTGGTGCCCGATTTAAATGTCGCTGCATTCAAGTTTGCATCAGGCAATATTACAATATCAGTGTGACCTAGGGCGGGACACCTATACAAATACTTCCTGAGATGTACCTTTATCACTTTTAATTCATAGTTATGTAATGTATTTCCACAGCAGATGAGATTTGCTCAACAGCCACGGGTCTGGACGGCTCTGCCCTGCTGAGGGGAATGAACATGCAGTTTCAGAGCACATTTCCACCTACCCAAGCCCTACACAATTCTCTTCTCTCCTCCTCAGGTATTTCCAGACTCCTGGAGTCTGGAGCTATTGAGAAATCTCCTTTGTGCTCTGTAAAACACAGAGGAGTGATAGTGACCCTTCTACATTAATTCTACATAAATTAATAAACAAAACAAAAAAACAAACAAATGAGAAGGAAGGAAGGAAGGAAGGAAGGAAGGAAGGAAGGAAGAGAGAAAGATGTTGTTTACCAATTTTGTTCGTCAACTAAATGGTGATATGCCAACATTGCCCACAGTCCTTGGCAACGGTCATCCCCCACAAGGTTTTGGTTAGATAGCAGATATCCCTGCTATGAACTAAGAAAAAAGTGCTCAGACAGAGAAAGCATGTTCTTTATCATCAAGCTGAAAAAGGAAAAGAATAATGAGCTGGGATGAATTAAGAGGAATTCTCTACTGTGTTTCTCTGAGTCAATCATGGAGTAAATTAAGAGAAAAAAATACTCAAAGTAATAGAAGGGACTATGTAGCCAAATATTCTTGAATACACTGTTTCTTGTATCCAAAGGATGAATGCTGACAGCAGACTATTTCGTATGATCCCTAAATGCTCAGGTACAAACCAACTTACAGGCTCTTTTGATAGAAGTCTCCTTTTCAGAGCTGTTTGTGTGAGAAGTAAAGTAAAATTTATATATCCAATTTCCAATTTCCTTTTTATTTTATTTTATTTTTTTTCAGCAGAGAGCTCAGCCTGTGAACAGGTAAAAGACAAGAATAGCTAGGGCAAGAAGAACTCTTGTATCCCTCTTTGCTCCTGCCTTAATTTGAAGCTTACTAATTTCTGATTAATAAGTTTCAAAGTGTACAAAATTCTCCCTAGGGAAAAGGTTTACATAGAAATAGGTTTTAAATTTTCCTGATGAAAAGTTAGGGAAAGCTCATATAATGACATTTAGGTACTTCTTTTTTTCTTTTATTTTTCCCAAAGATGAAATATTAATTTGTAAATCTCTCTCTCTTCTTTAAATTCACAGCTAGGAAAGGAAATAGTATATTTATATATATTATATATATATATATTGCTTATTTCCAACTCAAATATGTTTACTAGGAAAACATTAGAATATTGAGGTATTCAGTTGGCAAAACAGCCCTTCTTATATTTACTGATTTAGTTCTCTAACATTTTCACTAATCTAGCAGAAAATAAATTGGTGAAGAAAATTGAATTGGGTGAATGAACTGAAACTCATTTACTTTACAGATTATATGCCTTAAAAGTTTATGCAGGCATGCGTTTTAAATATGTGGTTGATAAACTACAGACGAATAATGAATGTTCTATATTTTCAGTAGTTTGATGTCATTATTAGTTCAAAATTAAGGCTGACAGAACTAAGGGGTCTGTTAATTCTGGAAACAAGTAGTATGCCACAGGAAACTTAGAGTTGGGATCAGTTTTTGTTTTTAAAGATCAAACCGGAGAATGATTTTGTAATGATGAAAAGAGCCATATGAAATCCCTAAAAGTATGTCTAGAGGAGTGAACGGAGGACTTGCATCGATTCCCAATAACAAAAATCTCTAGTGTGTCAAATCATGAAATGTTTCTCTTTTCTGTCAGGATGCTAAAATTCTGGATATGAATACAGCTAGCTGTCATAGAATCATAGAATGTTTTGCATTGAAAGAGACATTAAAGATCACCCAGTTCCAACCCCCTGCCATGGGCAGGGACACCTCCCACCAGAGCAGGTTGCCCAAAGCCCCATCCGGCCTGGCCTTGAACACCTCCAGGGATGGGGCATCCACAGCTTCTCTGGGCAGCCTGTGCCAGTGCCTCACCACCCCCACAGTAAAGAATTGCTTCCTTATATCTAATCTAAATCTCTCTTCTTTTAGTTTAAAACCATCACCCCTTGTCCTATCACTGCACTCCCTGACAAAGAGTCCCTCCCCAACTTTCCTGTAGGCCCCTTCAGGTACTGGAAAGCCGCTATAAGGTCTCCCCAGAGCCTTTTCTTCTCCAGGCTGAACAACCCCAACCCTTCTAATACTTCTAATGTGAAACCTTTATTTATTTATTTAATTATTTTATTTTATTTTATTTTAATAGGTGCAATACCTTTGGTGCCTGTAAAGTTTAAGAGCAGTATAACATGTAGCGACAACTGAAATTTAGTAATATTTGCTTAATTCATATTTTCTGCTGTATACTTCTCAAACAAACAAAAATAACTTTTTTTTTTTTTTTGACCTGCTTCTAAGAAGTTATTTAATGATGCTGAATATTCATTTTGGTGCTAAAAGCAAAATGCAAGAGAAATCAGATTTTATTAGGGTGAAGGTTAACTTATCGTATTGAATACACATTTAATAAGCTTGTTTTCTTTCTGCTGTTCTTTAACAGCAACTAAGTCAAATATCAAAAGAAATGAAAATATGAGAGACAATACTTGTCTTTGGGAAGAACAGAGGAATACTATCTGTCATGGAAGGAAGGAAAAATCTCTCCAAATATCAGTGCTGCAGAATGGAATTGTAGTGAAGATGAAAGAGAAACATTGGAGTCATCTTAGTTGACACCAGGTGTTTCTGTCTTCATTCCCCATAGATGTCCCTTCTCCGAAAAGTTGTTATTTTGAAGATAGCTTCTGTATTTCCATAGCATACTTGCCTGTAAGAATCTCTTATCACAAGCTCAAGGTAAAAGTCTGCAATCTTCTAAATTGGTTCAAGAGATTTGACATGAATTAACAAATAATACTACTTTTTTTCATGTGCCATAACCCCTCAGTGTAAAATTGTAAAACTTCTTCATTCACTTTATGTGGTGTCAGTTGTGATCATTCCTTCTATGTAACAGCAACATAAGACCAGTTCTGACTATTTTTTCATGAGTTACTTAAATACTAGGAAACAGAAATAGATACTGAAGAGCAATCAATTTGAAAAGGCATTTCTGTATGCAGAAAATTAGTAAAAAATTGGACTGTTCCTGCCCCTATTGCTAATGTTTATAGAAATGAACAGGCTACGCCTGTATCACATGTAGAAATAGTGTCAGTATTATTTTTAATAAGTAGGCTAACCAGAAAGTCAACGTTCAGCTTAATTAAAGCCAGTTAATTACAGGTATGTAGTTCTTCATTTGGTAGTATTTGAGCATTCAGGTGACCTCATCAAAACTCAGCTCATTCAATGACACCATAGTATTTCCTTCAATTTGGAGCCTTAGTAGAAGTTTGAAAGGGAAAATAATTACTCTCACATGATGGCTCTGTTTGGTCATCTGAGTGTAGGCAAATACTTATTACTTTGAGGCATGGCAAAGAATCTGAGACATAAGCATAGGGCTGGCAGATAGGACAGAGGACATACAGGACACCTCCTGCAGCAGTTGCTGGAGGTCAGGTGCAAGCATTTCAAGCATCTTTAGATCCCGCTGTAGGTTTAAACAAGTGATTCCTAACCTTTCTCTTTCCTTTCCATTCTTTATCTCAAACTCTGCCTACTGATGCCCAAGGAACATGTGAGACTGTGCTTGTGCTGGAACTGTTGAACTGCCCAGAACTGCCGAACTGTCTCTACACGAATCCTTTGGCATTTGGGGGAAAAAATATTTAAAAAAAAAAATGCTTTTGTAAAGAAGAAGTTATTGATGGCCTCTGAAGATTGGGAAGAACTCACTGTTAGTCAGTTACTGCCTATAAACAGTACAAAGGCACTTCCAGACTCTGAAGATTGCACTAGCTCTGGCCAACCAGCAGGCTAAAAAATGTTAGCTAGAGAACACAAAAGGAGCCAGAGCATCAGAAGCTGTTACTGACCAAAAAAATGAAGGATATGGCAAAGAAGCAGAGGTACAGAAGAGGCAGATATGGGGAACACTGGGAATGACAGGAAGGGATATCCTGTGGGAAGAACCACAGCTCTTTCGATAATATAGAAGGGACATAAGGCTTTTATCAGTTTTAAGGTTTGTAGTGAAACTGTTTTTACAATCTGTCAGCAGTACAACATAATGCGAAATTTCTCTGCTATTCTGTTCTAGCTATGACATGCTATTGTTCATGATCAGTAAGACTAAACTGTTGTGAATGAATGTTACACACATCAGGACAAATGACTCTAACCACTAGATACCCACTTGAGTACATCAAGAATAATTACACATTTTGGCATAAACATACTTATGGACACTCAGATAATGAATTAGTGCGGTAAGAGATTTGTGGATGTTCACACACGTGGAGGCATTCGTAAGAGGTCAGTGGGCTAACTCCACCTGATTAGGAGGATTTTTTATTTTATTTTTTTTTCTGAACTGAAGGCTGGCACAACTGCCTTCATGAGTTTTAAACAAGGACAAGATGAATGTGAAAGACTCAGATAATCTCTTAGCCTATTTTTATAATACAGAAAAAAAAATCTTCAGTGAAAGAAGATAAAGGAAAAATAGACAAAGGAACTCTACAACATGAAAGCACAAGAAAGAAACTAATAGTGGAAAAAACAGTTGGATAAACAATACTTATGGAGATAGGACTGTACCACAATCTGGCAGGGAAGCTGAATGAGATCAGTAAGAATCAGCTGAGAAATTAAAACATAAATTTGAAGAACATAGATAATAGCTGGAGGTCTGAAGAACATGAAAGTGGATATTGTGAAGTATAAAAGAGATGGAGGAAGAATAATAATGAAAGGAATAGATATTGCAGAGAGCAGACTTCAGAAAATAATGGTAAAGGTAGATTAGCATTGTATATTACTTCTATAATAGACCATATTTAGAAAACTTTATTACATAGATATAACATTTTTTTTGTGTGTGCAAAAATTAATTTAGGGAAGTATTATTAAGAGAAGATCTCCTGGGAACATATGAGGTATTTGGTCCTAAATATAGGTAGATAATGCTTATAGAAAGATAACTGCCACTGAAAAGTATTTCATTATAGGAAGCTCTAATCTTTCAGACACAACTGGAGAAAAAAGTTGTACTAATAATGCTAGGTTCTAGATATATCCTGGACATTACATTCAACAGATTTCATGTTCATACAATTACTGTGTCAATGTTCAGTGATAGTACTGTAAACTGCATTTTATGAAGTGATGGAGATAATAAAGTCATAGAACCGCAGGAATACGATGGGAGCTGCCAAACATCAAGCTATACTAGATTTGTGAATAGAATTATAACAAGTAGCAAACAGGTTCTTTAGCAATCTAGATTAAAAAGGAATGGAGAAGTGAAGAAAAAGAGAAATTGCTCTGCATGTAGAACAGTATAAAATATACAACGGTCTAAATATGAATCCAGAATAAGTGAATGCATTGCCTCAGTTTCAGAGAGCAGAAGGGCAAAGGATGGGATGCAGGCTAGGACTAAGAAAGGGAATGAAAATTTACAGATGGAAGAAAAAGTCCTGTAAGTGCATGTGCTTAAGCCAGTGTGACTGGATGAACTCCAGCCTAGAATTTGGAAGACTACAGTGAAAATGCAGCTTTTGAAATAAAAATTTTACAGAAATCTATCAAGTCAGACCTCTAGCACGTATCCGGTGAAGAACAAATGCAATAGCTATATTTAAGAAGGGAATAAAGAAACTTCATCTAGTTCCAATACCATACATTGCTTTAGAACACCATTTGAGAGCAAGACTAGTTGAAGACATGGAGTTAAGGTGAAAAAGCATTAAAATCCAAGATAATGACATCAGTGAAATAGTAACTTAGATTCTAAATTAATTTTGACATCTTCTCTTTCCGAGGGAAGTTTTTGATAAGGTGTTCAGATGGAGTGCCTGCTTGGGTAAGCTGGAGAAATTTAGATAGGCAGTAGTTCAAGAAATGGCAGATGGGAAGGAACTGGCTTTCTAGGGGCTTATAGATGGCAAAATTGACTGCATCAGAATCATGTTTCCCCCCCCCCAAAAAAAAAAAAAATCATCCAGCTCTATACTTAATGGTAGATTTCCTGCCAACTTAATGGGAGAAGAATTGAATTCTCCAGAGCATAATTGTATCTATTTATAGCTAGGATGATCACAGAATCACAGAATAATTGAGGTTGGAACAGACCTCTGGAGGTCATCTGTTCCAACCTCCCTTGTTCAAGCAGGGACACCTGGGGCCCTGAATAAAATTGATGAATTGAAAAAGACAAAATTCTGAGAGCAGTGACAGCAATAAACAATGACAAGTCATTTATTCAATATATTTTTCCTGTATTTCCTTTAGTTATATACACGCTTGGCATTTCTTTGTTCAGTTCAGCCTGACAAATTTGCAGCAGAATATTATAAGCTCATTAGCAAAACAAATTCTATTATAAAAATAATTGTATTGCAGATATGGGAGGTCTCAGGACTATCTGCTACAGATGTTCCTGTACTGGTCCTTGCCACACACCCAGCTCCTTGAGAATCATTTAGACCCAGGTCTCAAAGCTAGCTGAACGTTTGCACACAATTATAATTATCTACTAAATTATGTCTTTCAGATGGACACAATCTAAGAATTGTATGGCCACAGGATATCTGCACCATGACTTGCTCTTGGAACAGCCCATGGCTGTCCATGCTTGTGCATGTGAATAGGCCCAGGACTGGTGACTGATCTCAGGTGTATTCCTTTGGCTTCTGGAAAAGCCATGCTGAAAGCTGCAGGTGAGGAAGGCCGTCTTTAAACCAGGTGTGGGTGTTCAGTACTTCTTCCAATTAGCAGAGAAAATAGCAAGAAAACTTGTTGTTAGTGGGAGACTTCACATTTCTGAAGTTGATGAGTGATGTCTAGATATATCACCTTCGCAAACAACCTCCTACCACCATTTTGTCAATTTTCTAGTTGAAAAGTCTGTGACTCATCACCAGAGCCATGTGACTATTTTCTCTGAGGTTGAATAATTTTTCTTCTTCCGTCAACCTCCCAAGAACTTTCAAGACAGTGGCATATAGACAAATGAATATTCATGACTCCTTTAGGAAACATTTATGCAAATAGATATCCACCGGTACGAATGCATTTGAAAATGAGAACAAAGAGTTCTAAGTATGAAATCAAATTTGCATTTTGGTTGAATAAATAGGTGTGGAATATATATATATTTTTTGAGTATTCAATCAAATTTGGCAAAGTGGGACTAAGAAGAGCCCTGTCTCCTAAATACAATGTAGACAGCGATTTGCATATTCAGGTTTGTGGTTCACTGGTAGACCATAGCAAAAGTAAACAGTGAATTGTGAAATTATCATTTCATTGTAGTAATTTCAGTCAAAAAGCCTGAAAATGGTTCACATAGGTTTGTGAGGAAATTTAGAGGGAGAACATCTATCACACTTGGAATACCCTGGCAAGATGGAAACTGGAAAAGGGGAAATGTTGAGTGTTTCCAGAAAAAAAACTTCAGTGACCCCTTCAGTGACTTCAGTGACTTCAGAGACCCAGAGACTGACTGAGGTTACACTATGCAGCTTCCTACCTGTCCTTAAAGGTGACCTCTGTTTTTTGTATAGAAGCTTTTATGGAAAGTCGTTAGACTTTCTCCTTTGGGCTTTTCATATCCAAGCTGCAGTGTAAAACCCTGTGTCAGGGACATGCATAACCCCATTGTCTGTGGCCCCTTGTCTACCTGGAAATGCATTGTGAACTAGCTGGTGTTTTAGATTTAAAGTGGGAAATCAAATCTTTGGTAAACAGCAGGCACATAGACTATTCTAAGCTTCTTTCTTTTCCTTAGGCAGCTTCAGAATACAGGAAAGATTTATGCCAGTTGACCATGCTTTTTTTATCTGAAAAAAGCAATAGTTAAATTGTGGTCTTCAGTCCATAAAATATCTTTGAGCCACATGCCTTAATAAATTCATTTCTTAAAAACTGTTTTAAAAGCACTCATTTTAAATATTCATGACTAATATTTAATGTTTAACTTTTGACTCTTCTGCTGTAAATACCACCCTGGAGTCTAGTCTCACTTGGAAATCACATTAATTTGACAGAGGGGGAGAAAATTACTGTGAAAATGTCAGATCTTCTAAAATGTGACAGAACTTAAGCAACACTTGGCATTTAATACCTAATAAATGTCAACAGAAGTATAGACTATTGAGGGAGTGTGTTAACACCACACTACCCTAAGAATTACCCATTTTCTTTAAAGTGATGCAAAGGGACCAGATTAGTTTCCTCTAATTCACTTACATCAAAATGTTTGCTTCAATATTATAGAACTGATATCATATCATGCTTTGTGAAATGCACCCTTCTCTTTATATCATATCTAGCAGGTTTTTGATCTCATGGTTGTGCCATCCTTCATGTCACTCTTTCACATTTTAGCAATCTAATCTATTTTATTAGAAAACTAGGATAATGACTATACATTTCTGCACTAGATATAAATGAAAACAAACAAACAAAAAAAAAAAAACACACCACACCTCAGTGATATATTCAGAAGGGTTCTTTTTCAGAAGCATGATTTTACTGAGGTTAGGGACGAAGGCTGCACTTCCCTATTAGCATCACCACACATAGCAAAAGTAGAATTCAGAATAATTCAGTTTATTGTGACTGCACACACTCCTTTTAAATTAACATTGAATCAAATCTTTGTTTTATGTAGAGACTAAGCCACATAAGACAGCAAGGATGTTCAGACTTTCTGTTCTGGAAGAAATATGTCTTTGAATGTGAGTGTTCAAACAGAAGTGGGTTAGGCAGGAGCTCTCATCTTGACACAAAATGCCAGGATATGAAAACATGTCTACGCTGCAGAACAGACCAAGTGATCTAATTTTGAATGTGCTCATGGCAGAACCAGAAAGTACTCTTAAGACAAAGTAAGTCAGACATGATGCCATAAAAACAAGGCTAAAATTCTTTGAAGACCCAACACAGTATTTCTAGCTTCACTGGGCCATAAAAATGTGAGTTCTATACCAAACAGGTTTCTTACATTAAAGACTGATTTTTTTGAGGTGAATAGTTGGACACGTTCACAGACCCCTCCATGACTAGATGTAATCTACAATTGAAGGTGTTGAACAGTGTTGCTCAGATGAAAAGTAAAACCAAGTCTCAATTAAAATCCTTTTTTTTCTTTTTCTTCAGAGCCTTCCCAACCCAAGAGTCATATTAGTGCCCCAGGTTCATACTAAAACAAGACATTTGGGAATCTAAAAGATCATAAATATGCCTATCTTCATATATATATATATATATATTTTTTTTTACATTGGTATAGGAACAGATTTGCTTCTTCAGTAAAAGCTGCATGTTTGAGGCATTTGACAAATGAACCAATCCATTCCCATCCAGTTCATGTCTGTTATGTCTTGCAGATTTTTGGCTGATCTGATCTTTGCATGATGATATTTTGTGCTAGGTTACAGTTCAAAAAATAAGGGGACAGTACAAACTTCTTATCAGAAATAAGTACAGAAAGATAGTACTAGTGATATTTTTTATACCTTTATTTTACTCTTGGCTGACATAATGAATCCTTTGCATGGTAAGAAGTATTCAGGTGCTGTGGAAAACTGTAAAAGAATCTTTAAAGAGTTATAGGGCTATTCAAGTATCGTTTTATATTAGGAACTTGATCTTACTAGCATTATAAATGTCACATTTGTGAAATGATTGAATTTATTCATGTGAATGATACCTATTTAAAGATATCAGTATTTAGTTCTAGGTGATTTAAAGCATAGACAAGTAAACTAAAATAGTGTAATAAGCACTGCTACTGAGAAAGAAGTTTAAAGAAATTTATCTTAGAGCTCAGAAATGAACCATAAGGATGTGCAGGAAGAATGGGAATTTTGGCAGAAGGTTTGCTTGGTTGACCATGAAGTTTTGTGGGACGTAAAATACCAAAAGAGAGTATGTGAGAAATAGAAACAAGGACAGGCAAGAAAGGAGAAATATAAAAATGATGAATGTGCATTTAAGGATGAAATCAAGAAAGCCAAAGCCCACTGGAGCTAAAATTAATTAGAGTCATACAGAATAACAAGAAAGGAGACTATGAATTATACGAATATACAAGCTTCAAAAAGAATTTCAAAGAAAATATGGGTTTATGGATGAATGGTGAGACAACATACTGTGGACAACACTGAAAAGGCTGAAGTACTCAGTGTCTTTTTCACCTTTCCTTTTTCCCAATGAAAACCTACTTCCATGCATGTAGTGGCATGGCTTGGGAAGAACACCCTACAACCTTCAGTAGGGTGTGGCAGGTTTGAGACACTTAAAAATATTAGATTTGTTCAGATCCATAGGGGTGGGTAGAATATAACTACAGATGCTGAGGACATTAGCTGTTGTAACCGAAGGAGGTATCATCCATGAAAATTCGTGGTGACTGAAGAAGGAAAAAGAAAGACAAGCATGAGACCTTTGTCACTGTAGGCCAGTAAGCCTCACCTTGGTCCCAGAAAAGAACATGGACCATGTCCTCTTTGAACAGTTTTCCAAACATTTGAAGGAGATATGAGGAGTCAACATGGGTTTATTACGGAAAAATTGCAGTTGACAGGCAAGATCACCTTTACAGTTAAATGACTGGCAAAGTGTGCTTACTTACCAGGGGCAGAATAGCCTCATACATCACAGGCCTGAAACAGACTGGCCAAGTATTAGCTCTTCCAAAAGGACCTGGGGTTGGAGGAGTGATGGCTGTATGGGCTAAACTGAATGAGAAGCAACAGTATGTCCACCATGTGAACAAGGCAAACTGCATCCTGATGTACAATAGATAAAAAGGTGCTCGCATACAAGATAGAGCATCCAGTTTTGGTCCCCAGTTTAAGAAGGATACACAGAAAATGAAGAGGGACTAGAAGAGTTTTACCAAGATGAATAGATGCTACAGTACTTGCTTTATGAGGAGAGGTAGAGGAGGATGGCTTCATTTAACCTGGCAAAGTGGAGCTGAAGGGGTGAGCGAATAACTACCTACCACTGCCTGAAGGGCAGTTACAAAGATCAACGGAACCAAAATCTTCTCAATAGTGGCAGGTGGCATAGCAAGGGGCAGAAGACAAAAATTTTGGCTTGGGAGGTTCAGGCTGGCCATAGGGAAAAAAATTGTTGCTAAGGGGGTAGTGCAGCATCAAACCACGTTCTCCTGAGTAGTTCATCCTTGGAAGTTTTCTAGACATAACTAGACAAACCACAGCTGATTCAATCTAGTTTTCAAGTCTCCAAGTGAGAGGTCAGATTATAGGTCTCCAGAGGCCATTTATGTGATTTCACAGCCATCCTTTCTGTGATTCACACTTAACTTTTTCACTTTGAATAAATAATGCAATGATTCTTCTTGGATTTTTGCATTATTAAAGCCTTTACAGGCTAATCATTAATTATTGACCCTTCATTAAAATGAACTTACATGCATTGGAAGCATTGGTGCATAGGCAGTTCATTAAATGTTGTTTTCAAGACCTTCTGTTTTCAAGATATAGTAACTACAGCCAATTTACTTTCTTTGAATATTTCCTAAGGTCCAGAAAATTTTCAGAAGAATCTTGTCAGCCTTTGTCAGCCCTTTTTCCATTGCAGTGCCACCTGGAAAGAACCTGGGCTATTTTAATGCTGTTAATCCTTTTCAAGATCTTTCCTGCAAACTGGAACAGTTTCAAAAAACTACGTTTTTATAATCCAGAGTGACAGATTTTTATAATCAAAAGTCACAAAACATGTGTTTTAAAATAGATTTAAATAAATCATTGTTTACTAAAATGTTGCAGTTTTAAGAACAGTAAATGCTGACTGATGTAGTGTGGTTAGATGGAATAAATTTACTGATAATCCAGCTTGTCAGTAAAACATAAAAAGAAAGAGGTGGTCAAGCTGCATAATACTGATTTTTTTTGGTGATCAGTTATAGACTGGCAAGTAGGATTTGGCATAGAGTTGTGTCCAATGAGACCTATTTGCCTCATAGTAATGCTATTACTTTAGTTTCATGCAAATCAAGTGCCACCAAAATGAGATCTTAAATAATCAGGCACACTCTAAAGTGGTTCGTTCAAATGTAGTTGATGATACACAGAGGCAAAGAAATAGAGTTATTTCCTGTTGGTGTTATTGATCTGTGGTGTAGTTTTCAGTGGCATTCCTCAAAACCAGAGTCATGTGGTGATCACCTCTGCTTTCAACATAGTTCTTGTTATTTCCTATTCAACTTGTCATACTGCCAGTAAGTCCAGAGAGACAATATTGCTTTCTACGCTTACACAAATCAACAGCAGCCCTTTATTTCTCGGTAAGATGGCTCCTGAAGTTGATCTTATTTGAAGTTCTTCCATGACAGCTGACAGCTTCCTCAGATTCTTCAGTTGAAATTCTACTGAAATTCTACTGTAATGAATGTGGATGGTACCTGACAGTAAAAGCTGATTTTTTTTTTTCTTTCCTTCTTTTAATAAACTTGTCTAGAGATCAATTGCCTCACCTCATAGAGTGCTTGTGCAAATATTTTCTTTGGATTTATTCTAGAAGGGCTAGCTCATTCCCCTGACTCCTGCCATCAGCAGTGTAGGAAAGTCTATAAGCCTTAAATCAAAATGCTGAGTGGAATTTCTATCACTCTGAGGCACCAGAATCTTCTGCAACTACAGAAAACAGCTTGTATACCTTTTGCAGAAGCTGTCCTCAGTTTAGTGCCAGAGATTGTGTAGACTTAAGAAGCTGCAATCTTTACTATTGTACTTGGCTCTTATTTGGAAAGCACTTTTGCTCTTATCCAGGAATAAAGACCTGATTGAATAAAAAAATATAAATGAGACCTGTCAGGTTGTCTGGTATCTGTTCTAGCTCTCTAACTGTGTGGATATCTTCTTACAAATAAGTTTTTTCTTTGTCTATGTAAAAATCTTCCACAGATTCCTATCCAACAGATTTATTTTTCCCGTTCAAAACATAAGGCTTTTTTTGCCTAGGCCACTATAATCCTTGACCTAATTTTCTTGACTTTTGCAGTCCCAGTCTTATGCTTTGGCATAAAACAGCTCCTTCTCATGTGAAAACTTTCAAGCTGTTACTGTGAAAATCAAAATGGTCACTTGAATTACATGGCTACCTCTCCTGTTTTCTATTCCCTTTGTGGAGACTTAGTCCCATCTGGCCTGTCATCTCTTAGAAACTGAGTAAATCATCTCCTCCCTAAACCACTTCCACTTTCACTTTGCCAAAAATTCTGAACATAATTGTCCTGCCTTCCAAGTTTTACCACAAAATGCTTTGAGCATTTTTCTGTGTTGTCTTTTAAGTATGGGAGGGCTCCTTAACAAAAGTTTGGGTGGACTCTTCATTTTTCACCTTTAAATCGCCCCTTCAGCTTCTAACACAGTGTTTTAACATAACCGCAACAAACAAACAAAAAGAGAGATTTTGCCCAAATTCTTCCTGCCTGCCTGCCTTTGGATACTTATTATTTAAATTAGTAGACTAGTCACACTGGGTTGTCTTTATCTGTCGAGAAACAGTCCATAGAAGAGAATTTGCCTTAATGTTGTCACAGGCAATAATAACATGAGCCTAGGGCAAGTGGGAATCTCACTTCAGTTCCTTGGTGATTCCAGACCTTAACAAGCAGCTGGCACATGGTGGCTACTCATAATATTGCTATGAGCATTCAGCTCCAGCTTGTCCTAACTCTTCTAACTCTGTCCTAACTCATCTTTCTGAATCACATTTGATGATTGACCTTATTAAAACTGGGTCTTATTTGGGCTTGTCTTTGGAACTCTTTTGAAGAAGGGGCTGGGTGTTGCTCTTGAAGTTGTCTGAGTGCAGGAGATCTACAGAGTTTTGGCTCTGAGTGTACATCTTAAATGCCTTTTACTTTCTTGTTTGCAAATGTAATCCCTTTAAACACATTGAAACCTTCAAAAAGTTTTTTTTTTAATCTTGCATAACTCAGAAATGACTGACCCTTTGAAAGACAATGTTAAAAGAATTATTTTTCATTTATGGAAATATCTAATTTTTGCTCAAATATGGAAAGAAAAAGGAAGTGAATATCTCCAAGTCTCCACTATGCTTTCAAGTTTCTATTAATTCCAGACCGTTTATGCCCTGGATGTTTGGATGAGATCTTTGCCTGGAATTTATATTGACTAGACAGAAGAACAGGACTAAATTATTATTCCTTTTATTTTGATGCATTATATGGAGATGTGATTAAATGTTTCTTATGCTTCCGATTAGATATAGAGGGAAAGAGTGTGGATGTTGCCTCAAAGAGAGACATTAAATGTGTATTTGTATGTGATAATGTAAAAAAATTTATCATGCCTGGAATGAAAAAATTAATTTTATCATCTGGGGAGGAGTCGAGATGAGAGGAAAATGCTATGGAAACACCTGGAGTTACAACTATGTAAATGTGCAGTTCATCATCAAATATTTAGTACTCTATTGCTTTACTGGAAAAAACCTTTCTGATCAGTTTACTAAATCCTCATGCTCTACATTTATCTACTGTCTTTGTTTTTCAATTTGTTACTAACATATTAATTCAAGGAACAAACCAAGAAAAGTCAGGGCTGAGTTTGGCTCTAGACCTCACTAGCTATTTTTATTGTTATTACTTCCCTGTGGTAACTTTTTCCCATTTTTCAGTCTTGTTGGATGAAATCTACTTGACGACTAAGTATCAAGATCACTTGAAGATCAAAACTGGAAATCACGAAATCATTATACACTGGGAGTTTTTTCACAAATAGATGGTGTTGAATTTACCACTATGTCAAGGATTTTTTTTTGTTATGGCCAAATGAATCAGGATTCTTCAAGTTCATAGTAAAATATTCCAGCAGATAATTGTTTCCCCCCTTAGTGAGACATTGAAGTATTTAGTCAGACTCTGAAACTACAGTGGCATAGTAATAATACCTTCTGTCAGTAAGTTTTTGAGGTGTGCTGTACACACTGCATTGGAAATTTCTATACATGTGCATACCTTTAGGTTCCTGAAGCACTTAGCAACCCAACCAATGGATGGGTGGTGGTGTAAGTCAGTTCATTCACTCAATGGCAATAAGAAACAGGGGCTTTCAGTCAATATTAGTTGTGTATTCCACAGTCCTTTGATTTCTGATGTAACCACTTGCTGCAGCTTTACAAACACTTGTGTTTTGGGGGGGGGGGGCATTTTCTAGAACTATTCCTATCTCTCTAAAAGTTTCTGAGCTTAGTCAGCCAAAAGGAAAGTCCAAAACTGATTAAATAATCTATTAGTTTTAAATCTACTCGTTTTTTCTCTAGAGGGCCAACAAGTTACATGCAGACAGCACTAATGGAGACATCAATTGCTCTGAGACCTAAGATTGTCAGTATTTTAATTTGGGGTAATAAGTTTTAAAGCTAGGCAAGTTACACAAACATCTTCAAATTCTACCAGTGTCTTTTTCTTGTCTTTCCTTTGTAATCTGGTATCTGAGTAAGACCTCTTTCAGTGAGGCCTTTGCCTGTTTCTCCTGTCTGTTGTTTATAAGGTTGTTTCTGGTGAGATGCAGTACTTCAAGGGTGTGTTCTGTGTTGATGACCACTGCCTTCTGTTATGAGGGCAAGAACAAGGAAAAAGTATCTGAATGTGCATAAAAATCATGAGTACCCAATAAGCACAGCAGCCATTATGCATCAGAGGAAAGCTGGGAAAATGTCTTATCTGCTATAAGTTAAACTATGTCATGCAAGTAGTTTTTGTGAAGAGCTAAATTTCTGCAAGGGCAGTCATGGCCACTGTGTTGCTGTGGTAGGGTACCATTTTATTATGTATGTGTACTCCAGCACATGGCTTTGTGGAAAATAAATCTTAAAAATGCAGTCAACAACCTGTTCACCAGTCTTTAATTAGAAATGAAGTAGGACATGAAATAGATTTATGAAGATAGACTAAAAAAGCCTGACAATGCACAGGCCAAAAATAATTGATTTATCAGACTGCATTCTTTCATCTGTACTGAGGGAAAGTCTCCAAGAAATACACTTTTTGAGAAATCTTCCCTGTTTCTGGCTGTGTCAGGAGAGCAACAGAAATGACCTTTCTGGTGGCTTCTTCCCAGTCTCAAACTGTGCAGACAAAATCATTTAATGATGTCTACACTCGTAGTCCCCTTTGTAGCTGAAGAACTTCTACTGTTGTTTTTCACTCTTTGCACTCTGAAAAGAGAACGTTGTTCAGAGCCATCTACTACATGTGATATGTACATTTTTTTTATCTAATCAATTTCCTGTATTTCTGAACATATAATGAACTTTTTATATCTTCTGGGTGAAGATGAAAATATTGCAGAAACATTTGAGCCTTGATATTGCATCCTGTCTTTACCCAAAGGAAACACAAATGGTAGGACTTCAAGAAAGATAATTTTAATTACTTTTTCTTTGTGGAGCCTGATTCATAAGTATGTAACATTGATGATCTTACTGCTATTATTTTAGACATCTTGCTTTCCCATTAAAAATCTCTCTTCGCAGTTTGTTTCAGTTCATTTATTTTGTGGTGCTGGTAATGATGTTGATCAGACCCTGGAAGGGAGTGGGAGAATAACAGGTCCTACATCAGATGGTTACAGGGAAGAATACAGCTTCTGTCTCTGAGAAATCAGTCCCATTCCTAGGACAAAGGTGGCTTCACCTTAACCTTCTGTTCCTCTCTTGAGCCCAATATAATTACTCTGAACATTTCCACAGCTTCCAGAACATTGAAAAGGCAATTGCCAATAACTAATGTTTGAACTCAATGAGTTTTGAATTACCTAAGTGCATGAAGTAAAAAGGTATAAATCTCAGAAGATTCAGTATTAACTTTGAATGTTTCCAAAATTAAATCCATTAATTAATTTAAATTGAATTAGGAAGTTGTGCTGCAGCAGTACGATTTCCAACATTCCAAAAAAAATTTAGTGGGCTTACTTGTTTTAATTAGATGTCACTCTACAACATAGTATTTATAGTAATAATGTTGTATGGCTAGGTTGAAAGAGCAGTTTGTCTATATGAAGGACAGGACTTTTTTATTCCTTTCAGAATGATCTCTTTCGAGAAAAGTTCCTTCCCCTTTTAATGTACTAAATCTCACAGCCCCAATAGATCTCTCTCTCCTTGTGTTTAGGTCCTCTAATGCACCAAAAAATCTTGCAATAGTCTTTTATTGCATCTTATTGGTATAACACCTAGTTCAAAAATGGTAATTATAGATGAATGAACATGCATGAGCAATTTTAAACTGTGATTAGCAGCATTTACATGCCAGCAAAAATACAATATGCCAAAGCAAATGAAGCTTATCTGGCCTTTCCACTTGCCTTGCAAGTCATCTATAAATTAATAACCACTAACTATTTTATGAAACAGTGTCAGTCTTCATGATGACTGGCTGTTGTTCAAAGAAAAGTGAGAGATGATAAGGATAAAGGATAAAAAGATTTTATAGGAATTACCTATGAAAAAGCAAGCCCAGAAGGAGGGAAAAGTGAGACAAAACAATGAAAAACACCAGCTTTTATTTAATTGACAAAACTATCGTTTAGCTTTTAGTACCAACAGAATTCAGCTAAGTAAAAATGAAAATCAATATAATAGTTAGAAATTTATCTTGTGAAAAGGGAACTGGCTAATATGGTGGGTCTCCTTAACAGGATCACAGAATCCCAGAGGTCATCAAAAACTGATGTGGTTTTTAAAAGTCCCTGTGAAAATAAATTTAAATTTTTCTTCTCATCACTTTCCTTCCAGTAAACATGGCAGCTTTGGGAGCTATTATATCCTGTAAGTCTTATGGTTTTCTATTGCTAAGAGCTTTTTAAAATTACAGAGTTTATAAATCAAGGTGATGACTGAAGACATTTTGTCTAGAATAAACATTCGAAAGACTGTCCAGTTTTCATCAATGCATCCGCAAATCATTACTTACAAAGGGGAAGCAAATCCTTCTGGCACTTGATAAAGATTTTGGGAGAGAAGTACTTATATGGCCACTACAATAATTATCTATGTAATGAAATGTTCTCCCTTCCATTATGATGACTTCTTTATCTTTCTATTCTCAGCCATTTAATCCTTTCATTCAATTTCATTCTAACAGGTCTTTAGTACATTTAAGCACATGTCTGAGACTATCAGGAAACATTTCCAGTACAGTCACCATACTTTTGATGGAGAGCTGGAAAAGAGCAGTTTCTAGTTGAAAAGGGAATGCTTGACAACAGTTCTTTCATGTATAATGATTTGTTATGCTGAACTTAATCACTCCCTCAGAGTGTTATTATTTCACATAGCTCTGTGGGAGAACTATAGCATGTGTTAAAATTTTGAAATGACTCTAGAGTTATATATTGCATGTTACTGCATGCTAGATTTTCCCAGCAATTTCAGCCAGCACAGTGTGTATGGAAATGTCAGCTCACATACCGCCTACCTGAAATGATGCAGTGCTATTTTTGGTAGCGTCTTTATAGTGATGTTTGTGTTGGCATGTAAGTTTACGTATAGGAACCATCTCTGATGATTCTAAACTATTTTCATTAACATTTGATTCATTTATGAAATCTACTGATTATTATGATGAAATATCCTGAAAATTCAGATAGATTTCTGACTCTTTAACAGATAAACCAGGTCTCTTTAACAGATAACCCAGGTCTGCCTAGGTCAGATACATCTCCGCCTAACCTCAAGCCTCTGCTTCTGAACTAGACCCCTTGGAATCTGTTTAAAGCCGACACAGATTGAACCAGTGTGGTTGAAATTGTGTAAAATTTATGCTTCCAATAGGTACTGTGCCTATGGATCACACTTGGGACACACTGCTGCTATGTGACAGTTCTGGTCACAAAGCAGCAGTAACTGCTGCTGTGAAGAAGTAACAAATTCTGGTCATTTACAATTTTAAGAAGTGTCAAAGAAGGAACAAACTTTGAACTTACTAATATTCAAATGTTGAGTAACACATTTTGGCATTTATATAATCACTTTCCATGACACCTGCAACTGAAGGAACGTCAATAAAAAATAAACCCACCACCACCACCACCACCACAAAAAAACAAGCACTGGAAATACTAAAAAACACTGGAAAAAGGACTGTCAATTTTTTTTTCATTTCTTTCTTTTTTTTTTTTCTTTACAGCAATTATCAGGCAGAGAAAGAGAAAAAACTGTTGTCATTCCAACAAATATAACAAAATAAATTAGCACCAGATGAGATGTTTAACTTAGAGTCTGTCATAGATTCAGTCAAAACTGAACAAACAAAACACTGGAAGGTTATCAAACACAGGCTGTGCACCTCATTCTTCACAGAAAACAAGCGTTTTACTGTTGCTTCCTTCATTTGGAGGAATATCAAGTATTGTACACACATGTGTGTCCAAGTGATCAAGCATCAGCTTTTAACACTGGTAGCCCTTAGCCAGTCTGTGTAGCCAGCTGAGCAGGCTAGATGGGTCAAATTTTCCTGATTTCAGAGGACTAGCACAGATCCATGCATCTGGTTGTACCATTTGCTGATTTTAATTAGCATTCTGTTTTCAGTGCAGTACTTCACATATTTCATTTAGCTGTTTTCAAGCCATGTGGATTTTGAGCCTGTTCTCCAAGACTTTCTCAGGGCTTAGCATCAGCTAAAATCATCGTAAAAAAATACTATGCATTCTGTTATCCAATTTGCTGGTGAAAATATCAACCGATTGTGATGCCTTTTTGGACCTTTGTGGAGCAACACATGAGACAGTCTTCCAGTCTGACATCAAACTCAACAGTGTTTGTTTTTTACAAACACATTTAAGCTCTTGATTTATCATCTTATTATCTTCTAAGTGCTCATAACTTGATTGTTTAACAATCCCATTTAATCAGATGACTAGCTGACAGAGAATATTTTGCTCTCAAAGGTTTTCAAGGTGGCACCAAATTATGCCAGCAGAGTGTTATCATAAGTACATCACTGTCTGCATGGATTGCAGGACAGGGGTCCCCCAGGTCATGCTGGAACTGGATGGACATTAACTGAACAAGCTGCTCTGGAGGTGACCCCGATACAGACCAACAAGATGACATGGCAGTTCTGACCCCGGGACTCTGCTGGATGCCCTGCTGCAGTGTGCAGATATTCCCGTTTGCTGGAAGCTAGTTCAGTGATCTCCAACTTCAGTTGTCGTGTACCTGAGAATCTGCCCCCCACCCCCGAGCCCAGCTGAAGCACTGGCCCAAAGCCCTGACTGTGCAAAGAGGCCACGTTGAGAAGCACACAGAAATCAGAAAATGGAAAATACAATGGAATAGTGCCATGAGCCAACCAGTGCAAGAGCAGACACAGTTGCTCCTCCTTAGTCTTTATGAACCCAGAAGAAGGTGTTTGCAGAATTCGTGACTTTGTTCATGATCTGTCCATCCTTAATTCAAACAACCAACATGACAGAAATCTTGAATCCATTCCCAGACTTTTTTTCTCAGGGATGCACTCACAGTTCAGCACAGCTGTCAGCACACGGTATGCAATGCAGGCAGCCCAGTAAGGTGGCAACAGTGTTCTCTCGTGGTTAGGAAATTCACAGATCTCAGAGGAAGCAGGACAAATAACTGTGTTAACTCAGAAACATTTTCAAGGTTTCCTTAGGTGGTGATAGGACTGACAGTTGCTGCTGTACCATCCCAAACACAAACAACTGAAACATTATCTTGGTTATCTGCTAAGGCCTGAAAAGAGTGTCTCAGGTGCCGTGACACATTCCCCAGCAAGGTTAGCAAGATCATCCCCAGGGCTGACAGATTTTTAACAGAAAACATCAGTCTCAGAACACGGCTAACTTCTGCATCCCAGAGAAAGGTTATAGAAGACCTGTGTCTTTTCCCTACAGACAGTATTCTTACTAGTATTTTATTACGAGCCTTGCTAAAATAAGTTCTGTATCTTGAAGAGGATTTTCTTTTTTCTTTGCTGCTAAAGAACTTGTATAGCTTTGCAGGTATGCAACTGGCAAGTAAAGTTCTAATCGCTTGTGTTTAGCATGCACATAGTAGATACACAAGGTTTCATTTCGCAAACTTATTTTGCTTGTATTTCTGAATATTATCTACAGAAGAAGTAAACAGTTTCATAGGTTTTAGAAGAGAAACATGTTTTAAAGATATTTGTAAATAGTGTTTAAAACATGTTTTAAACATGTTTTAAAAATATCTGTGAAGTATTGCAGACCTTCATGCTACTATGGCAATCTTGACAATGGATCTCATATGATCCTCTCTTGTCGTTAGATGGCACTGTAGAGCAATTCTCAATTACAGTTTTAAGACTTCCTGCACCTCAAAAGGGACCCTTCTGATTATCAAATCCGACTTCCCACATATTGTAGGGTATAAAAATACAACAAGGAGTTCCCATCTCATTCCAAAATTGCTTCAATAAAAGCATATTTTAGATATAGGTTTTGAAGACAAGGAAAATTAAAACAAACATATAATATGGTAGTAGGTCCTTAATTTGCCTTTCTGATAATGTAAAAGAAGTTGGGGTGTCAGATTTTAATCTCTTTATTAAGTAATTCTGACCATTTAAACAAATCTACACTGAAATTCATGGTTAAATTGAGAGTAAGCAAAAGGATGAAGTTTCTTAGCAGAGCAGTAAACCAGACCAGCACAGAATTCAATGTCTCCTCTTGTGAAGTGTCTCCTTATGGCAGCATCAGTCTCAGAAAGAACTATTTGCCTTTTATGAATGATGGTGCTGTGATGCCCATACACTTCAATTCCACCTAAACCACTTTGACTTTTGACTGACTTTATCATCTCCAGCCTGTCCTTTCTGCTAACAGCATATTTTCTACTGGAAGCGTAGAAGACTGCAGCATGTCAATTTTTAATTTAATTTCTCCAAGTGTGACTGTACACAATTTCCACTATTCGCAGTGGCATCAGGCAGTGACTTTTTGCTTTGTACTGAGAGCTCTGAGGCTTTATACTGAAGGGTGGATGAAGTTGTATACATGCTTTTATTAGTTGGTGTTTAGACCCCGGACTGCATTACAAAGGGAGAGGTGCTAAACCCTCTTCACTTATGTGATTAATTCACATTTTTCTGTCTTTACTGTCATTCTTCAAACAGGCACTGCTTGTGGAGCCAGGTTAGGGACTGCTTATGGATGCAGTTGTAGTAGGAGATCTGAAGAGCTGGTTCTTTGCATGGCAGGTGGCGAGGCAGCAGGAGACCACAGACTCCAAAGATCAGTAGCAGCCAAAGCTGCCTCCAGCTCCAGCCTCAGGTGAGCGCCTGAGCCAGTTTTGGGTGCAGGGGCCTCAGAGATGCTTCAGAAAATAGCCTTCAGGTGGAAGGATGACTGAAAGACACTTGGTGTGAGCAGAAAAACAGACTCTGCCTTGTCTGCCCCTCCTGTACACAAAAAAAGAGAGATTTGGTACATAGCTGTAAGTAAAAAAGATTAATCAGTGAATTCATTATAAATCAATTCTTCCTAAATTGAAGTAAGATGCAAAAACAGTTAAAATAATTAGTTAATATTTTATGATATACATTTAAAAAGAAATCTGTTTCAAAGTGGAAAGAACAAGGGATTGCATTCTGGAATGGTAAAACCTAGAATATTTCAGGAGTATTTATTTTCTTTTTTTTCAGCCAGAAATTAATTTAGTCAAAACTGACATGTTTCTAAACATAATTATAATTTTCATTTTGAAGTGCTTTATTAAGCCTCCCACACAGTCTTATTTTATTTTAACTTTAGAGCTTTTATGTTGGGTTAATCATCTTTTATGACCTTCTCACATATGAAGTGAAGAATGGCCTTGATTCTCCATCCAGAAGAGATGAGAGGGGTTCCCACCCCTGGAGATTAGCAAGTGAAATCAAAACACCTTGAGTTAAACTTTTCATTTCTTCCCATACAATTTCCAGAGCCACGGTCTATTTCTGCATGAAGTCCCTGTGGGCATCTATGAGCTAAGCAAATACACACTCAGAGATTGTTCATCATCAGTAATGAAGTAAAGGTCAATCTTTATATGAAGCCAGTGCTTGTGACTGTCAGAAAGAAAAAAGGCTTGTATCATTTAGCATCAGAAGTAAGGGGTAGCAAATAAGCACGTATGCTAGGAAAAAACACACTTTCTTTTGCTTGAATTAAAAATTTAGAACTTGTGAGAGCTAGATCAGACTGACCATTTTGTCCTGCAAGAACTATATGGACGCAGAGGACAAAAATAATAGAAATTGAATGTAGCAATTCTACATGCAATACCGTGAAATGAAGAACTTGAGATTTTTGTTTTAAGTGGGAGAAGCTCATTAGTTGGAACCAGCAAATATAGATGAAGATCAGTTTATCACAAGATGATCAGCAGTTGTAAATTTTTTATGTTATAAAGAAAGCAAGTATGATATTAGGATGCATCAAGAAAGGGGTTTCTAGTTCTAGTTGAGCCAGAGAAATGATGACATACTGTTTTAAAAGCAGAAGGCTGGATGTGAAAAAAGGCAGAGGAAAATTTGAATATGGAAAACTAGAAGCTAACACGGAAATCTGATCTGCAAGTAATATAGAGTTAAAACCACTGATGTAAATACGAGTCATTCTGTTGAACACAATGGAGAGTGGGTGGGTCTCCAGACTCATAGATGTGGCCTGGAATGGAGAAAAATCAGCCTTGTGTTTTAACCAAAACTAGATGTTTGCATTATTTTAATCCAAAGGACAATTAAGTCACAGTATTCTGATTGGACGCATAGGTGGCTGGCTTAGTCTTTCTATTAACCTGATTCAAAAAGTTTATGAAAATGATGTCCTGGAATGCATCATAGTATTTATAATGGCTCCTGTTCTTTGTTTTAGCACCTGTATAGCAATAGAAAAAAAAATAAAACTAAAGATCACTGAATTTTCCCAGTGTGTGGACTGGCCATTATGCCTACTTTTGCTGTTTTTACTTTACTACCTACTTTAACAGTGAAGTATGTACAATAAGAGTAGGCAGGAAAACTTGATTTTTAAGAAAATGCTTCTAAAAATTGTGATTTTATTGAAGTCACATTCTACCTTAGTTCAACTACCTAGAAATTTCCTGTTCCTAAATCTAGAAATTTTGTGCTTTTTGTGTGGTTTTCATTTTGCTACACATTGTTTTGTTGGTAAACAGCTGCTACGCTGAAAGACAAAATTATTGGAATTTTTATTTCCCTGAAGCAGAACAGAGCACAGTACATTCTTTTCAAGCAAAGTGTAATGCAATAAGCTAGGAAAGTGTAAAGAAATTAAAAATCATTATTCCATTTGTTATGCCCTACTTGCGCTCTGCAAAGGTATAAATCACGAAGTCAGAAATCAGAAAAATCAGAAGCCAGAAAGTTCATTATTCTACTCATACTAATTATTTGTTACTAGTACGACTAAAACTTTTAATTAATCTCTAGGTGACTAAGGCCATCATGGCTTTTATCTAAATAACTTGTGTTTCACTGTAAGTTTTAGCCAGTGATACTAAATAGCAATTGTGGCTTCATTTAGGAAAATTTCAGAGTGAACATCTCCCTAAGTTTCATTTCCCCTTTCTGCTATTTTTGCATGCACTCTATCACTTTTAAGCTGTTGGTATTTGCTTGTGAAAAATGATTTCTGTGGTACACACCTTTTTCTTTTATTTCTTGCTTCTTCCACAGCGGATCAATCTCTTCATTGCAGTGAGTAATTTGTGCGCTGCAATGGTACTGTGAAACAGAGCCCACTGAATTCTGCCACGTTATGGCTTTAGCTATATAAACAGTAAGGGAAAAGGGGGTGCCTCCAGAGGCTGGAGATTTTTAAGTGTAAGTAAATGTTGAGTGTCAAAAGCAGACTAGAAACCAGGTAAGCAGGGCAAAGACTGACTGAAGTAATTTAACGAACACCTAGGATAATAGGGAGTAAGCAGATAAGGTATAAGGGTGGATGATGAGGAGAGGAAGAACAAAAGGAAATTATATCTCTTCATACATACCTTTAAGAAATGTGTTAGTCCTCTCTTAATGTTATCTTGCCTTATGTAGAACTACTGTAAAATTAGCAGGGGTGGATAAAGAAAAGGCCCCTACTTCATCACATGAGAGAGGATGTCCTACACGGGACAATCATCTTTAGGATATGTGATGTACAAATCGAAACTCTGAAGTAAAACTTGCTGCACTCTCAGCAAGCCAGTATGTTCCTATTCCTACAGGGTGTTAACATTTAGCCTTGAAATGTGTCTGAGCGGCTCATAGTTTAATTGATCTAATTTACACATTTAATTCTTTCAGAATTATTCATTTTAAATCTATGTCTCTAGGGCCGTCAGTCCTGTCTTTCCATTTAATGAATATACAATATTAATATAGCTGCAACTTTCTCTGCTCTCACGAGATTTAAATAGATTATATAAGTGTTTGTGTGTGAATTTCCTTTTATAAGCGGTTCTAAACCACTGCTCTGGAGATCTGGCTAAATAATACACAATAAGTCATTTAGTGCGGAATGTAATCTATGCATATGGGTAGAAGGCTGAAATTTTCTCAGGCATTCACTTACAAAAATAGTCGTGCAGTAGTTCACATGAATGTATATATTTTTGGGCCTCTATCAGATATCCAAAATACTGTTTTCTGTCTAAGCTACAATCCATTCAAGCTTCCAATTTGTTTCTGGATAAATGTCAGGTTTCTGGTATGAATGTTTATAGGTTTGAAGCTCATTTTCCTTGTATGTGCTCCAGCCAGATCTTGTCAGCAGATCTTGGTCAGCAGATCTTGGTCACCCTTTCAGTACAGGAAGCCGTAAAAGCTTGTTTTATTTTGTGTAAAACAATACCCAGATCTCGAATGTGAACAGGTCAATGTTTTGGTTCCTATAAGCTGTACTGCGCCCCAAAGCTTTTATTTGTTTGTTTGGATTAGTTTGTTTGTTTATTTTAACAAACTAACCAAGAAATCCCTCCTGTTCTGGGTGGCCATGACGTGGGCTAACACTAGCAACTTCTTCAGAGGCTGCTGGTCAGAAATGAGACAACTACACCAAATGTCAGCTGGAGACCTGGTTATGACAGGAAGATGTGAAGTTTTTTTCTTCACACAAACTATAGTACGGTTTTCCTTCCCCTGAGCAGTTCTTTCACTTTTGCTGGACTTAGATCTTAAAAGGCTGTGACCCAGCAAGGGCACTGTGTGAAAAGGGAAATTTCAAGAAGAAATAACTGTTCGAAGTTCACCCACTTTACACTTAGATTTAGAGCCTAAGGGTCCCATAAAAAAATGGGATCGGGAAAAAGCCATGAAATACAAAGGAGCTGTAATACCACAAAGAAACATAAATTAAGTCTCCATATCTGTTCTAAATTGAATCCATATGGTGACAAAGCTTGTTCACAATAGTAAAAAACAAACAAACAAAAAAAAACTTTAATATGACAAGAAGGGGAATTCTCAACTGCTGAATAAAGCATCCTGCTTATCAGCTGTCATCAGAGCCTCCTGAACAAAACACTAAGAAAACATTTTTGCTTGAGATCTAATGTACTCAAAATCAGGAAGGACGTTTAAAAGCTACATTAGTGTGCCATTGGTATCAATGAAGAATGAAAAATGTATATTTATTATTTTTTTCTCTTTCTCCTCCCCAGTCACTCTGTCCACAATCACAATGTACACCTCTAAAATTCAGGTTCTTCTGAAGTGAAGGCTAGTGCAGTTGTCTGCCCAGGTTCTTGTTCAGCTGGTGTTGACAGACGAATGCCTTCCATAAACTGCTGGCAAAGCAGTAAGAGAAAGAATATGAAACTCTTGTCAGATGCTGCATTTCCAAATCAGCTGGATGTTTCAGTATTTCACTAAGGCTAATTTGCCTGCATAGCATCATCCTCAGAAAAGCCTGAGGACATTCTTTGAGACTCAGCTCTGCAACATGCTGGGGGGGTTAAAAGTTAATTTCTAAAAATGCTGTCATACAGCATGCATCACGTGCCCTTGGTCCTCAGCCAGGATTTGTCAAAGTCTGAAGCAGGTAGAGCAGCACCACCACAGATGTGTTCACCAGATTTATACAATAGACATGAGATCTGTCATCCTGATCACTTTTTAACTGTTGGAGATCATATCAGAGTTTTAAAAACAGCTTCCCTAAAGAGTTTTCTGGTTGGTTATGTAGTGTCTGCTGAAAAGAACTGTGAGCACAACATCTTTCATATGTTGCTGATTTTTCTGGAATGTTCATTTTCCGTTTGCAGCAAATGTATGTCTACATGTTGTGCTGAAACATGAGGAGTACCCTAAATGAGCTTCAGCATTTCAAGTGTTGCTGTCAGTTTAGCTGTGTGTGTTATCTAAATATTGAGTGCAGAGCAGGCACCCCTATGCTGTTATGCCACACAAGTAATGCATAAGTACTAATGAAGCTATGGGAAACCTCAAATCATTTTATCTACAAAATATAGGCGTTGCTTATATTTGTTTCTCTTTAGGGGTGACGAGGACCCACAGCTAACACTGTGCACTAAATAGAGGCAGGTAGCTATTTTTGTCATTCAGAATAATAATTATGTTACTTGCTGCAGTTCTGTAGAAGCCAAACTGGCTGCACACTCACTGCACCGTAATGAGAGTTGGCTGAAACAATGAAAGCTATAAGGTAGGAATACTAATCGACAATGTAAATGGGAACTGCGTTCAGCTATTTTGAAAGTAAAATTAATCAGAACTGTGAAAATTTTGGCAGAAAAAAAAACCAAAACAATTCTTCGTAACCAAATCTTTGATTATAAAAACAGAGTTCACTGACATTTACCTCAGGAAGGTTTCTCAGTTCTAAGATAAAGCTTGTAGTATGGGCCAGATACACACACCTAAAAATAAGCAGAATGAGGCATACTCTGGTTGGAAGAAGTGATTTGAATAGGGAACTATTCCAAATGAACACACTGACCACTGGTGAGATGGACAGGCTTGCTCCAATTCTTGCAATTTCTGAAAGATTTCACTTGAAATCTAAGGAGAGAAGGGTCTGGTTTTATGCTTTAAATCTTTATGTGTTTCATTAAAAGGAATTACTTATTCAGACGATATGTATGAAATTTGATATTACATATTTTTTAAAATTCTCTGAGGTTTTTCTGCCATCAGAGGCTCAGAAATGTGCATGATTGTGTTGTATCATCAGAAAGTGCTTTCAGGATCACAGGTTCATTTCAGGAGATTAGATCAATACTGTTACCTCCATCTTGTCTCTTGTCCTTATGCAAGTATGTGTCAAAGTAAGCAGAGCATTTTTAATACCGGTTTTGATGTTATTTATACTGAAGTCTTTGCTGTTTGTCCTTGTACAGAAAGATGGGTATTACTCTTCTGTCCCTGTAGGGCAACCATAGCAGAGCTCCCAAATCCAAGCGCGTCACTCGCTGCTGGATAACCAGCCAGTCCCACTGATGTCTGCCAGCCAGTCCCCTCTGCTGTGCGGACAGCAGGCCTGGAACTACATGGCCTACAGTCCCCAACAGAAAGGGCAAGGCATACATGGAAATGATATTTATTTTCAGCTCAGACCTGAACATACACCATCTCCAAGAGCAACTTGTGATGCAGAAAGAAAAAAAAATTAATTTTTTTCACTCAATATATCACACAAAATTGATTTCAAGGGAGCACTAAATCCTAGCTCCACAGAGATACATACCAATATCGACTAATGTATAGCTACCTATCTGTAAAAACCTAGCATTTATCTAGTCACTCAGCAAGGAACTCCTCCTATCACAGGAAGCTGTTACCCTTGGCAGCTCTCAGGACTGTATCAGCACTTCTGTAATAACATTTGCATTCGTTATGGAAGAACTGAACCATTTATTCTCGAAAAGGAGAAATATGTTTTTCACGTCCAGTGAAAATTGAAGTTACATAATCTGTTACAATGCAGAAGTGAGACTGCCTCCACGCACCAGTGAAACATGACCGGTAAATATACAACAAACATGCTGATAAGGCTATCTGTCATGGTCATGTATGCAGCAACTGAAGAGAGAATACAGATGGTAGTCACTTCTGTTTTATTTTACTGTAGCCAGGTAAAAGAAATACACTTAATATTCTGTAATGTTTTACATAAACAGATGAATATTTTGCTTATGAATATTAGATTTATTATGTCAAATATATTTGCCAATTACAGTGAAATGGCCAGAAATACAATTCATAGAAATACATATTTATTTCAAGTTATTATTCAAAGCATTCAGAGTCCCATCCATAATACAACTTCAATATTTCCAGAATATCTGAGGTTTTAGTATCCTCCTCAAAGTTTACTGAACTCAAGGAGATAGTTGTGATCTCCAGAAAAGATCTGTAGTGGATATGAAAGGTTAATGATGTTCATAAAACTACATACAGAACAAGGAAGAAAAATCTAATGCAGCAACTCCTCTTTTTTTTTTTTTTCTTTTTTTTTTTTTCCTTTTGGAAAGAATTTTAGCTGGCACTAAAATTACCCTGTAATATTTTTTCTTCTTGTTGTTGAAAGGAAAAAAAAGTTGTTTTTATCAAAGAATAAAGACTTTATGTGGAAAAGCAGATACCAGTTTTGACTATTTTTATAATTAGAGTACTCATCTTTGCATAACTAAATCAAGAGATTACAAGAAACTGAGTGGCGAGACAATCCCTCACCCCTCAATTTTAGGAAGAGGGAGAAAGTTATTGCTAGGGACACTGATTTGGCTTAGTGATACAATTAATTCATGTTTAAAGGAAAAATGAACATAATATCATAGCAGGATGAAAGGATTTTATAATGTCTGGCTATCAGTTTTGACATCTGAGCAAAATACAACCCATAGAAAATAAGAGCTTGAAGAAATACTTAAAAACTTCAAGCATTAACAATTTTTTAATAACTGATTTCATTTAGAAATCTTGTGTATTTGATAGTGACAAAGGTACACTGATATTGCCTTGCACTAATACTGTCTGGAGGTATCTCACCAGGAGAAATGACTGCTGGGCTGCTTTGATGTCTTTCTACACAGGTACATCTTCATTGTTTTGTCTCACCTCCTGCAACATGTTTTGGCTTGTTTCCTTCTGCCAATCTGAAGACCTCAGATTAAGCTGAGGAGAAATGGAGAGCTGGGAACAGAAGCAGAATTATGCATAACAGGAATTCCCTACTGAGAACTCAGGGCATAGCGTGCAGCCCTGCTACCTGCCTCGCAGACAGCTTGTTAGATATAAAAGTGATAAAACTCATTTGAAGGATGGCTGTAGTCAACCATGCACATATATAACACAGTACAAAGAGCAACTGAAAACAAGCCAAAACCTGTGTTTGTAGGTAGGACCTTGACATGACATTTTAATAAATGGATTGTCTATGTATAAAAAAATAGACTTTCTTCAAGAATTTTAACTAAGAACCAAGGAAGCGTATCACTCTTCTCAATGTATTAAGTGAAGGGCCTAATTATTAGTTATGGACATTTTATGAAATCCTTTTTGGTTCTTTTCACAATGATTGACAAATCCATATTTCTCCCAACTTGTAACGGGTTTCTGAATTGTATATGCAGGCAATTTAAGCCACTGGGTGGCTCTTGAACCCCACCCACGTATTATTTCTAACATATGCTAACATAACATATGCTTCACTGTTTACTTTGTCTTACAATTCAAATCTTTGCAGTAAGTCTGCACACAGTTTCCCTGCCCAGCAAGCACTGACACATGTAATTTAAATTCTTAAAATATGTTCTGCTTTTGATTACAGCATACTTTAAACTCACTGTTATTGATAACCCAGCAACTGTATTCTTTAAAGATGAGGGGTTGGGTTACTAATCTGACAGTCAAGTATGGCACATCCTTCTCTTAGTTTATCCCTAAAAAGTCTCTTGAAACAATCTTTTAAACATCTGGCATCTGCACATCCTCTAATTTTTTTGACATAAGGTAACCAGAATGGCATTGTCTTCCCATCCTTACTTAATCCTTACAAGGATTTTCTTCTTCAAGCAACAATATTTAGCACCATGGTAATCAAAACTATTATTTCCTCTACAATCCATATACATTCTTATGCTGCACTCATATCAGTATTTAAGTACTGTGGCACTTGAGGTCCTGCAGTACTTAAATCAGCCTGTATCAAATATTTGCCTTTTCATTACCTCCTCAAAGGGACAAGCATTCATTTTTCTTTTTTCTTCTCAGTTAATTATTCACATTTTCTTATTTTGATAGAGAAGGGAATGAAAAGTCTGTAGTGATCCCAAGATTTCTGGGAACAACATTCAATCTTAAACCAGATCAATTCTGTTAGACGTTTTTCCAGAAGATATGCTAGTATAGTGAGTTAATCCTGATTAAGTTCTACAGGTGAGGTTATACAGAAAATTGTAGTGTTCTGCTGTGATCTTACAATATAACAAACTTTCAAAGTGACATACCAAGATTGCTGAACATATTTAACCCATCATCTCACCATGTTATATTCCAAGTTTTCTTCACTGTCTCAACAAATGCTGAACACAATGAATATTTAAAACCAGTAAAAACTGTCCTCCTAAAAAAAAAGTAGATGCAGTAGAAGTCCTTACCAGAAGAAGGTAATGACAAAGGAGTCATAAAAATACATTTTAAAAGGCAGCACAGTAAAATAAAGCTGAATTAAATAATAATCAAAGCATGTCAAAGCTGCCTGAGATGTCTCATGGGGAAAGAGAATGGCTCAGAGCTTAAACATTTCAGTCAAGAGCACAGAAGTACACTTCTAGAATGCCTTTGACTGTTGTCAGAGCCTTCATCCTTGGTCCAATGAGCCTCCTGACATCCTGTTGATATGCTCAGACTATGACCTGGGTACACGTCTCAGAAATACGGCATTGCACTTTTTGTGTGTAGCTCATCAGCCTCACAGAAAATATCAGGGAGATACAAACCAACCTGTCCCTATCCCTTATCACTCATGTCCCAGCAGAGTGGGCTATTTTCTCATATGCTGTCCTCAAGATACACAGCGATGGTCCTAGAATCACAGAATATCCTGAGTTGAAAGGGACCCACAAGAATCATCGAGTCCAACTCCTGGCTCCACACAGGACCACCCAAAAAACAACCCATATGTCTGAGAGCGTTGTCCCTGGGGAACCTGTTTCAGTGCCCGACCACCCTCTTGGTGAAGAACCTTTCCCTCACACCCAGCCTGACCCTCCCCTGTCCCAGCTTCATCCAATTCCCTTGGGTCCTGTCGCTGTCCCCAGAGAGCAGAGCTCAGCACGTGCTCCTCCGCTCCCCTCGTGAGGGAGCTGCAGGCCGCCATGAGGCCTCCCCTCAGCCTGCTCTGCTCTGGGCTGAACAAACCCAGGGACCTCAGCCACTCCTCATATGTCTTGCCCTTCAGACCCTTCACCACCCTTGTAGCCCTCCTTTGGACACTCTCTAATAGTTACGTCTTTCATAGAATCATAAGGGTTGGAAAAGACTTCCAAGATCATCCAGTCCAACCATTACCCTACTACCAACGTCACCTGCTAAACAATGTCCCTAAGCACCATGTCCAACCTTTCCTTGAACACCCCCAGGGACAGTGATGCCACCACCTCCCTGGGCAACCCGTCCCAATGCCTGACTGCTCTTTCTGAGAAGAAATGTCTCCTCATTTCCAACCTCAACCTCCCCTGGTGCAACTGGAGATCATTCCCTCTGGTCCTACCTACCTGTGAGAAGATGCCGACCCCCAGCTCCCCACACCTTCCTTTCAGGCAGTTGCAGAGAGCAATAAGGTCTCCCCTAAGCCTCCTCTTATCCAGACTAAACAACCCCAGTTCTCTCAGCCACTCCTCACAGGACTTATGTTCCAGGCCCTTCACCAGCTTCGTAGCTCTTCTCTGGACATGCTCCAGGGCCTCGATGTCCTTCTTGTAGTGAGGGGCCCAAAACTGAACACAGTACTCAAGGTGTGGCCTCACCAGAGAAGAGTACAAGGGGATGATCACCTCCCCGGTCCTGCTGGTTACCAAAACTGCACACAGTACTCAAGGTGAGGCCGCACCAACACAGAGCAGATCAGGACAATCACTTCCCTTGACCAGCTCATAATGCTATGCTTGATGTACCCCAGGATATGGTTGGCTCTTTTGGCTGCCAGGGCACTCATATTCAATTTGTCGTCAACCAAAACCCCCAGATCACTTTCCATGGATGCCCTCCATAGTCTTCTAGGACTTCTCATCAGACGGAGACAAGAGGATCAGCTATTTTAATGACTTATTAATTAGAGCTTAAACATGGACATGAGGACAGGTCTACCTGTTCTTGGTGACACAATGAGGTTGTGAGTCATCTGTCTACATGCGAATGACCTGAATAGCCAACAGACATCAGGAAACAGAGTGCAGAGTGCAACCTCCTCACTTGAGTGGAAGGCTCAACTTCTCCTGTTTCACAGTAGAAGCCAGAAGAATTGTGTTGCAACATATCTCAGTTATGCCTGGCTCTCCCCTGACTATAAATTGAGTTTAAAAAAACTAGCTCAGTGTTCAAGCACTATATCTGAAGTTAAGCAGACAAATACAACTGCTATTTTCAGAGCTCAAGGAGCCTGATAATAGATCCTATGCTTAAGATCATACTGTTTGTTCAATCCCATATGCCTTTCCCTTCTCTTTAATTGTGTGCAGTTAGCATGATTTATTGAAAGAAGCTCCTCAGCTCTACCTGAGTTCTCATGCCATGTTGTAAACTAACTTTCTGGGAGGCACCCAAACCACTCTGGTTACATTTTATGATAAAAAAAATCAAACAAAATACAGGGTGGAAATTATGTTCTTAGCAGTTCAAACAGCAGGAAAGAAAAACAAACAAACAAACAAAAAACAGCAACAAAACAAAACAACAACAACAAAACCAACCAACCAAACAAACAAAAAAATGAATGGATCTAGTAGCTCAGATGTGTTAAAAACAGAATAGACAAGGAGGTACTTTTGTTGTAAGAAAGCATGAGTTTACAATTCTGCACATTATAGAATTATGCTACAGATATAGAAGAAATTATTAAAGATTCTACAACTTGATAAGGTAATATCTTCCAAACTTCTAAGCTGAATATGCTGATATCCAAAAAATTCCCTTCTGAACACTTGTCAGTGAATAAACTGCAATTTACTTTGTTATATTAAGTGTCTCTTTGCATAAGCTTCCATTTAAGATGACTGAGAATGTCATTCTAGCAATCTACTACTCATTCCTCTTATGTGTATTGCTATTTAACAGCCAATCATCTTTTTTTTAAAGTTCATTTCACCTTTAACTTATCAGTCTAATCCTAATATATTACTGTAGCAATTCTGCAGTCATTACTGCAAAGTATATTTTAATAAGAAAACCTGTTCACTGAACATTCATTGTTAACGGTAATTAGGCTACTTCTTGGATCAGTAGACGCAAGACTGCGTGATATACTTCACCACATTTTAAAAATGATTTATACTATTAAGCATGCTTTGCACTTCTGAGTCGTTTTGTTCACTGCTCCTAATTTCCACTGCAACTTCTTGAGCAGTTTTCAGAGTTTTGTGGAAACCTGAAAAAAAATGTATGTTCTATATCTGTCATGGTGGAGGACTTTTAATGTTCTGTGCCAGATAATGCCCAGAGGGGAAAGTTCAGCCAGTGTTTTCTTTTCCATACCTGGTTTATGTAGAATTGTATTATGATTTCTTTTACAGTACAAACATTATGAAGAGGTTAAGAATTCCTTTGTTCATTCCAAGCTCACTCCATGCACCATATCATGATCCAGTTAATTTAAGTGCTTAAAATTCAGCATATATTTAAGAATGATTGCTACATTCCGATGAGTTTTACTATTATCTCTATCCTTCTGTATCGTAATTCCCACATTTGTAAAATATATTGTTTTATTTTTGGTGAATCTTTTCTCAGATGCAAGGCTGGACAAGTGTTCTTATGATGGCATAAAAGCCTTTAAAGAAAATATCATGAGAAAGAGGATTCAGTCACAATTATTTTGTTTCCTAAGCTACAAAAAAAAATAAAAAAAAATATGTTGCCTGTTTTAAAGATTGTTTGGGCATCTGTTCTTTACAAAAGTAGCGTTAAAAATATATTTCCAAATATTGACTTCAGCTCAGCCATATACAGCACAATATACTCATGAGTCTACCTTATTATTTCAGCAGCAAATTATGCTTCCATAGTTAGTATTAAAAGCATCAATTCTCAAAGTCATAATTCTTTATTATTCTGCATTTATTTAGAATTGATATCTATAAATAGAACTTATTGCTCTGGTTCCCTACAATTATTGGAGCTCCTCCCAGACACCTGCAAATAGTCAGCTATAGCTTTGGCTTGCTCTCAGTCTTACATAAAAATACGATGATTAGTATTTTTAAACTTAAGTGAGATTCCAATGTTGAAAAACATGAATATAGAGCATAGTTAATGCACGTCCAAGCACAATGGTTTTCAAATGCATGAATGTTCCTTGCTTCTAGTAGAAATTAATGGGTTTACAAGTTGCAATTAGTATTAATGTTATTAGTTACAGCAGAGTAGCACAATACATTCTGAGGTCACAAAGAAAAAAGAATATGTTAGAGTTGACGTAAGGTCATGAGTGACTATTGAGGCCAAAGAAAGCTAGGATTATACAGTGTCTCTTTGGAGAAGATTCTTTATACTTGAGCACATTATGATTCCATACTCTTGGACTCTGGAGTTATAAAAAGTTGTTTTTTTAGTCACCTATTAGCAAATTAAAAATCCCCTGTCCTACCACAAATACCAGTGGGAAAGAGTAAGTCATTTGTTAGTCCATAGACAATTCAGTTTAAGAATCATTACTGACAAATCTTATCCATTTACTAAAAGAAGATTTCTAAGCGCATCATAGAAGGGAGGCGGCCTTTTAAAAAAGAGAGTGCCATGAGTTGTGTTCTCATCACAACAGAAAGTAATATCAGCTGATAGTTTTTGTTGCTGGCTATATCCTATGTTTGCCATGAGATTTTGGGAAAGTTAAAGACATTGGTGATGCTTCCATCCCTCTGTATATGAGAGGAGAGGAGGAGGGTAGACTGGAATGATCAAATCCACAGCAATGGTAGTAGACACAGTAATTTATTGGTAATGGTAGAACTCCACTTATGCTGAAGAGTGGAAAGAAAAGTGATAAATTGGACATTTCTAGAAAGTATTGCTTGGAAACTAACACTTACAGCACAAATGTGGAAATGAGAACACCTACATGCTCCATGGAGGTGCTTACTATCATGCATGCCTCCCAAAGAATTTTCAAATAATATTAAGTGCTTCAATAAAAATAAACATCTGAATGCTGTAGAGAAAGACAGACAGGAAGAAACAGTGAATTTGTAGGCAAAACAGGAAAACCAGCAACAAGGCCAGAATATTAGCTGTATGGAGAGAAAGAAACATTTCTCCATTTTAACTTGTGTTGGATTCCTGTTGCCAGGTTAGGGGGTCATGCAGTACTATGGAGATATGGGGAACAAAACAACAGATGTAATGCACATTTTAAACCAGGTTCTTCCAGACCAACCTTAAAACATAGGACCTCAGAATAGCCCTCTGTATTGATTTTGATTCTTTGGCTGCAGGCTTATGTAGCCTCTGGGGAAACACAGAGATTGCATTAAATATAATTAAATGAAACATAGCAGAGAAAGTACTGCAGCAAGGTCCTGATCCAGAACTATGATAAACTAATTAAACTAATTAAGGTTGGAAACAATATTCATAATCTGATTATTACATTTTAAATTTGAAAGGGTAGACTGCATCATGGGGAAGGGAATGTAGCACCAATACTGGATGCAATAAGGTTCAAGGCAAACCCACCATATAGTCACATTACATCCAAACCTACCACCTGAGAGGCCATGGGATGTGCTGAATTGTCTTTGTTAACTCCATATGTAACATCCATATTTTCAATAAAAACACAAGGCAATATTTGACACAGTAGGCCAAGATCCAAGGGTTAGCTTTTGCAGGCAGCCTGAACACATTTAGATTAGGTATATGGAAGAAATTCTTTACTGTGAGGGTGTTGAGGCAGTAGAACAGGTTCCCCAAAGAAGCTGCGGATGCCCCATCCCTGGAAGTGTTCAAGGCTAGGCTGGATGGGGCTTTGGGCAGCCTGGTGTAGCGGAAGGTGTCCCTGCCCATGGTAGGAGGCTTGGAACTGAGTGATCTTTAAGGACTCTTCAAACCAAAACCATTCTGTGATTCAATGATTTACAACCATGTTTTGTTTCAGTGTTGGAGGAGTGTTGTTGTTTGGGGATGGAGCATTTAATTCCCTGTGAGACTCGTCCAGTGGGTTCCACTCTTTGTCTGGCTGATTAGACTGGCATAGGGTCTTAATTAACTACAAATTCATATTTTGCAAGCAAACTCCAGAAGCTAGTCTGAAAACAGGGATTTTCTAAGCAAAGTAAAAGACAATCTAATTAATTTTGCATGACCTGGTTCAAGGCTGAATCAGGTCCAGCTATTTATTCATTTTGAGTCACAGTCTCCTGTGTCAGTTCTAATAAGAAATTGCTTTCTCTTACTCAGACTGACAATAGCAGGCAAAACTCTTCCAACACTCAAGTGCCTGCAAGATCAGAGAAAGCCAGGATGATGGTGAGGTGCTTACTGTCTTGCTGGAGAACCAAAAGCAAAACTTCCATTCTAAGCTGTGCCCCAGCTGGCAAAAAAAAAAATTGAGCAGTGGGTAATTGCTGAGCACAACACTGCATCACATTTAACAGGAATTGGAGTCTTGCTCAGGTTTCACCACAGCACATTGGCATTTAATAAGAATTAGATAAATAGCTATTGTAGCGGCTAGTATTACAATTTTCATTGCAGAAAGATTTTTCTATGTCATTTGCCTAGTTTAACAAAGCTCTGATATTAAACAGATGATTAGAACTTAAAGCATCCTCTGCCAGCTACTGGAAAAGTCAAAACTTTACTATATAAAGACTAGACTAACAAAGCTTGTGGTTCTATTAACAGAAAGGAAAAATCAGACACCACCTTCAATTTCCACTAGGAAGTTAATTGTTCTGTTCAGTTAAACTTTAAATAAATGCTGATGTCACAAGTCACACTTTTCAAAGGTCTAAGTGGGAGGTTTTGCTTGCAGTCAAGGTTATCAGTATCGGATTTTCAATTCAAATAAAAATGAGTACTCAATTTCATTTTTCTGGAGGAGAAAAGAAAAAAAAAATCAGAAAACCAGCACAACTATTTCTTGTTTATTTCATCACGTAGCGCAATTTTAGATGTTGAGGAAAACAAATAATCTAAAGCAGGTATAGGCAAATTTCTAAATTCAATTGTGTTCAAGTTACAATTTTATCAGTAGCAGATGTACTCCTGGCCAAAGTCAGCAGCTGTACAGGCACAATATTATAATCAGACAAATTCATACACATTATCTGCTCCTAATAGGCAATAGTAGGCCCAGCCACAAAGAAATGCACAGGACTGATTTACTTGAAATATGGATCGGTGAAAACTACTCTTCCAGCAGGGCAAAGCCAATAGCAAGAGGTATGTGGAGTAGTTTAGGTCATATTTTAGTCCCTTTCACCAGTTGTTACTTGTTTGTTTGGCATGTTTCAATTCAACCCAAACCCAGGCAAATAAAGTAGGAGTCTAATATTCAAGGTAATATTTCACTATTATTATAACAAACATTTTAAGGCAGTATTTGGAAATTTTTCTTGAACTATAAAACTGAGTTTTTTGAAAGGCGTTGATGTAATATATCAAAAGTTTTTTTGTTTTTCCATCAAAACAGTGGCAACAGCAGCTAGTTTTAAGGTTATCTCTGCATACATAAAACCCATTTTTTCCCCTATGTGGTAAGCAGTATCAACTTTTTATTGCGCTGCTTACTGGTAGAAGTCAGGAAAATGAAATACCCAAATCAAGCACAGGAATACTTCATTTCACTGACACACACTCACACACACAAAAAAATAACACACGCACACACACACACAAGAAAAAAAACACACACACAAAAAAAGTGCTAATCTTCGGTATTTTAGTAGTACTAATATGGTGCATTAAAGCCACGTATTTGAAAGAGAGAGAGGGATTTTAGTTTTCTATTAATTACTTTGTCTCAGGTACCCATCAATTTGCAAGCAAATAATTCAGACTGCAAACCCAAGGTTTCCAGTGTGCCTAGGTCACACTGGATGCAAAGTGGGCTGTTGAGCAGCAGGCAACAGCTTCCCTGGCTCCTTCTACTACCGCCATATGTTTAAGTATATGGAAGAAATGTTCACATTTCAGCTGTGCACTGATTCTAGGCTTGCTCTAATGATTTAGGATGTGATCTTCAATTGTTATAAACAAACGTTTTCCAGTGACAGTTTTCCACCTGACAGCAATGAAACATTAACATAAAAGTTTAAAAAAATATATAATTAGAATTTTTTGTGCTATTAACTTCATTTTAGGCAGAATAGATTTCACTGGCAATACAGACAACACCCAGGAAACATGTTTAAAGTAAGTCACAGTAAAAATCAAGTGCAGTGTCTAAAATAAAGATAAGTTCAACTCATATTTTTCTCCATTAAATCCATGTTATTCCATCTTCCTAGTTTGTTAGGTTTACAACAAAGAAATTCTTGGCATTGTAGAAAGGCCAGCATTTTTGTACTCCCTAGTGTTGCACAGAATCTGGCTGGGTACTGCAGAAGCAATATAGTTCAAAATAACACACTCATGCTTCCTAAAATTGAATTGTTTGGTACCTCTGTGGGAGCATAAGCATTAATTTCTCTGAATTTATTGTAAGCTGTCAGAAGTAGTACCTCAAGCACAAAAAACCACCTTTCACATAGACTTAGTCCTTACGCAAATAACTGCTACTAAGATCATATGGTAGTTTTATTATCATTGCAAATGGACAAAAATTGCATTTCAGATTTCCGAGTTTTTTAAGAATCATTTGGAAAATCAGGCAAAAGATGAATCTGTCCCATGAAAGGCAGTTATCTTCAAGTCATTCTGCTTCAGAGCAAAAAGGAGCTCCTTTTAGAGTGCTCCTCCTCTCCCCCATACAAAGTGGCATCAAGCATTGCTCCACTTTAGTAGCTCAAAGCAAACTTAGCCTAGATAGGGCAGAAATTGGGTCACTTACCTAGGAAATGTAAAAAGAACTCAAGTCACCAAGGCTCTTCAGATACAGAATTAAACCTGGATTTCCTACATCATTGTGAACATCATGCTCTGGGTTGCTGTATAGGAAGTAGTTTCTCACTCAAGCCACATGGTAGCATCTTACATAAATGGAGAAGAACTTCGATTTAACCGTTACTACACTCATTTTGAAACATGAGGTTAAGATATGCCTACTTAAAATATAGCTGGCAATTACTTTTGCAGATATTACATAATTAATCACTCAATGTAGCAGTTCTTTCAGATAAATACTCCTAAAAACATTCCTGAAAATACAAATATACAACTGTTCCAATTAAGCATGTACAACATGCATACCACCATGAGGTTTCTCTGGATGGCTAAAATGATAGAAGTTGCAAAGTATTCTTTATTCTGAGGCTGTTCACTCTGCTGCTGGTGCTGTGAAACGCTTGTGCAGATAAAACACTGCAACAGAACCAGGTGAATGGACCTCAGTTACCCTTCTCTTCAAATGGCTGCTGGAAGGAAATAGTTCCTGTAGTGGGAGCAGCCTTACCCTACTTGGAGAAGCATGTCTTGAAATACTCTAAGGGACTAGAGAGCCAGCATCCAAGATTTTATTATACTAATTAGTTTATCTTCACTTTCACCTTTCCTCAAACGATCCAGTGGGAAGAAGAAGCCAGAGCAATTTCATACAGCTAAGGCCATTTTTTATACTTCATTGCTTTGCAACACAGCTTGATGCACTGGCAACAAGCCACAGTCAGCATTCAAGTTAAAGAGAATTTCTCTGTGAGAATGAAGAATCCCTTTTACACAGACTCATTTCCTTCAGTTCAGCTTCTACGGAAAAACTGAGGTGAGTGTGGAAACATTAATACTCCAGTATCAATTCTACCTAAAAGATCTCACATACATGCTTTCTGACAATGTCTTCCTAGAGATTATGCCGAACCACAGGAAGCATTGCGATAACATAGTGATACGTGACCAGAAGACACACTTGATTCAGAGTTTTCTCACGAAGTTTACAAGACTAGCGGCCTGCATTTTATTTTCTGCAAGAGATACGCTGTGTGGACTACTAGTTTTCAGAGAAATTGAATTAATTTGTATTATAATGCTAGAACTCTTCAAGCAAAATATATGTTGAAGTTTTCATTACCCAGAAACAACAGGGTCCAGTAGGCTGGTGAAGGGTATTTAATAAAGTATGCCTGGGAGGGTAATGCAGTTCTGAGTGCAGACAAGAGGTCCTTACAGACAGACCAGACTCCTCAGTGCTTTGTAGAACCTGTTCCTGTGATTCTTCCTTCTCCATTTTTGTCAATGCCTAATAGAACCAGAAATTAACCTCTTTTAAAAACTACTACAGAAAGTATTAAAAATGGAAACTTCATTATCTGATTCATAAAATGCTATTGAAAAATCTAGTCTTTAAAGAATAGGCAAATTCAATCAAATGGGCTAAAGCTGCAGAGGGGCACGCAGCACCCAAAGAAATAAGCTGAATTAACTTTCTCCCATGAGCTGAGAGAAGATGGAGAAAAAGGCCCTAGGCAGAGATTATACAAATGTCTTCCTACACAAGAAGCACTTAGGTGTACAAGATGCATGATTTGCTAAATAAGAACAAGACATTACCCTCTATACTTAACTTCCATTCTACTCTGGTATGGCCTCACCTTGATCACTGTGTGGAATTTTGGACACCACAGTATAAGAAGGACATAAAACTATTAGAGAGTGTCCAAAGGAGGGCTACAAGGGTGGTGAAGGGTCTGAAGGGCAAGACAGATGAGGAGTGGCTGAGGTCCCTGGGTTTGTTCAGCCCAGAGCAGAGCAGGCTGAGGGGAGGCCTCATGGCGGCCTGCAGCTCCCTCACGAGGGGAGCGGAGGGGCAGGTGCTGAGCTCTGCTCTCTGGGGACAGCGACAGGACCCGAGGGAACGGCATGGAGCTGGGACAGGGGAGGGTCAGGCTGGGTGTGAGGGAAAGGTTCTGCACCCAGAGGGTGGTCGGGCACTGGGACAGGCTCCTCAGGGATGTGGTCATGGCACTGAGCCTGCCAGAGTTCAAGAAGTGTTTGGACAACGCTCTCAGACATACGTGGTATTTTTTTTTTGGGGTGGTCCTGTGTGGAGAAAGGAGTTGGACTCAATGATCCTTGTGGGTCCCTTTCAACTCAGGATATTCTGTGATTCTTTGATTATATAATTATCATCTGCATGAATAAGTGCCTATTTGTTTAGGCAGTCATTACATGTGTGGATATCATGTGTTTACATGCAATTGAATGGAGCCTCTGCTCTTATTTGTGGAGCATTTCAGTTACTTATTTGCTTAAATTTCTTTGAGGAGTTTTACCATAAACATTCACTATTTTGTTAGAAGTGGAAGAGTAGAACACTGATTTTCTTTTAAATGAATGATTTCTTTTAACACAATGAGTAGTTTCTGGCTTACTATTTATAAGGTGCCTCATCTGGTACACATCACAAGCCATCAAAAAACATCACAGTGATCCACTACTCTGACACCTGAACCACATAAATGAAGAATTGAATGAGGAAGACCTTGCTTATCAGTCAAGAAACGATTTCTCCAGCTGTCTAATGTGCTATGCTGAGTTTACAAATATGATAATGCTCCAGTATAAACAAGCTACTTTGGTTAGTCTTTAATGTTGAAATTACACCTATTTTATCGTTTAACAGTACAGTTAAATAGAAAGCAACTGTTCAAATTCAAGGAAGAGTTGATCCACTCATGGAAGTTGGAAATTAGATCCTTCCAGTTCCTGATGAAGACAAAGCTCACTATATATGTATAAGGTCACTACATATGTATAAGGTCCATAGCTGATGCTGCTCATGGTTGCATGATAGGAATCCATATGTATTATGTCAAACATAAATTTAAACATTTGAAAAGATTGCTATTTTAAATGGCCTCTACTAGCCTAGCTTACCTTCCTAACATCCATATTTGTAGATAACTAACATCCAGTTTGTAGATTTAGAAAGAAATGTTGTAATGTATAATTACAGAACCATTATAGTAAGACTTTCTTGGGTAGTGAATATGTACAGTTAAATATTTCAGTGAGGAAACTGAGGACTTTTTATACTTAGAGATCTGCAGCATAAGTCCTCTTCTTTCTGTGTGACTGCACTGATCTTCCCAATTGCCCAACCACTTTTCATCCCTAGTTTGACTTACTAAGCTTGGAGTTTTTCAAACCTTTTTGAAGATTCAAGTTTTGTGACTACCGAGACGTTCTCCTCATGTCCCACACTTTGCAACCGCAGTATAACACATTCATATCTATTTAATGGTTACTGAAAAAGTCATTTGACTATGGAGTGGTGTTTGGTGACTCAAAATTAACGTTAATGTCTATACAGTTTTGATGGCCTTGACTTGCTAAGATTCTGAGCATCCTTTTTTTTTTTTTTTAAGTTATATTTGCAGTGTTTTGAATTTGGGGGGGGTGAGGGGGGAGTTGAAATCAGCCCAGGTGTTAACTCTAAACAGACACTAACAACTTTGTCAGACAGCAAAGAATCTCAAGGGTACTTTAACATGACGTTACTGGATTTTCTTCAATTGGCAGTAAAGTTGAAGACTTTCAGGGGTCTGAAATAGAGACATGGAGACTTGTTTCAAAAGCTCATTAAAACAGACAATCACAAAGGACTGTTTCCCAGAGACTTTCAAATTGCTTATCTGGAAGGTATGGAGGAAACTATTAACCTCAGTAGCTTTTTTACACTGCTGGCCATAGTGTGATTTTGAACTCTGGAAATAATCAGGTTTAATTGCATTTCAGAAATATGTTTTGACATTTGAGCTGCTTCATTGCTTCAAATTTTCTTTATTTCACAGCTGCTAGAATCAACTTGAGAGTAATCTCTGGGAAAGTACAGTTCATATGAGATAGCTGTTGAAAACACAATCAACCCAACACTTCTGATCAAGGACTACATGTATTAAAAAATAGTAAGCAGAAATGGAAAAAAAAAATCCTTCATCTAAATAAATTTTGAGCAATGCACCTTTAGAAAGCTAGAAGATCAGATGACTTGCAACTATCCATGCTTCAGAACTGAAGGGGAAGCATAGGAAAAAAACATGTTACATGACAACCCATGATGACAAGCAAAGTCATTTTCCCAAGTAGGGAGTTATGTCCCCTGAAGGTAATAAGGAGTAGACAAGAACAGATGAAGCTCTAGCTCTAACATGGACCTATTGGAAGACGTGAATTAGGATTTATTGTTTGTTTCTTGATCTGTCCAATTTATATCCAGAAAGACACTATCTTTTGTGCCTGAAAAGCATGCCTTCAGACAAAGTAGTGCTGTTATTTCCCCACTGCTTTGAGCTGGTAGGGCATCTGAAAGAAGTTCTTCTGCCTGTTACTGAGCAGTCATTTCTGGCCCAGCACAAGTTTTCAGTAAGACGTACTGTTATGCAAGCTGGTTAAAAGATAATAGCTAGTATGAAAAAAGACAGCTTTAACTTAGATCCATTTGTCTGCTCGGTTCATTGCACAGTCAACATGAAGGTACATATTAGCACTAAAAAGAACAACAAGCTGAGAGCAGTCATGACTGCTTTGAAACAACAAGAGGGCAGAAACAGTAATGATAGCTTAAGTCATAAAGCTATGCTGAGAAGGCCATTTCATTTAAATAAAGGTAGACTGGCCAAATTTAGAGAAGTAGATGGATCTTTAACAGAGATGCAGATGAAGTATAGAGACTGGACACCAAATTTAAACAAGATTAGACTGGAAATAATGCATGACGAACAGTATCAAAAACACATGAAAATAACTTACAGACAAGAGGATTCTCCATTACTTACAGATATTAAATGCAAATGGGTTCACTTTCTCAGAGATGGGATCAAGTTCAAAAAAAGTCATAGACTTAACACATATATTGCTGAAGCATGTTCCAGAAACAACACCAGCCCAGGTCACCAGACAAGTCCCTGGCAGGGGAGCTAAGGGAGAGCTTTGCTTGTGAGGAGACATCAGTGCTCACCCTGAAAGGGTTGCGCATCCTGCAATTACATATAGCTTCCAGAACCTCACAGTGAAAAATCCTCCTTTCCCTCAAAGATAAAGACGTTCCTCTTCAGATTGGTTCTAGTGCAAGGAAAACATTCCTTTATACTGAGCAGGCTGTATATGCATCAGTATGCCACTGAAATTGATAACTAAAGATACTATTTATCTGATTCTGGCTGGACCGAATTGTAAATTACAAAGATAACCATCTTAATAGTAAAAGTCTTCATGGTGAGACTTTTCCATTTCCACAGAACCCAAAATATTATGAAAATTAACACCTTGCAGTAGGAAGTCTTACATTATTTTCACTTCACTACTTGTGAGAAGAAATTACAACAGAAGAAACAAAGTCTTTTGCATTTACAATTAAGAGAAATACTAGTAAAGACTGACTGTGGAGACTCAAAAAATTGCCTTAATATGAGCACAGTAGGTTCATATATACCATTATTCTGTAAAATAAATCATTCCAGTTATCAACTCTGCATGACGATACTGTCCAACACTGATGCACACATCAGCTTTGTAACTACAAAAATACGTTGAGGATGCTAAAACACAGTTAGTTCTCAGCAAAATAGACAAGTCAGCTGATCTAAATGCATTCTGACTTCAAGTAGTATGATTTGAGCATTAGCATATGTATATCATATCTTGATTTAAAAATAACATCTTTGTTGTTACTTCTGTAGTAAAAAGACATGGTCCTTCATACATGGAACATACTCTAACATGCTTAGAGATCTTTAAAAAATACCAATTTATTTCTAATTTTAAGTATTATTTTTCTAATGGAAAATGTATCCATCAAAGCTGATATATTTTGCAGAAAATCTTTGATTCCAGTAACATAAATTGAATAAAAGTTTTTGAGATCAGATACATGAATTTTGACATTTCCAAAACCAAAAATTGAGCTCTTTTCCAAACAGTTATTTGATTATAAGTAATACTATAATTACGGCTAATGTCTATGTCAAAACAAGCTAGAAAGGTCAAGTGTTACAACATGTACATAACAGTTGTTTGAGCCCAACGCATTCTTTTCCTGTCTCTCTATTCTGCAAAGCCCTAAGCAACTCTGCTCCCCAAATGAAAAAGGCAATCATAAAGTTGTCCCTCTTTGTGATCAAGTCTTTTCTGCTTTCTTGAACATCGCTATGGGAATATTTACCCTATGCAGATCTGTATTCAAGGGCTTCTTATGAACAGGTCAGTGGTTCTTCTCCCCTAGAACATCCCTTCCTCAAACCTGGCTTCCAGTCAACATAAGATTTGCCACACATGTTGGGCTTCTGCTAGCCTTGTTACCTTTGACTTGGTTTCGTTTGCATAACCAAATTAACCTGCTCATTATAATTGCTCCCTGCTTGAACAAGAGAGTGGAAGCTCTTGGTACTGAGTCAGAATCTATGCATTTGCTATCTCACAGCTGACTGTCAGGGTAAGCACAGAGGAGAAGTTGAAGATGAGGAGAAAGGTCAAAGAAAAATTGCAGTCTACCAGGAACAGCAAACCACAGTGTTGTAAGACCATGCTTATTGCTGTATCTCAGCTAGTGACAGAGGAAATCACTTTCCTCTTGAGTACTCCAGAATAATTCATCAGCTTCTTGCTTTGCTAATGGGTTTATCGATATTACATAAAGCTGAGTCAGCCTTGGTCCCACTGCTGATCTTGAGGATGAGTCATGCTTTTATTTTTTTTTTTTTTATTTTGTAAGTCAGCAACAGAATTTTCTCTTACTAACTTTTCCTCAACACATGAAGACATTAACAACCCCCCTACTGGGCCCCAAACCACAGGGGATTCACAAGTAGTGTTGATCAGAGCAAAGGAAATTTGTTCTCTTCAACTTGTTTGCTGAAGAGTTTGACCACAGGACACCTCTGCATACTTGAAATTTAATGCTGTGTATGTTTCTAGGATATCTTATTTTTTATTAATATTTACTCAAGAAAATTAAAGGAAGGCTCTGAGCTAAGTAGTTAAAAAAAAAAAAAAACAAACATTTAGCAAGACTTTAGGAAAAGACAGGTAACAGAATACTCCAAGTTAAGCCATATTAGCAAACTCTCAATTGAACTACTTCACCTTTACTGTTTTTGCTGAGATCTCTTGTTTAAATCAAATAATGCTAAAGAAATTTGGAAAAAACATTTGTTTTGAGGGTTCCCCAACTTTCTGTCCTTAATATGGACGATTCACTTTATTTGATAAATAACTGCACTTAGTATTTCTGGGTTCAATTCTATTTTTCCCTATGACATTTTAAATGGGTCTGAACAAGTAATTCAAGCATTACGTACCTTCACTTACCGTATCCACAGAACACGTACTAGATAATGCCAGTACTATTCCACTAACACACTACTCAGGCATGCAATAAACGTTCATCATGTTATAAAGTCATAAACCAACCCTGCATGTCAGGGAACAATATAACTTTGTGAGTACTAAAAATGTGGGTACAGATTTTGTATCTTTGGTTACAGCAGTCTCTAAAGCCAAAACTGAGAGGAAATTGTAGTCAGCTGAATATAGTCCAGAATATATTATGAAATTTGGCAACAACTCATTGGACCCATATTGTTTTCTACTAGTATTGATGGAAGCCGTACATCCAGGAAGAAAAAAAAAAAAAAAAAAAAAAAAAAAGGCTGTATTTGGCTTCCCCCTCAGCCCTGAAAATCCCCACCTAAAAACAGCTGTATCAGTGCTAGACACTAAGAAAAACTCTGCAGACTAACCACTTAACTTTGCATACATCCCTGTTGCAAAAGAAACACAATCACAGTATAGTCATCAGATAATCACAGCATAGCTACCTATGATACATCACTATTCAGAGCCGTTGAGGAAACCCAACCAGAAGTTTGGCAATATAGCAAACTCCATACTTCCAGCATTACACAAAAAGACTTATTACCAGGGCTTCTTCAAGCCTTGCACTTTTCCCCTGCAGAGATCCTATTCCAAGCAAACAAGGAACCATGTGGCTCTTTACATCTATTTAATTTATTTGCTGCTAGCTCATAATGACTTGCTAATAGCCTCCATCTTGGAAGTGATTAGCACAATGATTAGAAAGTAAATAAACTCAGTAATAATAAACATGGGCTATAATAAAGGAAAAACACTGGCTACTTTATGGGTTCATAAAACACATACTCACCCACCCCACTCCAAGCTCCCAACAGCTAGAATATAGAATCATAGAATCATAGAATCATAGAATATCCCGAGTTGGAAGGGACCCATAAGGATCATCGAGTCCAACTCCTGGCACCACACAGGTCTACCCAAAATTTTAGACCATGTGACTAAGTGCATAGTCCAAACACTTCTTAAATTCAGCCAGGCTCAGTGCAGTGACTACTTCCCTGGGGAGCCTGTTCCAGTGTGCGACCACCCTCTCAGTGAAGAATCTCTTCCTGATGTCTAGCCTAAACCTCCACTGCCTCAGCTTGACACCATTCCCGCAGGTCCTATCACTGGTGACTAAAGAGAATAGATCGGTGCCTGCCCCTCCACTCCCCCTTGTGAAGAAGCTGTAGACCGCCATGAGGTCTCCCCTCAGCCTCCTCTTTTCCAGGCTCAACAGGCCAAGTGACCTCAGCCGCTCCTCATATGTCTTCCCCTCTAGGCCATTCACCATCTTTGTAGCCCAGTATCTTACTGACTTGAAGAAAGAGGCTTTAATCTATCCTGGTTTGTTTACTAATGAAGGAGTGTGAAAGAGAGACATCCTTGTTTCTGAAGAGGAGGTGAAAGAACAGCTAGTGCAAGGAACACAAAAATCAGTTGCACCAGACTAGTATGTGGTTGTATCTGAGCTTGGAGACTGCAACCCTCTTCAGACTTCCAGATCTAGAGGAACACTTTGGCTGCAGCCTAAAAGCCATGTGTACATAAGCTCCCCCAAGCCAGCCAATCTTCTTCCCATGACCTGCCAGGAAACAGCAATGTAGGCATGTAACCAAATTAAAGCCCAAACCTTCAGCCCAGTCCTTGACCTGAATAGTGAGTGAAGATCCGGATCCTGGCATTTATACATGATGGTTTACACGCAGCCGAAGTAAATAATGTAGTCAGAGGTCACGGGGCTAGGTTTTGAAAAGTCCTACATAAAGAAGAGATCTCAGAAAAGCAAATTTAAATAACATTCATGTCAAGAAAAGTAATTCTGATTGCTTTATTTATTCTTTATCTGTCGTGACTAGACAGATGAAAATCTATGATAGCAATTTTGCCTTTAAGGTCATTTTCTTTTTTCTTTTATTTATGTATGTATTTATTCATTTATCTTAACAGGCTCTGTACTAATTTTCCTCACAGAATGACTAACAGAAATATGACCCTTGTGCACCTTTTGTAGTTAACTCATTAGGTCAACTCAAAACACTAACCCCTTGTCAGCTTATTTCTATTAGTGATAAGGAGCAATTGACCTGGTCCCCAGATCTGGTCCCCAAATCTGGTCCCCAGGAAAACGTCTGGATGAAGGCAGTGTGACTTAGCACACAACACAGGGAATATTTTGGAGCAACTTTAAAAGTCAGGTCACCAGAGACCACGTAATTCCTAAACAAAGCGTCTTATGGGGACCGAGTTCTATGGTGCACAGCATCTCCTAAACCACAGTTGGGATCTCAAGCTGTCATCTCAGCTTGACTGGCTCCTAAAGCTCGAAGTATGCAGAAAAAATTCAACAATGCTCTCTACCCTTTTTCGCCCTAATGTCCAATCTGTGGTGGTTTGCAAAGGAATTTTTGCCCTGGCAGGAATACGTTAAAGTCGTTTTGTGGCAATGCAATGTATTTTGGGAAGTTGCTTGCCCTTTTATACATCTGCAACCTCCTCCCTTCATTGAGAGTAGACTTTATGAAGTTTGACGCTACAAATCTCTTATGCAGAATATGAGCCCCACAAAGTAAAGGTAGCTGTTCATCTTGGAGGGGGTACGTTTGAATCCAAAACTCATCTTTAGGACCGACGCAAGACATTAAGCTCTTTATGCTAATAGGAACATGAGTTTTTCTGCCTGGAACACGATTCAACAGAATAGTCAAACATTTCTTTAGCTTTGAAGATGCTGAAATGGACCCTGGCTTAAAAAGAACCAGTTCCCAGCCTGTCTCTAAAAACAGTTGCTTAGGGCTAAAATCTGAGTTTCCTTTCTGTTACATGAAGGTCCAAAGAGACTCATCCTTCCTTCTCAGTTGAGTTCAGTGCTGCCTAGTCTTAAAATTTTCAGTACTCAGTAGTGGACCTCAGACCCTCATATTTTGAGAGGGATTGCACTCCCCTTAAGTAATACGGGAATCCCGATTTTCTGTCTCAAGGGTGAATGTTTTAATGGCTTCTCATTTGAATTACATGCAAGTATGTTTTTGTCCTTTAAAGATAAACATCAGTTCCTATTTCCTCCTTGTGTTTCTGCAACAGTTAGATCTACAGGAGAATGTTTCTATAATAGCATCACCCATTTAGATACTGTCATTTGACAGAAAACAAAAGCACTGCCTAAATGGTCTTCCAATACCTTTTATTCTCTTTGTCTGAAACTTCAAGACATTTGATCTGAAAGTGAACATATACCATATATCCCTATGGTGGCCTAGTCAGCAGATATTTTTAACGTATAGCTACTGCTAATAGCCATGAAGAATGATTTTTGGTAGCTATTTTCCTTACTTGTTCTTCATAAATATTATACCTTCAGAGCTTCTCTTAACCAGAAATATAACCATTTATTATAGAAAAAAATGTCTGAGTCAGACTTGACTTAAAATTCATCAACTGCCAACAAATTTTTGGAAGGCTTTCAAAATCATAATATATAAGCTGTCAAATTTGAAACAAATGATTTGTTTAGAAGGATGTGGGAAAAACTGCAAAATGGGTGGATTTGAACAAATTTGTGAAATATTAGTCTCCTCCAGTGTATGACAGAAATATGTATTAATTTTGCTGAGTATAATATTTCTGACTTTGTGAGAAGATATATTTTCCTTGATCCTTACTGGGAAAGTTTTTTCATTAAAACTTTGAGATTTGATAGTATACCTAGTAATTCTATATAGCTTTCTTGGTACCATTATATATACAATGCAGAGCATGTATTTCAACAAAACCTGAGTTCTCAAGCCTTTAGACATCCAAGACAGAAAACCCAATCTTTGGTCATACTCGTCTGTCTAGCTGTCAGGACAGAAAGTTATTGGTACATACCCCAAATTGTAATGAGGTCTATACATGAGAGTTTTATATCTTATTTTATTTTTCATACCCAATTGGAAACCTCATGACAAGATGGATATTTGCAAGTAACTGGGACACTGTAGTTTACTGATTGTCAGCTGAGCCATGGCAACCCTTTAGCAGTACAACTAAAGGAATGATGCTGGAGAAGGTAACCCTGCCCTTATTCCCCTAACTTTGTCCCAACTCTGTTATTTTGGTAAGCTATTGGCTATACCAACAGACTTCTCTTTCTCTGGTTTGGGTGTATGAGACAGCAGCTAAGGAGACATTCTTAGGGTTGCAGTTTGGGATTTGAAGACTTAATGCTGCCTAAAGTCCTCTTTCTGAGATACACTTTTTTTTTTTCCTGAAATTCTGCTAATCAGCCATTAAGTTTTTTATTTTCCACCTGCAAAGTAGAGATATCAATGTCGTTTGTTTTACTCTCTCACTGTGTATGAGAACGTGAAGGACTGCAAGATGATTCAGACAGACTGCAACAGGGCTTATGCAAGCACTTAGAGGAACTGATTCACCCCATAGCAGCTCCAACCTTACAAGTGTCTGAAGACTTGGACACTCTTTATGTTTGATATATAAGCAATCCTGTGTGTCTCCAGACAAATTAATTGCCCTTGTGTGTGGAAGACTGACACTAAGAAGCATAATGCAGCGGTTCTGGTAACTACAGGAGAGAGACTTGCAGCTTGGACCTTACGCAGAAACAAGCAACAAACCACCTGCGTGTTTTGAATCTATTGGACAGACTCTGAATGGACATTTAAAAGCCAGACAAAGGAAATGAACACAGAAAACCAATACAGCTGACTTTAATAATGCATCTGTTCATATCTCTGATATGTACAATATATTAAATGTTCACAGACAAAATCTTTGCTTTTTGAGCAAGTAACAGTAAAAAAAATCCGTATTCAGCCAAGACAGAAAGATTAGCTTTTACTTTTGTCTGTCTAAGCTACTTCTTCCATCTAGGTTTCTACTTGCTTTCTCTGTCTGTAGGTTTGCAGCACTTTGTAGTTCTACACCTTCTTAACTGTCTACTTTGGATTTGTCTCCATAGGCAAATGTACCTTCTTTGAGGTGCTCATCTTCATAAACATAATTATTATTGCCTTGCTCTTATGCAATACTGCTCTCAAAAAGATTGTTTTATAGTTTTTGTTAATTCTCTCTTAATTATTTATAAAACCACAGCAGAATATGAACAACAGAACCTAATCACTTATGCAACTGCAAGTTTGATTTTTCTCCTCTCTTTAAATGGATTGGAGAACTAAATTACATCCCTTGGTTTGTTGTGAGTGACCCAACAATATCAGAAATACTTTCAAATTGCTGCACATACAGCCACGTGTATGCCAGCTTACATACTGCTGAATGTGTAGGGCACAGGTACACGTATATAACCAGTCTTATTAAGAAATGTGCACAGGAATTACTCCCAGAGCCTTGTTGTTGCACTCCCATTGCTGATGATGGGTCTATCACTGCTATATTGAACTTCCTATATGTCAGACTGTAGTGCTTAGCTAACAATTTCTAATTGTGTGTGATGGTACAGGGGAACACAGCGTTACAGTTGTGCGAATTCAAAGACCTACATGCACATAGCTCACTGTGAATGTATTCCTTACTGAGTGTGATTAAATGCTCAGTGCCAACACAGCTGCAGGATACTTTAGTTCATCCCTTGATCCTTGGTGTGGCATCAGAGCTGCCAGTTTCTTTAATAGGAGACACATGAAAAAAAATGATTGTTAGTTTTCAGCATGTTTTTCACTAACACCTCCACTGACTACATGGATCTCTGTAGTTAGCAAATGGGAATTGAACAATTGTTTATGTGAGGTATAAAAAGACACATCCCTACAATGATACTATATCTGTTGTATAAAAGGTCTAAATTTGTCGATTGAAAGAAAAGGTGCTCCAATTTTGTGCTATATGACAAATGAACAGCGTAACAGTCTGATTTGCTCTAATAATGTGCCTTTATTCAGTGATAAACACAGCAGATATAGTTTAATAAAAGCATACATTAGAATTGCCTATATTTGTTAGCACTGTTAGCACTCTATGTTAAGGATTATTCATTTACTCACTGCAAAGAAATCTGCTGTCTTAAAATCAGTGTTGTTTCATGACATTATAAGAATTTGCTGCTGAATAAGTTTTTAATTTACAGATTTGTCTGGTGTAATAGATGGGTGCAAGCTTGTTATTCGTCACCATATTGACTTATTAATATATACTCAGTACTAAGAAAGCTGCTTGGTATCTCACATTAAACTTTTTGTAAAAGACAGGGAAAGTATCCAGCAGAAACCAGGTGATAAGTGGAGTGTTTGAACTGAAGCAGTGAATGCTGTCAGCAAACTGTTGTGTGTTTGATAAAGAGGCTAGACGGGAAATATAATTTGAAAACTCATAAAAAAGCTATAACTGCTTATGAAACTGTCCCCAACAGATTTCTCCCAGTGACACAAATGAAACACAATAAGAGGCAAATATTAAACTTAAGACATAACTGGACCATTTCAGTATGTTCAGGGAAATACTAACCTCAACCCAGACTTGCAGGTAAACCCTCTGGATGTACAGCTGTGTAATCATTATCGTGTATTTCACAGCTCTGAAGTAGTCAAAATTGTCTTGTGGGCCTCTCAAAAATGGCCAACCTGCTTTAGGATCTTTTCAAGAAACAATAAGAGTCATGAGGTAATCGATACACAGTGTTCATCCTTGGGGACATTCAAAAGCCATCTGGATGTGGTCCTGGGCAGCCTGCTCCAGGTGGCCCTGCCTGAGTAGAGTTGGATCAAATGACCTCCAGAGGTCTTGTCCAACCTCAACAGTTCTATGTTTCTCACAATTCTGTGAATAATTTTTACAAGGAATTTAAATGTTCAGGCTGAACTGATTCACTTTTATCATCTCTACAAAAAAAATCTATTTTTTTCAGATTCATAGAAACAAATGCAAAGTGAATTAAATGGTCGGTGCATTGAATTTATAAGGTAGCACATATAGCAGTAGGATTTCATTAGGCCTCTAACTTCTATTTACATTGTCAAATAAAGCCATCTTATTCTGCTTTTCAGGTCTCAATTAACTTACCCCATGTTGCTGAATAGCTTTCAGCACTGATTGTCCTTTCTGCCAATAGTTGTACCTCATCTAGTTTGCATGGCTATAGTTTCAGTTTCCAATCTGCTATTTGCCACATCTGCTTAAGGCCTACCAGTGTCTAGAACTTTCTCCCAGAAACTGAATGTAGACCATGACCTGAAACATAGTTGGCATGTCCCTTACTGCACAATGATTTCACTGTATTTCTCCTTCAGTAAATTAATTCTTTCTGGTCAGTCATTGCTATGAAGCATGAAACACAGATTGAAATGTTACATTTTATGTTGTCTCAGTTCTGGTCATGATTGTGGTTTGTGTACCACCTGAACTTTTTAAAACTTATGTCATAAACTTTGAGTCTTAGACCACTCAAAAAGGCTCTCTGATTTTGTATATCAGTAGAATATTAAATATAATGCTCTCATCTTCAGAAATTTAACAGATGGTTTTGTATGTTAAAGCATAAATCAGAAATATTTCAGTATAATGTGGAGACTGAAGTTATTCCAGACTCTTAGAAATAAAAGTCAATAGTCCAGAGATGGCCTGATTTGCAAGGGGGAAAAAGTTATTTTGGAAAGGAAAGAGTGGGTTATAACAGAAACTGAGGTTATACAATCACAGAATCACAGAATGGTTTGGGTTGGAAGGTGCCTTAAGGATCACCCAGTTCCAACCCCCTGCCATGGGCAGGGACACCTCCCACCAGACCAGGTTGCTCAAAGCCCCATCCAGCCTGGCCTTGAACACCTCCAGGGATGGGGCATCCACAGCTTCTCTGGGCAGCCTGTGCCAGCGCCTCACCACCCTCTGAGTGAGGAATTTCTTCCTTATACCTAATCTAAAGCTTCCCTCTTTTAGTTTAAAGCCATTACTCCTTGCCCTATCACTCTACCCCCAGACAGAGTCCTTCCCCAGCTTTCCTGTAAGCCCCCTTTAGGTACTGGAAGGCTGCTGTAAGGCCTCCCCAGAGCCTTCTGTTCTCCAGGCTGAACAACCCCAGCTCCCTGAGCTACTCATAGGAGAGGTGCTCTGATCATCCTTATGGCCCTCCTCTGGACTTGCTCCAACAGCTCCGTGTCATTCTCGTGTTGGGGGCCCCAGAGTTGAATGCAATACTTCAGGTGGGGTCTTACGAGAGTGGAGTTAAGAGGGAGAATCACCTTCCACAACCTGCTGGTCACACTTCTTTTGATGCAGCCCAGGATATGGTTGACTTTCTGGGCTTCAAGTGCATACTGCTGGCTCATGGTGAGCTTCTCATCAACCAACACAGCCAACAAGTCACAAGGAAAAAAAAAGCCAACTTTCCTCATACCTATACACCATGCAGTGTGTTAGCACTTTTCCTCCACCAGGCTCCTGTACAGGCTACCTGTGTATGGCACATGGAGACTGTGAGGACACGGATCTTTGTAGGCACCATCTGAAACAGTACCTTCAGTTAGGACTAGCCCTAGATATGGAAAACAGCTGTCTCAGTAGCTTCTATTGATTGTTATCATTGTGGTATGCTTTGGCAGATCTTCAAGTATAAATATTCACCAATCTTCTAGCTTAGCTGATTTGTTGGTTCCTCACCCCATTTTCTTCTTCCTTTTTTTTTTTTTTTTTTTTTTTTTAACTGAGAGATGAGGCAACAGATGAAGATTAAAGAAAGCAAAATCTCCATGCTTATCACAGTACATGTATTCCTGTTACAGACCATAAATAGCTATTCAGCTTCACACAGCTGTTAGAAGTTAAAATTCAAATTGCAGAGTAGGGCATATCACACCACATCACCCACACAAGCCTTAATCTACAAGCTAACTATGAAGTTGATTTCTTCCATGACGCTGTCAGTCTTTCATTTTACTTCATCTGAAAGTGGTCTGTATTTTAGTTGCACAGATTAGCTTTTAAGCTTTTCACGTGGAAGATTTTAAATTAATTGTTAATAAAGAATTTTGTTAATTACAGAAAATTTAAAACTAAAAGTAAATTTGGGCACTTGGTGTAGTATCTCAGTTTATCTGAGAACTTTCAAGGCTGAAGATAAAGGATGCATCAACATGACCTACCTTTTAAACACTGCACTAGCAATTTCATGAAAATGCAAAGAATGAAGTCAGAAAATAAACATATTAGTACAAATAATAAGAATAGCTTATTAACTGGCATTGGCCTTACATTTTTGGGGAAGCTACTGTAATTGTCAACTTCTAAAATCACCATGGTTTGCTATTTTCATTTATCTTGGCATAAAACATAACTAAAAAACAAACAAACAACCCCCCCCCAATATACTTGAATCAATTGATTTAAAAGAATCAGTAGTACCCTCAAGAAAGCAGTTAGGACAGGGTATTTGTTATTTAAGGAAGAAAATGATGGCTATTAGAATTGAGGAAGGTGTATATTTTAGTTATATAGGTGTATATTTCAGTTAGGCATTGGGACGGGTTGCCCAGGGAGGTTGGACAGTCACCGTCCCCGGGCGTGTTTAAGGAAAGGCTGGACATGGTGCTTAGGGACGTGGCTTAGTGGGTGACATCGGTGGTAGGGGATGGTTGGACCAGATGATCTTGGAGGCCTTTTCCAACTTTAATGATTCTATGATTTTAACCTATACTAATATATATGCATAAGCCAAAACTTAACACCTGAATCTGTTTTACATTAGATAGCTTTCTGGGCCTTCTGATCCTCTCTCAGCTTTTCATTCAGATTTCAGGATCAAAATTCTGCCTTGTTTAAGGTAAATATTGGCGCTTCTGTTAATATCTCTTGGGTCAGGAATTCCACCCGAGTTGTATAAACACAGACAAAATAAAGACTAAGGATCAGCACTTGCAGATTCTACCGAATTAAGTCTACTAAAGACATTGATTAATAATCTCTCACATGACAATACGTGAGACATCATTAATCAATGACTAAAGCAAAGTCAGAGCAGGAGCTCATGATGAGTCTTCAATATAATGGGCAAAATACCAAATAAATTAGCAAATACTAGGGACTTGTGAAAGCATGAGATTTCTATTTTTTTGTCAGGCTGCCAGCATTAAAATAATTCACAGTGAATGGTTTCAATGATAACTATATTTTTTTCCAAGCCTTTTTAAGAGCCAGCTACCATTAAAGGGTATAAAATACCAATCTTTCTATTTTAAATCTATTTCCATTTTTAGTAGAGGTGGTCAGCATATATTTAAATCACGGTTCTTTTTACATGAAAGGAAACAATCTAAGAAGGAAAAGTGACTTTTACAAATGAGAGGGGCGAGCTGGATAGATGACCTCCACCTATTGTACTTCTGAAAATGTTAGCTATGGCTCCTTTCCTCCCTCTGGTGGAACTTACAGCTGATTCTCCAAGTGATGCTCTTCCCTCCAGGTGGAATCCAACGATGCTTCCCAACACCACTGAGTTTATTCCATCATTTCTCATACTTCTCATCTTGCAAACTGTGGCTCAGGTTAATTTGCATAAACCAATTCCATTTTCAGGACACATTTATAAAGTCATTTACATAGCTGACAACTGCATTTCAGTGAAAGATTCATAGCGTGGCTTCTGGTCCCTTGCTAATTGAGGTTAGAAAGGCATTACTGATGTAAAAATAATAATGATATCCCGCAACTCAGTACAAACCTACTCATAATTCATCTCTGGGAAGAAAACGATCTTTTCATATTCCCTTCTTAAATGTCATTTACAATCCTCATTTGTATTCCATGAAATAAAACTGTATCGACCAGTGTGCTACGGTCTCCCAGTAAGTTTCAATTGTTTTGCCGACTTCTCAGTGCATGTAAACATTTTTTTTTTTATCTCTAAGTTTGTGTTCTCCAGATTTCTATGAAAACTAAGTTCTTAAAAGACAGAAGATGAACAGTTATGCCATGTTTAGAAACTTGGCTAGAACTTACTGTTATCAAAGTTTGCATGATACTCCTGAAAACCTGTGCAGTTTTATATAAAACAGTTCATTGAAGAATCTTGAAGTTAAGCTGTACCAAACCATATAATGAACATCTTAGTTTATAGGTGGCAGAAGTGCACAACAAAGGTTTATACTCTCATTTGAAGTTGGCTGATATTCACATCCCTTATACCCTGTGAATGTCCAGCAAGGATTCAATGCTTTCTGTCAGGTTCTTTTTGAGAATTCTGGCAGAGAGAGAAAGTTGAGTATCTCAGCTCCCTTTGCACATCTCCACACAGCATAACCTCCTTTCTTTTGTAATTGTATGGATCATATACGAGGCTTTAAGCTACTTCCGCCTCTCCACATATTTTCTTCCAGCCTAAACAGGTCTCTCTCTCTTTTCTATCTCAGTTCCCCATTGGAGGAGCCTTGCCCAGCTGTACTGGGAGAACATCTGTCTCCTAGCCAGGCTGCTCCCAAAGACAGCTGTCTTTGTCTATTTATATATATATATAAATATACACACATACATATATATACATAAGTTCTTATTATGAATCTGTTAAAGGGTGGTATTTATTGAATATTTCTTCATAATATTTGATGTGGAATTTTGTTCCATAAGATTATGTGATTCCTAGAATACACTCTCATTACCAGCAGTGCAAGTGTATATAGAAAGCTAGTATTTAATCCATTATAGATCATGACATTCAACAGCCTCACATTCAACAGCCTCACATAAAGCTCTTTACATATAGCTGTTTGCTGATATGAGTGAACAGGATTTTGCAAACCTGTCTGCACATTCTGTATTTTTTTTCATAAAACCAGAAAATCCAAGGCAGCACCATCATAACATATAGCTTATTTGACCAAGATGTAAAATATTTCTAATCAAAGTTTTCTCGCATTATTCAAAAAATTGAATGTTTTATATATTACTATATTAATATATTTTTATTAAGTATCTTTTTTTTTTTCCTTCAAATGGCATGTTCACTGGTAAAATGTGCCAGATACATAATGCTCAAAATGACTAATAATATACTACAGGATTCATAAGGGTTTTAAGGTATCTGGGAGAAGTATCATTGCCTTTGTTTATAACTTACAAGATGGACCATCTCATATGACTCTATTGTAATGCAAAAAAAAAGATCATTCTTCTCCCACAGATTTTGGAGGAGGTATCAAGTCTCTGCATATAATTTACACGATGGATTAGGCCGTTTGATTCTGCTGTAATATAAATAGTGGACATTCTTCTTCCACTGACTTTGAATTATACTTTCTTTCCTAAAGTATGCTGCATTTCAAGATCTTAGAGCATATTAATAACAATTATTGAATAGGCCTCTTAATATCCATGGCAAGAAATCCATGTTTTAGTGACAGGGAAACAGAGAAGCAGAGATGTTAAAGATTTGGCTCCATCCCCTTCATTTACTTTGCAAGTTTATAATTCAATATTGTCGTTCTCCATCCTGCATACCACTTCCCAGCCACTGTTTCTGAACCAGCATCTACAGGAGACAATGGGAAAAGACTGCCCTTTCTCCAGGTGGTAGTGTGTGAGCCTATGCTCTCTGTGACAATGTTAGGAGGTGCAAAGGTAAAATTAGATCTAGACCTGTTCTCCTAGCAAGTCACTGAGATTCTTCTCTGGAACTTGGCTGAGGATCTCCTTCCTGTCTTTCAGGTTTCCTTTGTCTCATAAAGATAATGACTCAGATCTGACAGTGGTAGATCCAGTCTGTCAAGTGCACAGGTATGTTGAACCTGAACACACACAGCACATGCCAGACACCTTAGACTTCTATCAGATCACCTGCACACCTGCAGTATGTCCAGTGCCTCTCCAGTTGGAGCTTTGGCACAGGAAGAGCTGATCTGCAGCTGCCAAGCACATCCCAGGCACTAGCGCCAGGTGCTTCGGACCTGCCTTGCTTGCTGTCTGTTTTTGCTGTCCTTGCCAGACTTTTTTTCTATCATCAACTTCTTATGAACTAGAATGTCTAGAAAAATACTGAAGGAATATGCAGTTATTCACATTGTAACTGGTCACGAGTTGTACAGATACAGAAAATTTCGTTTCCTAAAACAGAATCATATGTCCAGGATCATCCTTGCCCTTACTGTTGTCAGTGATGACCCACTAAGGAGGAATATGGTCTGAAGTTTATACCACTGACTGGTCTACACTACAGGCAGTGGTCTACACTTTTCAGCAGGGAGCTATCAGAGGAACTCTTGAAACTAGATCCATAACTGTGTATCCTGTTAAGAAATGGCCATGCTCTCTGAAGCATTAGGAGAATACATCATTTATATGGAGGAGGGAAACCTGGAGTATGCCTGGCCATGGGCATACTGACCTGTATTCTACAGTGTCCTTTCCTGGAACACCACTGCTCAATAGCATGAGCACCCCACCAAGCCTGTAATATTTCCCCTTAATGCTGGCCTTGTGCCACAACCTGCATGCCTCGTCAAAAGAAACACCTTAGGGAAAAAAGTACTCCCTGTCTTCTTACCTGTGGCTCTGCTCATGCCACCCATGCAGAGCCAGAAAGCCTGCCAGCAAGCCTGCTACTTCAAGTCATTCTGTAAAGCTAGTAGACATACCGATGTATATACTCACCCAAGCACCTGAATCTGCTTCATCACTATGGATCTGGACAGAGATGCCTGGAAGACCCAGCACATGTAGAGGACCCCTCTGCCCCCACTTTCCTGGCTTACAGAAAAGGCCTGCTCCCTGTCAGTGCTTAGAAATGACTGTGAATATGCATGTAACCACAGAAGTTGAGAAGTCTAATGCAAATGATGCTCTTACGAAGGCAGCGAGTTGAGTTATGGAGTTGGCATGATGCAGTCGAAGAGACAGGCAGAGGTTGTTGGATATATCCTGGGTTTGACCATTTAAAGAACCTGCAGTGTAAATGCACACATACAAAGTACTCCAGGCTGTAGTGTCCTAATTGAGAAAGCCTCTGAAGAACCCCAAAATGAAAGTGTACATACAGCTTCTGAGATTACAGACGATTGTTTTATGCAGACATTTCTTGAGTTTCCATAACCAAATGCAGGATATCCTGATCTTCTTAGAGTATCTTCCTCCAGGGAATGCCACCCATCCCCAAACGTATTTTGCCATGAGAGGACACTAAAGTAGTCAAACTAAGCAGTAAAAAACAGTAACAACATTTGTCTATACTGGAATATACTATTTAAATTTTGGTGTGAAATTTTCTGTTTGACAGATACTAAAACAGAGTGCTCTAGGGAAATATAATAAATGTCACCAGAGGATCATGAAGACAGATAACATGATTACTAAAGCATAGCCTTTAAATATATACATAATGCATCACTTCAATGACAACCTTATTGAATAACAGCTTTTATTTTTAATAAATGAGATTAGCTTAATAATCTTATTTAAAGAAACTGTTCCTTGTAAATGAAGATTCATGAACATGAAATTCAGATGTGCAAAATGCCTACATTTTCTTTTATACCAGTGGGGTATATGGACACTTAGTGTTCCTGTAATAAACTAACTTTAACTCTGAGTTAAAGCATCTTAACTTTGAGTTTCCAAGTAAAGTATAATTAATTTGACTTATCACGTAGCATATGAAGTCATCTCAAGAGCATCACTCTGGGAAGAGTTAGCTTGTGTATAATGTTCCATCTTTCCCAAACCATTCTGGGGAAAGTTACTCTGTAGAAACCATCAACCTGAGCCCTTCTCCTCATTTGGGATCTCAGAAAAGAGTTGGAATTGGGTAAGAGATTCAATTGAAACGTTAGATTTCCTTGGCAAAAGGACTCAAAAATACCAACCCATCTTTACTGGTTGTGCAGAACTAAAGATGGCAATTATTTAAGGGGATGGTGGCTATCTGAGCATCAGGATAAGCTGAAAAAAAAGCCTCTTCGGCAATGCACAAAAGGGAAAGGAAATGTGTTAAATAAGATTACTGCTTAATTTGTCACAAGTCAAACAGTAGGGTAGAGTGTTCCAGCAGGTCAAGGCCAGCACTCGAAGAGAAAAGATGTAAAGGCAGCCTGGCAGACTTTGAGCAATAAGCCGGGATGTACTCTACAAGAGCACTGCTGGTGGGCCTTGAACCAAGGAGCAGCTCATCATTGGGTCTGACCTGTTGGACCTCAAGACATCCACAACAGGATGCAGGCTTGGTGAACTTGAACTGTGGGTAAATGGGGTAGAAACCTTTTTTATCCTGCAGCCAGTTCTCCAGACTTTTTGCCTAACATGACCCCCAAAGGGACAAAAGATTTTGGCTATTGTTCAGTTATGGGGTTTAGGGTTATGGCTTGCGTCTATACAGTGAACAACATTTGTAGACTGTCATTTAATTCTAGCTCATATATCACTTTTTTTTTTTTTTCTTATACAAGTGAACTACTGATTTTTCTTGTCATTTTCAAGCAAATAATATTTCTTCTATTGGTGAATGTGCTGTGAGAGCTGAAATCTTTCTTCATGGTGTACCATAAAACATAGTCTAAGTTTGCTTTCAACTATATTTACAAGAAGCCATGAAAAGAACTTACAGCTTTTAATTCTGAAATATAATGATCCTTTCTACCCTGTAGTTAATGCTCCTTCCTGCACTGCAGTTACTTCAGTTTTTGATCCTATGCCATAAAAATTGAAGAATTTTTTTTTTTTTTGCTGACTTCATTAAGAGCTAGATCAGACCCTCAAGTTTTCTATAAATTAAAAGAGCTTTTTCTTAGAAGTGCATAATGCTTCTTTATAGATTACTATGTTAGACCTTCTTCCCAGTTGCTACACTGTATCTGAGAAATAACAGAAACACAGAAATTTTTCAGTATATGTTCTTGTGGCATAACATAATGCTATACAGAAATACACAAGGAAACTCTGAAAGAGCCACTGCAGTACAGGAAGCCACAAAGTCCTGTTAGCACCATGCTCCAGTACATGTAAGCAGCCCTGCTGTTGTGATCCATGAAACAATCTAAGAAAATGACCATTAAAAAGGGGATTTGAATGGCTAATTTCTTTGTAACGGTCTTTCTGGAAAACAAGGGACTTACAAGAGCTTTTGCAGATTTATGTCTAGGCATTAATTCCTCTAATTAGTCATCAAACAAATCGTTTTGTGCATGATTTTTTGACCTATGAGGAAACTAAAGAGAATTAAGGGAGTACACGGTGTTTTTATTTTTTCAAGTATCTCTCTGGTGGCCAAGCACAAAGCAAGCACAAAGCTAGCACAAAGCTAGCTCAGAATCCATGAATCTTGATTCACATTCTCATTTTTGCCTTTCTGGACAAGTAAAAAACTATGATGCCTACCTCATTTATTTTCAGAAGTGTGCTGTAGGAAAATGCTCTGCCTAGATACAGGTCTGCAAAATAGCTCTCCCCTCCCAGAAATTTGTTGTGTTTAAACTCTCTGTTTTTATTGAATTCTCTATTTTGACTGGTAAAAGCCTTTCCTACATGTCTGAAAGGTCAAAACAAACAGAACTCTAATCATCAAATTATTGTTTAATTGCATCTTATGAAGCATTGGAACTGTATGCTCCAGTCATCCCATACATTTGTTTTACTGAAATGAAAAATTACTTTGACTTCCACTTTTTATTTTAAATGTATTAGTCCTCCTCTTTAAACATCACAGTTATTAATGTTCAGACTACTGCAATGGCTCTGAATTCTTATCACTCATTCAGCTGATATTATTATCCAGTCAAAGCTGACATCAGAAATGGTACCTTAATATGAGAGAAAGAAATCATGACTAGAATTATTCATAGATTACACAGCATACGCTACTTGGAAGACAAAGAATCAGTGGAGTTGTTATTTTAATAAAAATTTATAGCCCGATCCAAAGTCAATACAAAAATTCTCTATGACCTCAGTAAATTTTGATTCTTGCCCTCACTAATGAAATTCAGGAGGGAGACCAGCAGTTGGGTCCATAGCCTTCCTTCTCTGTTCTGATGCAATTGAACAGCACTGACAAGAAATCTATAAAAATGCAGCAGAGATATGTGGGTGTGTTCCCTGCTAAATCAAAGAAGAGATCGAGAGCTTATGCTACTAAGAAGTAACTAAAGGAAAGAATAAACAGAACCACAGTATTTAGCAACAATTAAGCAAATAATAATCATATTTAAATATTATTATCCATGAGCAAAGATAAAGCTCAATACTTCCCAAACATAGCTTATATCAAAATGAGGAGAAAGAAGCCCTCACTGTTAGTCAAAAAAAAATTGGGTCGTAAAGAAGAAAAAGACTACATTTTCTTCCTTTAAATATTTTCTTCAATCACAGATATTTTCTGCTGATGCTACCCAGGAAGATGGATATTGCTTCTCCTTCCCTCAGCTGGTGCTTTGCTGCTGAGCCGTGCCTGGCCAGCCATCTCCCTGAGGCTTCCCTGAGGATAACATTTCACTGTGAGTGGAAAAAATGAGACAATACCGAAATCATGAACTAAAAAAATAATGTGATACACATTACAGCCACGAATATACATAAATGCACATTGTAAATTTTGTTCTAAGCATATTTAGTGAGTTGTAAAATCTTATCATGAGTTTAGGTGGCTTGTCAACATGTAATGATATACGTGTACAAAGCTATGAGACCGAAGTTCTTTATGGGTACAAAGTCTTAATGGTCTTTTGAACCTTTGTATGGAAAGGCCCAGGCATGGGTGAGTACAGTTCTGTATGTTCAAGAAGCTCCCCTGATTCCCAGCAATGCAGTTTTATCAACGATAACAGGAGTTCCCAAAGGCTAAATCTTGTCCTTTTAATATCTTGTAAAAGCAATAAAAGGCTATTTTGGCAGACACTTGGTAAAGGTTGTCATGTAAAGACCCTAGAACACAGTTTGAAAACACAACGAGAAAAGGTGACTCCAGAGCTTAACCCAGAAAGAAGTTGCTGCCTTTGATGGAAGTGCATTAAGACCAGAAACAGACATAGTTTTCTTTGACAGCATTTAATAAAGTTTTGAATCATTGTGATGGATGAAACTGAGAGGTTTGTCTGTATTTGCAGTGATTTACTTATGTTCTCATCATTAAAGAGCTTCAATAACAATTGCACATACTATTCTACTTGTGATTTACATGATTAATTCTTTGCTTGACATTCTAGGCAGCAACAGCAACAGTTCTGATCAGCCTCCTGCAAACATTTAAGGTCTTAAGAAAGGTGTGGTTTCACCTGGCATCTTCTTTATTCATGATGGCAGTATTTGAAGAATACAACCAGGAAGAATACAGCTGATGATATCCCAAGTTCAATGTTGGTTTTACGGGAGGAGACACCTGACTGATTGAACCAAGTTTGTTTTAACAGAAGCATTTTGAGGGCTCTCAGTTCCTAAATACCATTAGAATAAATCAGGATATTATGTGAAAAAGGATACTGATGAAAAATGCTCTTTACTCCTTTCTGAAGACACTGAATCCTAATTATTTTGTGATCTAGTTTTGTTACTACAGGGCTAATACAATAGTTTTATTCATAAATGTCTCATCACCTATTACTTAATTGCACAATGGATCAAGCTCTAACTAGCAGATTTAAAAAAAATGATTGCAGCTTACAACTTAAGAAAACAGTCATTGAAATATTTGATACTAACATAATATAGTGCAATATCAGCTTTTCAACTCTAATGATGACTAACTTGTTAGGTTGTTTTCACAGCCTGTAACTGTTGAAAGTAGAGTGTTAATTGTGATGACTGTGCAAACCTGTTTATCAAACATGTAAGAACACTGACATTTTGGTTACTTATTTAATAATTCAATGATAATATTGTCATTATTATTATCATGTTAATAAGATTCCCAGGCTTTCACCTGTGTATTGGAAGTTTGACTATACAAGATCTTTTCAGACAGCTTCCTTCTTTTTTTTTTTTCTTTATTTTTTCTTTTTATTGCTTTTGTGACAGAGTCATGGAGTAATCTACTAATAAAATACATGGGCTATTTGCTATGTAAATGTGTGCATCTGGTTTAATCAGAGAGAGTAAAGAGAACCAACAAATGGGAGCACTAAGAAAAGGTTTCAGCTGGTAGGACATGTGGGACACCCCATGCAGTTTGGGGTAACCCTCTGGTTCTGAATGATTACTGCAAACACTGTCACCATAACGATAAATCAATAATTGTGTTCGAAGAGGATATTGTTTCTAAGAGAGCCCTGGTTCAAATTTGTAGCATTCATGAAGAAACTCTTATCCGAATTTGCTCAGTTTCCATAAATTTTACAACATCTCAATTTTGCTGTTTTAAACATTTAATTCTTCAAGCGATCTCTTTGTCCTGGCAAAGTTAGGAAATGAGCCCATTTGTGAACTTCAGGTGGTTTTATCATGAACAGAATCTTTAATCTAGTGACAGTACTTTTCCCTTTCTTCAGACAACTGATGTATTTCCATGAGCTGATGTAAACCGAGTCTCAATTCATCAGTGACAGCAGTTTGCAAACTCCAGTAAGAACTGCTGAGCTCCAGACAAAAATCGATAGATATTTCCTTCATGCTGCGGAACATGAAGGACAGGTTTGCAGTTTGTTACTTCTCCTTTGCCTTTTCTTCAACTTCGTACATGCAACTAATGCCTTAGTTGAAGTTTTGATAAACTATTTAGATTAACAAGTATTAACATTTTACTCTTTACAGTGCTGTTTGAGATGTGGGCATCCAAATGTGGCTAAAGAGCACATAAATGAACAACAGCTTCTCAACAATTATTTTAAAGTTGAACTGATACTGATTAACGTCTTAATTCACATTGACAAGCGGAGAGAAAAGAAATGGTGTAATTAGCTCTGTTTCTGTCCTCTGCAAAAAGATGCATGGGCTGTCTTACGGCAATTACAAAGGCATCAGCAGAAGGGCATAAGGCTTCATATTGACAAGTGTAATTTTATTCTTCCTTCTGCAGCTCTACTTGCCTACAGACCCCTGTTACATTGCAATCTCATTGAAGCAGGAGCTTTGGGATGAGTTTATACAGCTTGTACAATACAAGCAGGTCTTGGTCCAATACCAGGCTTCCCAAGTCCTATGAGAACACAAACAGCCTAAATCAATGCGTAAGCTGATGGTATGGTAGCTTGTTGTAATTGGCAATGTAATTCAGTAATAACAGGATCTGCAGCTTTCCAGTTTGAGCTGCTGTATGGCTGTACACTGCAGTAGCATGCCTGTGTGGTAAACAAAATAAGGAAACAGAACTCCATTCAGCATTGAAATTTATTTTTGTGACTGTTTCACAAGGCCATCAGTACGTTATCGTTTTATTGAAGATAGTGATAATGTTGTAGCAGGCAAAGGCCCACATTTGTTTGTTTTTCTCTTCAAGTCCAATGCCTGCTTTAATGCCTGCTTTAATGCCTGCTTTAATAGGTGAATGTATTTACAGCAGGCTACGTTTGTTTTTCCCTTCAACACCAAAGCATGCTTTAATAGGCGACGCACTGAATACATTCACGGCAGGCTGTATTTAACACACTTTATTCTTTTGAAACTGTGAGTGTTGCCAGGCTCTGAGGGGAGCCGGTTGTGCTGGGGCCGGGCCTCCCCTCAGCGGCACGACGAGGACTCCATTTCCCAGCGGGCTGCGCGGCGCCCAGCGGGCCGCGCGGCGCCGGGCGCTGTCGTGGCGCTGCCCGGGTGAATGAGGCGGGCGGCGGCCACCGCGCCGAGACCCGGCTGCTCCCCGTCCTCCTCCTCCTCCTCCTCCTCCTCTTCCTCCTCCTCCTCCTCCTCCTCCTCCTCCCTCGGCAGCTCCGGGCGCAGCCATGAGGCGCGCGGGGCTGGGTAAGAGCGGCCGGCCCGGGCGGCGGCGGGGGGGCCGAGGCCCCTGCGGGCTGCGACAACCTTCGACATGTCGCGACATAGCGCGATATGCCGCGGCCCGGTGGCGGTATCTGGGTATTTGTTGGGCCGGGTGTCCGTGGGCGGGCGGGTTTGTCGCTCCTCACGCAAGCCCTTTCCGAATTCTTGGTGGTTTGATTTAGTTTTGGTCCTTCTCTATATTTTCCCGATACGTTTGGGTCAAAAAACCCCAACCAACCGAAAAAATTGGTGTCAATTTACCCCAAAATACAGCCAGGTGGGAAGGTGGGGGGGTCTCTGCAGAGCTCCTGCCGGGTGTTGGTGGAAGCTGAGGCCTCGTTCACCAGCCGGCAGCCACGTTGGTGGCTGGAGAGAAGGGTTGGACTCCTGCGGGACGACTGAAGGGCTTGCAGGTGCTGGGCCCACACGGTGAAGCTTAGGTTGTGTCGTGTGTTCGTGCCTGGGAAGCTTCTGGCTGAGATCTGGCCCTAGAAGGAGGTGTGTTCAGTGAATATTTAGGGGCTGACAAATGCCATATACCTAAAGCAGGTGTGTCTGTAGTGCTACTCTAGATTTACTTTCCATTTCCTATTTGTGTTGTCTCGTAGTATTTTTACAAAGTAAAGCAAATCTTGGGTACGCTTCTTAGTAGATCAAGAGAGTGTTGGGGTGTTTATCATAAGAAGGTGGGTGTTTGCTAACACTTGGGCCTTCAGGTCTTGCATCGCTCTTGTTAAACAGCTTGTTCTTGAGTGTGAACTGGGGCTGAAGGGCGTCCAGCTTGTGAGGGTGTTTCTGAAAGAGTGAAGCAATGGAAGGTTTTGGAAAGAGCATGGGGAAAGAATGCGCCTTCTTCTAGCAGGCCTCTGGCAGTCAGTGCCTTAAGGGGCATCCCAAAGGTACTTCTTCAAAAATCTGTTGGAAGGTCAAGCAGAAGACTTAAATGTGCGTGCAGTAAGATTTGCTGCTTTGCCCTGACACTTCAACTGTCAGTCTGCAGTTACCTTTTATTTTAGTTAATGAGCTGGAAGTAGAATTTGGGCACGAGTACTTCTGCCTTTGACTCCAGCTACCTGGTACTTCTATTTTTTTTTTGGCCTGAGATTATATTACAGTACATGAACTATCAATGTGTGGTACTGCAAGGCAGTCCGCAGAGCTGCCATGTTGGAGTTTCTGTCCTTCCTTTAAGCAGTAGTAGCCAGCCTTCTACACAGTCCTTTTATTCCATATACAGAAGTAGCTGTGCCTGTTCGAAAGCTTTGGGACAAGTTGTTCACATCTGCTATGTTGCCATCTATGTCAGAACCACACAGTTACAGTATTGTGGCCTGAAGCTACATGGTATATTAACTTAAAAATGTATTCAGAATTGCTTATCACTTGGTAGGAAGTACTGTATTAGATGCATTTGTGAAACAAAACAGTGGGAACAACCCTGGCCATATTAAATGATGTAATTATAGCCAACTTTCTGTAATTGGCATCAGTACTTACAACTTAGGGGGCAAAAGCCCTCAGCTCTCACTGTGATTGATGACATTTTGCCCAGCCTTACTGTACGTTTGTCATTAGCTTAACTGACAGAATAAAATTTTAAAAACTCTTTACAAGTGCAAGCTAAAAAAATGTAATTGTGAGCAGCTTTATGGCTTGATATAAAATGATATCTGTTATCAATAATGCTTGCTTTTACAAATTTTAATACCATGTATGCAAAGCACACAGTGAAACCAATTGAGACATAGCTTTATCTGTGAATGTCATTGGTGTGTCTCTTTTCTCTCGTTTTTTCTCTAAAAGAAAATCAGCATCCAAACACAAAAATCCTTAAAGTGCATCGAAGAGGAATTAACCACGGGTTTTCAGACGCATACTGTGGCATTCTGACTTTGTGCGTAAATACCAATTAGTTATAACCAGACTGCTGGTGGAATTAATCTAGTAGGATCTTTATGATAAAGCTTTTACTAGTTCTTTTCTGTTTGCTTGTCTGTTCTGTGGTTTCAGATCTTATATTTGGGCTGATCTTTGTCTGGCCTGACACAGACACAGACACAGATTTCTTGGTTGGAAGAGACCTCAAGATCATCGAGTCCAACCTCCGACCTAACACTAAGTACTCCACTAAACCATATCGCTAAGCTCTACATCTAAACGTCTTTTAAAGACCTCCAGGGATGGTGACTCCACCACCTCCCTGGGCAGCCCGTTCCAATGCTTAATAACCCTTTCGGTAAAGAAGTACTTCCTAACATCCAACCTAAAACTCCCCTGGCGCAACTTTCGCCCATTCCCCCTCGTCCTGTCACCAGGCACGTGGGAGAACAGACCAACCCCCACCTCACTACAGCCTCCTTTAAGGTAACTGTAGAGAGCGATAAGGTCGCCCCTGAGCCTCCTCTTCTCCAGGCTGAACAAGCCCAGCTCCCTCAGCCGCTCCTCGTAAGACTTGTTCTCCAGACCCCTCACCAGCTTGGTCGCCCTTCTCTGGACTCGCTCGAGCACGTCCATGTCCTTCCTGTAGCGAGGGGCCCAAAACTGAACACAGTACTCGAGGTGCGGCCTCACCAGAGCCGAGTACAGGGGGACAATCAGCTCCCTAGACCTGCTGGCCACACTGCTTCTTATACAAGCCAGGATGCTGTTGGCCTTCTTGGCCACCTGAGCACACTGCTGGCTCATATTCAGCCGACTATCAACCAATACTCCCAGGTCCTTCTCGGCCAGGCAGCTTTCCAACCACTCATCTCCCAGCCTGTAGCTCTGCTTGGGGTTGTTGCGCCCCAGGTGCAGGACCCGGCACTTGGCCTTGTTGAACTTCATACAGTTGGCCTCAGCACATCGGTCCAACCTATCCAGATCCTCCTGCAGAGCCTTCCTACCCTCGAGCAGATCGACACACGCACTTAGCTTGGTGTCATCTGCAAAAGGCACAGCCTTTTAGCTGCTGTGCCAGTGCTGCTGTCCAGCTGCTGCCTGTCAGAGACCTTCAGGAGAGGCTGGAGGAAGGGAGTGCATGGAGCTGAGGAGACTGATCTCAGTTGCCTTCTGCTCCACTTTCTCTGCAGAGTCTGTTGTCTGGCTAACCGTCCTGAAGCTCCAGAAAGCAAAGGCAGGAGTGAGAGAATTGCAGACTGCTGACAGAAGTGGCAGTGTGCTCCTCTGCTTAGAGGCTTGGCCTCTGGTCTAAGGTCTTGTTTGTAGAGAAACACGTGTAAGGTTCAGAGAATGCTCTGTCCTTCAGCGGCAGGTGTGATCAAATGTTGTCTTTGTTATTCTTTGTTAGAGAACGATCTCAACTTTCTTATTTCGAATTAGGCTTACTGCTCTATGTAGTGACCTCAGTGCTGCTTTTCACATCTCCATGTAATACCTAGATTGATTTCCATAAAAGCCATCTGAAAACATTTTCTCAGGAAAAAAATTATGGTACTAAAGTGCAGCCGTTCCTCAGTCTTCCCTAGTTTGATTTGCATATTGGAAAGATGACTTCTGTGCTTGAAAAAGGTTGAATCTATTTCTCGGGAGCATGCAGCGCCTCTTCCTGATTGCTTCATTTTGATTAAGGAAATGCATTGTTAAATGCCAAGAGTGCTTTTTCACATGTGAAGGGCACTTGCTGCAGTGGTGTTTTCTGCCCGTAACTACTGGCTGTTGTATTTATAGGTGATGGAGCACCGTCGGGTAATTACGGCTATACCAACAGTGGATACAGCGTCTACGAGGAAGAAAATGAAAGGTTAACGGAAAGTCTGCGCACTAAAGTCAGTGCCATTAAATCAGTAAGTATTTAATTACAGTGATATTGTCACGCTGAATTGAATTAGGTGGACTGGTGACTTGATTGTAGGTGGCAGTGAAAAGTGGCAGTAAGAAATCGTGGGATTGAGGTTGTGCCACAAAAACGTGGGTTTTGGCTAATCCAAGGCACTGGGGCCTGAGGAGGGCTACCCCTGCTTCACTGGGGAGCTGCTGCGAGCTGAGGTTCTGCTGTCTGGCCCCCGTCTTTGCTACAGCAACGGCTGTGCTGCAGCTCTGTCTGTGCCTGGTCTTGTACCTCCCTGATTCTGACCCTGACCTGCAGACTTGACTTTTTGGCTTGACCTTGGACCTGTGTCATTGTTGTCAACTTGCCGGGTGATCGCCAGACCTTGCTGACCATGGCTGCAGTCTGTGGACAGACTGACTTGCTGCCTTCTTGTGCTGCTGTGCCATCGTTGCTTCAGGGCACAAACGGAGAAGGAATAGACATTTTCACGGAAGAAAATTTTAATTACAGTATAGCAGCTTATCAAAAGAGATGCATCAGCAGGTTACAGGTGTCAGACACAGACACAGACACAGATTTCTAGGTTGGAAGAGACCTCAAGATCATCGAGTCCAACCTCCGACCTAACACTAAGTACTCCACTAAACCATATCGCTAAGCTCTACATCTAAACGTCTTTTAAAGACCTCCAGGGATGGCGACTCCACCACCTCCCTGGGCAGCCCGTTCCAATGCTTAATAACCCTTTCGGTAAAGAAGTACTTCCTAACATCCAACCTAAAACTCCCCTGTCGCAACTTTCGCCCATTCCCCCTCGTCCTGTCACCAGGCACGTGGGAGAACAGACCAACCCCCACCTCACTACAGCCTCCTTTAAGGTAACTGTAGAGAGCGATAAGGAGCGTGTCAGTTCCAGCAACGCTGTGGAAGAGAGTGCTCTTGGCCTCTGTGCCAAGAGTTGTAACAGTTGTTCAAGGATGTGGATAATTGCTACTCACTTGAGTGGATCTCAAGTTTTTGCAAGTCGATACAGTAATTCTGATAAGGAATTCCCTGTTAAAGGAGAAAAGGGGAAGAGATGCATTGAGTACTTTCTGTGACCCTCTAAACTCACGTAGTCAGATGATAAATATTTACTTTCCTGAGGATTATTGATGGATTGCTGTACTTGTTATTTTTATAACTTGTGTTTGTTTTTCAAAAACACCGGGTATTTCTTTCACGTTTTACCTGGGAAAACATTAGTGATATCACCTATTTTAGAGTGGCTTCTCTAATTTATGTATAACTGTTTACTCATATTTAACATTCCCCCCCCCCCCCTTTTTTTTAATAGCTTTCTATTGAAATTGGAACAGAGGTTAAAAACCAAAACAAAATGTTATCAGAAATGGTAAGTGTTTAGTCACTAACTTTCTTTAAAAATGGGGCGGGATTGAGAAGTTAGTAGCATATAAATGTTTATACTACATAAAAGAACATTCTATTAAAATGTTGACAGCTTATTGCTGGCTGTAAAACGTGACCAATTCAGCAGCGATATTGCTGTTCACATAGTTGCGTGAGTGCAGTATTTCCAAAGAACATCCAAGGTTTTCATACTTCAGATACAACTATTTGTTTTGAATGTACAGTATTACTGTACATTAGCAAATGTACAGTATTATCAAAAAGGCAGTCCTATGTTTAATTGTGTTTTAGAAGAAGGAAGCGGGAAATAAGTCAGAAATGCTTTGTTTTTTCCACATGTAAAAGCAATCTTTAAGCAAAAAAAAAAAAACCTCTCTGGATAAATTAATCAGCAAAAGTTTTTTCCTGGTTAATTTTCAGAAACTACCTATGAAATAATTTCAGTTTTGGAAGATTTGAGAGAAGAAAAAAATATACTTAAGCTTTGTGGTCAATCTGCTTTCTCAGAGTAACATTTTTTTCTTTTTTTTTCTCTTTTTTTGTTGTTGTTTAAACGTAGGATAATGATTTTGACTCTACAGGTGGGCTGCTAGGTGCAACTATGGGCAGACTGAGAACACTCTCCAGAGGGAGCCAGACAAAACTCTTATGCTACATGATGCTCTTTTCATTGTTTGTTTTTTTTGTAATATACTGGATTATTAAACTGAGGTGATGCATGTTATCTTCAGTTTAAATTGTGTAATTTCAACCATAGAAGTCTTAATTAATGAAGACCTTGATCTGAACTGGTGCATTCTGTTGATAAAACACAATGAAATTGTTGTAAACTGCATTAATACTTAATGCAATGTTATATATAGTTTTCTTAATGTATCAGAATTTCTCCCACTATCCCCTGTTTTTGGGGAATTATTTGTAAACACGCAGAAACTGCTAGCATTCTGCGTTGCTTTTTTAGGAAAAAAATTTTTAGAATTGATTTAAAAACAAAAAAATGAAAGAATCCCCCCAAACAAGGACTATTCAGATGTGAACTATTTGCAGAATTACTAGGCTTTCTCTTACGTTTTGTTTTTCATTCTGGACCATGCTCTAAATTAGAGCTCCAGTTTCAGGCATGTAGTAATTTTTAGGTTGCAAAAGCGTGAACAATATGTGGATCTTTCTGAATTGGTTTTATCTGTGTTTTTTTTTTTAAAAGGTTGGCCTGAGGTAACAAAAATAATAGTGATACCCTCCTCAAATTATTTTTGCGATGCCCAGATGGATAGGTTTATTAGTCTACATGTTTAGATAGCTTAAACTTTTCATTTTGCAGAGAACTTACTTAAAACTGGATTTTTCATTTAAATGTGACCAATAATGCTTGCGCATCTGTACTTTTAAGCAGATATGGACACAGTACAAGTGCTTCCTTTTATATTTAAAATATCCAAAACGTAACGATTCCATTGAATCACTAGAACTTTTACCATTAGTTTCTTTACTTTTCAGTCAGTGATGAGTCCCAAATCTACACTGCATGTCTGAAATATGAGGTTGAGTATTTTTAATTTTGTATTGAAGTATATTATGATGCACCTGTTGGAGGTGCTGTCATATTAAGTTTTTTTTTTTTTTTTTACTTTTAACACTTAGCTTTAGCTCACCACGTGGTTTCTAATAGTTGAAGCTATTACATTGCTGAGTTCAAAGTTCAAAAAAAATGTTTTCTAGATATGAAAACTGTATCTAATTTTGAATGACTTTTCTAGAAATACTGTATAACGTTGCCATTAATAACTTAATTATGTTCTAACAAATAAAATGTCCTGGAGTATTCTCATTGTTGTTGTTTGTATACATACTTGTCTGCTGTAGAATACCAGTGTTCTTTGGAGATGGTACTGCATTTAAGGGGCTAGACTTGTGTGTTGTGTGCTATTAAAATAAATGGAGGTGTATGCTATGTTTTTTTTTCATGTTAGTTTTCATATTGAACAGAAGTATTACATCTAAATCACACAATCTGAATATTTATATAAAAGTAACTAAAATGTAACTGTTCCTAGCCTGTTTAATCTTTGACCGTTGAAAGGTCTACAAAACCTCTACAAGGAAGAGAGCATTGAAATATTAACGCCAGTACAATGCATCTTCTTTATATAAGAATTGCTAGGCTTGCTAAACAAATATAGTATTCCCCAAGACAGTCAATAGGATATAGTATGCCATCAAAGCTTGAAGCACTTGTATAATTTTAATGAAAGAGTGGAGTGTAAGGTGTCTAATGAGTAATAATTATTGACATAACCGTTTGACAACCGCATTCCTGTGATAGTTGGTCATCTTTTGGAAGTATATTTAAGCTTTATCTCACATCAGCTTTTTTCTTCTTTTCTGGCTCTTTCTAGACTTTTTTTTCCCCTTACTAATTGATCTGTCTTACCAATAAATTGAAATAGTTTTTATCTACCTAATACAAAATAGAAAATAGGTGGATGCAAGTAGTTACGCAGCTGATAGATGTCCTGTTTGTTCTGAAGAATATGCTATGGTTTCCCTTGACAGAGCACACTGGTAAAAACAAACAAACAAACAAAAAAAAACCTCTTACCTGTCTTTCAGTTCATGTGTAAAACCAACAGGATTTTTGTTTTAAAAGTCAAACCAGGTAAAAAGGAAATTTATATAAAATAGGGTCTCTCTTCCTCCTTTCCGTCCTCCCTTGCTTCTTTCTTCAGTGGTGGGGTGGGGCTGAGGGAGGAGGAATAGGGAAAAATTGTAAACCTATGCCTTCCTTCGTTTCTTCATTTAAAGACTGTGACATCTATATTGTTACATTATTTTACTTTTGGAGCAAATACAGGTTGTAGTGGTTTTCCCTTCTCTTCCTAAAAGGTCAATTTTCAGTTTAAAATCTGAACTGAAATCTTGCTTTGAGAGTATTTCATGAAGAGAAGAGGCATGGCAGTTGGTGGGAACCATGCACTGCAGCCTTAGAATTTTCCTCTGGAGTTGTCTTTTCTGGTACAAGAGTATTACGTTGAAAGTCTTTGGAATTCACAAATAGTTGGCAAAACTTCAGGATGCTATGGCATGGTCATATAGAGTAAAATATAGAGTGTATACTAGAAAAGTTCTAGTAGCACTGACTGTACTTGTTGCAGTTACTAGGGGTTGAATGCGAATACTGCACTTATTTATTGGTTTTGAGATCCTTTGTATGAAATTTTTACACAATATAAATTGTTTCTCAATTTAATGTAACTTAGATTCTACCTAGCAACTATATGGATTATTTCCAGGCGAAAGGAAATACAACACAATCTTCTGACTATCGATCTATTAATCTTACAGCGTCTTGGAGATTCTCTAGAAAATGCTTACTCACACCCACTTGGTTACAAGGACAATTCCACTGAAGCTTTTTTTTTCTTAGTAAGACATAATGTCTCTTCTAACTCAAATGGCTGTTTTAGGAGAGTTACTGATGTTTTTGAAGGTATGGCTGATAAGTAAGTAAATGTAAAGAATGAAGTTTAAAGATCATATGAAGAATTGATGCTCATCATAGTAGATGTGTATGTCAGTGAGATTTTTTGTGTAACAAATCACACAAATTTTGAAAATACTTAGTTTTAGTTATTCTAATAGTGTAATATTCATTACACTTCAGAGTGTGGCATATCCATTTTACAATCTTATTTAAATAAGTACACAATTTTCACATTAGTGTGTTTATTTTTAATATTTTTTCATTCATAATTGCACACAAAACACTAGGTCTCAAAATTTCTGATACAATTAAACAGTTGTTTGTAGAATTCTAAAACTAAAAATCAACCCCTACTCCCACCACTGAACATGTATGCCAGAAAGTAGTACAAGTCAGTGTGAAGGTAATGAAGACGACAATTTTGTGCCACCGTTGGATTAGGCGGCTTGTGATTTTTGACTTGCTTTTGCTGAAGGAACTTATTTTGATATTTATGTGCTGAAACTTAAATATATGGAAGGCAGTGGTAATTGAGAGCAAAAATCATTGTTCCAGTACTTGAATATGACTGGGAATAATTTTTGACTTAATTAATTGATCTTGAAAGCAAAGTTACAGTGCAATTAGATTACGCTACTACTGAAATTATAGCTGTACCCATATGGAAGTTACGTTTTTTAATTGGTGGCTTAGATGCTCTTAAATGTAGTTATACCTTGATTAAAGACGATAAGATTCTATCACTCTGTAAAGATTTCTGGGTGCTTAGTGTGGATCACGAGAGGCTTCAAAGCTGCAATTCACTAAAAACAGAAAAAAATCTTGCAGTAGGCCACACGCTTTCAGACTGTTTCCCATCAGTGTGAATTTTATATTGGAGAACATGTATCATGATATTGATACATGTATTTTGCTGGAAAAAAGTACCGTTCCATTTTTTTTATTTATTTCACTCTTGGAAAGCATTGCCTTCAGTATGCAGTAAAATCCATGCTCTTTCTTTGATTTTTGAGGTAGAGTGAAGACGTGTTACTTGCTTGGAAGAGTTTCCATGAATTTGCATATAATAGAAAGCATGGTTTCATCAGTACCACCTCCTATTGACATTAATCTCAAGTCCCTGTAGAAATATAAAGAAAAAGATTTAAACATTTGCATCCTATACTGATGGAACAGGTGCAGAATTGTACATGCCCATGTATTCCTCTGCATTTATTACAAAGCTGCTTCTACCACATTGAATCCCCTTGTTTGTAGAAGTACATACACAGCGTGGGCAAATGTGTGTCAGCACCATGAATACCCTCTGTGCACAGGGATGTTGCCAGTTCAAAATCAGGAGGCTGTAGGTATCATTTAGCACGTCCACCTTTCAGATTCTTTCAAAAATATTAACTTGGCATAACACTGTATTTTCCTCTTCAAATGAGTGAAAGCTTCTCCTAGCATACAACTGCCGCTGCTTTAGCCCAGCCAGAGCTCATGCAGCTTCCATGCAGAAGGTGCCGTCACTTTGGAATCGCAAGTAAACCATCACAAGCTCTTCCCAGTTGCGTATGTACTACGTATTTCTGCCAGTTGTTTGCAGAACGCCTCATCCACTACCTCCTCCTGGTGAGCCGGTCTGTGATACTTCCTGCAACACCCCTGCTGGTCCTTTGCCAAAACTTTAACTGAATTTTAGGGATTTTTTTTTGCAGGGGTAGCAGCAAAACATGTTGCAGAACTTTGCTTTGCTTGACTCTGTGGTAAAAGAAGTATTGATCAATCCATAAGGTAGTGTAGAATTGTATGAAGATGGTACTGTTTTATACAGAAGGTTCTGCACCAAAAAAAAAAAAAAAACCCACTCTGGTCTCCCTAATGGCTATGTGAGAGCCAGCACGCCTTTAGTTTAAATCTTTGTTAGTATGATGCTTCTCTGTTTAAAAAAATGAATAGCTGCTCTAAGCTTATTTACTTTTGATTTGATATTTCTAACTGGACTCATTTAAAAACCACCATTTATATTGCCAAGTCATCCCTGACAGTATTGCTTAAGTTCCCTTGGCTAGCCAGAATGCAAACTACTGCACTTCAAGCAATTGTCTTCACAAATTTCTTTTCCTCTTTAGGGAGAAAAAAACAAAGCATAACAAACAAACAAAATTTTGTTAAACTACCTCTACTTATTAGTTCAATATCCTGAAAATTCCCCACCTTCCTATGGGTTTTGGTAAAGACAACAGAGCTGGAACAACAGCAGGTTAGTTGTTCTTTGTGCTGTGGTGCTATCTGTTTTTTCAGGCTGTAGAAAGCCTCTGCCAGTGCTTTGCATCTTCACAGCATCATTGCAACAGTAAGCAAGTAATCCTCAAAATTCTTCCGTGATGCAGATAAAAATCCTCCATTTGCAGTAGGAGTCCTGGATACATGTGGTTTGCTTATATGAAGTTATAAATAGGCAGTGGTAAGATCTGGCTTTGGTGTTGTGTGACAGATATTTCTTATTATTAGATAGCTATTATATAAATGTATTTTAAAAAAGGAACCTTTCACATGATTGCGTGTGTGTGTGTGTGTATGTCTGTCTTTACAGAATTGCTGGTAATTACATTTTTGTCTCTGTGGGTGAGATGAGGACTATTTCCTCCTGAGCTTCTCCCCCATGGAGATGGGACAGAAGGTTTTACCTAGTTTAAGAGGACCAAGATGACAAAAGATTCAAATTATGTTAATCTAGCAGCCCTCTTCTGGGAAAAAAGACACGCTCTCAACGTAAGAAAACAAAACCACAGGACTAACTATTCTGCCAGGAACCTGATGAGGAAGCTGGGAAAGATGACATGGTAATGTAAGGTTGTATGTAAGCTATTTATTGTAAGTAAATGTTTTGATTGTTAATATTGTATCAGTAATTCACTATTAATGCAGCATATAAATATTTTAATATATATATAAATATTATAATTGTATTGTGTCAGGCAGGCTTCCCCTGTAATGCTTTTGTTCTGAAACTGCGATGCTTTGCTTTCTGAGTCCTCTGCTGCCTCGTCATTGCCCCCACGGCAGAACTGCATGCCCTGAACTACCTCCAACTCTGCAGAGGTGAGCACTGACCTGCAATGGCTTCACCCTTATCAAGGACGGTAAGGAACTAGCTCAAAACATACTCAGCAGTTACAAAAGGTGTAATTTTGAGGGATGCTGTTGAATGCTGTTCTCCTTGGAGAGCAGGAGTGGAGGATCAGAAAGCCCAAGCAGTTTGCCCTAGGAAAAGACAGCCATTGCGTTCTGTGCCCCTCAATGCATCCCCTCAAAACAAACAAACAAACAAAAAAACCAGTCCCAGCAAGGAGTTTCCTCTCAGTCAAGAAATCCCCCACACCTGACACATCAGCCAGAGATGGGTGAAAAAAAAAAAAGATTACCTCAATGCTAACTAAAAAAAAAGGTACTTCAGAGGGAAGGTGAGGAGCCCTTCCCACCCACCAACCTCAGTCCATGTTACCAATAATCTCTAGTTAGGTAGCAAAGGGGACAAAAAGGGCCGTCCACATTGTCAAATGAAGTTTCCTGTCTCCATAGTTATCTAACACAGAACCTCCTTTGGGAATGCATCCGTAGGGGGACCCTCTGTCTTACAGCCTGAATGCGTGGCTGAGTTGTGTGTCTCAGTCCAATCTCAGTAGCATAAGTCTTAAAATAGTTGAGTTTTAACTTCCCTCTTTTGGCTGTTGTTTATTCTTCTGCATCCACAGATTCAGCTGTGGTTTTGCACTACCCAAGCTGTGCCCATCACCTTGTTTACAAACTTTTTGGTGCCAGTAATCCTGGAAATCAGGGCTGGTTTTCAGGATAAGAAAATGAAGTAGGGACAGGTACCGATCTCACAGTGACCACAAATACAGCTTCTAAGCTAGTAATATGCTACACAGGTGCTATGACCACAGCTAACACCACACACTAAATCTGTCTCTAGCCCCAAGCCAGTAAAACTGTAGTGTTGTATAGTTGTGCATCCTACCACCATTTGCTGCCTACAAGCAAGAAGCTCTGCCTGCTCAGGAAGCCACTCCTGAAGAGTTACATTCTCCTCTCAAAAGCCATACAGCGGTAGGATCTAAAAAGCCCTTTCTGTCTGCAAACACCCTGAGAGGAAGCTGTTGCACTATCTTCAGTGCAGATGTCTCCACATAATTTTAAAGCTCTGCAAAAATGAATGAAGTCTTTTTTTCTTCCCCTTTTCTGGTGGGCCTCGTGGAGTTGCTGGTGCCGTTTTGACATGGGGAAGAAAGTGAGCACCTGTGAGAGTGGGGGTTTTGGTTACTCCAGTTCTGTTTTTCACTATTAGCCTGACTTCATGGCAGCAGTTCCTCAGGGATGCTGCTCCCTGATTTCTTGGCAAGGAGACCATTGGTAGTGCACTTTGCTAAATCCTTCTCAAGATCTATGTGCTTCAAACCATCACTGCTTCCAAGAAGGCTATTTGAATGCTGCCTCCTTTCAGCACAAATTCCACTTGATTACAGAAGGTTAACACTTCCTCCTCCCCCCCCCCCCCCAATACTGTGTTACAATTGTATTACTGGCAAGACTTTTTTCCACAGAATGTACTGATGTATCCTCATATGTAATATTGTGTGATCTCTTCCATCTCCAGACTCAGCTAGATCTCTTACAAAACCTCTGCAGAAAAAGTCTGAAACTATGTATTTGTTTTCACAGATCACTGAGAAACAGTTATTAAGTCTTGTCCCAACAGTTAGCTACTGACTTCAAAGCAGATTTTTGTCAGTAGACCTTGATGGGTTTTGTTTTTGTCTGGTACAACCATAAATTGTGATAACGACACAGACTGATTTAAAAACCCAATAGTCTAGACTCATTCTAGTTTAGACATGCTTTATAAAGAATGAAAGACTATACAAAATGAAACTGATTAAGATATTTCAATTGACTTTTTAAACATTTAAGGAATATAAAAATGATTTATAAGGAAATGCATTCTTTATTCAAAAGATACTCCACTTAAAAACTATATAGAAGTTTGATTTTCAACTATTCTTAATTACAAATAAAACTTCATATTGCAATACTTAGGTGGCAGTTGGGGAAAAAAAGAATCCTTTTTCTTCTGCAGCTATGTGCACTTCATCTATTTCACATGAACAGTCCATCAAGATTTTTTATTATTGCTTTCTTTAGTCTTTCACAATGCACCGAGGAAAGAAATCTTAGTATTTTCCCCATCACACCCCCACAAGAGTAAAACCTGTAAGCACTGGCAGCAGATAGACACAGTGTTTAGTACTTTAAAAAGATCTTAAATTAAACAAACAAACAACTCCCCAACACTTTTTTAAGATCTCCAGTCAACACATTCTTCATATCTCAATAGAAGTGTATACAATTACTATTCAAATACATAGATCACTAGCTGAAATTTTTAAAAAAAGTCATGTTATGAAGCCTGAAAAAAATGCAATATACTTGCTTCTGAAAGTTTCTCTCCCTCTGGTCTCTCACAACCTGGGGCTTTCATATAGATGGTAGGTTTATTCAATAACTGATTTTTCCCAAGTCATGATGTCTTTAAGGCATTTGATGTAGGGGAGAGAATAACAAATGCAACTCCAGTCTGGCTCTCTCCGACAGAACCAGGCTAGTAGGCTGAAGTCTGGAAAGTCCACTCTTACTGGTGTATATGTTTCTGTTAAACTCTTTGATATTTGAGCTCAAAACTTTTCAAACCCATTCTCTTCAGAATCCCTACAACTGAAAATGAAACATGTAAGTATATAAAATCAGCCCATTTTAGGTACCTACATGGTGAAACAGTTACCTTCAACTACACATTCTAGAGAGTGTAATACTTTAGAAAAGACAGTTGTTCTACAAAGTTTAAAAGGCTAATGATTAAAATGGACAGATGTGAATAAAGTCTTTTGGCGAAGTGTTGTGCTGGGTCTGTTTAGTGTCTCCCCACTAACACCAGTAACTGAAGTTCAAAGACTTAATGCACTAACCATGCATTATGCCGTGTACTCTTTGAATAGAAACAGCCTGACGTGTCAGAGACTAACATTTCCTTGGAAATCTTCGTAAGTATCATGCTGCAAAAATCTTTGTACATTGTGACTGGATATCACACTGTGCAGTTATTATAATTCCCGCATGCTACTTTACAAACACCACAGTGACGTGAATGGTTACTCAGACTGCCGTACAAAAAAAAAAAAGAACAGCTTTAGGAAAGTCGCTGCTTTGCTTATCGTTACAGATTAACAGGATTCTAAATTGAACCTGTAATTGTTTATTTAGGTAATACTTTACTTCTCCCTTCCTGGTGCTTATGGTTACTCAATGAGGGAATTTTACTGATTCACAGAAAAATTTAGACTATATATATCACACCACTTTTAGCGCTATTTAAAACTGTTTGTTTTAGAGGCAGAAAGACAGGTTTCTTTAGCCAGCAGACACAGTTGATACCAATAGGAAATACTCTGGAGTTCTTCTCAGGGAAAATGTGACTGTAGTGATGTGCATAGAAACCATTCTGGAATTCACGCAGAAAAACCCTGTCCACAATTAGCAATAATATACATGTACATGGCTTAATGTCTACACATTTCTACATTGATAGCAAATGCTTCAAGACAAGTATTCACTTTATCCAAAGTGTCTACCACAATAGCTTTCAGCACCTCCATCACTGAGGACCATTAGCTGCTAATGAACAGGTGGTGAAAAAGGTAACTGAGAAAAAACATCCTATTGACAGCTGGCTTAAAACCACCACCACACAGCAGTCCTTACCTTTCAGGTATCCTTAAGTCAAAAAAGGTTAACAATCTCTCTGATTTACCACAATGGCATTCTTGTTCCTAAAATGCTATTAAAAGTGGAAAGACTAACTCCTACTTCTGATGAACCCTGTCCTGCAACTCTGCCATCCAGGGCAGGGTGAACAATGCAGAGAGACATACTGGAGAACAGAGAGCTGAGTTGCTCCATTTGCTGGAAGGGAAAGTGTCTGTGTTACCTATAGTGTTATAGCCTATAAACAATACTATATGGGTTGGGCATCAAGGCCTGACGTGGGTGTTTGGTGTACATGTCCCCCACCCCTATCCCATCAACCAGTAAAGGACAGGAGTCAAACATCATTCCTCTGCTGTACTGGATAGAGAAGTACAGAAGAGACCTGCCGTGAAATCACTGATATGTTTACATGCCACTCTTCAACACTATGTTTTTACTTTTTTGGGGAGAAGCTCTCATTACTCCAAACAAATCAATCCATTATAAAGAAATACGCTTTTTTCACTATTTTTTCAACATGTTCTGTTCTCACTTTACACAGATGCATTTGCTAAAGCTCTGAACTAACTGAACCACTAATTTTTCCAACCATTAATTAGGTATTGTATTATGAGGGCTGAACTGAGATCTGCTCTTAGAACAAAATCTAAGTTCCATTTTGGTCCTCCAACACAATATAGGACATGAGGCCAGCACGACTGCCAGGAAAATTATTTGCTTAGAGGGAATTTTGCTGTAGAAGTAGATACACTGCAAAATTTCAAGGCCCTGGCATGGGGCTTATTTAATTTGCAAAAAAGGCTGTTTTAATTATCTAAAAACTTGTGGGAAGCAGCTACTTCTCTCAGATGTCTCACAAGGTACCTAGTATGACTAATCGCATGGAGATTGCTCTCAGAGACTGCTGCAGGTCCGTGGGCAGGACCAGTCCCTCTGTCTGCAGTGAAGCAGGGGCTCACCACAGGAGCCCAGTGCTGAACTCCAGTTTCAGACACACGTTTAGGGTGGAAATATGGAAAAAAACATGACGCTGATTTTCACTGGTCCCTCAGAGTTAGGAGAAAAGCTACTGCTTTGTTTTAGTTCTGTTCCTGTAATCAAGCTTATAAGCACAGAGCAAAGGAAAAAAAAAATCACTTGTTGGTAGGCCTTGCCTCTTTTCATTGTCATACTGCCTAGCACATGCCCGAGGACCATCAGAGAAAACACAGAGTTTACTTTCTTTACCTGAAATTCAAGCTAACCTGTGGGTAGTTCAAACCCCATAGTTGTAGTTTGGCCAACTGTTGGCAAAGGAAGAGCCAGCCTACTTCCCAACACCAGTCACCCCCTCGTCAATGGGACAGGGGATGCCATTTTGTGGCATGGTCAAGGACTGCAGTCAGAGCTCTAACATAAATCAGTGACAGGCTGTTCAGCGGGACAGTCATCATCCAGGAGCTGGGAGCCTTTCCAGTGTGTGATCTTTTAGCAGGGCATTTAAGAGGGAAAATTGCAGTGAAGAAACCTCCTACATTCACCACTCACTCGCTTACCTGTAAAACCTGCTCACCAGCACCTCGCTGGTGAATCCCATTCCACCCCAAAACTGCAGACAGCTGTCAGTCACTTCACGGGCCAGACGACCAGCCTTTAGCTTAGCCATGGAAGCAAACTTGGTCACATCATTGCCTTCCACATAGAGAGCTAAAAAATGATGAAAAAAGCACAGTTACACAAGGGCACTTATTGACCACTGCCTGGCAACCATCTCCCCATATTCCTTCAGCCTGCCAATGCTCTTTGCATTAGAAAAAACACGTCTGGGAGGGCAGATGTGGGCGCTCACCAACAGTGCGGTACAGCAGCGAACGCAGCAGCTCCAGTTCGGTGGCCAGCTCTGCCAGGCGGAAATGCACGACTTGGTTGTGCAGCACAGACCGGTCAAACACCTTTCGCTGGCGAGTGTACTCAATGGTTTCTTGTATTATTGTTTCCAGCGGTGTCAGGACTTCACGAAGCAAAGCACAGAACAAGACATAGCTTTACCCAGATCTGTTTTTTTCCTTCCTGTTGAAAACGATTTTTTTTCCCAATACAAACGATACATTTTTACAAACAATACATTAGGTTTCCTGAAGTAAATTATTCCATATGCTCAGTTTGGGGTGCAGAATTTCAACTCCTAAAAAAGTCTGGCATTCCCTTGTACCTTTGAAAACAGATTCCTTATCCTCATTCCACCTGAGTCCCGAACTGCCAAACTCAGAGGAGAATGAAGGGAAGTGGGAGGAATGCAGCAAAGTCACAGAGAGCAGTACATAATAACAAGCATGTAAACCTTACCCTTAATATGCCATCTGGGGCTCTACCACAAACTTGTAGAACAGCAGAAATAATCCCAAAATAAAATCTGAAGGCAGGCAGTGTGCACATTGAGCAATGCTCTAGAAATGTAAATTCAAGGAAGCTTTCAGGGAAGAAGGCAGAAATCTATTTAGAGATCAAGGAAAGTGAACAGACTCTGATTACATTCCATGATCCAATCCCAATAAAGAAAGGAAGGAGAAAATATGAAGCTTCACAGCCCCTTTTAGTGAATCCTAAACTGTGCTTCTAATGGAAGCAGAATCAAAATAGGACACAGCTGGAAAACAGGTGAGAGAGATGGGAGAGACTGCTTTGAAGTGGACTAGTTTGCTGCATTTTTTCTTTTCTGACCAACCTTAGAGCGACCCTGTTTCAAACAAGAAAAAGGAAGAGTGTTTTCTTTCCAAGACAAACCAGCCTTGAAGTGATGGGATGGGCTTTCAGTCTGTCGCAGCTTTGCTAAGACAACAGCAGGTGCCGAATTTGTGGGGAATTTTGTTTGGCAAACGTGGGCCCACGTCATTGTGGCAAGCAGTAGGGAGAGTAGAGAGAGAGCTTACAAATCCATCTGTTTGATAAGTACCACGTTTTCCCTTTTGAAAATATGCATATCCACATCCACACACCTTTAGAAACTGAAAAACAAAAATCTGTATCTGAAATGCAAAATTCAGCCAGGCCTTGGACTACTACAAAATCCCTTTTCCCACCTGCCATGGCTCCTGCAGGTACCCACATGCAAATTCCTCACAGGAGCCCGGTGTGCTTCCATTCTTCTTTTTTGCATCAATATTGAGACCACCTCTACTTAAATTTCATCCCTATACTGCTCTCATATATCCTCATATACATCCCTATACTGTTCTCATATGCAGACTTTGCTTCCCACCATGGTCATTTACTAGCTCTTCCACAGAGCACTGCTTTTTGCACCCTGTCCCCACCACATCTCATGAGGTGAATGGCTTTTCTCATTCCCTTAATATTCTCCCCCCTTTCTTAAACAACTATCCACATTGCTTATTTTGAAAAACAAACAAAGAAACAAAAAAACCATATATAGTAAAGTCTTGTTTTCTTCTGTGTAAATTCTGTGCTGCCACTCTAATGTTGGTTTTCTGGACAGGAAAATAAATTGCTCTCTCCAGCTACATTTCTTTTACAAAAGGAATATCCCCGTTTTCCCAAAAGACCACGTAACACAATGCTGTAAGATGTATGATGCTAACAGCTTTTTTGCTTGTACACCTATGGTCTCCAACTTGGAGAGATGCTACAGAAAAAGCAAGAAGTGTCCAGGCACCTCTTGCTCCATACCCCAAACCAGGAAGCATGGAGCTGAGGCTGTGCTGCTGGGAGGGAAACCAAACAGTACGTGCCAGTGCTAGGACAGCAGAAGAGAGGTGGGAGGGATAAGGGCACGGGATTAGGCTTGAATAGGTCTGTCAGGGCAAGGTGCTCCAGCATGGCTCATTTGGTTGCCAGCATCCAGATGGGAAATGGCAAAGCAGCTGCAGGACTGCGTGGGAAGGAGCAGAACAGCACCTGCGTCAGTCCTGGCTGCAAAAGGGCTGAAGATCACGATGGGGTTTTGGTCCATCTCTGCTCAGGCTGTCACCACGCATCAGGGCTGGGAGCAGGAAGCATGGGAGGGTTGTTCTCACTGTGCTTACTTCTCTGCTTCACTGCCTCCTTCCTGCCCCATGTCTCAGCTAACCCATCCTCCCTTGTTTCCTTGGCTGTCATCACTGCCCTTCTGCTTGTTCCAGGAACTGCCATTTGCACACAAAAATAAAGAGAGGAGATTTTCTCAGGACAGGTATTTAGAGCTATAAGCGTAGCTCTGAAATGGCAAAGCTTGACTGTGAAGCAAACAGCAATGAAACACAGCGTGTCATGAATACCACGACTGCCAGCAGCCCATTACAACATAATAGCACAAAACACTTTGCCAGTTGCATGATAAATATAGAGAAATGACATTATCACCAGTGAAATTCATTTTCTCTCTAAACTTTCATCCTTTTACTGTACTGGCGTGTTTGTTTCCTCTTTTGTCATACAATGTTCTTCCCATCCTCAGGCAAACTTGGCCTCAGGCTGTCTGACTGACAGCACACGCAGGAAATGTCACTCAGGGGCAGGATAGGGACCATGCCGTCTACCAGATAGCAGAGCACTGTGAAAGCTCTCGCAGTTGCCAGATGCAGAACAATCTTTTCTTCATACTTCCATCCACCTTACATTTTCCCACTTGAAACTTCTGCTCACTGTAAACACACTTTGCCTTGCTATTTCTCCACCCAACACAAAAGGAAACTAAAACATTTTTCTTACGCGGTCACTGATCCCTCTCTACTGAGACATACAGCAAGCTCTGAGCTAAACAATCTGTCTCTTACGGACGTGGGTTGCCCATGCAAAAGGATCTGTCATCCTGCCGTGACTCAATGGTGCTCATAAAACTGAGGCTACAGGAGCAGATAGAAGTCATTAGAGAAGTGCCATTCTGCTCTCTCACACACATGCTGAACTCCCTCTTGGCCTCCAAGTGAAGCAATTCACAGGAAAACTGTTTGCTTTTTGCCATAGTAACATTCCCTTCCTGTGGTCAGGGTAACAGGTCCTCAAAGTGATGGTGTTTGCTGAGTGTCACAACATGGGAGAGGTTTGTGGCAGCTCTTCCCCTTTAATGAAGCAGGAAAGGCAATGACTTTTACCAACGGCTTTGGTAACATGCCACTTGGAAGAAAAGAGCACACCTGTGACCAAATTTTGCAAAGTAAAATTCTTGAAAAACGTAGGCTTGATAAAAATAAAAAGCCTTCCAGGTAATTCATTTTCCATCTGTTTTAAATTTCTTTCACTGAAAAAATATTTTAAAAGGAAATAAAAAAAAGAGAACGAGAGAAGGAAAGAGAGAAAGAGAGAAAGAAGAATGAGAAGGAAGAAAACTCCCCACACACATTCTAATACTTGGCCACAATGAAGATAACCAGTAAACAAAGAGAAGGCTGAACCACACTATATTTCATACTAAAAAAACTTTATAAAAAGAAAAACAAAAAAACAACACCCCCCAAAACCCACCACCAACAACACAAGAAAAAAGGAAGGAAAGAAAGAAAAGAATTGCAGTGGCATTGAACTGCCTCTGTCAAGTTTTAGGAAGCAGTTGAAGCAAGCAAGCTAAGAGCAGTCCTTGAAGTGTTCAGAAAAAAACAAACATAATTTTCAGTGTCACATGAATGGTGGTGAATTGGGAAGGCACAGGAATGTCCTTCTGAGGGCCAGAAATGAGGACTTGGATGAACATGTGCAGACCTAATCATGAAATTACTGAAGGCGTGCACATAGTCTTGAATACTTGAGCCTTCAGCAAAACACTTGTGGTTGCACCAATGCAAAACTCTTTGTAGGACTGGAAGCTAGCAGTGCCTATAACATTGTGGTGTAACAAACCACATCCATCAGGCAAAGGGCTCTCTTCTGAACATCAGTTACTCTGACAAACTCTCTCGTTTACTACAACTGGTTTCTTCTGAATTTTGTAATGTGACAAGAGACCTAAGCCTTGTTCCTGCTTCCAGTGCTCTTCAAGCATTTTACGTCAAATCGTCAGTGGATAAAAGCAAAAACGACCCAGAGGGCACAGCATGGCCTGGTTCCTTCCTAGCAAAGACACTGTAGGATGGAGCTGCATCTCCCTTGGTGGCAGCAGGGACCGAAGATGCCCTTCCCAGATTGCTCATCATCATTCTGGCAACAAGGCAAATTGGAACCTGGTGTCCCACTTCCTGAACGAGTGCATGGGCTGCCAGGGTGTTGTGCAAAGCTGGAGAGCACCAAGCTGCCGGTGGTTTTGAACACAAGTGATCTCACCTGCTGGGCTTTGTGTTTTGATGCTGTCACCACGCATCACTCTCGCCCGGGACATGACTAACACGACTCTGCTGCCCGGGGAATGTCACTGCAACCTGGCGTTTATGATCGTTTTGTTTAACACAGACTCCAAACTGAGCATAAGAATGCTTCATCGAGCCCTTACGGTCTGTGTAAACTTTGGTTATGGTTCAGAAGTGGCTTTTTGCTTTGAGGAGGAGGGGACTCTCACTCGTTTGCTGCAGCAGGGCTTGTGGTGACCAGCCACATGTATGAGGAGAGGTGAAATACAGCTCTGCCCCGAAAGGTAATTAGCACAAGGCACAGTAGATCTACATAAATTAAAACAAATCCCGCAAAGATTTCAGTGGGGCTAATTCTTCTGTTCTGTTCATAAGCTCTCCTAACGTGACATGGTAACTGCTGTTTGATAGCACTGTCATTGATTAGTGAAAGACTTCTTTTTATGTTGATGAAGCTCACAGAAAAATTAGATGGTAAAATATGTCTGCAGAAAAACAGCCTCCTGCCAAACTGCCTGATTTTCTGACTCCTTTAGATTAATCCCAAGCTTTGGAAAATATATGTTTGTGATAAGCAAAGAAATCTGAGGTCAGATACTTGAGGGACTTCTGATGGTGGGCACCAGAAATACAGGTCGGTCACCTTGGAGGCATAAACACTCCTACACCAAGGCTACTGCTGTACTATCTACCCTCAAGGACTGAAAACTGCTTTAAACTACTCTATTCACTGTATCTGTCACATTTCTGCCTAGGCAGGAATACTCTTTTCCTCAGGATTTCCAAAACTTGCCTGTTCGAGGCCGTGAACAAAGTGATCAAGCTTTGAAATCAGCCTTGCTTTCACCAGGAGGCATGACAAGGGGACCACCAGAGGCCCCTTCAGACTGGAATCATGTGGCTCTCCATGACTGCCACCTGAACATGCACTGTGCCTGCAGTGTATGCCAGCATCCAAGGCTTGAATGGTGATGGCTTTGTGCAAGCAGCTCTTCAGCACAGGCTCCAGGCCTCCGGCACAGTGCTGCCGGCAGACCCAAGGCCACCCGGCCTGCAGAGGCCATGGCGAACAGGCACCAGAGAGCTGCTCTGTGCACCTGCAGCGGCAGCTTGCAGGCAATTACACCCTGACTGCCTGGTGCTTGGGGCCCTTGCGTAAATGACGAGGACAGGCACAGGCTCATGGGACTATTCACCTTTTAAAAACAAGGAGAGGAGAGAGGCTGACTGCTCTCAAAACCTGGAGCCCCTGGTTACAGCACTGTCCTTGGTAAGGCAATTCCCAATTCATCCTTTTAGTATTAGGCCTAGAGACTTCATGTGGAATGATCTGAACTCATTTCACCTCCATCCCATGAATGTGGTGAACACTGCAAAAGCAGAAGCAGTACAGGGCATCTCATCCTTGCCAGAGTCTGCAGCATCATCCTGTGCAAGCCTGGCCTCCTACTCTTTGCTACAACAGCCCTCACATGTACCATTTATCTCAGACTGAACTAAAAACATTGGCTCAAACCAAAGGTGTTTTAAGCATTTGAACTCCAAAATATTTGGTCTGGGATCAACCCATCACAGGGAGTGAATTTTTTTTTTTTTTTAATTTGGTCACTGAATCAGAAAATCACTTTGTACAGTTCCCCGTTCTCCAGCCACACAGAAACAATAAGAGGCAGTGTATGCACAGAAGTACAGGCCTGAGGAGATTATTTACACAAACCTGAAATTTAAAGAGGACCAATCTCCAATCTTCTTATAGTGAACCACACTACATTTAAGTTAAAGAATCAAATGCTATGGGGTAAGGGGAAGGTTGGAAGGCTGAAGATGGACAATCCAGACTTGGATCTGGTTATCTGAAATATCCAGAATCTGTCTATCTCAAACATGTGGACTTGGGTATGGCCTGAGTTGAGAGTAACAGAAACTCTGTGGCAGCAGATCTTCAGGGAAGGGAATTTGGTGTTGTATTATGTACGTCCAACGTGTATTGAGATAAAACAGATCTGTAAAAACAAAGCTATTAAGTCCTGTATTTACACAGCCACTGAATTAATTTTCTAAAATCTAGGATAAAGATAAACATCATAGCTTACTGCACTACAGGAAAAGTAACCATTCTTCTATTTCATGCCAGTATTTTTATACCCTTTTACTACATCTGTAGCCAGCATAACATGATACTGTTTTTTCTTATCAGCAGAACAGACTGAGAGAAAGAAGAAAATCAAAAACAGCCTCTGTGATACCTCACAAAATATTTTCTGTTTCAAGCTTTCCTACTAAAAGGGAAGGTTGTCTGTATTCAGGCTACAACAGATTTCAAAAACAGATTGTAATAGGTCATAGTTTACAATAAAAGGAAAGTGCTATTAGTCATGCAGTAAGGGTGACCCCTGTGCTCCTGCCAGGCCCCAGCAACACGAACGATGACTTACCAGTGGCTACTCCCCACAGCCGCTCTTCTTGGAATTGCAACATCTGATATGTAAAACCCATTCCCTCCTCACCGATGAGGTTTTTGCAGGGGACTCTTACGTCTTCAAAAAAGATCTGAGCTGTGTCCGATGACCTCATGCCCAGTTTGTCTATCTTTTTAGCAATGTGAATGCCTGAAGAAAAACATGATATTAATCTGGAATTTAATAATAAAGTTGGCTCATCCCATTTTTAAGAATTTTCTCCACTTTATTTGACTAGAAAATCAGACATTGCAATTTTAAAGGTCTTAATTTTCCTTATGTTCCCAAATATTAATTGTTTACTAGTAGTAATAATCTTACTTCATGTACGTCTGGAAAAAACACAATATTTATTTACTTATGTTTGATTTTTAGTGCACTATAATAAAGTGTTGGAATTCAATTTAGCAGTATTTGCTGAGTGCCTGCACTACAGTGAAACAGTAAATAAATGTTTAATAATGGCAGAAAACAGAATTATATGTTAAGCTGCAACTAGAGAATTTCTACTCATGGAAATTCTCTTCCTTCTCTTTCTTCCACATTTATCCTTCCCTTTCTAACCCATTCTGATCTCTTCTGGTACCTGTAGAAGAAAGGGTTTATAATCAAATCTTATCACTCTCTCCTAGTAATAAAAAGGTTAGACTCAAATTTATAAATACAAGCATCCAACAATTTTGTATCAACTCAAAATTTTGTTAAGACTACGTATTTTATGATGGCATACAAAGACTATTTAGTGCATTTAAACAGTCACAGAAGGGTTTATAAGGATCGTGATTCATTCCTTGAAGTTTTTATGTTGACATCCTTGTGAAGAGGGTATGCTTTCCCACTGACTTCCCTATACAGCATAGACTCTGACCCAATGTGCAGCTGTCTGTTGGAGATGAATCTGATTCCTGTAGGGAAATCCTGTTGCAATCTCTATCCAGATCTCAAAACTGCTTCAGATTTGGCCACTTCAGCTATGTAATCACACCAGGAAGTAATCCTTCCTGTTTTATTTCCCAGAGAGATTTTTTTTCCCCACAAGTTCTTCCTTGTTATTATTTAGATGCAAGCACAGATTACCGCTGTGCCATAAGAATTAGACAGACATCAGTGATTTTTGTGTTATTTCCCTTTAAGTCTTCAGCCTTTATCTCCTTGTTTTTCTGGGTTTAACACATGAAAATTCTGCATGGAAATCAAGAATGCTTCAGAGGTAAACTGAGGCCAACAGGTAGATATAAGGACTTGTGCAAAACATGCCAATTACATCTGCCAAGTCAACACGGGTAGAAGAAACATCCTCCACATTTTCTAAGTTTTTTTTTTTTTTCTAATTTTCTAAATTTTTCTAAGAAACTTTTTTCAAAGTTTCTATGGGTTTGACAGAAAAGCAAACATTTTGCTATCCACAGACATGGTATTCTAACCAATTTTGTGACAGAGTGGGATTCTGGTATTTTTTTTCCTCTTCATTCTATTTTTTACTATCCTATACTACTCTCTAACACAGCTTAATAAGAGTTGGTCACTGCACAAAATGTTGTGGTCCCTCTCTGTACTTCCTTGGCTTCCACACCTCTTTCTGAATTAAAACAGGCCTCTCAAGCTCCTGGTGACAGGAGGCCTTCAGCCATGTGAAAATTACTTTGGTTTTGGAGGCAGAAGGAGTTTGCAGTCATTTGCTTCAAATTCATCCTCTCTGGCAGCACTGAATAAGATTATGGAAAGTTTCATCTCTCAGCAAAGCAGAGATGAAATACTGACGCTATTTCCAAATGCCAAGTCTGCTCTCAGAAGAATATCCACATCGACTTCCAGACCTTCCACTCAAGACTACTCCATCGGCCAATCTATAAACAGATAATGTGTTACGAATATTTCCTTTGATAGTTGTTCAATGGAGGAAGAAAACTGGAACATCTGTATAAATATCTTTGACTTTTGGATTGAAAACTATCCAGCGATTTGCACCCAGTCATGCCAGAAAAGCATTTGTGGTTTGTTTCTGTATTAAAATCAGAGTTAAACAAACACACACTGAAACTATCTACAGGCCCAAATGATTTCTGGAACATCTCTTCCTGTTGGAATATCACTGCTTGGTTTCTTTGAGAGTTTCAGAGATCATGTCTTTGGTCTGCTTCCAGCTGTCTTTTATGTAATCATTGCTCCTTGCCCATGTGAAGATGCACTTTCTGCTTTTGTTACTGGGATGTTAACTAAGGACTCTGCTAGATGAAGTGCAACTACTGCAGTTCTTTGTATTGCTAAATGAGTCCTACTGAGTGCTTCCCCAGGCTCACGTAAGGTAACAACTGCTGAAGAAGCTCTTACAGGTCTGGTTAGAGCTGCTAAACGTGTTAAAGACTTCCATCCATACTTCTTACAGATTGGGTGGTGTGTTCAAGTTTCCTGAATCTAGCAGTATTCCTCCTTTGTTGAGCCTTACCAGTTTCACTTGCTCTGAGATTCTTTTTTCTCATTCAGAAAGAGGCCAATCTCCATCAGTCTCACGTAGTGTCTGTTACTAGCATATGCTCTGCTTTGCATTCTCTCTTTTTTGAAGACACTGATACATAATCAGCTCTCTAAGATACGGACATCAAAATCTTCCTTCACTTAATTATTTTAATTCTCTTCAGAAGGGGTACTATATACTTAAAATTATCAGTAGCAGTAGAAATCATTTGCCCAAATAATTCCCAGACTTTGTCTGCATTAGATAAATGACAAGCTATCTAATAACACACATATCTCAATCTAGCAAGGCCAAGTGCCCGTCTTACTAAAATCACTCTAGCAGAGCCATTTGTACTACTTCTGCCAATATCACTGAGATGGATTACTCTATCTCTTCATGGGCAGTTCTTCCCAGGTGTCCTTGATTTTTCACTTTCTCCCACTCCTCCAGAACTTCTGACAATCTCTTTTTAGTTCCTTTATTCTATCTTGGGAGAAAGGGAGTCACTCTCTCCTGCCACCATTTAGTGCCATTACAAGTGGAGAGAGACACATTTTAAATTGCAACTTGAGAAACATGTTCTTTCTCCTTCCCTGGATGCTCTTCTCTTTATTATCTCCTCTTTGCAATTTATCCAAGTACTATCTCATGACTCACAGGACAAACCAGTGCACAACTATGTCCCAGATTGGGGCTGCAAGCCATTTGTCTATATATCTTACGCACAGACACTTTATACTGTGCTAGATTCTCTTTCATCACATGAGAAATTGACTTTTTTTTTTTAAGACATCATTAGTACGAGGAGTCTACACCTACCTAACCACAGTTATCAAAATTCCCTTTATAAGAGAGGTATTCAGAAGTGTTTGTCAAATCAAGGCCATGATTTTCTTCAACCCAGAGTAGACCCTGCACAAACCTAAAATTAGAAGAAGCAAATCCCACTTTATATCTCTAATAATTACTGGTTGTTGAAGCTAATAATTCGTTTCATACTTGTCATTTTTTTCCTTAGCTCACTTTCTGCAAGTATGAAACAATTAGGTTTTTGTGAAAAACGCTGGACCCCCATCTCCTCCCAGCTGCTAGCAAGGAATGAGTTACCATTGCACCACGGATCTCTTCCATGCCCTGCCATACAGCCTGGAGACTGCAGCAGTTAGTCAGACATAACACACGCCTTCTCCACTGCACTTGTTCTTGAGTTTTGACATACCTACACCTATAGATGCTTGATAGTGCTTCCTTCTGCGATGTCCTCTAGACACTTCCTGTACAGTCTTGGTCTGCTGCCCTGTAAAGAGTGTGATCTTTGGCAGATACACATCCTTAGGATGTAACACAGCAGCTTGAGCTTCCTGCTCACATCTGTGTCAAATGGCAGCCTTTTTCATATTTTTCCTCCTTGTTTCCCTGAAAAATTTCATTTCTGATGTGAAATCCCACCCACCGAGCACAATCAGCCATCTCAATACTTCAAAATGCCACCAGTCAGGGTACAATGACCCTTCCGGAGGTCCATATCTATATCTATCACACAGAAGAATGAAAGCATGTACACTTGGAGGACTGCAATTTATATTTCTAGGAAGACTTCTACATCTCTGTACATCAATTTCAGGTGACTCAGGGAATTTTTCTCCTCAAAATATATCTACCACAGGTAAAGCAGGCTTGTGTATAGGTTGTGTGGCCTAACAATAACCCCCCATAAAGCTACAATGATTCACATCTTTGTTGAATTAGCAAAGTATCTGAAAACCTCTAAGTCAATTTGTGAATATTTGATCCACCTGTAATAGCAGGTTGGCTGCTTTGGTACTTCTGGAAAACCGACTTCAGAGAAGCAGTATTGCATTTGCACTCTGACTTTTTTCATGAAAAAAAAAAAAACACAAGGAAAACTATGCAGATGACTGATAAGTAAGGTCATCAGGAAATTCTGGGAGATTCTGGCTCTGAATTACCACATTCATTCATCACTTATTGGCCAAAGTCAACAGGTGAATCAGTTGAGTCTTCTGTGAACTTCCATTCAAAGCCGGTTTTGCATGAGCAGTTGTTTAGAACCTCACAACCCACTAGCTTAATTCCCAAAGCACCTTGCTTCCTTCCTTGACTTACTCCATATTCAAATTCACTTGTAATAAGTTCTAAGGTGCTCTAATCACTCTTTTGCAACACTGGAGACCTGAGATTTTGTTCTCAGTCTGAACACTGAAGTAAACACATAGACATTCACTTCACTGCCATGGTGACTTCCCTACATGTTAAATGCTGATAGTGACATGTATTTCATGCAAAATATACTCCAAATTGAATGAACAAAAATGCCACATGTTTTAATATTTTCTTGTCATCCATCATCATATTTATCATGCCAGTTTAAAGGTTAGAACTTCCTAAGAATCATTAGATCTTTTTAAAAGAGAAAGACTATTTTCTAGAAATTAGAAAACTCAATTAATGCAGTTAGGGATACCCTCATTTATTTTGTGTTTTTCAAGAATGTTGGAAGCCAGAAAGGTTTAAAACCTTTCAAAGGTGTTAAAGATATTCAAAATTAAATTTCAATAGCCAGAAAATTCACTGTAAAAATGTTTCTGTCAACATAACCTTAACTTTATCCTCTTTTAATGATGTCCTTTATGCATAAAATAAAATACTGCCACAGCATCTGCAGACTACTCAGGAACAGACCCCATGTGGACACTGAAACTTGTACCTCTTAGGTCAGGATGTATTTCTTCACTGTCTTCACCCAAACTACAGTTTAAAACTATTTGGGAAATATAATTTGAGAACACTTTACATATTGTTCATATGTAGCAAAGATCTATGGAAATTGAATAATATGTTATTTGTTTTGAGGACTATTTGGAACTTCAAGCCTTTTCTGGACAGAAAACCAAAATAAAAGTTTTGTGGAACTTCTTCAAAACTAAAAGACACTGGATGTTGTAGTTAAAAAAAAATGGCTCTATTTTTAATTATTTATTTAAGGCATTAATTTTGTCCTTGGCAGTGATTTAACTTGTCGATTCATTCTCACAGAAGGTTATGAAATACTCCCATGCGAATGTCTCTGAACAGGTTTTCTAAATTTATTTTGGGGAAAAATAACTCTCCACATAAAATGGCTTGGGAATCCCAAACTGAAGTCTGTGAAATGTTCAATTTCCTTCTCATTTGCTTTTTTCCCCTATTTTTTTTTTTGTGGAAGTGTGGGTACAAATGCATTTCAGAATCAACTTAGTATGACAATGAAACATTTAATTCAGAAGAGCATTTATGGGTGTAGTCTTCTATCTTAAACACCTTATCTTCTTGTATCACGCACACACAAAAACACCAACAAAACCAAATTAGAAGAAAAAAAATTCTTTGTTATTACCATGTAGATTCATTGGCAGACATATGAGAGATTTATTTCGATGAGGAGGTCCTTCACTCGTATTTGCCAGCAGGCACATCCAGTCTGCTTGGCACCCAGATGTCGTCCACATCTTACCACCATTTATGACATACTCATCGCCTTTCTTCACAGCTGTTGTCTTGATATCTATTTCAAAACATAGGAAATGGTTATTCTTGTGAAGGAAGGATAAGCTGGTCCCTGCATGACTGGATGAGTCACTCCCTTGCTCTCAGACTGTCAACACTCACCCCTTTCACTTCGTGCCCTCCAAGCCCTCTAAGCCTTCCAGGCTGGAAAAGGCAGACCCACCTGGACAACTCTCTTTGAAGACAAGCCAGGGAAAACAGACCACTTCTCTCACCCTCCTTTAGGTGGAGTCTTCATCCCAGTGGATGAAAGCAGAAAGCTCTCTGTAAGTAAATTTGGTCGCCAAAAACTCAGGCCAGAAATACTTCAGTCTGAGGTGATCTATTACGCATTTCTGTCACTGTGTACGTTAGTCACCGAGGAGACCATTAATTTCAGAGACCCAACTTAAACAAACACAAGCCTCAATATCTGTGTATGCATAAGGATATATATACGTGCACTTCCTGCATGCTGTAGGTCAGAATGGCGTAATAAATTCAAAGATAGTAAGCTTTTAGAAGGCAAAGTTTAAATCTTAAAGTTGTCTGTACATGAAGGAGTTCTAAACACCTGCTACTTCTACCCCATGGCATAAAAAAACCCAATGCTATTTTCATTCATGAGTGTTCACATCACTGCAAGCAGCCCTGGATGCAACAGACAGCAGGAATGAATCATTAGTTACTACTTACACTCCAGCAGAATTTCCAAAGAGCTGGCTTCTCCCCCCTGAAACTGAATTTCTTCCACTGAAACCCCAGCTAAGAAGGCTCTCTAACAGAAATCTAGCTTTAAGTTGGTGATGGTATGAAAGAACCCAAGCACACCCCCAATAGCACTTGTAAATCTAATGACTATAAAGTGCATTACAGCCCACCTACTGAGGGAGGCAGCAGACTTGAAGGGTAGAAGTCAGACACAAAGTGGAGTGGGCAACCACAATTAAGTCAGCTGGTTATACCTTCATACACACCCACCTCAATCTGCACATGAACCTTCTTCCCAGAGGCTGTAAACTCAAAACAAATCAAAACCACAAGCCTGATCTTCATTTGCAGGATAAACCTAGTGGCTACCTGTGGATGAGGTCAGCATGGATGAAAGATTTGTTAGTGAAGAAATGGGAAAAAATGGTGGGAGAAAATTGTGTGATAGTGTAAGAGAAGGAATTTGCAGATATAGCTATAGATAAATGAACTTACAAGAGTGTAATGATGAACAGCGAGAGAGAGTACCAATGTGAATAAAACCAGCAGCAATCTCGCTATTCATTTAATGAAAGGGCTATGCCAAATCTGTCCAAAGGACTTGACGTGGAATCTGAATAATAATGAAGGCCAACAAAGTGAAGGAATCCGAAGTACTGATGCTGTTAATACATGACACAGACTCTGGACAGTCATATACATGGAGACTAAACAATACGCGAAGGACACAAAAGAGCAGGAATAAGAAACATGGCATGACTAGCGTAAAAGGGTGGTAGCACACATAGTGATTTACATCACACATCCCTTTGTTATGGTACAGCTACTAAAAAGATTAAATTGAGGTTGCCTGGAAGGCCTGCAGACGAACGTTGAGTACTACAATGCAATCACAAATATAAACAGTATTTGCAAGCATGGCGTCACAAGAGACTAACTTCCCAAATACAGATTAAAGAACAAATGCCTTACTAATGGGAGTGTTCAAGTATTCTCAAGTGTGATGGTTGACAGTATTTCAAGTACTTCAAGTACTTGAAAAATGACTATTTAAAATCAACTTACGAAGAATTTAGTATCTTCAACCTTAATTAAGGAAAGACGACCAAGTCAATAAGTAAGTTTTAAATATAAAATATGACAGGCTTTGAAAACTTACTTAACAATTTACTAAAGTCAAGTGGGCTCAGTCTCAGTGATATGGCTATTAAGATCCTTTGTCATATTTGACTATAATTATTCTCCCTGATGGAGCATGGCCCCAGAAAAAGCCTACATTTCCCAGAGGGGGTGCTCCATAACTCATTTTTGGCAGGCCCACATCACTGGTCTTGTGGTGTCTATATCTCAAGAGCTTACAAAGTATGCTGTGTCGGTCCCTTCTAGGAACGACAACAAGGTATTTGACATCATTGAAAGGCATATGAAGCAGCTAGTGCCAAATAAGCAACCAGAGCTGGTTATTTCACCATTCAAATCACACCATATTTGAGAATCAAGTTTTCTTCTCCAGGGTGCTGTTGACTCTAGCCATACATCTAAATAGATTTGACAAAAGGCAAGGTTGGCTTCAACTCTGAAGGTCAAACTTGTTATCACAGATAGGCAACACATATCCTTTATGTCAAAAATGAAAACATATATCTGGAATTTACATCATCAGCACAGAAAAAAAAAGGGGGGAAAAAAACTTGAACGTAATAGCTTCAAGTCTAACTGAATGAATAATTGCTTCAAAAAACAGGAAAGTAAGGAGATTAATCATCAAAGTAAGCCACAGTTTGGAGGTCAGAAGGTAAGAACTGCCATAGGTCAAACTGAGATAAATCTTGCAGATGAAAAACAACAAAATCCAAAAAGATTAAGGCAGTAAACAAAAAGATTTCAGCTACAAAAGAAAAAGAGAATGAGAAATAGCATGAGGCATGCTGAGGATGCCTCAAAACTAAAGAAATATTTTGCATGCAATTACAAAAAGATTCCCAATATAGCTGACAAAGGAAGACATCTACAGAAAGGACTGTACAAAATTAAAATAAGTGAAAACAGATGTCGTTGGTCATAGTAATCTTCACAGCCTCAGAATACACTTGGAAACAAAAGAGAATTCAATTTACAGGTGACACCTTATTTCAAACCTACCTGATACAATTATTATGAAAGTGGATTTTCTAGAGAAAATTGGAAAAGAAAACAGGTCCTGTTGGACCCAAGCAAACTAAAATATTATGTTATTCAGCAACTATGAGTTAGATTTTATGTAAAGCTGAAAATTAGGACAAAAGTGGAAATGTGGGTAAGGAAATAGGCAAAGGGGAAATTACATCGGGTTGCATTAAAGGAGGAAGTGCTGACGTGCAGGGAGGGCACTACTGGAGCTTGGATATCAGCCTTTGGATGAAACCTCTTGCATGTTTCCTTTAATGATCTTTAGAAGAAGAGCAGGAGTACACCAACAAAATTTGTTGGTCTCACAAACCTGGGAGACTTCACCAACACCGACAACTGAGGTATCGGGCAGAAAGAAAGGAACGATCGTGAGTTTTCAAAGTCAACATGGCAAGTACAAGCACTTAGGCACAAGTAATAAGAATTACTGCTGCATCTTAAAATATCTCAGTAGAAAACCAGTAATGAATATGATCTGCATAGTTAATCACAGTTCACAAGCCAGAAAATTGCTGTGTAACAGAATATATCAGAGGGTAGTATTTCTATTAGAGCTGGAAAAGCATTTGTGGCATTACAGACACCATGTACAATTCTGGCTTTTCATGCTCAGGAAAGATGACCTAAACTCAGAAAAGCTGGAACACTGAATTCCACTGAGAGGAAATGGGGCAAGATATCTATGTTGAAGAGGCAGACATGAAAGAGATTACTTGGTGCAGGTGTCTGCAAGACTTAACTCAAACACAGACAAAGTCTCTTCCATGATGTGCTCTAACATATCCTGCAAAGATTATCAGCAAAACATCATATAGATTAAGGAATAACGGTGAGATAGAAAGAGACAAAGAACTGATGCATGTTTATGCTTTGTGGTACCATGAACCCTGAAATCAGAGTAAAGACTTCCTACCCTGACTGTTCTGTACTGTTCTGCTTTTCAAGCTTTGTGCTAGTTTTGTTGTATGTTGTCAATATTATGTACACAATACAATGACTACATTTGAAAGCAGGCAGTTGCTCCTTTAAATTGACTTGAAATTTATGTAAGAGTATAATACACAGTCCTTTTTATTCTGTTGAATTTTGAAAAAATTAACTGCAGGTACCTTTTGATTCTCATGTAGAGAAAAATCTTTTTCTTCTGTGTTTTCACTAGTTTCCGTAATTTTGGACCTGGAAGAAGAAACTGCGACAGATGCCTACTCTATGCCATTCTTCAGTTTAAAATACACCAGCTCCCAGCACAGGAGCATGTCACCAAGCTTCATGTGTGAACAGTCGCTTTACTTCAGTGCTACTTTTTTTTTTATCTAAGGGAGACAAACATCCCAATAACAACATGAGAAACCAAAGAGAATAACAAGTACAGTTTTACATGGTTTAAAGCATAGTTTTACATAGTTTAAAGCTAGGCTGCCTGGAGATGATGATCCTTGAGACATGCAAAGCAGTGCTAGTGAGAAGATAAGCTAGTGCTCCTCAGGCCTAAGTGGCCCATTTAGTTACCCTTTAGAAGCACTGCATGCTGGTTTCTGGATTTATACCAAGGATCAGATGTTCCATGACAGCTAAAAAGCATCATCTTTTCATCCTGCAGTCTGTCTCACTGTGGCACTGACAGTCTGAGTTCATCAGATAAATCCTAGTCCATTCCAAATTTTTCTTTAACTGTATTAATCCAAGTGTGTCATGCCAATTAAGCTAGATGATAAGCAACACGCAACTGAAAGAATATTTATGTTACTTATTATCTGGAACACTACATCCAAAAATTACAATCATATTTGGAAAGTTTTGATAATCAGGTAATTAAACTAGAGAGACATTAGCTCAGATAAATGATGTTGTGTTTCCTACATCAGAAAACCTCAAATTTCAGATTACTTTAATGGAAAACAAGCCTATAAAAATGATGGAATTTTCTTATGAACAAAATCAGTTAACTAGAAAGGAAAATGATACTGGATTGTGCAAGAAGATTTAGTCCCTTTATTTCATTATCGCCATTAACTCCCTTGAAAAGTGCTTGCTGCACCTCTGGTCTAATACTGAATAATTATCTATTTGTCTTGAGAAAGAAACATGAGTTTGATCGAGGAAATGGACATAGGAATCAGTTTTGTTGATCACTCAGTGATTTTGTCTGCAGGAAGAAGACGTGTCTATAATTTGTAAGCACATGGTGTGTTCAGCTTAGCCATCCTGCTTCCAAACAACAAAACCTCTGAAGTGGTTTCTTGTCATTTTCTTTTACCTCGATGCCCACAATCCACAGTTAGATGAGACATTTTTTACTACAAAATCTGTCGTAAATTCAGCTGTTCAAATTAACTACTGCCTCAGGCACTTCAGAATGGTAGTTTCATTTGTCCATGTTTTTAAACATTCTTGTACTGAAACAAGAAAAATAATTTCATGCAAATTATCTAAATAACTAAACTCATACATTCGACATGGCAAATTCTTCGTTAGCTCTAAATAAAATAATTGCCAATTCAGAGACATTTTTGCTGCGCAGAAATGACTGAAGGGGCTGAGGTGAGGTAAGAATGAGCAGGAGGAACTTATTGCAAAAGTGTGATGCCCTCATTTTCAGAAGGGACTTGCTCTGCAATTTGTCCACATTCAGTGAGGACATCTGTTTTAAGGAAGTACAAGTTTTGTACATTTGAAGAGGCCACACACGATATCACATACGTCTACAGGTTTGCACAACTGATGGTGGCTGTGCAACTACAGGAGGTGCAGGAGTGCGCCCTGCCAAGTGGTGAGCTCAGTCAGAACAGGGGGGGTAACAGAAGCAGAAGGATGAAAACATTAGGAGAAATCTAGGGTCAGCTTGACAGCTGCACATTAATCTGCTGTGCTCAGCCCATATCTATTTACTCACTGACATTATGTCTACGTATTCACTGAAAAACACATTCAATTTGATTGCTTTTGGAGGCATCAGATGTATGTGTTATTGCTCCTGAAATATTACTTCTTTGCCTTCACGATGCCAGACTGCCCTTTGTATTTCTCATGTGCGCTAGTGGCAAGGGGAAGGGTCAGTGAAACCAGATTCTTTCCATTAAAATGCCAGACTGTCTAAAATTGGCAATTTGCTAGGTTAACTTACTTGCAACATCTGACCCAGCTCCAGCTTCACTGATTCCCAAGCAAGCCACAAAATCTCCAGCTATAGTTGGTGCGAGGAACTGTTTTCTCAACTCATCAGAACCAAACCTGCAGCAATATAATGAAAAGATAGAATATTAAAAGCTTTTGAAGATAAAATTCTTTTACAAGATACGTATGAGTTTTGTTCTACCCAGACAGTGATCAATTTGTCCATGACTAGGTGAAATCTATCCTGAAGCCAAAGACAGAAAAGACTTTGTCTAAAGCCATGAATCAAAGTCGTCACTGGAAGTGCAGCCACAGTCATTTTAATCAAGGCTTTTCCAAGTATTCCAGCATCTTACTCCCAGAGAAATAGTGTGGTTCAGATGTCCTCAATCAAATTTTTACGACTGCTACTTTATGAGCTATCAGATCTAAACAAACGTAGGCCCTACAGGAATCACAATGCTCCCGTGCTGGCCTGCAGCCAGCCAGGATGGAGGATCTCCTCTCTGCTTATCTTCTAACTTTTACACCATCTCTTTGCTTGGTTTTAGTGGTGGCTGAAAAGTTATGACGTGTGATAGCCACCCTCTGCAAATATCTGTTCATTATATTTATATCCCACATCTGCATTTAAGTAATACAGTCAAATGCATTGTTGCTTCCTCACAGCCATTCTTGTAGTCCCCACCAAAATAAAAAGGGAAACAGCAATCTGTTGATGACATTTTACAACAAAAAAAAGACACTTGGACTTATTATTAACTAATATGTGCTATGCACATTTTATTTAGACTATGATTCCAGTCAGTTTCAAAAGGAGTGAGAAATTGAAAACTACAGCGTTTCTTGTCAAAACAGTGGCCTTCCCTAGCCAAATCTGCCAGCAGATGGAAAAGGAATGCTAGGTGTATTTGATAAAACCTTTACCCAGAGGAACCTAATTTAATTATCACTAATGAACACCCACTTTTAAAACACCTAAAGCCAATGCTCAGGGCCACCAGCTGCTTGCCCAGCACACGCAGGCCACAGCATTCCCCAGACAAAGAGGACCAGACATCTCTTCGACATGCCACAGGCCTCAGAAAAGCAGCAGTTGCTTTGAGGACTGCTATTTCTTTAACGAGATGCCAGGGGTACCAAAAGCTCCCCTGGGGACCGGAGGGGGCTGCTGAGTCCCAGTCCCTGGGAGAAAGGAGGAGGCACCCTTGGACAGGGAGGAAGAGCAAGGGTAAACTGTCTGCAAAAAGACAGTTCTATCACACCATTAGAGAAGCAATGCCTGTCTTCCCTTTGTCCTTTCCTCTCCAAAAGGCAGAAAAGGCTGCTGAGGGTCAGCCTGCTCTCCCCCAGGGATGTCCCTCCTCCCCAGAGGGATGCCAACAAAGGATGTTGAGGGCTACTGTGTAACAGGGTTTTATTTATTAATAAGGCTCCCAGCAACAGTGATTCCTTCCCCAAACAAGATTTTTTTCCTAAAGTTTAGCTGCCTGTGCCCATTTAAAGTGTGCTCCATCTCGTTTCATGGTTGATTTTTTCTTAATCTACTTCTACTGGTTTGGTCTTGCAGCTTGAATGGTGAGTTCGTGGTCTTGTTCTTGAACCTCTCCTGTCCCAGCAAGAAGAAGTCCTTGTGTTGCGAGACCTATTTTCTATGAGCAGAAATCCATTAAAGTAAAGTTTCTCCTCAGTCCCCTCTAAGAGGTTTCTCAGGTCAGCATTTCCACTAATCTCCTTAGGCTCACCAGCTGCCTGAGCAGGCTGCAGTTAGCTGGGCTCTCTTGTTAAAATACTGTCACCCCACTTCCAAAGGAGCAATGCCACTTTACCTAAGGCTGACCCTTTCTCTCTGCTTTCACTCTGCCACAAAACAGCCAAAGAACATGAGAAGGCCAGAGACTGGCGTGGGAGCTGTCAGACACATTCACTTTGTGCACACAGGGAACTCAGCTCCTCGCCCTGTCCCTGCTGATAACAATCAGAGCTGCAATCCCAAATAAATATAAGAAGTGAGATTGGACTGTTTACTCCTCCTTCTCCAAGCATACTG